>NC_089982.1:74796311-75419526 GCF_036417845.1 Apteryx mantelli | reverse complement strand
GGGTACATTAGAATTATAAATGAGTTTGGAAAATTGGGAGTTCTTCATCTTTCCAAATTATGTGGGTAACAGAAACAGTTTTTACAGGAAATGAATATTTGTACTATATAAAGTCTTTGATGAGCTGGAAATGAGATTGAGTATCAAAGATCTGTTGAAGAGAGGGAAGATTAGTCTCTGCTGAAGATCTGGCAGTTGTGTCATGCTGAAGCTTAGCTGCACCCTATTAAAGCAAGGAGAAAATAGGAAATAAATTCCAGATTAATTCTAATGCTTTACAACTTTAATGAAAATTTAGAGGATAGTCATTGTAATTGACATTTTTATAATGTTAGTCCTCCAAAATATGTGTTATCAGGAGGTTATTACAAGCAAGAAAACAAATAAAAATGACTTTTGAGAAAGTTTTTCGAAGTACTTAATCACACGTCTAACTTTCAGAGCTCAAATAACTTCAGGACGTTCCTTCAAATGCTTAAAGTTAGCCACGCACTTGAGTGCCCTGGTGCACTGTGAACTAAATCCCTCCAGTACGCACCGATGCCAGTGAGAACTGGACCCACTTGTAGCACAGTTCTCATCAAAGAACAGGCTCTGCCCATTTCATTTCATTAGATCCATTATGAGCATATATCATTCACTCCTGCAGCTTTTGAATATGCAGATTTTCCCCTGAGTGCAGCTATGCTCTTTGTGGTGCCTTTTCTGGAATATTTTCTGATGCATTACATTATCAACATTTTATAGGATTCTCTCTGACTGTGTCTGTCCCTTGGCCAACCACATAATATGGCCACTGTGATGATTTTAGGAATAACTGGAGAAAGATAAAATCTTAAATATAAACTGTATGCTTTCCAAGCATCAGAAGGGAAATGTTCCTGAAAAAGAGAATGGCATTGTAATTTGTGGCTTTCAGTAAGTGAACTAAATAGTCTATTTTCACTTACTCTCTGTTGCCCCCAGCTGGTACTCAGACTCTTGGTACCAGTAGCTGCATCTCCCTGCCCCAACACCCAAGCCTTACATCTACATTCAGACATCATTACATCCCTTTCTTCAAAGGTAAGGTTCAGGAATGCAAAACCGTGCTGTGATAACTGTAGATTTATTCAGATGTGTTTCACTTTTATGTTTGTGCAAGCATGGCTTCCACCTGGATAAGATTTGTCTTAATTTTGTGCAAGTGCTTTCTTGATGTACTGTGTAAGTTTTAAGAACTGAGTGGGTACGGGTTGTCTTATTTTTGCTTTTTTTCAGTGAGCGTTAAGTGTTTCTCAAAGGGGTGGAGGGAAGGAATTATATTTTCTAATGAAAATGAGGAATGGAAATAATTTAAAATTCTGTTCATGCTAGTATAAAGTGTTTACCTTTTCCCTATTTTGGTGAAGCTAAATAAATGTATAACATTGGCTCCAACATTGGATAATCAATTATCTAACCTTCGAACCTCCATTTAGAGATTATTTTTATTATTTGTAGTAATAACAGAAATTATGCCAGGTAAGCCAGTTAAATGTAGCAGCAATGATTAGCAAAGTATCTGTGCTATATATTAAAAAACACATAACTGTATTGAGTCTTATCGCCATTAAAATGTTTTGCAGTGGATTTTAACTATTAGTGACCTGCATTTTGCAGATAGGAGACTGTAATGGGGAAATACCATGAACCTTTTAGGCAAAATCTGTTTTTGTTTGGCCAGTTAATCAAATACCAGAAAGCGAAGACATTCAACCACCACGTTGTCCTGCCCTGAGCCTGTCCTCTCTAGTAATAGTCAGAGTGGGGAGGAGACGTGAACGGCAAACATTTCCAATGACCGTTCCCTGTCTCTCATGTCCTGTTTGAATTAGTAAAGCAAAACTGTTCTTCTTGCCATCATAACCCCTACAGGAAAGGAAGTGACCCTCTGCAGGAACCAGACTTACGAGCAGGTCTGACATACAAACTCAAATGAGTAGCAGATGCTCGTTGCCTTTGGAAAAACAACTAACGCATCTTGATTAGGCCCTAATCTATCCAGAAACAATTCTGTTCAAAGTCAGCTGAATTTCACTGGTATACACAGAACAGAATCAGGCGTAAGTCTTCCAAATGTGACCCCCAAGAGAAAAATTTGGAGGAAAAGCTGATGAGATTAGACCCACTGTTGCCCTTTTAGACCTTACCTGCAAAGACCCTTCTCACACCCGCAAACGCTTGTGCGCGCACACGTTTTGGGGAAGGCTGACACACATCCTGGTATTCCCCGAGGCACTGCTTGAACAGGTTTTGTATGTGTGCTCTAAATAATGCTATCCAAGCTGATGTCCTGAGTAAGGGAACCCCGTGTGTGCTGCGCTGCATGATTTCCCTGTATGAGACGCTCTTACCCCAAAGCCCGTCTGCAGTTGCCTAGCAGCACTCGTGCTAAAATCAGTTTCTGTGCAATGCTACCTGCTGTTGCTCAGAGCAGCAGCAATTACTTATTGCTGTTGGCTGGAAGAACAGATCCTCAAGTGGCAGGTGCTACTGCCCAAACAGCTATTAGCAGAGTGATCAAAATTACAGTATTTTGCGTTTCTGCAGCACTTTTCATCAATGAGCTAAAAACATTTTGCAAGCAGTAACTTACAGTGCCTCACGGCACTCCTGTGAGCTGGGTGAGTATGTTTATCATTTTTCCATATAGGTAAGGCTGAGCCCTGCAGAGGTTATATAGTTTATCCATTGCTGTACCCTCAGCTAATGCCCCATCCAAAAGGAGTGAGGAGATTTGCCCCCATCCTCTTTCTGAACTCCGAATTCTTTGCTCTGAGTTGAAGGCGGTATTCTTTCCTTACCTTAATAAGCCTTTTGAGGGCATTGATGTGCTATTTTTTTGTCTTCCAAGTGGTTAGTGTGGGAAGAGTGGAATCATAAGAATAGTTGCTTTTTATCCAGACCAAGGTTAATGTTGCCACTTCTGTTTTTAAAAAGTGAAATCATGCTCTTTAAAAAAAAATCCCAAAATAATACACTGGTTAATAATACTACAACTAATTTTTGTAAAGCCAACTCTTAAGAAAGAAAATCTTTCTTTAAACTTCCAGGAGAGAGAAATTTCATTACTCTAATAAAATTAAAGCAGTCAGAATCTTCCTGTTGACTTCACTGAGTTTGCATCATACTGTTCCTGAGAATGACGTAGTTCATCATTTTTCTTACAAGAATATGGTTACTGAGTTTCTGCTCTTTCTTCTGTACACTTCAGTCCAGCTCTCATGAAGAGTAATAGGTTCAGCTATTCCCTACCGTGCAGTTGTGTCTTTTTAAAGAGTTTTGCCTTCAAAATGAAGAAATAACTGAATTCTGTAACAGCCTTGCATCAAGAAAGCATCACAGCCTGTGCCCTTCAGAATGACAGGGTGTGATTGATAGTCAGTGTTCAGGCTTGGTGTAATTGTTCTGGTTGAAGCGATGGAGTCAGTGAGCATAAAGTCAGCGCTGAGTCCTAGTGAAAAAACCCTACTTAAAACGTTGTGGAAAGTGCCTTGCCTTTCTAGCGTATGAGCAAAGCTTCCAGAGTCCATTTATTTGGTGTTGAAAGTTTGAAAAGAATAAGTTATCAGACTTCAGATATCTTTGTCTAGCTTCATGTAGCATGTGCATACGGAGATCCTAAATGATCCAGTTTGGGGAATAACCTCTGGCATCTCCCTTTTAGGGCCAGTGGTATCTATGTGTTGTTCAATCCCCAGTCAGGAAATTTGCACAACTCTTACAGTAACTTTCTAGCTATTTAATGAATTTGCCAAAATGTTATCAAATTTCCTGTCTTCCCAGATAAGATAAAAGCTGACAAGGAGGGAGGTATAAACAACACTATACTTTTCCCTGGCAATCCCTTGAGCAGTATGAAAAGGGAACGCGTCTGGAGGTCTGGTCAGGTTGCTGCATGCACATGGGAGTAAAAGAGCAGCCGGTCCTGTCAAGAGCCAAGGGACACGAGAGGGTTTCTGTGGTTGATGCTTAAGATCAAAGTAAACCTTTCCAGATTCTTTCCAAATTAAACAAAACAAAATCCCGGGAAGAGTTCATGATTCTGGTTTTCTGCCCTATGCTGAGTAGCAGATCGGATCACAGCCTGCAGCTGCCTGTGGCGGAAGACCAAACCAGAACTTTGAAAAGTTGCTCTCTCCAGTATTTTTATTTTCTCTGAGATCTTATTTGAAGCTCTTGCTCAGTGTCTGCCAGGCAAACCTTGAAAAAGACAAATTGGTGGAGAAGTCTCATTTTAGAGATTTTTATTATAGGGTGGATTAAATGACTGTCTGAACTTTCTACACATGGATTTTCTACATGGGCCTTCAGTTTCCTTTATTATTAAATAATTTGTATGAAAAATGTGAAATACAGCTACTCATTTGTGTTTGACCAAATAAGTGGCAGAATTTTAAATATAATCTAGCTGTGCATCAACTTGTAAGAGTGGGCTTCAAGAAGAACTTTTTTCCCTCATTCCATCCTTTATTCTTCCCTTTTGAGCAAGTTTTATGTGATGGCTCTGCTAACTGCTCCGCATAGGTGATCCTTGCGTAGAGCAGTTCGCAGATTTGCTGCCCTCTGTTATTTGTGTTTGCATCCTGTTTTCCTGCAAGTTTATTCCTTCTAATCAATGCATTCTCCTGATTCCCTGAATATGCTACTGACAACCCAGCTCTAAAGAATGACTTTTTGGGCATGTACAACACCTTCATCTCGGGGTGATAAAGTGATTATTCATGCAGGTCATATATGAATAAAGGGGTTTATTAATATGCTAATTTTTAAGTAAACGAAGAATAATTACACTTTGAAAATCAGTTGAAAACTTTATTTTTTTTTTAATTAGAACTTTCCAACAGAAACATCAATTTGAGATGAATGACATTGCAAGATTTTTAAAGTTATTGGAATTGTAAGGGACCTTACTTAAATAAGTAACTAGCACTGTTCCTTGCTGTCACACTTAGAGTGAAATTGAGCCTTCCTCTCATTTAATAAGGTTGGGGCCTAGCATCTGAGGAGCAAGCAGCAAAGAAAAAGGGGAATAATAAATACATAGTGAAAGCCTGCCACCAATGGTTTCCTTCCAAGAGCAAAACAGGAATCAACAACCGGAATAACTGTCTGGTTCCTTGTCCGAGGACAGCTTGACTGCAGATTGGTGGTGCTCCAGGTTTCCAGTCATTCTCTAATTCTTTGTGGAAGAGTGGTGGTCTGATATCACGTGCCATTGTAATTTCAGTTTCTAAGCTACTTTGATTGTGGGTTTTTTTTCAGCTGGAAGCCATGGTTATTGAGTACACAATGAAAATGGCTGAATAGTTTGGGAGTTTTAATTTCGCACCAACCATGGAAATAACAGACACAACATTTAAAACAGATTAGTTAATCCTCGTGAGATAAATAGCACATCCTTGTGGTCCCGTAGGGGCTGCTTCTGTCCCCGCTGTCACTCGGCGGCAACACCCAGTTGATGCAGTGGTGCAGGGCCCTGTTTGCAGTGACAGACCCATGGCCAGACTGGTTGTCAACAGCGGCGTCGCAGGTTTTTAGCAGATACTCCTGCCACCTGCCACGGGCATGGCCTCGATTGCTATGGTAATCCAGTAGTTTTATGGTGATAAAACTTCCCTTCACTCAAATCAGCATTCAGTGATAGATCCAATGCTCTGAGCAGTTCTACTTTCTTTCCCCAAAAGAACTTGCTGTAATTTCATCATTAATATCCATTAAGTTTGTGCTCCATCCACACTAAAACAGTAACAGCAAATAACCAACTGTTTTGTGTTAAAATAAATGTCATGTTTGGCTTCCAGTTGCTTAACAGTGCTGTAAATTAATTGGATTTTACAAGTCCCAAAAAAGTAGAGCTTTACTTTTTTGTTTGCCAAGCAGCACTATAATGCCATAGAGTTTGCTTTGGAGAAATAAATGGAGAGGAAATAAATAGTACCCAATGAGTATTTGACAAAATAAGAGGAAAAATTAATATAGCTCAATACTATGTATACCTTAATATTTTGCCAAGTGGCTATGGCATTATAGATCCATGACTTGATAATCCAACCCTGTTTGCATAAATATAAAATACTGTGGCATGTTACCTGTGGGGAAAGTTTAATTAAAGGAATACCAGATTTCAGCATCTGTTTTTGTCATTGATATATGCAGGAATATTTGACTTAACCATAACATTAGTCTAGTCTTGCTTTTAGGCAATTTAAACACTACCGAATGATTTCATTAATGGTTTTAAGGGCAGGCTATAATGCTATAAGCCATATCATTAAACTTCTCAAAAACTCTACTGATAGATTATTCACTTAAGGCTGTGCAAAACATATTATAGGATTATGGATGGTTTTATCCTTTATTTTCTGCATTAAAGTATTTTAAAAAGAGAAGTGGGGATGCAAGACTGCAGCGGGGATGCAAGACTGCAGTTTAATCTGATATTATCTATTAAGCATTTATTATTAATGAGATAGTTGAAAACTAAAATTCATCATTCTGTTCGGAGATTGAGCCAATACACTGTGCTCAAAAATAATGGGTTTTACACAACCCATTTATTTTGAAAAGTTGGATTAACAAGTCATTCTGAACAAGCTTTTATGCTTGAAATACTCTACTTTGCTTTCCATTTTTTTCTTTTATCTGCTTTCTTTGCTCTTCCCCTTGGAGGCAGTGAAAGTGGTCGGAGCACTCCAAGTTTATCCATGTACTCAGACAGCAAATCTTCACCTTCTGTCTATCAGCAGGCTCCTAGGCATTTCCATATTCCAGGTAGGCATTCACTGCTTCGCTTTTGATCTTCAATTGCTGTCACCTATTTATTCTCTTCTAATTGTATTTTTGTTTTTGCATTGATTTGTGAACTTAGAACTGCAACAGAAGAAAACTTCTGATGAGTGAGAGTCCATTATGTGTTAAACTTGGTCTCAGAAATAAAGGAGTTACTGTGCTGTGTGCTTATGTATAAAAAGGTTTGCATTAGGGGAGGCACACAATGACAGATGTTATTAAACCTACAAGGACGCAGCTACTTTTAGTGCCACAGCTGCATAGTCTGTTGAATGTTGTGGAGGAGGGAAGGCTGAAGGGTTTTTTGTTTTTATTTTTGTTTTTCCCTTATCTGTCTACTCTATGAATTAAAGAGTCATATTAATATATACTTTAAGACAGATGAAAAGCTTTGGGCCACCATGAAGCCCACAATAACTGTGTCTTTGCGTAGATACTATAGTGTTTTCAGGTTCACATTCAGTTTACAAGCACACTAAATTTATGTCCACACTGTTTAGCTTTTTCAGGGCTAAGCCCATCTAGCTGCTTAGTGGAATAGTTTATTTATGTTGAGCTTCTGGGACTGACTTTTCTATGAACACACCATAATTAGGAATTGTATCTGCTCAGGTCTGTAGGCCTAATTTTGACATCCATACAGCATGCTATGGGAATCCTGGACTGTGACCTTGAGGGCTTACCAAAAATACCTGGAAGGCCAGTCAGCTCTACAACTCAAGCTATAGAAAAGCTATACAACTTCGTGTGAGAACATTAGGCATTTCTAGTATAAACGTCTACATCTGGACATGTGCACTCCCTGATAATGAATGGAGAAATAGTCCCTTTTCAGGTGTGACTATTACAGAAGACTTTCCTACAATGATACGTTTCATCTTAAATAATGAGAGGTGTAGCCAGTTTCTCTGTGTTTACTATGAAGTATAAATTTGTAGCTCACACGTGGCCGTCTACATACCAGCAAATGGATGCCACTTGAGGTGTCTTAAAGCATTTTGAGGGACTTAAGAGTAGATAGGCTGTCTAGGTAGGCATAGCCAATGTTTTAAACACATATTGATGATGGGCAATACTGCATTCTCTTACAATTACCAGTGAGTAACAAACCAATGAATGAATGAGTAGTCTGTGCATGAGTTTGCATTTTAGTGCTGTTGAGAGCACACAGGAGCAACATGGTCTAAACTGCTTGCTTACTTTTTTGTTCTTTCCTTTCTCTTTCCTCTTTCTCAGACACTGGCGTGAAAGATAACATCTATAGGAAACCTCCTATCTACAAACAGCATGGTACAGTCTGCTTTTCTCTGTTGCAGTTTTTGCTACACGTCTTTGTAAAGAAATGCATATTGACTGCTGAACTGGTTTGCTAGAGTATTTGCATTTTGTTATGCTAGAATCCCTGTAATCTAAAATAGAAAAGGAAAAGAAGTAACAAGAAAATTAAATACCACTTTCTATAACATGATGTCCAAGGATTCAGTAAGTTCTCTATAACTGGGATAATGATATTTTGCCTGTCTTGATAATTCTAAAACTAACTTTAAAACAGTTTGCTTATTTTTGGAGTAATAAAAAACATATAAATATATGACACTGCTGAACTGTTTTCAGATTATGCATTGGAGTATCTACTGTTTGTAAATATTTCTAACACTGCTGGAAAAAAAAATAAGTTCATTGATAGGTGGTGTATATGGAATATCTACTTTTCATCTTCAAGATCTTCAAGCTGTCTAATATCAAGACCAAATATAATCACACCATGTCTGTTAAGGACAAATTTTTTTTCAATAGCTGATATCATCAGCAAGATAAAATTGGAGAAGTTTTGGTTGACCCAGCTACAAGATTGGTGTCTAAGTTTCTAAACAACAGAAGCAAATACTTGATGCTTTATTTGACTGAGGGTTTGACTTAAGACTCTAGTAAAGAAATGCGCTTTGAACACAACAGTAAAATAGAAACATTCAAAATGTTATCAAAGAACATAATGAAAAATTTCTAGCAATATAATCTGCTATTTGATTTCAGATATAAATTTTGATATCAGCTACTCTTGTTTCAGAAGTCAACCATCAGCTTCTGAAAATTTAGATTTTATAGTTACACTATTTTCTGGCTTACAAATAAGAATCCAGTATCTGAGTATACAGCTAATTTAATATTGTGTAGTGAAAAGCTAATTAATATTTAACACCAAAACCAATATTTCTTTTGAGGTTATTAGAAATGTCAAGTTTACATTCTTCTATTAGTATTTCTATTGTGTATGTCACTAATTAACAGCACTGCAACTTCCATGTTGGTGTCAGCGCCTGCTGTTTTGTCTGTGACATTTGACAATGATCTTAGCTCACAATACAGACTTAGTAACATGGAATTCATTTTTCTAAACTAAATTCCATTATTAATCTTTGAAAGCAAGTATGTGGGGATTTTCTTGTTTGGAGGACCTTGGCTTCCCTGCTACTTTGCTGTTCTATTTAACCCCCAACTACCTTACCACCTCTCTAGATCTGTCATTCCCCAGACAGTTACGCAGCATCTGAAGATTTCTACATGTGGAGAAGTGGTGGGAACCACTGCTGTATCAACTGCCCAGGTCCTGTTGAAACAGGGTGCCTGAAAAGTGCATAACTACATTTCCATCATTTCTGATAAAAGGCATCACTGCTGGCATACTTCTGTATTCAGAAGCGGAGGCCAAAGAAATAAAACACATGATATAAGCCTGCCCTACACAAAAAACTCCATCATACTGTTGATTATTCCCCTGCCTGGAAAGAATGAGAGGATAAAGTAAACCTGACTGTAGGCCATACCTAAGGCACTTTGGTGATGAAAGCAATGCAAAGGAGAGCACAAGGTTCTGCCAGTCTTCATGGCCAGGGAAAGTCCAGTCTGCCCCTCTGAGCATCATCTCTTCTGGAGCCGTTGACAGCGGTAGCAACTCTTCCCACTCTCTGACCTTCCCCAAAGCTTTCAGCAAAGACGTGACTTCCCAGCTTGGGTGCGAGAGCAGCGAAGCCTCTCTTCTACTGCTGCTGGAGCAGATGTACTTTTACTCTATCTGATAACCAGTAACTTTCTGTGAGCGAACGGTCAGGAAATTCTGCAGATCTATCACTGGCTTCGTGGTCAGAGCAAACAAAAATTATTACACAGTTCTGGTCTTGTGATAACAGGGGGCTTTATCTGATAAAAGATTTTTAATTACCATATTCAGTCCAAAGCATGATGTTTTTGTGTAGTTATCATTTTTATACTACCTTTTATGGAAAAATGGTAGTTACCTCTGTTTTGGATCAAGTTCTCGTTTGGATCTGGTACAGTATTAATAGAAAGAAAATTGACAGATGATGCCTCCCAACCGAGCAGAGTTGAGTCAGCGTTCCCTATAAAAGACGCCTTCCCTATTTCACACTAAGTAACTGCACAATCAGATCATTAACATTTAAGTAGCCTCTGTGGTTGTTCTGGTTATGGTGTTGAACAAAATCAGCCTTGCTGATATTTCAGTGCACTTTAGGTGTTGGTCTTTGATAGATGTTTTCAGCTCACAATATCCTGGTTTTGGACAAACCAGTGTTATCTTTATGGCAAAAAGACAGTTTCCTTTTTTTTTACTGCTTGTTTTAATGTTATCAGCAAACATTACAGTTTGCCCAAGCTCTTTAATTCCTTCTTCTGTTCAGATATACAAATCATTTGTGATAAGTACTCAAACTGAGCAAAAAAAGCTACTGACAAAGGAAAAAGGCTGAAAATTGCAGTGGTGTTTGGAAAGATCATGAGCAAATGCAAAGTTACTAAATAAGCATCAAAATCTCATTTGGTGTAAGTCAGAATAGCTTCATTGTTTTATACAAACTGATGATATGTCTCTAATATCCTGTATCATGACTGTGTCATTTAATGTTATAGATATTTTTGGTTTGCAGAAAGGATTCTAAACATCAGCTTTTTTCCTTCCAGGCCATTCATTTTTATATCAATTTTCAGTCAGTCTGATATGCAATCAAACACTGGATTGTGTCAATTTTGCACTACTGTATCTCCACTAACTTCAGTGGAGTTATTCCTAGTAATCACTATAGTAGAGAATCAAATTACAGAGTCAGTACTCTCTATAGGACAACAAGTGTATGTGTTTTAAACTTTCTTTTATATATTATAGATGTTCTGAAAGGGTATGTTGAAAATATGTACTAGTTGTGTTTCTGCTAAAGAGCAAAACATAATTTAGTCTAAATCAAAAAAATGTAAATCAAATCCAAATTACACTTTGATCTAAATCAAGAAAAAACAGAGGAATGAACTTCCTTTCAATAGGAAGACAAACAGAATTTACCTTTTGTTCTGGAAGAACTCACAGCAGAGGTTGTGTAAATCTTTCTGCTAAAACACGAACACAAGCACAACTGATGATTCAGCTCCTCAAGCTGAAGGGACACCGAACTAAAACATCCTGAAAAGGAGCCAGAGAACATTCCTTCGCTGAAGAAACCAAGTTTGAACAAACAAGCACAAAAATGTTCTTTAAAACAAAAAGTGCAAGAAGCTCTTCCAAAACATTTGGCTTTAAAAGGTTTCAATTACAGCAGTGCCCAGCAGATCTTCTGCAGCCAGAGCTTCTGTGTTTCTATTATAAACACCTAACTCTAGAGTGAAAAATGGTGGGAAAATGTCACATACGAGTGATCAGACTGAGTTGGCGCAGGGAAGTAAAGAGTGCGGGAGCCTGGAAGGTCATTCTTTTGTGTGCATTCGTTTTCCAGAAAATTTAGTTCAAGGTTAAAAAAATTGAAGACGTTTGATGTTCAGTGCTGATCCAGCCACATGAAAGGTACAGTTCACGCCTAGGTTCTCAGAGCAACTGCATGACCCTTGCACCAGGGAGGCTAATGCTCAGTGCTGACAAAAGTCAGGCCGCTTGGATTTGTCTGCCCACAACGAGTTGCATGAAGCGCTCAGGAACTTCGGATGGGCCTTTGGTCCCCTGCTGGACTCCTCTGGACCTCTGTGTAAGACCTTGCTGTTTGACTGTTTGAAGTCAGATACTGTCAAGATCCAGTGAAACCTATGGAGTCTCTGAATAACACTTTGGACTAAACTCTTTCTAAACTCTTTTTTTTCTTTTTTGAAAACATCAACTTCTTGAAAAAAAAAATCTGCAAAAATGTATCAGTGTGTCCTTAAGAATTTCTGATTTACTGGGCAGATCCATATATATAACCTGGAACAACTTGTTGACTGCTGTCAAGGGTGTTTTCTCAAGATGTCAGTGAGCCAAGTTTAAGACCTTACTGCAATGTAGGGACATTATTTTCTGTCTTTCACATCTTGTTACTGATTAAAATCTGATTAGGATATCTCACCAGAAGGCAGGCAAGCCAGGTTCAAGTATCTGCTATTTCTTTTTCAGAGTAGCAGCTTGCCATCCTAGGAAAATGCCTTGTCCATGAGGCCATTAGCTAAAAGTGAAAAACGTGAATTCTTCAGACTACTGTTTTTATTTTCTGACCCAGCTTTGTTTTGCTACATTAAACTGAGAAGAAGCACTGCAGTTACAGATTCTCATTCTCACCTCTAACCCATAGATTTTTCCGTTACTGCAATTTGTCATTTTTAATATATCACCTCCTCAACAAAACCAGTTATAGCTGAGATGTTAGCTGTGTGATGGCACCAGAAAATGCAACAGAACAGCACTGGCACGCTAATGGTAGGTGGCCTTCTGCCCATGTTGTTTAGATGCAGGGCAGATCCTCTGCAAACACACAGGGCAGGGAAGTGGAGAGGGAAGAGCTGTTCCCAGCTAGCTGCGATTGCTACAGGAATTCTTAAAGTTGCAACTTGTGCTCCTCCTAACCTCTGTCTCTGAGCAGTCTAATGTGATCCTTAGCTTTCATATTCTCATATTTCTTTTATTATTAATATACCTGTTTTTTTGGCTGCACTGTGTTGCATGGGGCTCTCATGGCACCCTTGTACTCATGTGTTGCAGACCATCCCACTGTTACGATAACCTCTCCTGGGCTTAAAATTTTTCCGGATCATTGCATTACACCAGTGTTACACAGTTAAAACTCTTCCCAAAACAACACAGAGTGATACAAAGGCAAGTAGGACTCAGATTTGGGGAAACTATCTGAAATAATGTGAAATTTGGTACAAGTTCTTTCTGTAAAATTATCTCTGAGACCATATAAGACCATAAAAAACACATCTAATGGTTGGGAACTATCTAATGAACAGCTTTTATATTTTCAGTCTGGGTTTTCTTTTTCTCAGGAAGTTGGAAACTTAAGAGAGAATAAAGTAACAGGTAAATATCAGCAACATGTTTTTTTGAGAAAAAAAAACAAGGCAACATAGTCAGAAAAATGGATGGTCGAGGAATTGTGAAATTTATAGTCAGTCCTCTTTTGCCTCTGCTAATGAAATGCTAAATGCGTAAGAGGGTCGGCCCCCTCACATACCTTCACACCTTTGTACTGACTCGGATTCTCTTGCAGATACAATGAAGAGGTAATACCAGATTTCTTCCTATCTTTTTTACCATCCTTGCCCATCCTTTGGGGAACATGGGGGGACCAGATGTGCAGACCTTGATATAGCTAAATAGCCGTGTGTGTTTTCATGATCATGGTACCACAAAAGAACAGAGAAATGACTTGCTCCTTTGTGCCGTGACCATGTAAATCTGCCTCTAAGTTGCAATGTGCGATTTTTCCTTCCAATCACTACCCAAAACCAGCTTCCTCTTAAAAAAATAGTAGATTTTCTACATTCACTGTATGCCTACAGCATGAGTATTAACTGTAATTATGTGAAAATGTTTTAAAATAATTCTGTGATGCCATAGCTTTACACATCCAGTTTTCTGTCCACTTTTGTTTGGATGTTTTTTTCACTTTTGAGAATATATGGAACATAATCACAGTCAAAATAGAAGGCAAAAAAGATTTATGTCTGTTAATTTTTATCATTAATTTTATCATTAACTTTATCTTCTAGCAGCAAGAAGATCAGAAGGGGAGGATGGAAGTTTGGATCAAGACAATAAGAAGGTAATGATCAGAAAGAACAAAAGGAGGTATTGATGTTTCTTGAGGAAACTGTCTTTTAAAATATGTTTATATTTAAAGATACACCTTTTTATAACTGAAATAATCATGCTGATTTTAGGTCTTTTCAAGAAGATATAGAAAAGCAGAGGGCTTATAATCTACATTTTGCAGTAAAGAAAGAAATAGGGATATTAGGATTATCAGTAGTAAGTTCACAGAATCACAGAATCACAGAATGGCTGAGGTTGGAAGGGACCTCTGGAGATCATCTAGTCCAACCCCCCTGCTCAAGCAGGGTCACCTAGAACACGTTGCACAGGATCGCGTCCAGGCGGGTTTTGAAAATCTCCAGAGAAGGAGACTCCACAACCTCTCAAGTTCATGGAATTTCACTTAGTATAAATATGTACTTTGGTGATTCAGCTAAGGTTGTTGGACTTCTGTTGAGAATGTTTGTCTACATAAAAGATATATGTTACTGAAGATTAAATAAAAATGAAACAGTGCATCTTTTAAAGTGGGGCAGAGTGGACATCCTCAGCACAGCTGAAAGTTAAATTTTTTGATAGCTGGAATATCTAATGGGGGATTACATGATGTAGTGCACTTTTATAATTTAGTAGGTGGCTGGTACAGCATAAACATAAAACCAAGTAGCAAGAACTCCCAGATTGGTGAAGCAGGAGAATTACACTCAGATGTTAAATCAGATTTAACAGGATTTTATTCTCTTCAGCTAAAGACCAGTTGGCTTATTCTGAAAGGGGATGCGGACACCAGAACTAACTCACCGGATTCAGACACCCGGTCGCTCTCTCTTACTCCTGCAGCGGACAGAGAAAACTTCCAGAGGATGCAGGAGAGCGCTACCACCACGTATTCACGTGAGTGCTGCATCGCGTCGCGCTGCATCATGTGGCTGGCGGTAGCTGTCGAATAGTAATGTGGGAAGATAGCCCTGCTATAGGTTTGTGCACAGAGTTTCTGGTTTGCTTTGAGCTCCCATTCTCTATCATAATTATGCATATTGGTAAATTTGTTTAGCCATGGCTTGTAAATGTTCGGTACCTTCAGACTTCAGTTATTGAAACTGTTCAAAACTCCAGATAGCAAGTTTTGCCACCTGCCATATGGGTGAAAGAAGAAGCCGTGATTTTATAAAGAAGTCATAGCATCTCTTTGGAGAGCAGACTTTCCTTACAATAAAAAACTGCCCTGACTGAATATATAAATGTGTCTACTAATATGCTACCTATTTTCAGTAAACACAAGAGTAGAACTTTTTATGCCTTTCCTACATGAGTTTTGAGAAATTTGTCCATATGTTCCAAATTTGTCAGACAAGTTGTTGACTTACACTAATTACTCCTTGACACAAAGTACATGTATAATAACACTGAATATTAATAATTTCTTTTTTTATCAGGATAAAGGATAAAGAATGCTTTGTTCCAAAGATTAATTTAAAATAAGCATTTTTTATTATTGCTCACAGTTATACCTTTTAAGTTCACAGACATTTTCTGGATATATAAACCACTATGTAACCAGTTGGAATAACTGGGTAATTTTGTTAGTAAATGCTTATCTTAAGACCACATGTACATGCTAACTTTCAGTGCCAAAAGCATTTTCTACATGTTTCTCATTCATTATTTCAGCAAGTCAGGAAGTGTAGGAAATGGTCATCAGAAGGGGAGTCTGAATTTTACTTTTAGGTTACAGAAATGCCAAAAAATAGATTAAATGGCTTTAACGGGTAACTGAGCTACTTCCCTCCCTGCCTCCTCCACTTTCCCCCATACACCAGTAGCAGGTCATCTGGGGTAAACAAGCTGGAGAAGCAGTTTTCCAAAAGAATGTATCCAAGGCAAGGCATGTCTGGCAGCCAAGTTAGACTTGTGGGCATCTTGGTAATGTGAGAGCTGGTTCCATCAGCTTTTATTAAGGAAATTATGGCTTAGCTATGCAAGGAGGAGGAAAACCAGATACAGCAAAGTCTGTCACAAGGGTGGAAGAAGATAAAAAAGTTATTCTGGATTGTCAGTCTCACTGGTCTAACCTGAAGGGATAACCTGAAGGCGTTTGATTTCTAATCATCACCCGACAATTCATATATGTGCACAGGGTGTTTTGCAGGCAGAACTGCCTCTGATCACCTCAAACACCTGCCATTTAGAAATCCTTCTACAGAAATGAACACCTGAAGTTTCCATTGTCGTGCCCATATCTGGTATGTTTGGAAGCTTTTTAATGGTGATCTGATGCTTTTCTATATATGTTGTGAGAGAGTAGGTCTTGTGTGCGATCTTTAAACACAGAAAAGTACGTAGCACACAAAGAATTGTGTTACACAGGAACAACATACAGTATCGGGGGGGTTTTTTCATGAGAATATTGCTGTATCTGTCTACACCATCGTTTCTTTTTTTTTTTTAATTGTCTTGGGAATGTGGAACTGTAAAAGCTAGAAATGGAAATGTCTCTGTCGGTGTCAGTATCCCCTATTTGTCAGGGCAGTACCGATTGTGTAGTTCATTTTCCATGGTTTTTGCTCAGTGACTCTGTCCCTCCTGAAAGTTAGCACTGTTGTCCAATTAGCAGCTACACAACTATGACTTCACGGAAGTTTTCTTTTCCTGACATTCACACTTCTTTTCTTCTGATTTTATTTAGCCATATAAATGTTTTCCTAACTATGGACAACCAAAATAATTCCTTCCTTATTCGATGTTTCCCTATTTGAGTTTGAATATTTATAGTCTGTCACATGCTATGTCAGTCATGAAGACAGTAGCTTCTCTCCCTCTTGCACTTACGGGTCAGGAGCAGGCAGATTAATTCTGTCATTCAACCCAATCTGTGCTGCATAGTCAGTGAGTATCAGAGAAAAACTTTTCAGGCATAGGTTTGGTGCAAAATAATTACACATAGAATAAAAGGGTTGGCAGGCATTGGATTGTGAATCTCTAAGCAAACCAGAAATGAGCTACTCTGCTGTAGGAGATATTTAGCCACGTTATTCTAGCTATATGCCCAGGAGAATATATCTAGCAGCAAAGCACATCAGCTTGAACAGAGCATGAGGCTTGTGTAATTAGCAGGCACCTAGAGTGGAGCTTGCTAACGTCCAGCCACATCGAGGACTAAGCTGCAGGGCCTGCCTCTCCTTACATCCAGCTGCATAAATAGGCACCTGCCTTTCCTCAGCTCGCTCTGAGCTGTCTCATCTGGGTACTTTTAAGGGCCTGTGAAAAGTAGCTAAGCAGGTTTGTTATCAGCAGACTTAAATACATAGGGTTCCCCACTGTGGTGGAAGATGTGTGCGTTAATAAATCAGGAAAGACTGAAAACCACTAGGCGAGAGCATCCTCCCTTCCCTGCAACCTCACCTCCAACCCTTATGTATAATTTTTAAACAGTCTTACCTGTTATGGCCATCACGCAGAAATTCACTGTATCTGTATGTGTAGATGTTTAATAGCTATTGTTTATCATAATTCATGAATTTAAGTATCACATACTTAGGAAAACAGACACCTAGTGAAGTGTGTAACCCTTGCTATTTATGTGTACTTGATATGCTGAAAGGCAGCCTCTGAATATACAGGTTAGGGTGAACGCTGTTTTGGAAAAAGCAGGAGCCATATCCATGTAGGGAGTAGCTGATGTTCATGAAGTCCCTGATGAGAAAGAAAGATTGCTTTGTCTTGGCCAGTTACACCAGAAAATTGACTGTAAGGATACAGCTGCAGT
The DNA here is from genome assembly GCF_036417845.1 of Apteryx mantelli. NCBI lineage: Eukaryota > Metazoa > Chordata > Aves > Apterygiformes > Apterygidae > Apteryx > Apteryx mantelli. Next base: position 75,401,881 of record NC_089982.1, on the reverse strand, counting down.
TGAGCATGATAATGAGAGTATGTGGTTGTTGGCTTTTGGTATTATGTTTTTCCTTTATATTAAAAAAAACAGGAAAAAGCAAACTACAATGTGTTTAACTTTACAAATAAGTTAATAGGAAACAGAAGCAAAGTGAAATACTCTTCCCATTGGAGTCAATGGATCTTTTCTTACTGTCTTTATTTGCGTTATTTAGGCTTTATTCACCTCTTGGATTTTTTCCAAACGGCCACAAGATGTCGCTTGTGTCTTTGGATGTAGCTCAGAATAAAGCCTTAATCCTGTTAGCCTGGGAGAAAAGTCCTGAGCTAGCAGGTATTAAAGTTTCACTTGTTTTCAAACCGTGTTCTTCGCCTTTTTGCCTGGTCAGCACGGAGGATAACCACTCCACAGCAGGACGACAGGGATTTCGCACCTTCTGGCTACCAAGGGGGAGAAAAACTGATCCTTCCCTCTTCCACCCCTCTCTGGAGACCCCAATTCCTGCACTTCTCAGTGGTTTCAGCATCAGATTTTTACACTGTAACATTGCTTCAGTCAGCCTCATCATGTAAAACTGAGCAGAAGTATTTGAGATAGAACTGGATTTCCCTGTAGCCAAGAGGCCAAGAAATTGAACTCTGCACTAATGTTCAACACCAATATCTTTCTCCAGGAAACATAATTTTTTTGCAGATGTGTTCACTGCCTTTTACAGTCCCTGTCTTCTAGTGCCATTATAATTCAGATAACAAGCAATAGGAGGTTTCCAGTTTCCAAACTGGAATAGGTGAGAGATCCATCTAATTCAGTGTTCAGCACTAACTCCATCTCCGTAGCAGGGATGAGAATAATCCCCTGCACTGCCAAGGACAGAGGGTCTGTTCATAATCTGTACCACGCCTCAGATGGCCGTTGCTTATGCTTCTAAAGCAACTCTCTGTTTTGTTGTTTTTGTATATATCACCTTCATTTTGCTAGATTAAATAAGTCAAGCTCTTCAAGCCTTCTTTCCTCTGATGAGCTTTCATTGCCGTGATTATCCTGCATGCCTTCTCTATAACTGTTCCAGTTTAACCCACTTGAACACTGATGAACAAGAACAGTATAGAGGATTCCTTGATGGTGCCCTGCCACTGCCTGAAAATAGTACAATTACTTCCGTATCTCAAATGTATCAAGACAGACCTTTCCAACCTTTGTCTTCTTGTACACCTATATCATACTAGCAGCTCACGGTCATCTTAATCACGGTGATTAAGCTGTATATCTAAGCCTGTCTCCTGCACCATCGTTTCAAACTGATGAACTCTCAGCTTAAACAGTACAAGTTTGGGGTTTCTTATTAGTCCCCTGGTGCAAGACCTTTCACATGTATTATTAAATTTCATCCCATTGCTATTACTGTAGCATTCAGGTTTGTCCCAGTTCTTGATGATATCCCAGTCCTCTTGTATATTGGCGTTGCTTTATAACTTTGTGTACACAGCAGATTTTATTAGCACATTACTATTTTTGGTATCCAGATTATTAGTGAAAACATTAAGCAATTTCAACTCAATACTAGTCCATGCAGACACTTTTCTTGTTCAGCACACCTCAGTTCTCACCACCCCTTTCTCGCGTGTCGTTATTTTCCTACCTACCGTGTAATTCCTCATCTTCTCCAGTTTTGCTTTTAATTTTGCATGTGGCAACATACCAAACACCCTAATGATATTTCATTAGATGAGATCCACAATTTATTTTGTGCAGAAGTCATTTCTTTTAACAAAGAAAGCTACAAAGTTAGTCTGGCACTGTTTCTTTAACTTACGTTAAACCAATTAAAATCTATGTGAATAGAATTGATTTTCTGTTTACCTCTATGTTTTTGTTTAGTCTCTCCTTAAGATTTCTATTGGAAGCAAATCGATAGGTCCAGACTATCTTTTTCCCTTCTTAAATATAAAAAACATTGTTGCTGTTCTCCAGTGATGCAGAAAAAATACGAGGTATTGGTCTTGTGATTTTATGTGAGTTAGATGAGATTATCAGCTCCCTGTTTAAAAGCACATTAAGTGCCTTGAATTATATTTCCATCATGACTGTAATTCTTTTGCGAACGTTTATTCCATAAGCTTTTTGCCTCCTTGTACGCTATCTACCGTTTGTTCCTAAAAGCTGAGGTGAAGCATTCATTTAGTGTTGGAGCCCTACCTGGGTTACCTTTCATCTCTACTGTGTAATGACATTGCATAACTCCTCACTGATACCATTTCTTCTTTCCTTGCTCTCTTTTTATTTATATAGCTGGAGAACCTTTTGCTATTTGTTTTAATATCATTTTCATTGCTTAACTCAGCTTGACTTTTGGCAGTTCTCACTTTTGAGTTCTTTGCTGATCCGTCCTTTGTTTTTCATTTTGTATGCTTATTCCTAATAATCTCCTTAGGCTACTTATTAATCCAGTGGGGTCTGGATTTCCTTTCTGCATTCCCCTTTGGGCACAGATTGTCAACCCTTTTGACGGCACTACATTCACTTCTTTGAACTAACTCTTTGCCTCAATTTATCGAAGTGTGCTCTAGTGGGATCAAGAATGTTTGTTGCAGATATGTGTTTGTTCATCTTCTGTTCAATTTAAACTGATTCAACTTGTTGATCACCTGGTTCAGGGTTATTTTCTGGAGTCATCACTTCTATACAGTATTAATTTCTGTTAACCAAAAACTAGTCCGAAATGTTTTTTATCAATTCAGTGACAGCGGCAGTGACATCTGAACTTTCTTATTAAATTCTCAGTATTAAAACTAAAGCTTTTCAGTTGTTTCGCACTGACCACACACAATGTCATTGCCATATTAGACCCAGTTTGTTCATGGTAGCACCACTTTGCCAGTTTCGTCAGTCTTAAAGCTTTCTTCCTCTTCACTGTTTATGCTTTAACTCACTTATTTCCTTTATCCATTGCCATATCTTCACTTACACTTTTTTATTTGAAGCAGCAGAAGTTTTAAAGAGAGCAGAATATATTTTTTTAAGTAGTAGGACACCCACCCTTCCCTTTTGAAAAACAAAGCCAAAACCAGACCACATACATCGTGAACAGAAGTGGGTGTAACTCTGAAATGATGGTACCTTTAATCCCATTTTCATGTCGTGGTTTAACATGGAGTTGGAGGTAGAGATTTCACAAGCTCTCAGATCTGCTCTGCATTACCAAACTGTATAAGCTTTCCATAACACATATGAATTCCACAACTCTCTTCTTGTCATGTTCACTAAGATGATTGCATCCTGGCATGATATGATTTGTAGACATTGCTATGCATATCTATATACATTAGATATGGAGCAAAGATGAGCTGTATTCTGTTATATTTCTCATGCAAATAGAATATACATAGTGACCTAGCAATTGCTGTTTCTCATAGTATTCTCAAGTTCTGTGTTTGAATAAGTTATACAAGACATTACAAAAAAATACAGCTCTATATTCTGTCTCTTATAGGTTTTCCGTATGCTAAATCTGCTTCTCTACCTGGCTATGGGAAGAACGGCTTACATCAGGTAGGTATACATTTAAATGCATTCTTCAGATAATACTGTATCATAAATAGGCAGCTTAGCAACCAGTTAAAAATCCACATCATAAAAACATAGAGCACTTTAGAGGCTTTTTGGCTACCAGCCCTGCATAACAGATTCATACACTAAGAGGGTTCCACTTTGTCTGTCTGCAAGACTAAGACAGATTGAGGCGTCTCCTCAGTTGTGTGTGGCATGAGCATTAGGAATCTTGGTTATTCTCCCGAAACAAACAGAAAGGCAAAAAAATCTACAGGCTGCACATATTAATAGAGCACAATATAGCTTGAATTAATGATAGAAAAGGATAAGCCTATAATTAGGCAAGTAATGATCTTAGAGCAAAGGTGGAGCAGTCCACATCCATTGCATTTCTTGAACCATCTCTTTTGTTTTTTTTCCAGTTTGCACATATATACAGTCACCACATTTTTAAGGCGGGGGAGAAAAAGCAACGTAGAGAGAATGACAGGCAACAATCTAGAAAGTAAATGTTTGCTGTGCTTTGCAGACTTAAGCAATGTAATACAACGTGACAGCAGCAGATGGCAGCATTTATCCCAGCTAAAGGGTCCAGCATCCCATGAAAACTAGGAAAGTTAGGAGGTTGTTCACGGTCAAATCATTTAGACCAAAATTATGGTATTCTTCTCAGAATGGAAATTCTCTATTTGGAATGCAGATTCATTCCAATTTTTGTGGTTTGTTATTTTTAATCAGTCATCCCAGTGCTACTTAATAAAATAAAAATAAAACAAACAAACGGTAATAAGCCTTGCAGGTTATAGTGAGCATAGCTATGCACATGGTTCATACCCTAACAGGCAAAAATGAAACACAGAAAAAAAAATACTGTTTTTCTGGTCTCCTGTGATGTCTGTCATCATCACAGCATTTACCAGCAAAGAAAAAAGACAATGGGACAAGCAAAGCTAAGACACAGATGCACAGTTCTCTGGGTTTAGTGGCATCAGCAATTGTGAAGTAGAAAGCAGAATGAGACATAAAATTTTCAGTGGAGCATAAGTGATCTACTCTCCTGTGACTATTGCAGTAGGATGTCTGAATCACAGGCAAAGGCTAAGATGTGATTTCCCATCTTAACTTAATGTCAGGTTTTCAAATGCGGGTTAGCTGGTGGCTTTCTGACACCTTTCTACCTCATCAAAAGCTGCTAGGTGTCAGGGCTTAAAAAATTTGAAAGGGCAGAGGGGCGAGCAGGGCTGATATGGTTGTGTGATTGCCTCCCTTGGTGCCATCCAAGCCCCAGGTTCCCCTGGGCTGTGGAAGTCCACTGCGTGGGCAGTGGGCTGCCCCTGCAAAGCGTGCCTCCAAGGGTGATGAGCCTTCACCTGACACTACATCTTTTCTATGGGCAGAGACACATCTCTGCATTTGTAGATTGATGGATTTTGTGACTGCTTTGGATGCCTGCTTTGAGCAATTAGGTCAAGTTCTAATGAAATTTTATTCTCTTTCTCTCTTGCAAGGATCTATGCTTTTATTATGCGGTACATGTTGTTTTCCTTTTTTTTTTCTCTCAACAGAGTGGAAAGTGCCAAATTTGTTTTGTGGCATATTTTGGTGCTACATTGCTTGTTTCTTTCTCTTTTAGCCTGAAAATATGGGCCAATATGAATCAGACCAGGATGCCAGTTGGGGGATGAAAGGTACATTGCAATATCATTTCCACTCCACTTCATGTTTTCTTCCTTGGAGGATGCTTGTTAGCGTCTTGCCATAAGGGTTTCTGTTGTGAGATCTTCCCGTGGTTGACATAATTATGACTAGATAGTGACACAGCTCAGGATCATGTTTATCACAGAGAAGCTTCTTTTTATCTGACTGAAAATAAATGCCTGATGGAAGTCCTGCATCACAAGTTGGTGTAATGTTGTTGAGTCAGTCCTGAGATCCTGTATATGTGGCAGCAGCCTTCATGGTTCTCTTTGCTTAGCCAGTAGTGTCCTTATATCAAACGGAAGAAATTTAAGCTAATCAGACCTTCCAGACTAATAGCAAAACATGTTCCTTGTGCTTCATGTTTGTGTTATAGTGGGATTAAAATCCACAGGATTCAAAAAGCAGAATATCCTTGCATTAATTTATTTTATTTACAGTTTAAGTGGACTGTGAACTTAATATGGAACTTGGGCTGGAATTTCCAAAAAAGCTGAGCAGTTTAGGAACATGCATCTTCTGATGGGGAAGGGCGTGGTTTTGTTTCCCAGTCACTTAATCTCATTTTTTAAATCTTACTGTAATGCTTCATTTCATGTCTTGATACAAATCTTTGTCTTAATATTTGAATAGCTGTAAGTATATAGATTTTGAAAAGCAGATTTATCTCTGGTTTCATTTCAGACTATAAAAAGGGCTATGAAAACATACTGGCTATCCTGGTTGCCTTTAATCATCAATGTGTGTGAGAACAGATCATGTAGTAGTCATATCTACCAATACTGAACAAAGTAGAATATTCTTATGCTAGTTTATACAGAAAAAAAAAAGTCTTCCTTTTTTCTTTTTGCTATCATTATTTCCACTGCAGTCAGTCCAAGGGCAGGGTGTTGGCATTTTGAAATATTCTATTAACTTGATGATTTTCAGATGCTCCCATAATGAAATGTCTGTAATAATCCATGCAATTTAATTATTTTCAGTAAAGAACAATACGGGTAGGGCTTTTGGATGACAAACTGACTTAACTCTACACAAAAGCTTCTTATAAAGAAAAATTCCCAGTTTTGCCAGACATGCTCACTGTTTAACCCAGTGGCATCCGGAGATGACTTTTCTGTTATAAGCCTTTGATTTCTAGGACTATTGCTCCAATAATAGGCCATGTTACAGGCATTCAGACCATTGGGATCAAATGCTTACTACGCATGCAGTTATCCACCAACTATTGAAAACACTAAGAGAAATATGCCAAATATGGAGTAATATAATAAATCACTAATGTAACTAAATGTGCATTACAGAGACTCCAAAATAAGCCTATAAATTCTAAACTGTGAACTTATTCTCATTCTCTTACAGAATACAAGGTAAGAAGTGCTTTTCCAGCTCTGGAAGAACAATCAGATTCAGCACTTCCTAGCAAGGTTACATGTGTTCCTTTTCTATTTTATATTGTTAATTTTGTCCCAGTGAATTATTTGTCAAATAAGGATACAAGTATGTACCATTTAAATTAGTAAGTTGCCCACATGCTCATTTCCAGACATTGGAATCAGATTTGGCTGGAGTTCATATGCTCTTGTCTCTTTAACAGATTTATCCTTATGAAACACTTATTGTAACAAACCGAGTTCGTGTGAAATTGCCTAAGGATGTGGACAGGACCAGATTGGAGGTAGGAATGATATTTGTTTGATGGCTTTCCAAGTCTTTTGTTTTGCTATTTATGATCTTCGCTATTCCTATGCCCAAATCAAGTAATAGCAGTGAAAGAATAGTTTAGGCAGAAATAACAGCAGATAAAACCTAACATAGCTCTGTTGACTTCAGTGGATCTAGACCAGAAAGTTTAGGTGGTTTTTGGAAGTTTATAGCCCACAGTTATCTAAAGCAGATTGTTTTTTCAGGACAAGATGACCTTCTTTCTCCTTCTCCAGACAATGATAGGGAATAACATTATATTTTATTTCAAAACATGAGTATGTAGACAACTTAACTGAAACAGAATACCGCAAAACCTTGAAAATGTGTGACAGCATGGTGTTTTACCAAGATACTGATGAAATTCATTACTTTTGAATGATTTTATAGGATGTTGAAAGTCTACACTGAGTGGGTAGAACCTTGGGGTTTGAGTTCCAATAAAAAAGACCCACCTAGAGTAACCTGGGTATTACAAAAAGCTCCATTTATCCTGCAAATACATGGACCTATGTTCATCATCCATGCAATGATCTGATTAAATAAATTGTGAATTGTTCTCCTTCAAAATCAGGGGAAACTAAGTAGAAGCAGTATGACAAGACGAGGTCATGTGCATTTTGTACATAAAGCTCAACTATTTAGCTCATTCAGCATCATGCCCTTTGGTTATGTGGTCCATGATCCATTAAGAATGTACTAGGGCGGTAGCTAATGTACTAATGCTATAGCATGCACCTCTGCCAAAGAGTAGTAGTGTAAGTGCTGGAGAAATTCAGTTACAATTTGTCCTAAAGGAAAGCTGATTCTTTTGTCTGAGTAATGACAGGACTGAAGAAAGACTCACCTGAATTATTAAACTTATGTGTATTTGTGCCAATTAATATTAAGAACAAGAGATAGTTCAATAAAAATTAAATGATTAACAACATTGGTACTTTGGGAAGATTTATATTCAAATAAATTAATAGTATTTTTGACTTGATAATATTTGCCAAAAAAAGAAGAAAGAAACTTTAATCTTAAAGCAGAAAAGAAGAAAAACTATGAACTAGCAACAAGTTTCTGTTTAAAGATCAAGGGTTTTTTTGAAAAATTCATATACCAAATTCATATACATATAGTATATTTTGGAATGGTGTATGTTCCTTAATTACTTCAGTGTGTTTCTCGCTTGATTACCCAGCAAGTGGTATTGATTTGATTGTAAGAAAAAGAAAGTCTCAGACCTGTGCTGTTTTAAGCTGGGGGTATAGCAAGGCATGAGATCCATAATAAAAAGCATGAGTCCAGAAAAAGGAGCAGGGAGTTGGAGGGATACTCATCTGGACACATCCTATAAAGGATTCTTTTATATATACATATATACATCTGCGTATATTAAAGAATAGAGTCTTTGTTTAAACATGTTGGGCTGGTCCGAATGGCAAATGCAGTTCCAAATTGCTTTTTTAAGGCAACCTATAGTTTGCTTTGGATGGATCATGCATGTCCTGGCTGCCATTATCAATAACTCATACATTGTCCTCAGCTGGGATTGCTGTTTGTTTAACATTAGAGTTGCTCAGTCTGCTTCACACCAGGTGCAGGTCTGTGCCTAATGTCTCGAGAAGCCCAACCACTTCAAAGATCTCATAGAGATTTGCAAAAGAACAATAAACAAGATCTGCTTCAAACCTGCAGTAGAAAAGCGATAAGAGGACCAGACCAATCCTGCTGATTGTTGCACTATGTTAAGCATGTGCATCTGCAAAAAGGACTCCTTTGTAGACCATCTTACATTTATTAGGGATTGGTAGTTTTTTAAACAATTAAATTAGTGTTTTAATAGCATTATAACTACTGGAAAAACAGGGGCAGCAGCAGATCTACACATTCAAACCATATGCATAGTTAAGTGGCAGGAACAAACTGTTGCCTTCCCGGCCAACTTCTTCCCCTCCTCCCCGTCCCTTTCTTTTGCATTAGAGAATTGCTGGAAATAAGTAGCTTTGCACAGAAAGGCAGTTTATCATTATTTCCTTTTGTGGCAGAAGAAGAAGAAGATTATAACTGAGTTGCTGGCCTGTGCATTCAACACGAGACCAAGAACTACATGGCTTTGTGGATTTTCACAGGAACAGGCTAGGATTACCCCCGCGCACTCCATCTGCTAGGAGAGGACCCACTTAGCACTTTTTAGTATCTTTGAGCTTTTGGGAGGCAACATGGAGAACACTAAAGGAGGTAGTAAGGTTAGATTTTGCCTTTTCTTGAGCTACGTTTCATGTTAGCTATAGCGTATGATTTGGTGCTTACAGATCTCCAGGAGACATTTTCTCTCTTTGAGCAGAATGGTTTGCTGGCTGATCTTCTATTTTGATCCTGCACAGCCAATTTCACTGTTGAAAGGACGGTATTTTGCCTGAAGAAACAGGGAAGGTGATAGCACTCTATTATCCAAAGCCCGTATATTATCCACACTCCACAGTGATTTGTCTCAGAAAAACTTTTAAGACAAAATCAACATTCTAATATTCCAGCTTTATTACAATCAGTTTTATAGGCTGAATCTTATCTCCTTCTCCCTGCTACAAGTCAGAAGTAGTTCCTGTGGGTAATGGATGTGGAAGAGGGTAAAGGTGGTATAGGTGAAGGGAAACCTAGAACCATTGTGTTTTCTATTGTCAGAGATGAAAATTGTGTTTTCTATTGTCATAGATGAAAGTGATCTTACCTTGTCCAGTATGATTCAATGCTCTTACATTTGATGTTTCTGATTTCCTGTTCTACTTAGTAATAATAAGATGAATAAATTTGCATAAGCTAGATTTATTTAACAACCCTCTCTCAAGTCGACTTGAGGTGATTTCCTGTTTGTGAAATAGAGTTTGTTATAAACTGTGAATGATCTGGCATAGATGTTATGGAAAAGGCTCTGCTGTTCATCTCTGATTCCCTGTTACAAGGGAAGTATCCTATAGCGAATGTTGCTGTCATGAAAAGTGAACTCCAGTAGAAGATATTAGCTCCTTGGGTCAAATTAAGGGAAGCTGCAATGAAGGCTTCTGCTAATGGTCAAAACAAAGGATTGCAGGAGGGTGGGGTTTTAATGGATGATAGTGTTTTCCTAACTTTGCTCCCTTTGTGAGTATTTTTTAGATTACCACTCTGTTGTGTAAGAAATCTATTTTAAGGCTTAGAAATAATATTTTTTTGTAAAAATGCATATTTTTCTAAGCCTGAGAGGTATCTAGAGATTAGAAAGTCTCAACTGGTAATAAATGCATTAAAATAACAGAAATTCTTTCTTCAAAACCACATATATCCAAACACAGAAACACTCACATTTTTGTTTGCTTGTTCTAACTCAGCAGTAAGGCAGAAGTAGCTCAGTTCTTTCTCCTACATTGAACTAATTGAGCCAACATTGAACTAATACATGCAACATTTAGTACTACTTGTAATAAATGACCTGCTGATTTTTAGATACATTACGGGCACTCTGACTTTTCAATGAATAGCCTGGGTCTTCATTTAGTATAAGCTGATTAGAACTGTGAGGAATTTATAGCAGATAAGAATTTAGCCCAGAAATCTTTTCAGAAGTTTCTCTTTACCAGACTGCTGAATGGAGCAGTGGTCTCATGAGTGAGTCTAAAGGGATGATGAAGAACCAATTAATTTAGATAATGTTTCAATACAGCAAAGTAATAAAACATGATTAGATTATACAACCTGGATGAAGAGGTCAAATGCACCCTCACAAAGTTTGCAGATGACACCAAATTGGGGGAAGCGGAGCCTCCATTCAGAAGGACCTAGACAGGCTACAGGAGTGGGTCAAGAGGGACCTCACGAAGTGCGAAAAAGTAAATCCAGATTCCTGCACTTGGGACAGAATCACCCTATTCATCAGCACAGGATAGAGACTAACTGGCTAGGGAGCAGCTCTGCAGAAAAGGACCTTAGGATCCTGATGAAAAACAAGTCGAACGTGGGTTGGCAGTGCACCTTTGCAGGAATGAAGGCTAAGCACATATTGGGCTGCATTAGCAGAAGTGTAGCTGACCGGTTGAAGGAAGTGATTATTCCCCTCTGTGCTGGTTGAGCACTGGTGAGGCCACATGAGGAGTACGGTGTCCAGTTTTGAGCTCCCCAGTACAAGACGCTGACAAACTGGAAGAGTTCGACAGAGGATAGCCAGGATGCTTGCAATGCACTTTGCACTTGATGTGCAAAGAGGGCCTGAGGGAGATGGCTTTGTGAAGCCTGGAGGGGGGAAAGCTAAGGCATGAGCTAACTGCTGATTTCCTCTGTCCAAAAGGGGTTGGAGAAAAGGGGTTAGAGAAAACTTACTCTTTTCTGAAGTATGCAGTGAAAAGACAGAAGGCAACAGTCTCACGTTGCAGCAAGGGAAGTTACAGTTGGATATAAGGAAAAAATTCTTAGCTGGAAAAGTAAAGTGCTCTGGCAGGTTGCCCACAGAGCCTGTGGAGTCTCCATCCCTGGAGGTATTCAGAACTCAACTGGAGAAGATCCTGAGCAACCTCATCTAATTTTAAAATTGTCCCTGCTTTGATAAGCTCCATGGGTCTCTACTTTGCTTAGGCTGGTGTATTTCTTCTGTGAAGACACAGCCTTAATGCAATATAATTGTAAAATATGATTCTAAGATGCTTTTATTGCAGTAGCATTTGAAGAAATGCATATTTGAGTCCGTCTTGGAACATTTTATCAACATCATGATGTTATTATGAAAAGAGTTAAATATGCGTGTTTTGGAGCAAACGTGCCCTGTTTTGGACAACTTGCAATCATGAGTTCCCAGGGACTAAGACATCACCTTTGGATGGTATAAATTAGCACATTCTTTAACTATTATTTTCCCTGTGGTGTTCTACATGGTCTGTTCCTTTTCCAAAATAATCTAGGCTTACAGACACATTTGAAAATCTTGATGACCTGTTTTAGCACTTGAATACCTTTGATGATTTACATTTTGGGCTCCTAAAATGTACACTTGTTATCTTTATCTTATATCAGGTATTTGATGAGATGAGATTCCTGTTGTTCAGTCACAGCAATGTGAGTTGGTTCAGTGCTTACACACCTAAATTGATGGCATGTGCACAGCTGCATAAACTTTTTTTTCTCACTTAAAATTGCTTTTATCACAAAATATAAGATTTCTTACATGGTCATAGTTGGGTAGTTTTGAAAGCAAACATGGTTAGAATCTTCCATTTTGAAACCCTTCTAGTTTTTTTTTCAGCTGATTTTCTTATCTTTAGTTGTTATTTAGTTTCTTTAGCCTTTCCCTTTTGAATATCAAAGAGTTAAAAAGGAAACATTATTCATTCACGCCTATCAAATACAGTTGAAAGTAACTTATTCCTCTTTTGTTTGAGCCTGTTGACTCTTTGTTTCAGAAGGATATACTGAAACAATTGCTCAGGAAAAAAATATTCTGGAATGTCAAGTAGCAAACCTTCATCTGCCACCTTTTTCTCTTATAAACAGAAATCAGAGATTTAAACATGGGTGCGGTCTTGTTTGAACAGAGTACTCACATTAATTCAAACATGGTTTTCCTCCTAACACTGCTTGTCTGGATCTGTTTTAAGGATGACATTTTTTCCATTAGTTTTTATTCAACAATCACCTTGGGTTCTAGCCATTTGGGCTGCAACCGTTTTAGGAATGGTTTCCAGTAATTTGGCCTGAATTCATAACAGCTCCAGCTAGGAGTTGTCATTCATACAAGGTATGTTCTGTGTCCCACCTTCTCTAGGGCTCAGATGGCGAAAATCAGGACAACACTGGCATGCTGTGTGTTTCGACACAGAGAAGTGCAGTTTGCAGTTTGGGGCTAAATTTGAGGCAGTTAAGGGCTCACTTCATAATGAAATTCATAACTTGGCATACGAAAGTGCCGTTCACTGACTCTAATGGAACTTCACACTGTTTAACTTGCAAAACATTTGTGTCATGTTCCTTATTCTAAGCATATGCTTGTGTTGTGATCAGTGTCGGATGTCTGTCTGTATCAATTTTCAAAGCCCTTATAAAAGGAGCCATTGTAAAATGCAAATATGCATTACAAATGACATGATATGTATGAAAGTTAATTCCTATCAGGGTGAAAACAATGTGGGAGTGAACAGGATTAGATGGGAGCATTCATATTATGGATACAGTAAAGCCCAAACTAAGGGAGACTGGAAAATCTGCTTTAAGAACAAGGTATTTTGTATTTAATGCAAATGTATGCAGAAAGTTTCATGTTGAATTCAGTGCACTTTTTTGGATCAGGCCCAAAGGCCATAGACATATCACCTGAAGCCAAGTCTCTGAGCCCAAGCTGTGAGTCCGGGACAAATATCCAAACAAGTGCTAGCACTAACATCCATTAACTCACAACAAACAACTCCATTAGATACTCCAATTTAATAGTCATCTACCTCTTTTAAGATAAAACGGCACTTACATGACCTACATTTTTGAAACTCAAGACCCTCTAGACATTTTCATAGTTCACTGTGGGTTCATATTTTCATTTTAGTGATACTTCATTACTTCAGATAAGATTGTAAGTGCCCCACAGTAGTTTTGCTAAGTGGAATGCAGCTTCTCAGTGAAGTTGCGTGATATCTTTGAGATACTGAGCAAGATGCATCTATAGATCCAGTAGCCTTTACGTATGTTTGGGTTTACATCAACAGGGAGAAGGATTTCAGACTCCCTTCCTCGCTGCTTTTCCTGGGCGCTGTTTTGGGGCCCACATTAGCCTGTGGAAGCAGAGCAGAGAGGGTGATTTACACCTCCTGCCAGTGGGGCAAGCTGTAGATGAGCCACACATGCTGAGAGAGCAGGCTGTTCTCAGGGAAGGCTCGAGCCCACAACCCCCATAACCATCCAAGGTTGTGGCTGAGTGCCATAGTCCAGCACACCCTCAACGGTAGCATCTACTCCCTTATCTTCCAATAAATGGAGTTTCTCTAGGTATCTTGTGATGCCTTTTAAGGTTCATTAGGTGGCAACTCATGACATTTCTTAAGTTTCCCTCCCCCATCACATAATTACTTAATAGTTTGAAATATTTATTGAGCATGAAGCTTAATTACTCTGTAGATGAGAATAACATTCAGTATTCCCATGAGAGCGTGGCACATGGCTAATTACAGTTTTATAATTAAGCATGCAGTGGGCTTAGAAAAAAAGCATCCAAGAAGCCTGCTGAGCCCCAGCAGTACAATAGAAAGCAAGAGTGCAAATCCTGTGGAAGTGAGACAAGGATTCAAAATTCAATAGATCAAAGAGAAAATTGTCCAGAAATTGCAAATGGGCACCCTAAAGTTATATTTGGGCTAAATTTGAGAGGCACATGAGAAGGGGATGGGAGGAGAGGAAAAAAACTGGAAAAGGGAGAAAGTTACTTTTATTTCAGATTTATTTGGTTGAGACATTTCTAACATTTTAAATCCTAACACAGGATGTGAGACTATAGCCCACCAGCAAAGCCTCTGCACTACCCTAAAGAGCTGCAATTTGGTTATTTACATGAATGCTTGCCTTTATATGGGTAAATCTTCCCCAGTAAATTCCAGTTTATTTTGAGTATTTTGTATTTTGAAGACTCAGGAAGAGATTCTGCAGCTCTTGCTTCCAGATTTTGTGACTCAGAGGTTGGAAGTGTTACAAAGATTTTGAATAAAAAATGATTTGAAATGAACAACTATTTAAAATTACAATCTGAAAAATAGAGTGCACTTCAGGGCTTCAGAACAAGTGTGACTAGCTGAAAGAATCAATAGGGAATCAAGCAAAGGTAATGCAAGGCTCAGCAGTCATTTAATCTGAACATAAGTTAACAAAAAGGTAAGGAGAAACAAACCTGAGATTTCAAATGACCACCAGGAATTAGGACCTTGACTTTTCTCATCTTATGCTCATCTCCTCCCGCCATCCACTGTGTAGGTTCGTTGATTCAATATCGTGAGGAAGTATGATGTTTTATGAATTTCCTGCATCAGCAGCTTTTCACTAGAGGTCTCCCATCCAATTACAGATACAGAATAAACATACTAAGCTTGTGCAGCATGACCTGGTCACAGCTTACTGCAGTATAGCTGTAAGTTAATTGCAATTTTCCCTTACAGTGACTTATTCACACTAATGTCATGTTCCTAAGTATTAGTTTTGAAGATTTCTGAATTTCATTAAAAGCACGATTATTCTCAGGGAAAACAAATCTCCTTGAATTAAATAAACAATATAACTCTAGTTAGAGAGGTTAGTGACCTTTTAGCAGGCCACAGAAGAATTGAGACAGGCCTCATTCATTTACAGAAAAAAAATCACTTTTTTTCTGAGTTAACACTGTGTGGCAAGTATTTGAATGTGCAATTAATTACTTTTCTTCTGAGAGACTCTACAATGAGCACATATCTGTACCACTCATTTAATGACTGTGTTTCCTAGAACATGACGATTTTGCTTTGTAGTAGTTGCACTGCAATAGAGAGATTTAGCTCAGCCCTTAGTCCTATATATCTGTCCTGTATCCTATATATGAAACATTTGTGTTTTAATTCTTCCATTGTGCGTATGTGGGTGTTTTAGGAAAGCTAATTACATTATTACAGCAAGGTGTGGTGACTCTTTTTATACAGCACTGTACCATATTTTAGATAACATTCAAGTGAGGAATTACGGCAGCAGCATTCAGTTCCCCAGCCAACACATACCTAACTCAGAAAGCTTTCTGTGCATTGGTGCCTTTGTACCTAGTGTTTCTTTTGTAGCTGGTTCTAGCAGATTTATTCCTCCCTTTTCAGCCACCTTATTTTGGTCCTCTGAACCTCTCCTCAGTGTTTAATGTGCCTAGCTTTGCCATTGATGCAGAGCAGAGAAATAGATGGAATTTAAGCTGTCTGAATATGGCCAAATTGTCACAAAGGGAGTTAAGAATTGCTTACTAGCACATTGTAAACACCCAGACTTCCTATGTAAACAAGGCCAACACTAATAAAAAAAAGGAATGAATGTTACTTTTGCTAATAAGTCAGGCCATTCATTTAATGGCACAATGATACAGTATTAACATAGCTGGATATTTTAAGCTGCATTCCACTGATCCAATCCTTAAAAACAAAACAAAACAAAAAAAACTTGGCCTTGTAAAGTAAAGCTTTATGCATACATCTTCTGTCATACCTCAGAATGAATATTCTGCCCTGTTCCATACACATGATTTTCAATCTCCCTTCTTTTGTTTGACTAATGAGATAAAGTAACATTTCTGCATGAGAGCATTTCAGCTAAGACTAATTAATATTCAAATAGCTTAGAAGAAAGATTAATCAATCTTAGATTTCATAGTAGTCTATTTTCTCTGCTTTCATTTGGGAAGAACTCTAGGTCTTAAAGCTGTAAGGTTTAAGAAAGTCCAGCAATAATACAGGCAAAAATTAACATCAGACATACAAAGAAAAGTATGAACATAAACTTCCCACACTGGCCTATTCCCATGGTGTTTAGACCCTTCAAATGTTTGTAGACATTTACCATATTTTCCCTTAGTCATCAGTTGGCCACGCTCATACATACTTAGGCCTTTTAGTCTTTCCTCATAAATCAAACTGTGCAGCCCATGATTACTTTTGTTACTTCTAGCTGAAGTTTTGCCAGTTTGATGACATCTGTCTGGGATCAAGGCTTATTCCAGAATTTGCGGACAGAATTGTAATTGTTGCTACTTCTAGAATCAGTCCCAAAGCTAGGAGCCCATGCTCCTTGGAGAAAGGGCTTGGCATTCCCAGAATGGTGAAGGTTTCAGAGACCTAGGGAATATAGTGGAAATTATGCTGCATTGGGCACAGGCCGGTGTCCTCAGAGAGGGTTCAAACCAAAGGGGAGGTGTTTCTTTCTTCTAGAATTAATGCTGAGTATGGGGACTGTGCTGATGCAGTAAGAAACTTTGCTAATATCGCAGTCTGGTGGCTCAGTGCTTGAGACTGTTTAGGGGCAGTATGTGGAGGAGAATTAAAAGCAAGGAAACTGCCTAAACTGGTGAAATGGGAGGTGGACATAAGTGAGCTCATACTTTGCCCATCTCAACCTCTGCTACTTCCTAGCATCTCTGGAGTGGAAACGCAGCTCTGAAGTGCTTTGGACCGGGCTGCCCCAGCTGGGAACAACTGTGAGGAAAAAAAAAAAGTTGATGCTGATATAAAATATAACTTTAGTAGAATTAGAAAATTAATGCATGCAAGGAGTGGAGGTGATATCATATCTGGATATTAACAGAGGAACAGACAGCATATCTAATTCATATTGGCTTGGATAGATGTGGACTGAAAGCTCCTTAGGCTTGAAGGCAGAGGAAAATGATAAATGGCAAAATACTGCCTTGGAGAGGAAAGGGGGAGTTACAGAGTTTGTGCTAAGATTGGTGGCAAGCTTCTTTGGGAGGTGAGATATAGAAAGCATTCAGCACCCTGCAGAAAAGGCCTCAGAGCCTGACCTACTGCTTGCTGGGAATCTCTCCATTGACTTGAAATAAAAATCAAAATAGTTCTGATGTGACCACATCAATTTACAGAAAGACATTTTGTAGTATACACCAAGAAAAAATGGTGACAATATTCCTTTTAAAGTTTTAGATTTCCTGTAGTTTTGGTTGAATGGCAAAGTGGATTTACCCGCATGGTATAGGCTTTCTGATTTTGAGTTTGAACTACAGAATTTGCCACTGCTTTCTCATGAGCAAGGCAGCATCTCAAGTCTTATCTACAACCTACAAAGCAAGGTAAAACAAAATATGATACACTTTGCTCATTTGGGCTTCTTTTTCAATCCTGCAGCTTGCAGACATGTTCCTTGCTTTGATAAATTGCTGAAGTTAAGCTTGCTAGAATTTGTCCCCTAGATTATCAGAAAAAAGATGGAAAAAAAATATCAGTACAGAGAGAAGTTAGTTTTTCTTTCCAAACTCAGTAGAATTAAATGCTGTCAGTAAAAGATTGTTTTTAAAATACATTGTCAGATGTTGCTCATTTCCATGCGAAACAGGAGCTCCTTTGCCAAATATGCATGGGGTATTTGTTCCATGTTATGCATAGTGCTTATGTCGGGTTGCTATCATTGGTCAAATAAAAAATGAAGGCCGAGTTCCAAACTCTTAGTCACTGTTGATCTGAATCTGTGGAATCAAGGGGGAAAAAAAGGCTGTCTTTTTTAAAGAAACCACAAGGACCAATAATAGACCATTCCATGTAATTAAATGTAGTGATTTCTTATAGACAGTTTCATTAATTTTCCATATATAATTTACATTGCAAAGATAAACTCATTAATAAATGGAAAGTAAAATTTTGCTTTCAAATTTGTCAAATTTGTAAGGCAGGGCCAATAAGGATATATCAGTCCTAGCCAATTAAGCCATTATGGGATTATCATGATGCATTAGCATGCTCCTGACAAAGTTTTGGCCCATGGCAGCAGGTGCTCTTCCAGACGATGCCGAGGCCTAATTCAAGTGATGGACAACCTCAGCCCATTTTAATGACCAGCACAAACGCAGTCTAAAGGACCCACTGATTCCCCTTCCTCTGTCGAGCGGCCATATCATCAGGCTGCACGTTAGACCTTGCCTCTGTGGTCCCAGAAATGCTGTGTTCCTCTGTCCACCCAGCACGCACCTCTGACGTTCAGCACTTGCATTATTCACAGTTGTAAGAATGATATTGCCTTAAATCCCCTCCAGGCCAGCTTGTTGGCATGTTTCTGGAGAGTGAGAGATGTAGATTAGGTGTATTTCTGCGCCGCGAGGACACTGAACCCGGGTTTCTCACCTCTATGGAAGCCCTGCAGCCACGGGGCAGTTAGACAAAAGGAAGGTGCCAACATCCCCTCCATGAAAAGGAGGCCGATGTGTAGCTTGTGCTGAGTCCCGTTCTGCTGCGTGAGGCACGTCCGAGTGTGCCCTCAGCTTGGCAGCTAGCGGGGACGTCATTTCTGGATCTGAAATCTGCTTCGGCAGGCGCCAAGGTGCTCGGGCTGGGGCTGCCCAGGAGGAGAAGCGTGCCTGGGGGACTGCAAGGCAAAAGCCCGGTTGGGGTGGAGAGGGCTGGACTGCAGGTTTGGCCTAAGCTTCTAGCATGTGGGTTTGACCATACATCTTCACAGGGTAAAGCCACTTTTGTTTTATCTTTGATATTTCTGCCACATACTACACCAAGCAGTGTAGGCTGTTTGGTAATGCTGAGGACTGGAATACACTACATTAGGCTCTGGTCTAACTGTATGAGGCTGAAGAGGTATTTAAGACAGCATTTCCGCAAAACTGGGCTCTGATTCTGAACACTCTTGCATATAGCAGCTCGACCGACCAACCTATGGAGGTGCTCAGCCCTTGCGCTGCCAGTAACTGCAGCGGCAGTCTTTGTGGAGAAGGAGGGGCCGTGTTTAAAACCTGCAGTCCGTAATTCCTCTTGTTCCACTGGATCCGTCCCTTTTAGATGGTGAATGCTTAACACACAGAATGTAACTGATACTTCTAAAATGCTTGAAAAAGAGCCCACAATTATCAGAAGAATTGTATATGATGTTCATTTATAATTCACACATTTATTTTTTGCAGCTGTTTTTGAATATACGAGTAATTGCGAGGCAAAGATTATATACCTTCCTTATCTTCCCTCTTCCCAACTCTTTATGTTGGTATTCTCACCTTTTTCTCTACATCTCAATTTTTTATATTGAATCATATGAAAACATCAAATAGAAGCAAGGTTCTTGTCATTTCAAACAAGCTTTATCCAACCTGGAATTCTGCTATGAGCCTATCCCCATGGATAAGCATGTTTTGGAGTTAGGAATTAAGCAGTGTGCTCTCTCCTTTGTTACAAGGCTACTATTAGTGAATCAGTGTGGTGCCTACCACTCTCATTAAAGATCAAGGCAAAACAAATCCAACTCTGAAATTACATTGTTATCAATCTCTTTAAAGTCCTGGAATAGCTTAAATTTGTCTCAGTGTGCTCTGCCATCAAGCCCCGTGTATAAATGCATCTCTTCCCCAAAGACTACAGCTTCTCCTCAGCTGGAACTTTATTGAAAAGATTTATTTTTTTCAGAAGTGAGCGACTGCTATCAATAATTTCATTTCCCAGCTGCTCTGTGTTCATTTGATTTTGTGTATTGGCTTTTCCAGAGCCAATATGGGAATTTAAATGCAAATCCTAATGCATTATTTTGTACTGTATTTAAGACTTAGGAAGAGGAGAAATATTCCTATGCATGGAAGAGCTTAATGATATCTTTGTATTTTCATTTTCAAGAGGCATTTGTCCCCCGAAGAGTTCCAGGAAGTCTTCAAAATGAGCATTGAGGAATTTGATCGTCTGGCACTTTGGAAGCGGAATGACCTGAAGAAAAAGGCCCTGCTTTTCTAGCCCCTCCCAGATAAAATATGTGCTTAATCAAAACAAAAAATAGTCTTGCCAGAACTATCACATGCACTTGCTGTTGAACCATTGTCCAGCTTCATTGTGTTATTATGTGTCGGGGGAAACAAAGGACAGATTAGATGGCAACGCACTGGAATACAGAGAATTTGCTAATCTTGCATGACCAGCTGGTTTTGTCAGTAACTCCTGGTCCTACCCAGTTTACAACATGCAGAAATCTAGCTTTAAATTTATTGTTGCTTGCAGTTATTGCTTGATAAAACAGGAAATTTCGAAAGGAAGAGCAAAAGGTGTAGCTGTGACAAAGGAAATTCATCTAACATTTTGTTTCATTAAGTTTTACAACAGAGATGCAATTTTTACAAAATCAAGCATGTAACGAATATAAAATTCTCCAAAGAGGGATCACATGCTGTTAAAAATGTGGTAAAAGCCAAAGAAAAGCATGTCAGCAAGCAATTACTGCAACTGTTTTAAGTGTGGTACTTTTTAAGAATGAAAGCTGTGGAAGCACCTTAAATCTAGTTCATGTACTTTAGACACAAGCTACTCTCTTGAAGGTCGTGTTTGTCTAAATGGTAACTAGCTATCTTTAATTACAACACAAGAGTTTTTATTTTATTAAAAATATATTATGACATAAAACACTTATAATAACTAAAATATATAGAAACCTACTTAAAAATTTAGTCCCATTCATCAGGAAAACTAAAGCCTTATTGAAAACTGGTTTAAGAGTGTATGGTGCCAGTAAACTGTGTTTTCCTGGTATTTTGGGATGTTTGGAGAATTTTTTTTTTACATTTCATGCTGATAAAAATACCATGTAATCTTAATTATATGTAGATAGATATATCTATCTATAAAATAATTATTTTCATTAATATATGTTCTGAATAAAGGCATTCTTACTTTCTCCACTTTCTGGCTTTACATGCTAAGCCATGAGAACTATGATGGCAATTGGTAGGTGTGGAAATGGAACAGTTCAGCATAAAATGTAACAAAAAAGCTTGATGTGCTCTATCAATAATATATCAAATTATAATCTAACTATTATGAATTGCTCATGCATTAATATTTGCATGTTTCTGCAAAAATCGATCTTCAAAAAAAGAAACTATGTGATACCAGTGCAGTACCTTGAAACGTTACGTTAAACAACAAGCAAAGCTAATAAAATCTAGCATTTGATATGAGCGTTAGACCTTAATATCTCTTCCAGCTGAAAGACTGTATTAAATTTAATAATTTCATATGGTCAGAAGTATTGTTGCTGACAAAGAATGTTTTAAAGTGAGTTGCTAGTTTTGTGCGATACTAAAAGAGCATTACAGAAAAGTACATTTTTCAGCCATGTGTCAGTATTCTGCATTTTTACTGCCTTGAATGTTTGTACTCACTTCCTACTTCACTATGTCTTTTTGCATTTCCATAAGGTAACTGGTTAATATATGCACTACTACACACTGGTTCAACTGACCCAGCATTGGAAATATCATAGCATTGAACATGCCTTCTTCCAACTAACTTTCAAAATCCATGCTGTTGGAAATAAGTATTTTCTCATGGCGTAAATGTTTTGTCTGATGATACAAATGTTTAAAAAATTCATTAAAACGAAGACGTAACTCAATGACTCGGCTAATGTGTGTATAATTTTTAGATTGTACTGCTGCTCTGGATAGGTTCTCCCTGTAATATTAATATGTAATTTGCATTAGATTTGCCCAGTGAGGAGAAAGGATACTTCTTATTGTTTAATGTACATCTGAATTTTGAGTACTGCAAAGTTGGTTATAATTTAAACAATACCTCTAGCAAATGCACACCTCACCAACCAAAAGCTGCTTCATTGGTGGTGTTCAGTGTACACCATCATTAGCCAATCTTGACTGAGAGCTCCTGATCACCAGTAGGCAGCATCTGCAATGCTCTTCAGCCTTGGTATAGATTGTTATGTTTTGCCTATATGTGAAAATTAGCTGCTCACTGAAACTGGCCAGTCCAAAATGTGATCGGCAAGGTCCACTGATACCATGAAAATCCAAATCTAGGGGAGCAAGTGGTTGGAGAATGATGATGAATATGTTTGTCTGACATTGATGAAGACCACAGTTCTCACCTACACCTTCTTGGGACATCAAATTGGTTACAAGTATTTTCTCAATGAGAAATAAATTGCAGGTGGATTGAAGAAATCCATATACAGGTGCAGATCAGATTCGGCATAGATCTTCATAAATGGTTTGAAAATTGCTTAACCACAGCAGCCATTGTACTGATGTAGGATTTAGCCTATGCTGCAAGGAAACTGCGCATTAATAAGCAATGTGGGTGATCAACAGCTCTACATTCCTATATCGTATTCCACAGTTGTATGGCAGATGACAAGTGAGGACAGTTAGAGCATGTGAGCTCTGTTTTATATATGTATGCTGTTTTGAGCCAGTTAGTTAGGATGTCAACAGTTCAAGTGTCTGCTGAAGGCTATTGCCTCACCTGAGCTAAATCAGATGTAGCTCCTGTTTTACATATCCCCTATGTAAACCTTTTAGCTCATGAACATCAGTTCTCATGACAATGTACAACTGCACCTAGGAATGGTACCCCATCATCTATCTGTATTTGCCTACAAATTAATTCTTCATTCTGGGCTCCCCTTTATGGTCAGCAAAGAGAAAAAAGCACTTTCACCACATCCTAATGTTCAAAATGAGTTGTACACATTGCACAAATGCACATTGCACAATTGCATATTTCTGTCCATTGAATATAAAGAAAGCCTACCTGACTGCAGATGTCTACATGGCAAACTACCTAATCTTAGATGAAATAAAGGCCATGCCTCCTGTCTAAGGGGTCGAATACCAATCCCACAACCATTGTCAATTCCTAGAGCATGTTTCCAAATGACTTTCAAGGCATCAGGCTGGTTCTCTGAATTGCACAGATCTAATGAAAGGCCTTAACACAGTAATTTTTTGTCTTCACTGCACTATTCACCAAGCAAGCACATATTAGATGCCAAACATGCAAAGATGTTTTATAAAACAGTTTATCAACTTAGGTTCCTACTACCAGCCAAACCAAAAAGGAATTTTGGCTTCCATACACAAAGCCTTTGCTGCCCTGAGACAAACAAGTACTCTTGTGTATCCTGCTTATTTTGTTCTCCTGAAAGCTTGAAATGGTCTGTAGATGTCTGTTCTGTGCAAAGGTGGCATAACTCAGTAAGCTGTTCTGTTTTTCAGATGATACATGTCAATGTATCACTCTATATTTAAAGCACCTACTGTCACATGGTGTACAGACCTTTCCAGCATAACTGAATTCTCATTTACAACATGATATTGTATGCTAGATTTGGTACCAGCCAGACAGTGTAAAAGGGCCATAAAGTGAGCAATGTTGTAATTTGCTTCACTACTAAGTCTTCTGCACATCACCTAACCTCTGTAAACCAGACATAGCATAACAAAGACTACAACAGTTCTGTTTCTAAAATTTATTGTATTTTCCCCACTTTAAAATACAAATTGTAATTTTAGTCATTTAGTCTACTTTCAGTAACCTAGAGCATCTCATTAAATGTGAATAGACTTACACATGCGTAATCAATGTTCTGGTTTATTTGTAGAGTCCATATGCTAATTTTAAATAGCATTATGAAATGGAAAATGCATTTCGGAGTAATTACATAACTCTTTGCCAAAATTTTCCATCTAGTAGTGTGGTCCAGCATTGGCAGTTACAAACTGAGAGTCTCAACACACATCAGCCATTTTTTAGATAATGGTCTTTACAGTTAATAAGATACTGTTCCATAGTGGTGTTTTCGAGGAAATGCTGTCTTTCAGCATTTTTTTAAGTATGGGTATGGCTATGCAGCTTATAAGTATCAATGTAATTCATCAAGGAACCAATTTTGATCTGTATTCAAGAAGCAAGGGAATTCTGTCAGAGATTTCATTTTCATACTTGGCTCTGATTTGTGTATCTCAGCTGTTCAGGACAACCCTGATGTATGACTTAATTCTCACCTCATGTATTTTAAAGAAGGCATGTCTCAAACACAACAATGAAAAAGCGAACTGATTTCATCATCATAGTCTTTGAGACAAAGGAACACATGGATTTTTGTGGTTGACTTACTAATGCTGAGCCTCTCTGGCCAACAAGTCCAGATAGGAAACCAGGCATGCCAAATTACCATTATAGCTGTCTGAGAAGGCTGGACATTTTCTCTCTGACCTTCTGGTATTTCTTTTCCTTGTGGTTCAGTGGAGAACTCTGAAGGCTGTAATTGCAGAAACAAGAAAATACATAGTTTTGAGAAGCTACCTGGAATCTAATAATCCTTTGAGACAAAGATTGTTTTACATTATCCAAAACCATACAGCTCAGGCCGAGAGAGACACCTTGTCTTATATGCGTCATTTTGATGAGGAACCACCTATTTAAACTTTCCCAAGCATGTTCAAGCCAGGTCATTAATTTTATTAGCCTTTTCACAGATCTGCAGGAAAATGATGTTCTGCCATTTGCAAATGAGCTAGATCAGATCCCAAACACTGCTGTCTGTAGGGCAGACGGGCTCCCGAGTGTCATCGTAGTCTCCTGACTCTTTGACATGTGTGTGAGGAAAGGGGTCATATTCCTTTAAGCTTCCTAAGATCCAAATTGGCCCTTCAGCAGTGTGATTACTGGATAACTCAGAGGCATGGCTACAGTTTTGCAGATATCTTGAATATCTGCAAAAGAGAAAAGACTGGTTTTAAGATTGTAATGATAGACTGCAACCCTCTTGTACATGTAAAATTATACTGGAGCCTTGTGTTTCTTTTTCAGGTCCAGGCCACCTCTGATGCATGGCCAAATCCTCATATGCTCACTAGAGGTGCCAGCTCAGGTTTGTGAATTTTAGTTTCCTTCTCATTTTTCTTATTCTGTGAAAAGCCATGTTAGAAATGGTGACATCCAATAAAAATGCGTGCCTTTGAAACTTTAGGGCTCAATAGTTTACTTCACTGGTAATAAAGTTGTCAGCACACACACCAGATTGAAGTTAGTTTGTTGGGTTCTTTCAGCTGGGTATTATTTCCTCTTCGTATCAGCCGCATCTCTGATTAAAGCTAACAGAAGTAAACAGTTTTATGTGTTATTTCTAAGTGCTCTTACTTTGATCATTTAGCACCTTTTCTTCCTACCCCTCAGTGTCTGACATCTTGAATATTATGCATGTAGGTATTTGTGAGTAGGTAGTTTCCATTTTTTAAATGATTGAACAATTATATGCAGCATTCAAGCCATTTGGCGCAGGCCAACAGTCCTTCTGTTCCAGCCTGGCCAGCATCAGCAGCTCCAGGATGCATATAAATGTATTCCAGGCTTTAAGTAGCAGGCTTACTGTCTCAGCTAAGAAAAATTTACCATTTATTATAAGAAATCTGGGTATCCTTTCTGAATATTGTTAAATTTGTGTCCTCAATGATTTGCTCTGGCATGGGGTTTTGCAATACAATCCCATGTTGTACCCAACATTACATACCCTTTTTTACTCAACTACTTTTTAACATAGTCATTGATACATTAATGGTATGATTCAAAAGTTCCTGATCTATTTTCTCGGCTTGCTGTGGTGAACTCATTTATTACATCCTCTTACTCATCTCTCTGCTAACAATCACAGTCTTCTCAATTTTTTTTGAGAGGAAAATCTTTTTGTGCCCTTGATCATTCTTCTGTGACCTCCTCTCACTCTTCTTTGAGGTTTGTTGTACCTTGTATTCAGGAGGTGGTGACCCACAATAAAGGCATTGCAATACTTGCCTTATATTCACCGTGCCATGTCAAACGTTCTAACATCATCTTTATCAGGGGAAGAAGAAAGGTAGGAATGGTTTTAATTTTTTTGCTACACATATACTTTATGCCAAGGCCCTTCTTGATCTATTCTCAATATTGCAAGCTTCTTTCCTGAGGGGACATGCTTCTAAACTAATGCATTGTAAGAGTCATTTTAACTTTTCCCACTACTCTCCACACCTTTTCATTTATTGATAATTAAATAGGTAGCATGATAGCAAATTAAACAACCCAAGTTGTCAATGGTCTGTCTGAATTTCCTTATAGTTCTCTAGCCCAGAATAATTTAGTTTGGGAATCACTTAAATAATCTTGATGTCACTTGACGATTCCACTAATCAGCCCTTAAAAAAAAAAAAATCCCAGATAAAGCATATGGGAACTCGTACAGACAGTCCAGGCACCCCAGGTTTAGCTAATTTATACTGGAGGCTTTTCAGCTCATAGCTAGATTTTGATAGATGGCAATACATGCAGGACTTTATGAGAGGCACTCCATAAGACATAAACAGCATGAAATTGTTCAAATCATAATATTTTTTGGTATTATATGTTATCATTGGCAGGAAGACTGTGCTGCCATAGGTTATTGTGGGGGGCTGAATTTCAGGGCAGAGAGTTCCTTCCAGGCTCTATAAATGTTCTCTGAAAGTGTTCTATACAAATATGAACATCTGATTATGTGTTTTCACATTTACTTTACATTTTCAACTCTGAAATATGTGCACAGTATGTAAATTAGCATGTTTCGGGCCTTCTGCAGTTCACGAGGTGACTAAAATGATTATTTCTACTCTGAAATTAGAAGTATTTATGAAAGTTCTTTTGAATGTGATCCTGGTTACTAAAAAAATTATGGCAAGACATCTACTCATTTCAGTAAGAAATGAACAGGCCTACTACTTGTAAAACAAACCTTATAAAGATACTTACCCTACATCATGTTTATCAGGCCTTCATTTCCAAACACTTTCCAAAAGGCAAGCATTAAAGTAGAAGTGTCTGTCCATTAATAAATCTTTTTCTTTCAAAATCCTTAAAATTCATTAATTGGAAGAATTGGAAAGGTTTTTGGAGCAGAAAAATAGAAATAGTGTGTCTTTGTTACTTCAGAAAGTATAATTAAATGCAAAATTGGCCAAACTTTCTTGAAGGAATAAGAAAGTACAAGTAAAAGTGAAAAAGAGACAGCTTGACTCAGAATGAGTTAAATAAAGAGTAAATCAGGTATAAATAAGGAGTAACTTTAGTAGTTGCTTACATAAATTTCAGTAGGCAAGACTGCTAAGTACAGATATCACAAAGCAACACAGATTATAATGCTCAGTGGGTTTATCTGAATAACTGAGAATTTCAACAGAATTACACAGATGTTGTTTTGACAGATGAAAAGCTTAACAACTGGCTGTTCCCGATCTTGATGATAAAAGAAAACAAAGGTATCAAGTTGTGTATGTTGTTGATCAGTGGGGGGAAAAAAGAGGTAGGGAAGGGCTGAAATTCCATTTTTGGCTCAATCCTGCTAGAGTTGTAAGAAAGCAGAGTCAAGGAGATTACAGGAAACCTTGTCCTGGTGTATTCACCCTTAAACTAAAACTAAAAATAAAAATAATGAGCTTAGGATTTTAAAAGCATTTTTTAAGTTTGCGCTGTGCAAAGGTAGAGCTACCTTTCCATGCTGCTAGGAGTTTAATGTGCAAATAATAAAAGGATGTTAGCATAGCATTTTGGAAATGTCAAATGCTAAATGCTAAACCCACTGAAATCAGTGGAGGTTTTCTCTGAACAGGACCTCAACGGTCAGGTTGTATAGAGCTTGCTGTAAAGCTGAACTCAGAAGGAGGAGGGATAGTGTGCTTGTGTTTAGCTCAAACAGAGGACTATCGATGGGCAAGTAAACGTTTTTAGCTACACATTAAGGTTCTGTAAAATATACATCACCTTTTTGTACCCATTCCTTCATTCACCCTGCTTCACAATTGACAGTGGAATGAAGAATCTAATTTAAGATTTTTACATCCCTGCAGAAGGAGAATAGGTGCAAACTGTCTCATTACATAGGATAAGTTATATTGGTGCATAGAATAAGGAGAGGCACAGGCATAATTTAAAAGCTACATAATCGCTATTCTTGAAGTTTATATGGTGCACATTTTTCTTTAATTCGCTTTCTGCAGAAATGTGAATGCCATTTCCATAATAGCAACTTTTACCTGTATAAGAAATACTTGTGGGGCACAGATATAGTAAGCACTAAGTGAGGTTCCTGAAACAAATTTTAAAAGTATATGTAAAATCAAAAATTATATTTCTGTTATCATTGCCATAGGTATTGTTATTCTGTGCTGAAATTGTACATATACACATGAATAGCTTGCAAACTCATTTGATGGAGTAGATACAGTGGGACACACCATGTATCATTACAAGTTTAATTAATGAGGTGCTGTCAGTCCACATCTCAAGGATCTCTCCTCTATGCTGAGTACAATCCTATCTTGATGCATATTACAGTTTTATGTGATTGTAAGACTTTTCTGACATTTCTGAATAGAGCTTAATGTACTTCTGAGTCTCTTGTATTCAGTGACTCCACAAGAGATGCGTGAGTTTTTGTTTGGGAACACAAGTTGTTTTTTGTGTGTGTGTGTGTGTGTGTGTGTGTGTGTGAACTAAGTCAGCTCAAAGCTGGATCAAAAAGTCAAACTAGACTTTTTCTGGTGCAGCATCATTAACAAAGAGGATCTGTGCAGACAAAAATATACCCACAGTTACAGCTGTCCAGCAACACTGCACAGTTGAGCTCCATTCAGTTGCAGTAAGCACTTCTGCAGATAGTGCATACCAGGAGTCCAGAGCTGTGTTGGCTCGGCCCCTAACTTGAACAAAAAATAATAAAATGTCTTAGTTGTTCAAATGAATAGCTAAAACTTTAAGCAGATTTGTTCATTCAGACAAGAAGTTTGGGTTTTTTTTGGTTTTTTGGTTTTTTGCAAAGCTGATTTTATAGAATGGCTGCATATTTGATAGAATTAAAAAAGATTCCCTGGCTTTCAAACACTTTGATGCTTATTCTTCACAGAGGGGGGAATGCCTGAACAAATGTGCTATTAGTAGCTGTTGTTTGAAAAATGAAAGTATCAAAACTTGGTTTGTGGCCATGAGAGATTCAAAATTCATTTGAACTCCACTAAGCATGAGCTATACTTTTTTTCAGTGAGGCAGTACAAGCCACAAATAGAGATTACAAAATTTACCTGCATCAGCTTTATGTAATTGTACTCAGAAGAGCAAACCTGGAAAGTATGTGGGACCCAGGAAAAAAACTCTTTGAAGAGATTTACTACTTTTTAAAAAAAAATTCAGAAAGATGCAGAATATTTTAGTATTACATAAACACACAGTCTGCAATAACTGCATCATAGTACAAGATAAAAAAACACTTTATCAAGAGCTTTCTTCTGTGGTTAAAAGACACTTATTCCTACTTTGTAAATGTCTCAAGTGTCTGAGACAGCCACAGAAGCATATTTTTCTTAAAGTAAATCACAGTTTCAAGGTAACAGAAATGGATTTTGTCAAAAAAAACAGAACATGCTTTCTGCTTTTTTCCCTTCGGAGCATGTACCTTCAGTGAAACCCTGCCATCACTACGGTTTATTGCAGAGAGCGGGAATTAATGTAATTTCACTCCAGCTTTTGACAGTCCAGATTGCACAGTATTTTCTCCTGCTTTTCAGTCTTCCCTGAGACCAGCGGTTCCTGAGAGGCAAGGCATGATGATATGACCAGGAGGCGTGCGGGTTGGTCCGGGGGGAAAGAAAGATGGAGGCAGGTTTGGGCCTTGGGAAGCGGAGAAAGGGGGACGAGGAGGCAGCTGCCACTGCCCTGAATGTCTTCTAAATGGGGCTGGCTCTGTGCTGTACGTGAAGCCCAGCTGTGCCAGTTGCAGGGTTTTTCTATTTCTGCTCAAAACAAACCCCCCCCCCCAAAAAAAAAAAGCAGCAGACTGCCTGTTGACAGGCTTTCTGGTACCCAGACCACAAGAACATGCAGCCTCTTTCTCACAACTGTGATTTCACTTTAAGACACTTTCAAAAAAAAAAAAAAGATATTCCTGTTGCGACTTCTTGAAAGGTCTTACTGAAAAGTTTGAAACAGACTTTCAGGGGACACCGATCATCAGTTACGTCATCCAATGGCTTTTCTTAAACTTGTTTTCTCGCTAGGATGTTGCTGAGGTTTTAGGGCCTCTTAAACTGGTAAGTTGTCTGACTCTGGACTCAGTCCAAGACAGATTTAAAATGGAATTGCGTGTGTCTTTGAGAACTGATCCATACTTTAAAATGCTTAAAGTACTGTTTTCCTGCCTTTTTACATTGTTAAAGAGAGCCAAATCCAAATTGCTTGGAGTTTCTTACAAGACATAAATCTCAACAAACAGTTGGAGATTCTTTTCTCAGGCCTGCATTTCTCAGATTTTGTCCGATGTTGATTTTCCAAGGGAAAAAAAACCTTAAAATATGCATAATAGCTCTCCTAATCACATCCTAAAGATAATAAATATGGCCTGTCATTTTTATATTTTTTTCCTTCAACACACTAGGGACTATCTGATGGTTAAGGTCCTGATCCTGTAAACAACTGTGCTTAGATACCTTACTTCTGGGAGTAGCCTGATTATTTCTTTTGCTCTAATTATTTTCTTTTTTGTGATAACAGTGCTAAGAAGATTACAGGAAGACAAAGGCATCCCTGTGACTAAGCGTGATCAAGGCATGCCTGAGGCTTGTGAAGACTATTTCTACAGCAATGAAGTTACCCTCACTGTCGTGGAAATTTATTGTGAATTATTGAGAACAAAGACAGCATTTGGAAGTCCATCACATGGATGTTTGTTTCAGGGTTTTGTAGCTTAAAGCTAGAAGACACTTTTTTCAAATATGGAGGACGTATGTTTCAAATATGGAGATTTATACAAACTTAGCATCTACTGCTTTGTGTTGAAGATGATTAGTTTAACAAGTTTATTGGGTGCAATGTATGACGTACAGTGACTGTGAACCACAGATTTCCTATTAATGAAGTGACTTCAGTTTCCATGAAAGAAATTCCCTACTAATCAAATTATTTTCTTTGGTCATGTTGTGTTCCAGGTGAGTTATATGCTGTTTCTTTTAATTCTATAAAATCAGTTTTGTATTTAAATCATGCCATTAAAGACTCATGGGAAAGAAATTCACTGAATCATCAAGGTCTATTTTGCAGCTGATGTAGCTTATAGCATGCATATAGCTAAAATCAGAATTAAAAAAAAAAAAAAGAAAAGAAAAAGAAAACGTGCCTTGGGTAATAAAGCATTTTGGTAATACATTTAAAACATTGTATTTGTGGAAATTGAGAATTTGAATATGAAAAAATTTCTTTTGAGCCTTTCAGCTTCAGGCAGAGTTTGTGTCCCAGAGGAACTGTTCATGCTTTGCCATGTTTGTCTCTGTGACAGATGTCCCCTTCTTTAGTCTGCATGGAGTTATCACCAGAAGACTACAAATCTGACCAATCTCTGCAACAGCCTGGGACAAACACCTCGTTACCTCCCGGTCTCTTCTGGCATAGGGCATAAAGTGCTTGTTTTCCTGCCTTTCTTGGGATTATTATTTCTCATTTGTATTGTAGCAGAGTTTATGCATCTCTGACTCTATTCTGGAAGAGCTACAGAAATTATCTTTAGAAGTTTTTGTTTTGTTTTGTTTTGTTTTGAAAGACCTCAGACACAAATTAGTAATGAAATCTCACAGTTGCTTCCACCCCAAAATATTTCTTTGCTTCCTAACATAACATATATCTTCAAAAAATGCCTTTGGGGGAAATACTCAGCAATGTCAACAGAACCAGGCATCCTGCTCACACAAGGCTCATCTAGGAACACAAGGTCCATCATTTTCCAAACAGGCTACACAACTTCCTAGGGTAGGCAGAGGCTATATGTTGAAATGTTACTAGAGTTAATGCAATATGTGCATTAAATCTTATCAAGCCATGGACAGTAAAACCAACATGCTCTAGAAGTTTTTGTTGCAACCATGCAAATAATGGTACTCGGTGCGGATTATGCAGCATGTGCCAGAGCAGCTGAGAGCTGTTCTGACTCCAGCAAACTGTTTTGGGTGGTTCTCTCTAGCTATCATGTTTCACAGGCCCTGATCCTAATCAAGCAGCTCTGAAATGGCAATAGCTGAAAGCAATAGGACTGTGGAGAAGAGGAGCCGTGGTTTAATTTTTCAAGGCCCAGCAAGCCTTTTAATACTGCCAGGAGGATCACTACTTCCAACTACTCCGACCTTCCCATTCCTGCCAGCTCCCAACAAGCATCATGAAAAAGGGCAGGTAGGAGCAGGCTGCTGCTGTCAGGAGAGCTCATCCGGGCTGCAGCTCCTTCCCTGCCCATACCCAAAGGCAGACAAGAAAGAAAGCAGTTGGAAGTGAGTTTTAGGTGGAATAAGTTGTCCATACAAGGCTGGGCTGTGAATTCAGCACTCCTGCTCTGGGCTGCAGAGATTTTGTGTATACCATAGCTGGCTGTGCAGTGTAAATGCTGAAAAAACAGAATTTTCTCCTTGTTGAACCTCCACTTTGGGTGCCAGCCTATTAGAGTGAATGAGGGTGATAAAACAGGAAAGAAGACCATATTTAACTAGGCCAGATCAAACCAAACTTTATTCACCAAAATTAAAGACTCTTAATGCACACATGAAATTGGATGCTCTAAGATGCACAATGCCACAAGCTACAGGCTTGTACAGACTGATGAACTTGCATTTAATATGCTCCATAAATACTTCTTACAGGTGAACATTTGTGTATCAAACTGTTATAGTCAAAATAAAATAAAAGGTACTCTAATACCCAGCTGAACTACAGATGCAGAAATATTGTTGCCTTGATTGATGTTCTTTCCTTTAGTAACATTCTCCTGCGACCTCAGTTTTCCAAGTTCTTTACTGGAAAGCGAAGAAAATAAATATGTGAACCTGGCAAAGCTGGAACACGTTTAGCCACCTTGTCCGCATGCAAGTTTGCACTGGTTCAACCTGCAAGCTTGTTAAGAACGGAGGCCTGCTTTAAGCTCTCCGCAGGCACTTTTAATCGATATAAACTTTAATCAGTGTAAACAGCCTGGCCTTGCGCTCTCGATATAAATCTGGGGGGCACGGGGCTAGAATATGAAAGAACGCAGTTTTAAAACAGTGCGGAGTCTGTGCGTGACTTCACGCGTCCCCTGCACGGGGATGCTTTAGCCGCGGGCAGAGCAGCCCCCTGCGCAGCCCCCCGCGCAGCGCGGCACCGCCGCCTTTGTTCGGCCTCTCCCCGCCTCGGCCGCTCCGGGCGGGGCCGGGCGGGGGGCGGGGCGTCCTGGTGTCCACGCCCCCGGCGCGGCGCGGCGCGGCCCTGGTGCTGCCTGCGCTGCGCTGCGCTGCGCTGCGCTCGGCTCGGCTGCGCTGCGCGGCCGCAGCTGCGCCGCCCCCGTCGCTGCGCGCAGGGAGCCGCTTTGTGCCGGGAGCCGCCGCGCCGCGGCCCGCAAGGTAGGGGACGCCGGCCCGTGGCCCGGGCTTGGCCCGCCGCTGGCGGGGCGAGGCGAGGGCGGGAGGGGAAGCGCTGCGCCCGCGGAGGGGCTGCGCCGGCCGCGCGGGCGCCGGGGCAGCCCGAGCCCGGGGCACCCGCGGCGCTGAGCCGCCGGGTCGCCGGCGCGCCCCGCTGCCGCCGAGGGCAGCAAGCCGCGGCGCTGCGGGCGCGGGCGAGGCGGGCCGGGCCGGGCCGCCGCTTTGTGCGGCCGGGAGCTCCGTGGCTCTCCGCCGGTTCGGGTGGGAGGAGGTGGTCTCTCCCCCCCGGTGCCGCCTGCACCCGCTCCGTCGCCGCGGAGAGGCTGATTGCATCATGCTGCAGCCCTGGATCCGGCAAGGGCACGGGCGAAGAGAGCCATCCTTCCAGCTCCGTCCCGTTGGCTTCGCCGTCTGACTCCCTCCTTTTTATTTCCTGTTTAACAGAGAGGTTAAAACTAAAAAGCAGCGTGTGATTGGTAGAAGGCTATTCAGTTTGCAGCGACGTATTTTGATTTCTTCCACTGAGGTTTTTTTTTTTTTTTGGAAACTCAATTTTAACTTTGTTGGTTCGGTGGGGGAAGAGAGAAAACTTGCCAAAGATTTAGCCAGTAGGAAAAAAATAGGCAGGCAAAAGAGAGAGCTAGATAAGCAGCCCAGAGCAGACTTTGCTGTATAAATTGCAGGTCCTGGAGCCAGAGACATTGAATAGATCCTCTGGCTGCAGTCGAAAGGCATCCCTGCTCCTCAGGAAACCAAGGAATTCACCTGCCGGGGAAGGCAATATAGATGAATATACGCTTCTGAAAGGCAGGACGAGGGAGATGTGAGGAACACAGAAGCAGTTAGCTGATCTCCCCTCTGGCTCCTGTGTAATCAGTTTGATGCAGCAAACACTTGATAGGTTTGTATCTGTTTTATTATCATACCTTCACGGTGATTGATCTTTTCAGCTGAGGTCAGACTGTAATATAATGAAATAAACCTCAAAATGAGAAAGATCTAATTAAATATTGTACTGCAGTCCAGAGCTACCCGAGCCCACAGATTTAGTTGTTCTTTGTGCAGTTCTTTGTTTTGTTCTATAGGAAAAAAATGTCACAGCAGGGATTGGTTCCGTTCTCAGGGATATTTTCCGTAAATGTAGCATCCTGCCCTCACAGGTGCTCTGCTGCTGTTTGCTCACTGTGTTAGGGAGCCACATTTTTCTTTTATGAAGACAGCAGTGTGATGAAATTCTTTTTCTCTGTTTGTGCGGGAAAGGGTGGTGTAGGGAGCCAAGCGAATGGCTTGGCAGCCAGATGGATGGACCCATCAGCGCTGTCCTGTATGGGCGCTTGGTGCCCTCTAGTCATCCCTTGTGCCTCCTGGTGGTTTCTGTAGGAAGAGCTGCGCAATTCCTTTCTCCTTTTGGACAATTCCTTTTTCCCTTCCAAACTGAGGTGTAAAAGGAGCTAATGTTGCATTGCAGACAGAGTGGGAGCAGCCCAGGCTTTCTAAGGCTGTACTCACCAGATGGATCTAAGAAGAATTTGAAATGGATTGTGGGGAAAAAAAAGCATCTACAGTCGTCTTTGTGTGTGTAAATAGTCAGTGATCTTAGTGGCAGTCGCGTGCCTAGAACAATGAGCAGGCATTCGGTGCCTTTGGTTACGTGCAGCGCTGTTTGGTGTTTGTCAGGAAGCAGCTCAGCGAATGTAGAAGTGTTATGTGCCGTTACCGCTTCTCGGGCAGATCTTTAGGTAAGGGGATTTGGAAGCTCTTTGGGATCAAAATTGCTGTGTTTCTGGCAGTAGTAGCAGCAAGGAGGAGTAAAATGCAAACGCACTTCAATAGGTCAGCCTATCCTGACTATTTTAAAATCTTATAAAATGAGCAGATGAGGTTTTTTGTTTGCATCTCCTCAAGCTCTCAAATTTAAGAGAGATTCTCTGAGACATCAGAAAATGAATATCACTGAAATCACAACAGAGCCAGGCTCTGCGTGCTACACGCACGACTAATTGTGCTATTCCTTTCAGTGGCACAAAGAAAACCTGCGGGAAGGGCAGGTCAGGCAGGAATTGTCTTGCCCCGCTGCTCGCTGCAGACGTTCCCGCGACGTTGCCCCAGGACAAAGAGCCGGAGGCTCAGTGCGGGTTTATGCAATCCGGATTCTACCGATTTAATTTCCGGCCATTTTCAAAAGTTTCGTATCTGATGTGTCCGTCAATGGAAGCCTGGTTAACCACGAGTGTGCTTGGCCAGCCGCGTTGTTCAAAGCCGCTCTCTTTGTGTTGCGTGGATGGGGCGAGGAGGAAGAGCCTTTATATGGATTTGGGAGAGATTCTCTACCTTGCCAGAGCAGGAGGGTGGGACGCGAAGATTTCTGCTTCCAAGCTACCATATGCTTTAGTTAACTTTATATTAATGTGCTTTTAGTTGCCCTAAAGCCTGCTGTGTTCAACTTCTCAACAGATCCATGCATCCCTTCCAGTTGCGCAGTTCAACTTGTGTTATGTGTGAATGACACCTAGCTGCTGGTGTAGCCCTGACTTGGCACTGATTCGTCAGTTTATCTGCAAATACAGTGTCTCAACTGGCAAAGGACCTGCCTGTTTGGGCTGGGCAGATGAGCTTTTTACACACCCAGTAGATAATCCTGGTTACTGCTCTTAGGCTTCCAGCTGAACCCAAATATTCAAACCCAACAAAAATAATAGAAAAATGGAAGACAACCGAAGTACTACAGAGTCACTGTGAACTTTCAGCCAGGACTTAAAAAGCTAAGTCCTGAAACGTGTTCCTGGTGTAAGTCTGTTCGGGTTATCCATTCAAATTCAGGAGGAATTAACTTTTCTGTTATGCAAGGTCCTAAGCTGGCCCCAGTGCAGAAGTAGCTCTTTATTGCTCTGTGCAGACACTCCCCCAAAAGACACTCTGTACGATATTAAAGGGAATTGTCTGTACCTCTGCCCACGCCATGAGCCGGTAGGAAAACATGTGGATTTAATCACGCAGCGGTGACCCTGGGCTAGGTGTGCAGGGCTGTCACACTGCACCTGCGTATACATACGTGTACGTATACATTGAGCTGTTGCATTTGTGCTGCCTGTGCAATGGTACTGTAAAACACTGCAGGTAGGTTTTTAAGATTTTGTAGCTCTTATTCTCTGGTTAGAAAGTTAACTATTGACTCTCTCCAGGTCATGAAACGTGTGCTGGCGCTAGCAAGGCTCATCCATAGGGTTGCAGGAACATAATCAGGGTTTGAGGAAAGGGGGAATATCTCCTCCTGGATAACAAATGAACTTTTGGGGACACAAGCCCTTTTTCAGAGAGATTTTAAGAAAAAAAAGTCACTAAATGGCCGAAAAGTAATTTGTCTGCCTTCCATTACTCCTGTGCTGCCCTGACCGAAAGCTGCTTGAGGTGCGCAGCACGCGGTAAGATGTGAGTGTTCAAGCTGCTGAGCGCCCTTAGCAGGCAATACTGCCAAAACGAGCCAACGCGATCACCTCTCTTAGAGGAGCCCTGGGAGAATACACTAGGCTGTGAAGAGGACAGATCGATATCTCTTGTATATTTTACCACTGTCCATCAAGAAATCTAGGAAAGAAATTCCTAAGAGGATTTTCTTACAGGCTCGTTTTTGTAAAGATGCCGCTCTTAGATGTAGCGGTTTCTTCCCAGTTGATAGTGCATGTTTGTCAGTAAAACTGTATGACTGCCTTCTTTGAATCTCTTTTCTAAACTAAAAGTAGAAATAAACTTTTTAAAAAAATCAGTGCGTTACTCCTTTCATGAGGACAGCTGAAATAGTGGTGGGGTGTTTTCAGATCTGGGGATTTCTGCTGCCAACATTTCTCTGCCATCATGTATTTTTGAGCTGAGTGGTAATGGCTGTCTTTCTCTAGGACAGATGTCGGTGATATCCTTATTGTGCCAAAAGCATTATGAGTACAAAATGCTGAATAAAAATATTTTCATCCATTAATAATAAGTGCTAGAAAATAGTGCACATGTGATTTCAATCTTAATCTGTAATTTAGATAATATCTCAAAGATAACAGTATTCTCCCCCCCCCCACCAAGAAATACAGCATTTTGTGTATGTGGGGTAAATGCTGTGAGTTGCACTAAGTATATATTATTCATTAGGGGACTGCCATTATATCATGTTTGTGAATTCCCCGAAGTCTCTATCACTTTCCCAATCATATCTTAACATTTATGGAAAACAAGATTTTGGTGTCCTTCTATGTGACTGACTGATGTTTGGGCCCACTGAACTTATCCTGTGCTGCTAGCCACTTTTAATAAACATATTTCCTTGGTTCATCTAAAATAAACTGACTTTGAGCAGATAGCTTAATTTGTGTATTCACATTATCAGGGACAGCACTAGTCTTTCACAGAGTATATGTTATCTCAGTTTTTCAGGGAAGTGGATGGCAAAAGCTATTTATTATGCTGCTTTCTTGCTAAACTACTCTGGCCTGTCTGTACAAGGCTCATTATTTGGCCGGTTGCTCTGGGTGGATTGTTTTTTTTATTCCATCCATTAAAGTACGTTTAATTTTTAAGGATCACTTCAAAATTTATGTGGTTTCTCATCGGTTACTTGCTCTTATGGCATTACTGTTTTGGCAAAAATGGAACAGAAGGTAATGAAAGGTAGGGATGTAATTTCCATTGTTATTAGCGATTAGCAGGTCTGGATTTTACAGTGCTCTAGCATTGCTTACCAGGGCCAGCTGCAAACAGCATTAAGGAGTGACCTTCGTAGCATTTCCCAGTGCAGTCATCAATCAGATCTGGCATAAGCTTTATCATGTCTATCAATGGGGCTCATGAGCCACATGCTGTCTAGTCTGGGGATAAAACAAACAAACAATGGGAGCTACTGTAGGTTTTGTTTAAAATAAAACAAACACGGGTGAGCTTTTCCCGTGTGTGCTAGCTTTGTAGGCAGATTTCAGTTTTTACAGGGTGCTGTTGATGTGATTAATAAAATATGACTGTTGTAAAGCAGTGAGAGAGAATTGCACTA
The DNA here is from genome assembly GCF_036417845.1 of Apteryx mantelli. Taxonomy (NCBI): domain Eukaryota; kingdom Metazoa; phylum Chordata; class Aves; order Apterygiformes; family Apterygidae; genus Apteryx; species Apteryx mantelli. The sequence continues at coordinate 75,362,996 of NC_089982.1, read as the reverse complement.
ATCTCAGTATCATTGACAAGTCATTCCCCATCCATTGCATCTTCAGCCTTTAACAGTCAATGCTTTCCAGGCTTGTTTCAATCCTGAGCATTATTTTCACTAAGGAAGAATTAATGCAGTTAAGTTTTTTTTTTTCAGGTATTTTCTGCACACGTAAGTATTGCAGAATAAAGAAGCAGTTTTCAGACTTCTGTGGCTCTTAAATCAAATAATGCAGCTTTCTCAGATTGAGCAGTCTGTTATTTTTTGTAAGAATGTGTGTGCTTTCACAGACTTTTCTGGGGCTTTCTTTTGTGAGCAAGTTTATAAGGTGGTGGCCACTTTTCAGCATGCAAAACATTATTAACACCCTGTAAGTGTATTATTTTTGTTTGTTGTCTTTTGTTGGTTGGGTTTTCCCTGCTGGCCTTGGTCTGGTTTTAGGGTTTTACTTAAGTTTAAAACAATTTGTGTTCTTAGATTTTTTTTTTGCTGTCCCTCAGACCATGACACTGCCTTTTTCAAATTCCTTTGCTATCCTTGTCCTGCCACCTGCATGAAGTGCCACTTTCTCGCCTTCCTTTCCAGGGCTCAGTACAGCTGACAGGTTGTCATTTAATGCTTTCCTTCCTTGCAGGCAAAATTGTAGCTAACAGTTAGAGAATAAGAAGCAATTAGGACAGGCAAAATTGCTAGTGTGTAATTGTAACTTCCTTTGTGGGTGTGTGTTTGTGTGTATATATAGATATATATATGTATATACAGAGAGAGTGTGTGTGTAGGTATAGGTGATATATATTGGAGCCACCGCTGGCACACAGGTTTTCTGTGACAAATTGCTAGTGTAGATTTACCGTTGTTTCCCTAGCAAGTAAAAGGTTTAGGCTATGAAATGATAACTGGTAGTGTTGATGGCCAGGAGAGGGTATGACCTATAATTTCTGTGCTTTTTAACTAGCAAATTCTTGGCAGAAGCTACTTGTGCACCAAGTTTGGGAAAAGAGGCTTGGAATGCTGTGAAAAACATACAATAACAGGTGTGAGGCAAATGCTCAGCAAATGTCAAATACTTCTAGCAAAATGTGTCAGAAAAAATCATGGGAATTATCTAGTTGGCTATGGAAGGAATGACTTTGAGGGTTTTCCTGCGTGTGACATGTTTGACAGGTTTCACTGCCCCAGGAGCTGAGCAGATACCAGGCTTGACAGCAGCCACAGCTGTCAGCCCCCACCCCGGGGTATAGAGCAAATCCGGGAGAAAGGAGCCGGCCCAAAACCTGGCTGAGCCTCGTCTTTTTTCAAATGCTGAGACTGCCCCTGAGGCTTTTGGCAGCTGAACGGAGGGTTTTGACAGACATCCCCGGGTGGTTTCAGAGGCTGCTGTTACCAGCTGCCTGCCTCATCGCTGCCGGAGGTTGGTGGCCTGTTGGCAGAGCTGGCAGCAGGCAAAGAGGCATCAGCTGCTCTTCTTCTCACCGGGCACATGGCCTGAATGGGACATGAAGAGGGGAGAAGGCTAAAATGCAGCTGCATAGAAGCTTTTTAAGAGTTCAAAGCCCCAAGTGAGCCAGCTCCAGTGGGAGGAGAAGTAAAGCTGGGAGGAGAAGTCCTCCCCAAGGGTCAAGTCCCATAAAGTCCTTCTCATACTTTTGCTTCACATGTACACGGCAAAGCAGCTGGGACCAAGCAAAAAGACATTGCTTCAGCCGTACAAACAGGATGGACAGGAATGAGGGAAGGATAAAATGACAGGAGCTGAAAATAAGATAGATAATGTAAGAGGTAAGTCATTTGATAAAGAGAGGTAGGGCTATAAATGTCATCTGGGGGAGGCTGGCCAACGGTTCAGCTGCAGAGGAGCCACGGTCTTTAATATGGTTCTGCCAGCAGAGCTTAGCACGGATCAAACCAAAAGGAATGGCCCATTTGGAAAGTGGGATTTGTTCTTGCAAGCGAAGTCTGTGCTAGGGAATGGAGTTAAACAGTTCCTGGAGGTTGTCACTGGCTACAGGAGATACAGGCAGAAGAAAAGAAGTACCTTAAAATGTTTAGAGCTAATTGATTTTCAGCTCTATTCAAATACAATGTTATCAAAACCACCCTTTTGAAAAGGTCTGCTTCTTTGGGGGAAAAAAATTAATCAGGTTGTTATCCCTCTATCGACACCATGTGTTTGCAATTAGGAGCATGAAGGGTTGCAAGTCTCCCTGGTCGGGGATGATAGGTGCACAGTGGGTCCTCCAGGAAGGACCAGGACTGCTAAAAGGAGATTGAGGCTAGGTCAGGCCACAGTGTTTTGTTTTGAGCTTCACAGGAATGAAATCCACCCTGCAGTGTCTTGGGGAAAATGTTGGACTGGGGCCAGGGGTGAATAATGCTGAGTTCAGTTGGGTGGGACCCCACCTGGTTACATAAACAATCATATTTCCAGGGTTGGTTAGTTATTGCTGTTGAAAAAATGATATTAAGTAAGGTCTCATTTAAAATAAAACATCCAGTTGTGGAGGTCTTAAAAAAAAAAAAAAACAAAAAAAAAACAGTTTCCCACTTCAGAAATTAATGAAAGCAAGCCCCCGAATATGCAAGAAACTGAAAGCACGCACCAAAACCCTCAGATAAACAAAACAAGTGTTCTCTGGGGAAGGAAAAAGCTGTTCCCTCGCTGGGACAATTTGTCTCTTCATGGGGCTTGTGAACTTTCTGTTTTCTCTTGGACTTTCTGCTGTCCTTGGTTCTCTTTGTACAACTTCTTGGTCTCTCCTGCACTACTTCTTCCTGGAGCTCAGAAAAGTGCTTAAGGAAAAGCTCCACTTTAAGTCAATGAATCACTTTATTTGATGTCAGTGGGATTAGTGCTTTCGTTGAGCACGTTCGTGTTGCTCTGCTGAGTGGGAGCCTCAGCAACCAAGAGGGGGCCAGGTAGGTCTGAGGTATGCCACCCTGGCATAAGCCAGACCTGCCACCAAAGCAGCCCTGCCACCTTCCTCCACTGCTGCCTGCTTGCAGCCAGCCCCAAGACACTGTCGTCCTTGTGACAGCCCCATCGTGAGTCTGGTCCCAGAGCTGACCTGGACTGAACCTTGCCCAACATACAAAAGAAAACCAACAGTTAATTTTAATCGGACTCAAGTTCCAATTAATGTCTTGGTGACTGTTGTTCCAGTCCATCTGCCTGCAATGACTGCAAGGGCTGCGTCCCTTTGGACGTTCTCCTTTATTATTGTTTATAAAACTCAGAGTCTAGATTTTGCATATGGGAAGAAGCTCAGTAGGAGGTGTCACCCCTTTGACCTCATCTTCTTCAGATCTCTCACCTTCTTTTTCTTTCCTCTCTCTGTTTTATAATCCAACTATGGAACTTTTGAAAGTGTTGTGAGTGTGCAAGCAAGTTACACTGATGGCTTCCTTGTAAACAGTAGCTCTTTGAACAACCTGAAGAAAATTGCAGGTATGTGTACAAGACTCGTGTTGCTGTCTCCCCCAAAGGAGACAACTGAAATATTGATTATATTGCAAGGAGAGCAAAAGCTGTCAGGTGATCTTGTAGTATGGTGATGTTTGGGGATTTTAGACTTCCTCAGTCCTTCTCCTTTTTCCTACCACTGTAATAGCTTTTTAAGTATAATGGGATTAGCTCTAATATACTTGAAATTGAGGTTTCCTTTCTGGTTTATGGTCGGATCATCTAAGGGCTCCAAGATCAAAGTGCAAACTCAGATTGCCCCAGAGTTTGTTGTACTTTGTGAGAGCAAAGGGTAAAATCGGTCTTTGAGACTTGGGATCATTTGGGATGGGTTTCCTGACATATCGGCCCTTACAAAAAAACAGCTGTTCTTAAGTTGTCGTTCTGCCAGCTTTAAAGAAAAACAACCAAACAAAAAAAGTACTCTGCCAAATAGAGATCAAACCTTAGCTTGATTGAGCATGCTTTAAGTAGTCCCAGTCTCTGCATTCACGCTGGCTGTGATGTTCCTGCCCTTTAGGGAAGTGACTTGGAAAGCAGTACTTATTACAGAGTCTGGCCCTCTCCTTGTACATCTCTGTAGGGAAGGGCTGCTTTTTAGTGAGTCAGGATCTGAACAACCCAGAGCCAGATCTAAATGTAAACCTCTGAAAGTAAGGATATGTGAAATGGAGGTATGCACGTTTCCTCAGTGTGACTGAGGAGCTGGTCTTGGCCGGGAGGCATCAGCTAGGTGGTCCAGTGGCATGGCCGAGCATTGCCCCGAGACGGCACAGCTGGAAAGCCCTTGCCAAATACCCTGCTTGGGCTTTACAGCCAAAGAAGCATGTGCCCTTCCAGTAGGCCACCACCAGTGACTCACGCAGAGTGCTTGGTACCCTAGAGCAGCTCTTTACATGTTAATAACTTATAAAATATTAATGACTTCATGAGATAGAAGAGGGAGTAGGAACTGGAAATGGCAGACGTACAGGGAGTAGAGGGCAGGAGAGAAGCGAGTTAGTCTTCTTAAAGCTTAAAACAAATGCATAATAAAGTTGTGAGGGTTTTGCTACACTGGTCATAGCTCTCATCAGCCCTCCTAATGCCTCAGTGCTCCAGAGATTTCAGTGCAAAACCATAATTCAATTTCACTTTAATGAGGTTCATAGGAGAGGGAGAAGCATATAAGAGTCATACAGCACTCTTTTCCCTTTTCTTGATGTAGTTGCACTTGATTTATAAGCCTTCATAATAACTGCTGCAACTCAAATGATCTTAAAGATGAGTTCAAGAGCACTTCTAAAAACTGGGTTAAACAAGCATTTATCTACTTTACTTGGGAAACTTTATTTTTTAGTAATGCTAGTCAATATATCTGTAAAACTGTATGTCACACTGCTTTTGAACTGTAGTTAATAGGGGCTACCTCACCTGGCGCTTCTATCAGGCAGTCCACGGAGCAAACGTCTCCCCTGCTGTTTTGCAGCCCTGTACCCCTTACGTGGGCGGTGTCACTTAACGCTGCACTATTTGCTATTAAAATCACAGACTGCACTCCTCTCCCATGAGACTAGTTGAGAAGAGCCCTGCAAGTTATCTCACTGAAGTCAGACTTGCTGAGACTCTCAACATGTACATGCACTTTTTTCCTGTGATTACACTCTCTAGGGTTGGCCAAGGGGGTCATGACCATCCCAGACCAGTTCACTCTCTCTGTCTGTCTCTCTCTCTCTCTCTCTCTGTATGTATGTGTATATATATATACACATACATATTGGATGTATGCTGGAAAATTACTTCTGTCATTATTTCTTCATTAAACTGAGCATTTCTTCCTAGTGAGATTTTCATCAAACTTGAAAATCAGGAGGAAACAGGTACCCTCCATTCACCAATGGAAGTTGCCCAAACAAGTGGGGAAAAAATGCCATTTCAAACTGTTATGGACAAATGATAAAAGCCACTTGCAAAAATAATGTTCTGTGGTTGCTAATTTCTCATTTAAATTGCATTTTCTTATAGAATTTTAAGTGGCTACTTATACCGTAGTAAACCTAATACAGCATTAAATAATTTATTCAGTTTTTAATTAAGTGTTTTAATCTGAGTGATGACTCTTTTGTGCTTGTTTAAGGAATAGCATCTATGCCAAAATGATTCTTCCTCTAACTATAGGCAAATGAATTTTTGTCATTGACTAATAAGACAAAGACCAATGCCAGTGACTTTGGACCCTAATAATAGGACTGCTGGAAAATTTCTGAACTCCAGCAGAGAGCCCTTTGGGTAAGAATTTTTATTGTCTGCTACCATTACCTCGTTTAACATGCAGTTTGTTTGCTGGCTTGCTACTAGCAGTGAAGATTACTAGGATCTGTGCTTTTGAGAATGCTATTATTTTCCTTTTTTTATCTGATCACACCAAGGAATTGTCACTAAATTAAAATTCTGACTGTTAAACTATGTGTCCTGGATGATTAAAAACTTCATCAGCATAAAGTTGCATGTTCTTTAATTTAAGGATGAGAGGGCTGTATCCCATCTGTTCTAAGAAATGGCATTATTAAGCTAGCTAAACAACTGTAATATGTATATTAGCACATTTGGGTAATTTTGTATTGCCCTAGCTTCTTCCCATAGGTATTTTTTTTCCTGCCTTCTTCATACATGCACCAATTTTTGGAATCTTTCAAAGAAAAATATAAGAAAAGTAATACATAATTTGTCACCATTTTTTGATGCATCATTATTTTCTAATTTTTACTAAGTTGCTTGTTATTGTCAGATTACTGTCAGTTTCCAGATTGAAATCTTAACTACTGAAGGCAAAATTTAAAGTAGTGTATAGACTATGACTGGTGGCTGCTTTTCCAAGTACATTTCCAGACAATAATCTAACGTCTTCTACCATACAGGATGCTTTACAATGTAAGGTGAACTCAGGCTCATTGCGTTGTCCAAAGATGACAGTATTACCACAGGACTTTGAAAATATTAAACTGATTCAACTCCCTAGGGAAATCACTGTGCTTGTGAATATCCTACCCCAAAATATATCTGTCTATTTTTTGTGTTTATGCTTGTTCTAAGTAAAAACCTGCCCCATTTTGGAGATTCTTAGAGACAGTGCGCATTGAGGACTGCATGGTACCTTACTTGACTTTGCCTTGTCCTCTATATAATTGCCTGCCATCCTCTTTTTTTTGCCTTGCCTTGCTCTGTATTTGATTGAGTGCCTGCATCTGTTGTGAACTTGCATGCAAGAGGAGTTTATGGAGTCAGTATCCTGCCAAATTGCTTTTGAAGACAAATGGTGAGAAAGTTGCCTGTTGTAAGGAATGAGACTGAGGTGCTCAAGCGTAGTGATCTGCAGTCCCACAGTTACAGAGTTGTGCTGGGGGAAATTTGTTTGGGTCTGATTCCTTTACCAGATGACCGTGGGTACAAATTACATAGGGAATTTCATTTCAGATTATTTTCGATCATTGTGCTTCAAGGGCAGCATACGACTTGACATGTGCCAGGTTTGCAACTGAAGGCAAAGTGAAACAGAGGGCAGTCAACTCAGATAGTGATAAAAGAGCAGAATGATTTCAAATAGTAACAGCGAGGGACATTTTTGAAATAAATGCACTGTGATGTTTTTCTACATCAGGCATAGAAGAGTTAGTAATGGGATATATAACTGTGTCATTCACTACCGTGGCAGCTGAGGCTGAATCTGCACACAGCTGAACTCGTGTTGCTGAGTTTGGAAAAGCAAAGAAACCAAGTGCAGTGAAAACCCTCACCCTGCTTATCAGTGGGACTTGAGGAGATAGGTCCACTGTTTGTTAAAATGGTTTTTCCTGATGTGTGGCGACCTGTTACTGCGTTGGTTGTTCCTGATACTCAGTTGACAGCCTCGGTCCAAAGTGCTTTCTTTCCCTCCTCTTCCCTTTGCTTGGGACAATGGAATGAAATCTTACATTTCTATGTCAAATCTGTTAAGTTTTTCACACTTGAGTTTTGAGACTGGGGGGAAAGGGCTCTTGGTGAGGCTGTGACAGGAGGATGGAATGGGAGCTGAAGTCAGGGTGAAGTGAGAATAGATTTCTATGAAGCAATGTTACATTTACCAATCTTGAAGATTAGTGTTTGGAAATCTACTTTCTAGCTGAGGAGACATGCAGTTTGTTTCAGCCTATCAACTTCTACAGAGAACTCACCTAGTTGTACCTTCAAGGCCACTCATTGGGACCATCGGTACTGAAAAAATTGCAATCTGAAGTGTCATCATATATTCACAACTACTGCCCTGGTGCTTCTAGCCCCCATCTTGTGTGCGTGCCGAGTGAATGGAAGAGTGAGTCAGAAACCAAGGAGGCGGCATGAGCTCCACTGTGATTTTCAGATTCTCAGCACAACACAAAAGGACTCCTGATGGTTTCGGTTAATGTGTACTTCAGAAAACTTAAGTCTAGATGTTTCTATGCCTCATTTCTATTCCCTGGAAAACTGGTTGAGCACAGATAAAAGATGGTCTATACATGCTATGTAATATTAGCACTATTAAATATACAAGTGTGAGTTAAAATAGGATATGACTATATTTAAACATTTTTCTTGTTACATTTAAACAGCTTTCTCATTACAGTAAAGCTATTTTTCACTTCCCCTATAGTAAACATGGGATCAGATTTTCAAATTAAATGCACTTGAAAACTGATATGCACTTACAGTGGGATACATCCTGCCAGACTTCAGACGTAGACAAGAGAGCGGGTCTATAGCTGAGCTTGTTCCCTCTAGACTTCTTTTACAGTGATGGACAGAAATGTGTTTCTCTAGGATGTAATTAATCTGCTCTGTGCTAGCTGTCTATTTTGGGAAGCCTGCATTTCTCCACTGATTGTACAGGGAGCCTAGGGCAACTAGCTCAGGTATAGATGACTACATTGTAAGCACTGGCATTTAGTCATAGGAATGTCACCTCTAAAACGGCATTCCTCTGTGCTTTCCACCATATAAAATGAGTAATTCCTAAGTGAAAGAATCTATTTAGGAGGTTTAAAACAAGATGATCATTCTTTGGATTTGCATAGATACGTGGAGTATTTATATTCCTAATTTAGGTTTACTTGGTGCTTACAAAAAAGTCTGTCATGAGGCATTTGCATGGCTACTTAAATATTTTGAAGACTCACAGGACTAAATGAAAACAACCTTGAAGAAGAAACTTGAAATCCAGGAATGAGTACAAAGACAGCTTCTTGGAAAATGAGTTTTACAACTGAAATTTTTAGCTGTGTATTTCTGAGAATTGCTGTATAATGTTAGTTCTCTGTTTTGGCAGAAGTTTGCCTTATCAGTCTCGTATAATATCCATTTACCAAATGTTGGTTCATTCAGCTGTGAGATTTTTATTTTGACTGTTGTGCTCAGTGCCTCACTAATTAAAATATCTTGCATTTGGATGGCTGTAAATAGACCAAAAATAATGAGTTTTGTCAGTACTGTTTAAAACTCACCAAAATTTGTGGAAAGAGAAAGCCCTGCCTTTAAAACACAGAAAAATATATTCTGAAGATAAAAAAAAAATCAAAAAAAAATAATTGACTGTGAAGTGGTCTTGGGAGTCATCACTTAGAGATACATGGGGAGCTACATAGCGAGAATTTGGGAAAATTTTGTTGCTTGTGTACTTAGAAAGGATGCACATTAGAGCCCATAACTTCTGGGAAGGGGTGGCGTCTGGGTTTAATCAGTAATGTATTAATCAGTTTAATCATGAATCCTACGTCTGAATAATACCAGGAATTGTGATTTTGAAAGGAAGTCCAAGGAGAACCAGTGGCCTGAGTTTATTACCAGGGTGTTTTGTTTGTTTGTTTGTTTGTTTTAACAACTATACTTCAGTTTTGGAAAGGAAGTGCATGAATAGATATAGATAATTGAGAAATGTGTCTTTCTTTAGCAGAAATCCATATGTAAAATATTGTATTGCAAGCTGGTCTCCATTAAGCCTGTTTTTTAACCAAATTTCTATTTGTTTTGGTTTTTTGATTGTATTTTATATATAATACATATCTCATTCTCAGGTAGTTTAGTAAAACAGTCGTTTCTTCTTCTTAAGAAGGAAATCCCACAGAATTTAGTGAGGAGATTTACATAAAGGTGGTTGAATCTCTGTTTCTGTCTCCTAATTGTAAACATGCAACAGTACTCAGATGACTCCAATTTTAAATGAACACCTATAAAAATAGGTTTTTGCCCATGAGACTTGATCCAGCAAAATTCTTTACACATGTGACTGTTTTCATTTTAAGCAATGGGAAGATTCAGACACTTAAATATGTCTGTTAATGCGCCAGAAGGTCAAGTGAAACGGCAGAGCTAGAAGACACAGAGAGCGCCGTGAAGCTGCTTTGTCCTGGGGTTAACTGCACCACCAAGGCGGGCTGTGTACATAACCCCATGTTCTGTATTTCTTTTCCTGTTGACGTTTGTTTACTGGTATCAGCCTTCGTCTGATGTTTGTCTTGCTAAAGTCTTAAAAATAGTTCAAAGTCTTAAAAAGAGTTTAAGCCATTTTTCTAAAGAATGTAATGCTTCATCACTTTATTTCAGGCTGAATAATGACTACTCTCTGGCTACGTATTGCTTGTATTACCTATTGTGGGTGACTTCCCAGAAAGATTCCTTGACTGTTATTGTTTGAAACATGATGATTGCTGAATTATTTTAACTTGATCATTTTTGCTGAAAGAAAAAAAAGTTAAATGTTGTTAGGACCTGGAGAGGTGCAGCATTCATTAGAAAGTGCTGTTCACGATCACATCACATTCACTGGGGTGCAGACCACCACAGAGTTGCTGTTTAGTTTAGGCAAGCATGCATTTACATGTCCTTTACAAGGACTTAGGATCTGCTGAGCAGCTGGAATTTATGTTAACATTATGCATTAACCACAAAGACAAGATAGAGCTAAATGAGGGCGCAAACTGTAGCAGATATTTTTGTACTGCCCCTGAAACTGTATCCAGATCCTTAACAAAACACCACAAGTTGCTACAGATGGAGATAGGAGGGGATCTACTGTAGATATTTACACAGCTCTTATTATCCTCGTATCCGACAAGAATTGCAGTTATCTCTTAGACATAAAACCTTAGATGCAGCAAAGAAGGTGCCTCCCTTTCACTGTTGTCCTAAATAGAAAATCCCAGCCTTGATTTGGAAGACACTAGTTTGTACATAGAACCATACAGTATATAGGTAGGTGTTCGTAGTGCTTCACCGCCTAAGGATATTACTGAAAACTGCTTTGAATAGGATTTCTTAAAACTAACTCATAAGGAGTCTTTTCCTTAGGGAAAGCAGTGAAGTTAGACCTAGAAATCTTGTTAAAGTGTATTGCAAGTGCAATTCTGGAATAAAGCCTGTTTAACAGGTCTACATCAGGACAGCGCAGGCAGCACAGGCTCTCCACTGTAAAAGCGTGGAAGCATCTTCAAGCAGCCTCATTTGCTGCCTATGAGAATGTTTGGGGAAGGCTGGCCACATCTCCCTGTTAGATGACTAGCTAGTGCCCATCACTTCCAATGTTGCTGTTCCAACATCAATATCCTACAGAATATACATGCATACATATTCATGCATGATGATAGGACCCGTTCTCTGGGTGAAGTGGAGAGAATCATCATGGGTTGTTTCCTTGGATATCGCTTTTGGTTTGGTCAAGCGTACCCAGCCTACTGAAACACTCTTTTCACATTTTTTCATTCATTCACTGCTTTTATTGTGAAAATCCACAGCAGGGATCAGTGTCTACATATTTTAGGATTTGTACCTGCCCTCCTCCTATGTTTTTACTGAAGAACTACTTTAACTTAACTATATTTCAGGGGCTCTTCTTTGGTTGAGGTTGGCTGAGAGATGCCATACTGTGAAATGATGCTCACAACCCTGTCTACCCTTGCACTGTACTCCCTCATCCCTGGCACTGAGATTCCCAAGTAACATATATCCCATGGGTCTTTGCGGTGATCTAATTCATTCCCTGTTAATTTAGGCAAATTGCCCACTTTTCATGAGTCCATGGTGGAGCTGTGGGGTTTTCCTTGACACACAAGAGCACTAAGTAGAGCTAGATAATGCTCCCAGCTGATGTATTGTTTTAGCTTGAGCTGTGGGATAAGAAGGACATGGTTATTTAAATTGTGTTGTGAACAAATGGTCTTGTATATAAATGCATGAGTGTGTAGTCTCTTGCATTAACTTCTGCATACATTTATCCTGCATAATAGACATCCATAGATGGGCTACTAGAAATATAGTATCATATATACCAGGGAATTCTGACTGCCTCCAGAAGAGATTTCTTCCTATCATTTCAGTTGTATTTCCATTTTCTTGTGTACTGGAAATATCAGAGCTATCCATCATATATACTCAGTCCTTAAAGGGTATGGACTTTTGTTTTTGTTCTTTTTTTTATTTACTGCATGTATTTTCCATGGTGCATGTGGATTCCAAAACCTTGCCAGGAGGTAGTTTAAAAATTGCTGACTTGTCTTTTTTGTTACATGTCAGCACAAATCAAAATGTTTGTCAGCTTTTTCTCCAATAAATAGTTTTACTCAATTCATCTTACAGTGTAAGAATATGTATTTACTGCTTACATTATTCCTGCTTCTGTGAGACTTGAATAATGTGGTCAAGCCATACTTACTTGGAAAAAAGAGCTTAGAAAGAACTGTATTATACTCAATTTCACCTGGAGAACAATGTCTAGAGAGCTAAAATACATCGAAAAATTAAATAGGTCCCCTTGAAATGAAGGATGTGAATTACTGTGCATTCTACTGTTACAATATCTGCTTATCCACTTTCAGTCTCTTCTGCTTAATTATCAGCTTGAATCTCTTGCAAAGTAAAGGGTAGGTGTGATAGCTTGTTGCTTCATTAATTTGCTTTAAAAAAAAAAAATTCTCTACTGATGTTGTATTTATTGACCTTAAATTTCAGAAGGGAAAAATAATCTAAAACATGAAATAGTACTGGACTGTTTAATTCTGATAGAAATATTCAGAATGAATTTTACTACTCTTTGCATGGTTGCTTTGTAGTCTTTTAAAAATACAGAGGTACATTGTTATCAGAGCAGCTAGTGCATTCCACAGAGATGCAGGATAACACACGTAGCTGGAATGTGCTGCCCCGGGGAAGAGCAAGCTAAATGTAAGCCTCCTTGCAGCTATTGCTTCCATTTGAAAATAGTTATAACATTTAGGCTATTGGTGACATTACCTCCAGTAACTTTAGCAGTTTAGCGCCTGAATATGTCTCATATATAAAAATATGCAGACAAATATTTTGCATATGTGTTCAATAAATACTAGAGGTTTTTTCTGTCTTCAGGTATTTTGTTCCAAAATGGTCTATCCAGCACAAAATTTCTATGTGCAAGTCATGAATGCTCCAAGAAGCTGAATAGACTTGTTTCGCAGCAGAAGAAAAATAATAAAACTGTCCTCATTCTTCTTTCCACATAGCTACTGAGTCCTAAACACAAATAAAACCCCATAGCAGTATGAACCCGGCATACCCAGGGCTTGTCTGATGATCTTGGGGTAGACTACATCCTTCCTGCCAAACTCCAGGATGCTCAGCCTGCAATCAGGAGATGTCCTGTCCCACCACTTGCCTCCCAATAGCCAAGTTGTGCTTCCACCTACAGAACAGAAGGAAATTCATGTATATCTATATATATATACATGAATTATAAATATATATGTGTGTATATACATATATATACACCTATATATATGAAATTCAGAGGTCCCTTCCAACCTTAACCATTCTATGATACCTGCATTTGAAACTAGGGCTCCTGCAGACGTGTGGTAAGCTGGATCTGTGCTCTCATCTGGGTCACCTGATGCCCCAGAAATGCTAATGCTGGCCTGAAGGAAGGAATGAAAATGAGGGATCAGGGAGGACCTCAGCCCTCTCAGTGGCAGCCCAGACTTACATTAACTTAAAGTTATTGTAAAACCACAGCTTGAAGGAAGGGTAGGGAGGAAAAAACCCCCACAGAAATAACCATTTTTATTTGAAACATACATATTTGCACACCTGCGCATGCTTTTTCACTTGTACACACTCTGCTAAAAGTCATCTTAATATCTCTGAAAGTGACCATCCAGTTACTATTTCCTCAGTGAAGAAAACAATCGTACCTGGTTTTCAGCAGAACATGGGGCCTGACCTAAGGAGCTGTACGTTCTCTGATTAGGAAATGCTTCAGCTGGAAGCACGCTTCAGCGTCTTGGGAAGGAAGGGGAGAGTGCATCAACAGGAGTTTTTCTGTCTGTTCATGCTCAGTTGCACGTTATCCTCTCACAGAGTATGTTATTTGTCTGATGTCAGTCTAAAGAGAAGGAGGTTTATCATATCCTTTTAAATTTAAACTCTTGACCATGTCAGAATTATCCTTTTCTGACTTTTCTGGGTGTATTAATTGGATGATGTGTTACAGCTAACTTCTAAATAACTGCTGCCTCTTTGAAAAGCATCAGATTCCTGAAGAGCTTGATTTCTGCCTACTTAAACGATGCTCTGCATAATCAGATCTAAATCATTAATGAAAAACACTTATTTCCTTTGAAAATGATATCATGCCATAAAGCTAACAACAAAAACAGGGAGGGTTGTAGAAACATGTTACTTGAGGCTCTGTGCCTTCTTTGTTACTGGTAATCCTTTCAAGCCCTGCCTGATTAAGAGCTCTGGCATACCCATTATGGGCTGATAGAGTTATTGCTGTGTGTGTGTGGACAGCTGAATTGTGAATCAGCTGCTGAACTGCTGTGGTGTTTAAATACTGACCAAAATTAGTGATCTTCTGCATTAGCATGACCCTTTCAGCTGCAATGGCTCATCAGGTGATTTAAGACCAGTGCAGCTGTCCTTGCATGGGGTGGAGGTTGCAGTATTCCTGCAACCATGCCAAGGTAGGTCAGAATCCTAAGAGATCCATCTTATTCTTTGAGATGAGTTGATTTTGAATGGTATCATGTCCCATAAATATTCTGTCTCTTTCTCCTCCTGCCTGACCTTTTGTGACAGTTCAGGACAGACTGAAAGTAGCCTGTAACCTATTCTCTCCACTCTGTAATTAGGCTGTCTTGGTTGCATGTCTACTTTGCAACCTACACAGTTTGTCATTTTAGCAGATCAATGTTTCCTCATAAGAACTTTTTCCATCATGAAAGGATAAGGTCAACTGGGCTATGTATATATTGCTGTTGTTAATACTTCAGGCAGACACAAACTGTTCCTCCAGTTAAAATGATGTGCAGCAATGTCAGGAGGTGATAGATTATGTAGTGTTCTTTTTCCCATTGCTGACACTATTATTGACACATTGTTTAAGCAGAAAAATAGCAAGGATCTTCAACAAAAGCCCAGGCTGAAAGCTGTTCCTGCACTCCTAGGCACTCCATTTGTTTCATCCATTTGACCATTCAATCCTGTTTCTTTCCATCATTCTGCATCTTGTAAAACTGACATTTATCACATAAGGAGTAAAGCAGCTCTTCCCCAAAATCTGGCCATGTGGGAAGGGGTCTCTTAATGTGGAGAGAAGCAGTTTCCTCAGATTCTACCAGCTTACAGGAAAGTTTGCAGCTATTTTGTCATCTTGTCTCTTGCCTACATGACAGAGAGATTTATCCTTCCAAAATAATACTCCCAGGCAGTTAGTGTGTTGTTTTTTTTTCCCCCCCACTCTTGTTTCTTCTTCAGTATGATGAAGTTGGTGATGAAACCTTGAAGGTTTTTTTACAATGTTTCTTCCACAGAGACTGAAGACCAATAGCACTGCAAAAAGTCTTCCCTGCCCCTCCCTCCTCTTTTTTAAGCAATAGAAACAATTTAAGGTAAAAATAAGTAGTATCCTTCATTTTGTTACATTACCTATAGCAAGAATAAACAGCAATATGCTCTGTAAGATGTGTACGTGTGACAGCCACATCTTGGACAAGTCTGAAGGACCGATGTCATGCTGTTGCCACAAAACAGCCAAACATTTTACTGGGGGTGTTGTCTGGAAGAGATGAGAAATAATCCCACTGCCTCAAATCACCTGGAGAATGCCTCAACTGCAGTAGTGCGTGATCTGGGGCACTGTACTTGAGGAATAGTGTAGACCACTGGAGAGCTTCCAGAAGAAAGCAACAGGAGGGCTGGAAGATATGACCGGTGCAAGACTGATGGTATTTCAGTTGTTAAGCTAAGAGAAAACTGAGAGACATGATAATAGTCTTCAAATATGCAAAGGCTGCTACAAAGAGGGAATAATACAAAATGGGAATAATATGTTCTCCATGTCCTCTGTGGATAAGTCCAGAAAAAATGGACTTAAACCACAGCAAAGGAGATTTATGTTACACATTAGAAATACTCTTTTTAATGTTAACAGTGGTTGAATGTTGGAACAGATTGCCAGGGAAGGTCAAAGGTTGGACAATCATCCACCAGGAATGGTGTGAGTATAGCTGATCTCACCTTGGAGGAGAATGATGAACTATATTCTTATCCTCAATGTTTCTTTCAGCTTTATTCTTTGACTGAACAAGAATTATTTATGTGTTATGTTCTCATGCTTTTCTAACTCTCTTACACCCAAAAGAGTGATTTTTTTTTTTTTTTTTATCTGTCTTTCAGTAATGATTTTCCTCAGGCTAATACTTAAAGATGTCCTTAAAAAGTTAAGTTAAACACAGTAAAGAGCGTTTTTCATGAGGGTAGGTAGGATTCTTTGACTGCTCTCTTCAGACAGTGACCTATCAGCCTCTGGTTCTCAATCTTGAAAAGAGGATGATGGTAACTAATGCAAAATGGTTTTGACCTCTGAGGAAGCTTTAACTGCCAAACACCATTGTTTCACTTTCTTTAGTTCTGCCCTCTCAGATCACAGTAACATATTCACTCAAAGCTTTTCCATATAACTTTATATTTGGAATTATTCTGTTCATTTTCTTTCTTTCTTACTGTACTGAAATGGAATTCTGCAATTCTTAGTAAAGCCAATATGGATTTTTCACTTTCGCTAACAGATGCAGGAGTAGTTTTTTCCTCATCTCTTCTCTACAGCAGTAGCTTCCCTTCCTCTCTCTCCCATTTGCCTCTGAAAAGGGTGGAAGCTTGACAAAACCGTTGATGACAAAGTGACTGTCAGGCTAAAGGCAAAGGTAATCGCCTACTGGGACACGGTTACTGTCAACTTCCTTTAATTTTTAGTGGATGGCACTTGTCACTCCCTGATGAGGATAGCTGCTCGTGGTGAGATGCTGAGGACTCCTTTGGCAGCCTCTGAGGGTTATTATTTGCAAAAGATAATGCACTCCAGCTAGGTTAGAAGTCTTTGATTATGAAGCCTGACTTTTGAGGAAGAAAATAGCAAACCAGCTATTTAAAGGATTGGACATTGAAGAGGCTCTGACTGAGGGAACATCTCATTCTGTTTTTTTGGTGGCTCCTTCTTCCCCCTTTGCTCTCTTGTCTCATCCTGCTTCCTCTGACTGGTGCCCCTACAGAGGCATCACTAAAGTGGCTTCAGTTCAAAAAAAGGTTTTATTTGCAGTGTTCTGGAAATATCATTTCTAAGAAAATACAAACCTTTTGTTCTTCTGACTATCTTGTTAGAATGCAACAATATCTATGTTTTTCCCCCCTCTGGTGTGACCTGAAAACTTTCAGTGACTTTTATGGTTCAATTACTTTTGGCAGGCTTCAGTTCTCTAAGTTAGACCCATGCACTTGTATAAACATAACTGACTTCAAGCTGTGTTAAATATAATCACTTAGCTACAAAAACAAAAAACAGATAACAACTAAGATCAAAATTCCATTTTTTTTATAAACATTTTGGGCTGAAAATGATGATTTAGAGTGGCAATCACACACTGCTCACAAGTATTTTTCCCTCTTTGTTCTTTAGCTCTCACAACTATCCCTATTGTCATCCTAAACCTCTCTGTCTTTGCTAAAAATGCATTTCTACTACTATCAACCCTACAGAAACAGATCACAGAATCATGTCTTAAAAAACACAGAGACACATGGCAACAGGAAATGTGAAGCAAAAATAAATATGACACCATCGCTTTTTAGGGATAAGTATGCTGAATATTAAATCAAATCCTGAAGTTCCGTGTGCTGCTGTCTAGAATAAGCGTGATATGAGTGGTGAGTATTAAAAAGAAAAAATGGTGTGGGACACGATGCATGAACAAAACCCTTCAAAGCATATGTGTCCCATATAGTGATGTTTGACAGTAAATGTTTGGTTTATCGTATGAGTGAAATAAGAAAAACAGCAACTAAAAATAATAAAAAAAATCAGTGTGTGGGCAAAGAAAAGTGATGGGAGAGAAGACGTTACAGTTTATTTTTAAAAAGAATGTTGGTGTGTTTGTTAAAAACACCTCCCTTCCACACAGTCTTCCAAAGTAATGAATCATTTTACTCTTTGTTTGAAAGTTTAAATAATTATAAAAAAGAAATAAAAACACCCAAACTCTGCTTTTTGAAAACTGACACTAAATAAAGGAAATATTATTTTCCTTACAGATGAGCTCAGAACGGACTCATCACTCCCCTAGCACTGCCCAAACTTGAACTTGCTAAAAGAAGCTTCCTGAAATTCAGAAAACTCTACTGGTGGCACATTGCATGAACATCACAAGCAGGAATAAGAATATCACGTGCTTTGTGTCTGCCTTCGTAATTCTAGCCTTCAGTTTAGACCAAAAAAACCCAACTGTGACAAACTAATATTTAGCATTGTGTTACCTCACATTAAGTTGCAGCTCTGGAGTTATTCCAACTCTAGGAAGCACTGATAGATGTGAATTAGCTTCTTCTTACTCTGTAGACTTAAATCCTACAATTTACGCAGCTGTGAACTTGTCTAATTCACTTCCCATACACGCTTTAAAACCTCTGAACCGCAGTGTGGAGTTTGGTGCTGCTTTCAGTGCAGGCAAGCTGGTAGATATGAGCTAATGAATAAGCTAACGGTTAAGTGAGTCTTTAATTCCTGCTGCTAATCTTACTACCCAGTGAGGATGGAAGCTAGGCTGTGGAAGAGTTATTCTTCTTGTGTGTTTCCGTAAGTTCCTATATTTGCCCAAAAGGATATGCTGGACCTGTGGAGATATGCTCCCAGAAGCCTTTGCAAAACACATCTGGATAGGCACCCTACATGCACCTGAAACTTTTGGTCCACCTACCAATAAATCAGAAATTTTTGCAGCAAAAGATATTTTTTAACAGATATTTAAGTATGAGTTTCATGATGATTATGCCCTGTTTGGTTTATTATACAGAAAATATTAAAAGCTGAACAATCTCTAAAAATTTGTTTGACCTGCAAAACCCAACGCAGAACTTCATTGAAACATTCTGAGTAAGAATTGGGGGGGGGGGGGGAGGCAGGTTCTCTTCTAGCTGTTTGTACAACCAACCTAAGTATCAACTAAGATACAAATTTTCTTTTCTTTATGTTATTTTCTTTAAGGATAAAAATACTGCAGTTTTTCTAGTAATATAGTTGAATAGTTGAGTAGTCCAAAGGGTTGTTTGCTCTGTGATCTAATTTGCTCTCCTGACTAAGGTGCAGGTGTGTGGTTAACACTAGTAGAGAAAGTGCACACTGCTGTGGATGGCACTGCTTTAGTTTACTTGGTTTTGGAAGAGATGGATTTACTTAGGGAAAATCCAGATGCAGATGATTAGATGAAAGGGAAAACTACCAAAAACAATAGGATGAGTCTAAATCTGTGGAGCCACCATAATATATCTGCGTATCTGGATTGCAGTTCTCTCATAATGAGCAACAGGACCAGGAACCTCTTTAACATATGTTACATCCACAGTGAATCAACCCACAGTTTTTACTCATATCCTTTTTTTACTTTTGGGTCTGGTTCCAGCAATTTAGAAAAGTTTTGTGGCAACTGAGTCAAAGAACTTGGCATGTGTTAGAGTTTGGAAGGCCATGGGAATGTTGGGCAAAATCTGTGCTAATGGCTTAGTAGTAATGAGGTAACAGTAATAAATCTTACCGTGTTGCAAAAAGGGGATTCTTTCTAATTTTTATTTGAATATTTAGAGGCTGTTCACTCTCAAGGAGATTCATGCGGTTTCTCTTTCTCTTTCAAATGATAGATGCTCTGTAGGGGTGATGCTAGAGGGGTCCATGCAGAGATTTCTTAATTTTTGTTACATTTAAGTGGGGATGGATGATTTGATTGCAGACTAACTGAACTGTTTCTTCGTATCTTTGTTTAGAAAAGTTTGTTTAAAAATACAAAAGTTTGTGGTATCTTTACTTGTAAAAATTAGAATAAATAATGATAGCTATATACGGCTTTTCTAATCCTGTACTTATTCTTCAGGGGAAGTAACTGAGAGGTGGGAGAGGGTAGAGTTTGTATGTTTAATATCAGGGTCAGGAAGGTACAAAGTGCTGTTACTGACTTCCCTGGAAATTGTGGGAGCATAATAACTTCAAAGAAATCTCACCACTCTTTCTTAAATGTTTAAATGTGAATGTGAACAGCCATGTCCAAGTGTTTAATGTGGCCTACGTGATTTTTGGCATAAGTAACATTGCGCTTTCTCTATTAAATTTGCTCCTTGGCTTTTTTTGGTATGTGTCCTTTGGCTGTAAGTTTTAACAATTCCTGACAAACAGAAAGTGTCCCTGATTCTGCACTTTCCCAGTAGTGCCGAGATGAGAAATGAAAGAACATGCACCGGCAACAGGACAAGTAACTGCTCTCTGGCTGCCACTGTGTTGTGCTTAGGATTTTAGGAATATAGCTGGACCTTCTCTCAGGTACAGGCAAGGGGTAAATCCATCAGTGTTAGCAAAATCCTAAGTGTTTAAAATCAGTGTGTAAAAGGAGTTGGGTTATCTACTCCATGATGCAGCACATCAGCTAATTTGGCACCTTAGGGCCAATTTGTACAGGAGCTGTTGCGTAATTTCATGTCTGCGGAAGCGATGTTATCCAGAAGCTGGCTCTGGTGTCCGTTCTGAGACCAGACTGTTTTAAATGCTAAAGTGTTTGATATGACGGTTAGAAGGGAGTCTGACAGTCTGAGCACTTCTATCGTTTTACTCAGAGGACTTCAACGTATTGCAGCATTAGTGAAAAGAAGGTGGCAATGTATTAATATTTTCAGAGAAGTTAATTAATGTTAATATTGGCTATACTGTAAGTTCATGAAGAACCTGAGATTAAAATGCTGCAATCGAAATTTCCAGCCTCCCTTATCTGACCATTGAAACCACTGGTTCCTCATTATAAAGGAACAAAACTTGAAAAGCACCAGGAACTCAGCAGTGTTAGTCCATCGTTACATCAGTATAAGTGGAGCTGCAATTACACTGAATGCTTGTCTCCTACCAGCCCCTGAGGATTTTTTTTTTAGTTAGCAGTGGAGAAACGATCCTCATTTGGCTACATTAGACCTTCAGACTCAACAAAAACCCATGCTCTGCCTTGAGATTTTGACCTCCTTGTTATCTGGTAGCTTTCTGATATGTAGGCCACGGGGACGTGTGCCGAATCTGCCCCAGGTTTTATATACCTTCCCCTATACCTTTGCTACCATGATTAAAATACCCTGGTGGCATTGCAGTGTGCAGAACAGGCTTCCAGTTGGCCTGGAACAGCCACCAGGCAAACAGCTGCAGTTCATGAGCACCAAATGTGTGGCACTGCAGCTTTTTGAAAAGGATGTGTGGGTTCTCCTTCACGTTTCCTGAAGTTAACAGAACTTCTTGGAAAACGAATGTATCCAGCATATTCATATTTTGTCATTAATTGCTAACTCCTTTATTCCAGTTAGGAATTATTGATTATTTTATTTTTGTGATTATTTTATCACATATTTTCTCCAGATGATCTAATAAATTAGTTATTTTTTTATACTCTTTGTTTCTTCATCGGTTGTTCATTTCTGCAAGTGTGTTTGTTTATGGGATACTAGGCACCTTATCACTGGAGCATTAAGATGGGAATAGGTCCAGTAATAGCAAGACTTTCATAAGTTCGAAACAAAGTAGCTACGGAAAACAGAAGAAAGAGCAGACTTAGACTAACCTTTAGAGTTTAAAGAAAGCTATATTTACTTCAAAACCTATCATTTAAAATATATAATAGTACATCATCATGCAGTTTTCTCTCTGTTTGTGTTGTATTTTTAACTTTGATTACTCTCTTTTTGTGCCATATAATCGGAAGTAATTTTAACTAGCACTCACATCATAAGCAATCTACAAGTTTTTCATTCTTGCAATTCAGGTTTACCAAATACTGCTTTTTTTGTTAAAACAATTTTGGTTTTACTCATAAATTGATCTACTGGTGTCAAAAGAGAATATGAAATAATTTTGGTTTTACTCATAAATTGATCTACTTGTGTCAAAAGAGAATATGAAATAGTCTATGTACTTTTTCAATAGAAGTCAAGAACAAGAAAGGAAAGTTGGACCACACAACTACCACTTGGAACTGTTATTATTATTATGTATTATAACTTGTTCTTGCTGAATATTTTTTGGATTGATTGGACACCAAACCTTCCCTGAAATTTTAAGACTTGAAAATTGAGTCAGGCATGTCATTTGAAAGATTATAGTCACAAATTTGGAATGAGATTAAATTTTTATGTGTGTTTGACTTCATGGAAATTATTCTGATTTTTAAAATATTCTTTAAACTGATAGAGCTACTACTTAGTTCAGATAGTTACCAAATAAATGATTTCTGCCAGCTCAGCTGAGAAGTTTTCCTTTTTTCCTTTCTTATTACAAAGATAAGTATCTAATTAATGTCCATCTGAAGGCACTCGATTAGTACTTGGATACATAGGATTATTCACTTTTAGGTTATTAGTTGAAATCCAGCCAACATCAAAGCCCTTAACATGGCTGAGGCTGCTTGTAGCTAGTGTGAAACATGCTGAAAGTCTCATCCAGTTATTGATAGACATCTATAATAGAATACTTTTGCTACAAGTGGTGCAGAAAATATATTTCCAGTGGATATAATTAAATACATAAATTATAAAAATAATGCCGTTTCTGAGAATGTGAAAACTTTTTTACCTAGAAAAATGTTTTCTCCAAATCAAGTTTGAGTTCTGTTAGTGGAGCATCCTCTGCAGTTTTCCATTACTTTATCATGCTGTACTTGCTGAGCTTATAAATAGAAGACTTCAGTTTTCAGGACTGAGGAAATAGTAAGCTAACCCTCATTTTAATTACTGTATCCATGCCTGAATGAGTCTAAAAAAACCCTATATTGAGATGCATGTAATGTTGATCCAGACTGGAAAGGCTATAAGAAAATTCACTGAATCTCTCCCAACACTAAAGTTAGTATGACAGGCAAATGAGATTATACATGGAGAAACCAACCTGAGCATCTGAAACCATTCAACCTTACAAGCATTGGCAGCATTTTGTCGGGGACACTAAAGTCTTAGTTAATTTCAGTCTGTTTTGCAATTTTAGGGGAACTATCATAATGAAAATAATAAAAGCATTGTCGACACACTGTAGCTGTCAGTAAATGTTACTGAGGACTGTGGCTGTTCGTTGCACGGCTTATCCTGAGGGCATGGGCTTTCTGCAAGAAGAAGATCTCTGTGTGTGTTAATTTGCAGTCCAGGCACTGGCATTGAGTTGAATGAATTTAAGCAGATTAAAGCAATGAAAAATGCATTTGCCATTGCAAAAATGTTGCAGAAAGGTAGAATTAAAAGTCTTTTGAAGTTTTAGACCAATTAACAGGATGTGATGTTTTACAGCCGCAGATGGTAGAGGGGCATATGGATTTGCAAATTGGATGCACCTTTCAGTTAACTGACAGAGAAATTTCTACATAGAGGTACAGGCTAGTAGAAGTGCTGTAGAGACAGCCCGTTCGATCTGTGGGCTGCCCGTGGCAGTGGGTGGGAGGGCTGAACCACCCCAAAGAGTCCTGCAGCCGTTTTCCACCAGCCAGGCCAGGGGAGATGGGGGAGATTTGCAGCACTGAGCTCTGCCTCCTGGCTTCACTGGACGGGAATAGTGCCAGACGATGCAAAAAGGTTCACGCTGCCCTGCTTCACCGTCCTCCTGGAGCATGAGCGTAGGGGCTCCACGCAGTCCAATGCGATTATTCCTAGGCAGGGCCGTGGGTCACGGCTCTAAGAGGATCCAGGGGAATGAGGGTTGAATCTTCAAGGACTCCAAAAAGAGCATTTGGGCATGTGCTCAACTTAAACAAGTGGCTAGTGCCATGAATTCAGATAAATTGTGCACATGTCCTGTGTCCTTTGCTCAGTACCTGGTAGGAGCAAACCTTAGCAGAGGGAAACTGAGAAGGTTCCCAAGCTGCGTTGCTGCCTCCAGCAGTTTTCCCCCAAAACATTTCAGGTCTCATTCCTTTTCTAATGTGAAACCTTGTTTTCCATTTTCAGATATCTTTTTATTTCCTTTATTACTTCCCTACTAGGAAAAAAGCAAGCCCTGGCCCTGCAGCAAGAAGGCTGGTTTTAAAGCAGGGCTTTGGGCAGGGACCCGCGCGCACGCATGCACCGAGGAGGCGGAGAGGTCCGGAGGGCAGAGACGCAGCCTCTGATGGGAGTCGTTTTGTGCCTCCGGAGACCCAGCTTCTACCAGGATCAGCACTGTAGTTTCCAACAGATACTGACCGAATGTAAAACTGCTAGCAGGAAATATTTAATAAAAAATTTAGGAATCAGTTCCATGAAGACAGTTCATAATTTTCTCTGTGTTAAGGAAACACTCTCTTAAAATAACAATGACCGGCTGAACTACTTCTGGCGCAAAATTTAAATCTGCCCTCTGCTGTAAATTATCTAATGAAATTCAGGTCAGTGCTGTTGAACAAATGTTGAAGGAACGTCCTTTTAAATGTAAATGCTCTTTGTGATTAAAGCTGACCAGTGGAAGATTGCATTTCTGACTCCGAGCGCGGTGCTGGCCAGCAGAGCAGGATGAAGCTGGGAACGCAGTAGGTGCAGAATCACTGAAAAATTAAAGTGAGCAGTCCTGAAGCTTACAGCACCTGACTAGATTGCTTTACCCCTGTCTTGGTTAGATTTGTCACGGGTGCGTCAAATCTTGCAATTGTGCAGCTGCAGGGTGAGCTGGCTCTTACTTGAGGAAAATGAATCCTCCCAAACCCCTTCAGTAACTTCCTGGTGAGCTGAATCGAGCCATCCTGGAACTGAGCAATCCAGGTATTGATTCAGGGAGAAAGCCAGAAGGGCACAGCAAAACGTGGGGGGCAGAGCAGCTCCCCCCTTTCCCGGTGGCCCTCAGTGACGCTGGAGCCGGTGCGACAAGAAATTGCATCTTTAGGTAGATTTCCCAGGAGGATGATTCAGGTTAACTTGCAGTTTTGCTATAGGTTCTGCAGATCTGTTCAGAGCAGCATTTCCCACATGTCTGAAAGAAAGAGGAGGCTCTTTAAGACTATATCTTTTATTATAATTATCTCTGTGACATAATGGGGATTTTTTTCAATTTTAAACCATATAAAAATAGTACTTTATGGTATTGGCGCTAATACTATGCTCAAATTAATTCTTTTTATTTTATTTATAAAATGTTCCAAGCCAAAGGCAAGATGCCACAAATTAGCTTATAAAAAATACAACCCAAAGAAAAGATTGTCTCCTGGATAAAGCCCAGCTCTGGAAACTGAGAGAATTAGATTATCTTCCTAACTGGCACCAGCTCCTGCACAGCATTTGGCAGATTACTTGGGTCAGACTTAGCTGGAGTGTTTATGATTAAGTGGATAGGCTCTGGTTTCCAAACATGTTAATACATAATGATATATTAACTGATATTAGGGACCAGTTCTTAAAAGTGCTGAGAACGCTGATCAGTTTGGGGATTTCAAAATGAATCAATGAGATTCATTTTAAAAAGATGTATATAAATAGTGACGTAAAGATACAGACTTCAGTATCTTTCTGTTCATAAAATTGTTATCTGCTTCATAAAGGCACTGTGATGCCAAAAATTAATAGGTCTTTGAAAAGAACAAAATGCATTGCTGTTGAAAAGGCACAAAACAGCCAAAAATAATACCAGAACTTTCGTTCTTTCACTCTCCAAAAATAAATAACTTCTATTCAGTATAAACACTAAAATTAGGGAGGTAGTGCAAGTTAAAAAAAATCTTGTATTTATTTTATTTTGAAGTACAATTGAAATTAATTTCTGCTTCAGAACAAAAGTTTTGAGGGTAAAACATGGAGTTTATCTGATAACAGATGCTTTTAATTTGCTTCTAATGAATCTGACTTTTAGCACACTCATTTTTCTGGGGTCTCATTGGAGACTGCCTGAGCAGAAATTTCACTTTTTCTAAAAAAGTCACACTTCCTTCTGGATATGAGTAACAATGTATGCATGTTTATTTAGTGAAAAAAACATTAAAAAAAGAAAAAAAGACCTCTCCAAATACAAAAGGGACTGCCAGGAAGCAGATATTTGCTGGTAATGTATACAGTCAGTTTCCAGAGCATCTTTTTCTAATCTTTAATACTGTATCGTTCTGAGGTAGAAAAAATTGTTCTTGTGCCTTGAAGGCCAGAAGGAATAACTCTGGAGCCAGGGTTGGACTTGGTTGCCCTAGCTCAGGTTGGTGGGACCTTCCGGTTTCTGACGGATAAAAGGCTGCTCCTCGCGGAGGCACGCAGCTCCTGCCGAGGAAACGGAAACGGTTGTCTGACCACGTGGAGCCTCCTGCCTCCGGTGGGCGACTAGAAGGACCTGCCTCCGTCAAAGCGGGACGTGAGGCTAGATTCCCTGACTGATCCTGACTCCTTGGCTGTGACCTGTCTGATAAGTATGTGTTTAAATACAACTCTGTTACACCGGAAGGTCTCGCAACTGCTCAGCTAACGGAGGTGGCATGTGACAAGCTGGGCAGCGTTGCACTTCAGGGGCTCAGCCCCTTCTGCCAGCCCTCTTGCTGCTATCACGAAGCTTTGGTGGCCGTAGTACGTGGTGCAGTGTCTCCTTCTAGGCAAGAGCATAGCTGAACAGGTACGCTCACAGCATGCTACTGCATAAATGTTTGTCAAAATTACACTTTACCTGCTTTAATACACCGAAATCCTGCTACAGAAGAGACTTGTGTTTTCCTGAGCGCAGCATACTCTTCCACAATGCCAAAATAAATAGGGGGTAGGAGAAAGGGATGAAACGGAGCTAACAGGAGGATTTTCTGCTGAGTGAATGTTTGGACTGTACGCTCTGCAGGGCTTCGGAGCGTCTCCGCGCCTGGATTGTGAGAGGGCTAACCTCCCTATCAGCGCTCCACCATAAATCAGGTTTTGCAAGGAGAGATAAGGCTGCAGACCGTCCAAAGCTCATTAAGATGTGCAAAACATAAGAGAGTACAAAGATGCAATGCTCTCGAAAAACATGCACAAATTAGAAAAGGATTTCATGGTTTTCAGAGTTCTCTGAAAGACAAAGTAATAAATAAATAAACAAATAAACTACAGCCCAGACAATTGCGTGCACTTTTCTCTGCTGATTCAGTGGCACCAAAGCTTGCTCTAAGTGTAGGGGCCCAAGAAGATTAAGGCAGTAATAGGAACAATTAGAGGTCATGGAATCAAATATTTCTGATATCGTTAAGATGCTCTCAGGGCAAATGCAAAGCTCTGCTCATATCTGCGCTTGTCAGAGTGCACTGTTGCCAGAGGGCCACCTAGACCAACAAATGCATGAAATGAGGATGCCTCAGTCCATCTGTTTGGTGTTCTTGGCATAACCTGCCCTTCCAGGAAGTTTCTTCTTAACCCCTGATAAAACAATATCCCTATTTGGCCTTTATCCAGTGATCCAGAAATATTAGCAAAAAACTTATTCTCTGCATTCTTCTGATATTTTATATTCATACATTCCACAAAAAAATAAATTGTATTGTTTTAAACAAAAATTCCTTTTATCCATTTTCTGTCTTTCAGTTTTACTGACTATCTCCTTGCTCTTTAAAGAGGAGTATGCAGGAGTATCCCTAATAGTGTAGTTTTACACCATTATCATTACACTTTTGCCTTTCCTAAAACAAATAGACCATGTTTCTTGTTTTTCTCTGAATCAAGTCTACCTGTTCTTTTAAACATTTTAATCGCCTATGTCTGGGTTCTGCGCTCAGCATGTGGCATTATAAGACTTGGTGGTTTTTCTGTTCTATTATTTCCATTCCCTGTTCTTCTGATGCTGGTTGTGGTACATGGAGTAGACGTCACTGGGGATGGAAGGAGGAATGAAGGTGGAAGGGGCAGAAGGATGAGGGACCGGGAAGGTGCCAAGGTATCTCAGTGTGCCCTGGGAAGCGAATGCCACTGCCGTGCCTATGTTGCTGTATCTCTCCTCTCCCGGCTGCTCCCTCCATAAACTTCATTTTCCCTTCACAGACTTAACATTTTAGGCTTTCTACCATGTGTACCCCCCTCACAGGGTTTTTTTTTTCTTTGATTTGCTTTTACTCTCCTTAAAGTTCTTAGATTCATTAGCTCTATTTTGTTTAAGTGGGAAAGGCTTGAAGATACATATTTACTTTGAAAAACTTCAGCATTTCTTAGATCACTTGGAAGATTAAACCCTACCATGAGTACCCTTGACCTTTTCTGTGTCATTTACTCCAAAGGAGTATACTGTAAATGGGGGTAAATAGCAATTTCTTTTGTTCTAATGCTGGGAAAGTGAGAAATGACTGAACAAATATGACAGGTATGTTTGGCTGCTCCCTGGCAGACCTTTGGGGTCTTACTCTGGTTAACTCTGCCTGCAGCACTTTTTCTTATTGTCGTGATTTCAGCTTTGTCTAGTTGGGAAGTCATTAAACCATTAGATAGCATATGCAAGAAATCTTACGTTGCTTTCGTATGTGTAGTTCAAAGAACATTGTAGAATAATATCTAATATAAGTTTCTTTCTTCAGTAGATTGCAAGGCACAAAACAAAAGGGATTAAAGGAAATATGACTTGCTTCAGTTCGTCTAACAGGTCCAGGAGGAACCAGAGGCTGGTTCACAAAGTCCTCTCGTCGGTCACACTGCCTTGTAGTCCTCTGTGTCCCAGGAGCTAAGGTGTTCGGGCACACACAATATTTGATTACTCCCTAGACTTTCCACATAGACTTTGCAGGACTTTTTCTGTCTCAATACATTTTTGAGGAGTTATTGAAGCTTCTTGGAGCAAAACTGTTTGCCCCAATTTTTGGCTGAAGAGCACAGCTTTTCTAAGAATGTGGATTCTCTAACTTAATCTTAACGGAAGCAGTTACACTCAGGGAAGTGTCTGGTATGGTAGTCCTCCACTGCAAGTTGCGATATATGGGGCTTGCAAGACGCTTCCTGACAAAATGTTATTTTCCAAACTTGAGATATGTTCTGAAAAATGCCATCTGACTGTGATAACTGTCAGAGAGCAACGTTTTTAAGGCACTGTTGCTGAACCTAGAATTTATCACAGGGGTTCAGCAAACCCTTTTCTTTTCACTTTGAACTTGAAACTGTTGACAGCACTGCTCCATTGATTGCCTGCTGGGTCATTGAACTGGGGCCTCACAACATGCACTTTAGGAAACTGCCACCGGAGCTCAAAAGAGTGACATTAGCTCATGACTTGCCACCCGTGGCTCTGGTTCCCTAAGGGACAGGGTACTGTCCTGAGCCTGAGGAGATCTGAATTCAGTCCTGGATTTGCCATTTATTTTTGTTGTGGTCTTAGGCAACTGCTTTTCTCCCCAGTCACTTAGTTGTTGTTCTTTTTTTCTTGAAGAAAGATAATTGGTAAAAGAACTGTGGTAGACCATGGAAAAGCTAAAATTCTCAGGTTCCCCTTAGCTGTCTGAAGCTGGGCTTTTATGTTTTTTCTTCCATATAAAGAAGATACCAACACTTCCATCTGAAACCTCCTAAGCTGGAAGGCTTAATGAATATTCATGCAGTGCGCTGAAAAACAAGGGTATGAGACTTTTCCAAATAATAATCACACCTACCACCTTGTTTTCCAAGCCCCTTTCCACCCTTGCTCTTTCCTTATTTCAGAATTAATGCAGTGCAGCAGAACTTGGACCATTACTTGGAATTTTAAAATGACCATTTCGCAGTTGCGCGTGTGGTTTGCGTGTCGTGTGTGTATGATGACAATTTTCCCCTCTTATTTTCCTTCTCCGCGTTCTTCTTGTTTCAGAATTGGAGGCTGAGCTGATACAGTGGGATGTAGTTACGCTGTGTAGCCTGTGAAATAATTTTTGTAAGTGTCTCCATTGCGGAGAGTTAGGCGAGCCACATAGGGCAAGGCAGTGCCCTGGCACGTACAGCAGTCAGTTGCTGGTGGGGGGGAATGTGTTGGCATGGCGTAACATTTTTATTCTGAAGGATTTATTCTTTCTCTGTGTGTAGGGTAAAATGTGCAATCCAAGCCGTTTTAATTAATCCATGCTGCAAATGATCGCTGGCTTGGCTTGAAATCCAGTCCTCTTCCTCGCTGCTCCTGGGCTTAGGTGAGCAACTTGTCAGCAGGCTGATGCCACTCAGGGATGTGCTTCTGGGGGCCAGACGCGGCCCGCGATTGCCCTCCCAGGCTGCACTTCTTGGATGCGATACAGAGCATCATCATAGGCTGAGACGGGGCGTCTCGCTGCCCCGCGCCTCCCCGTTTGGCGGCGGGGCAGCAGCGCTGCGCTCCGCGGCAGGCTCATTCGGTGAGGGCCCCGGGGCTGGAGCGTTGCCAGGAGGGCTGTCAGCCTCTGACTGCTCCCCAGCGAGGGGAGGTGGTTTGGCGGTATAGACCAAAGACAGGCTGGAATCCCAAAAATCGTGCATGCTTACATGGTTCTGCCATCAGCAGCATCGATATTGTTTATTGGCAGCTGCACATCTGGTCAAGCCATGCTGCAGCGCGCGGGGAGACAGGGTCCTGCCAGGCTGCTCTGCCCCCGTTCTCCCAGATGGGGCCCTGGAAAAGCCCCGCAACATCAGTTAGGTCTGCAAAGTGATGTAGAACTTTGTGGCTAAAATATTCATTTTATTACAGTTATTAACAAAATCAATTTCTGTATGCTTTAAACCACTTTATCTAATTCTCTAATGCACACCCCCAACCATTTATGAAATTATAGGGACTTGGAGTTTCTTAAGGTTTGAGGAAAGCTTATCACTTTTCAGCAAAATCCTTAAGGACTTTGCCCTGTGCCCAGGTCACATGACTTAGATGAACATTTTAATTACAATAGCCAGAGGCAAAAATAGATAAAACTGTCAAAAATAGCTAAATTGCTTCTTCTTGAGAAGGCCACAATGTGATTTGGAGCATTAATTTAGCCACAAGTTGCCATATCCTGCCCGGGAGCAGTTGTGGAAGGACTCATGCCTCGTGCCTCACCTTTCCCAGCTGTAAACCTGAGAGTCCTATTCACTAACTCAAAACAATGCTAGGAAAATGAAATAGTTAATGGATCTACAGTACTTTTTGAATGTAAATTGCTTCTGGAAGTTACATGATGAATATTTGCTGTCCCAGTTCTCTCACTTGAAACGTTGCAAAGGCTTTTTTTAGAATCAGTGTCTTCATCATAATTCATCTCTTAATTTGGCTATTAGTCAGTTGTCATCAATTTGGCATCTGGAGTGCAAGGAAAGCATAAGCTGTTTTTCTCTTTTCTTTGTAGGTCTCTTTAGAAAAATTAGGGGCAAAAAAAGCATGATCATGGAAAAACAGATTAAAGCAGCATAGGACAGAAAACAGAAAAAAATTCTTACCGCAAGTGCATGCTTTCATCTTTCCTACAAACAAACCATTTTACAGAGATAAACCTTTTTGTTTTTTTTAAAGGAATACTGTTAAGGTTCATGTACTCCAAATGACCCATCTCTGTCTTCTTTTTCTTTCTTAAGTCCTCATTCATGTAACAGTCTGGCATTTTTAAAGCACCTTTCTACTATTGTCAAATGTTCCAAAACAAAGGCGTATTTAAGTAGTTTCCATTTTTCCACTGGCCTTTTCTGCCTTTTGTCAGATGCCTGTCATTTTTTTGCTGATAGGGTGTGACAGAGATCGTCGTGTGTTATTTTACTGCTAATGTGCATGTACCCTACGAGCCTTTGCAAAGAGGGAGTCAGAACTGGAAATAACTAGGACATAATGGAGTATTTTATCCTTTACCATTTGTTAGTTTTAGCCTCTTATTTGCTGTAACTGTGGAGCTCAAAGTATATCTTGCAAAAAAAAAGATTGCAAACTTTTTTCTTGGAAGACATATCTTGATTGTTTTTTCAAACAGCATTGAGCAGGAGGGTTCTTTTTGTTTTGTTTGGATATATATGTTTCTCTAGAATTCCTCTAAAAGTGGATTTGACTGCTTTCTTCTTTATTGTAAATAATTTCTAACTCATAAAAAGAGGCCGTTAATATTGAAAAGCACAAGTTGTAGGGTAGAAATGTTTCTGCCAGAAGACTTTAAAAAAATATTTAATCTGATAGTGTTCCTATAAGAAGTTTCAAATGTGGCTTACATGGGAATAAAGATAACAGATTTCTATCTCAGAGTTTTTCCCCTGAAGTCTGTGAGATTAGTTCGTCTATAAAACCATTAGGTTGCAATTTTTGTGTAGGGAATACCTCTTTGAGACTTTCTCTGGATTAAAGGCCACAGTATTAGGTTTTGTATGAGAATACTAACCTCAAGGCCTTTTATGACTTAGTATACGCTTGGTTCTTCTCATATTTCCCCCTTTCTTTTAAGTACTGCATTAATCAGATGCAAATAGGAAAGTATTAGGAATAAATACTCAGGAGGATAAAATGCAATTTCAAGTGTTTCCTTAATGTCCAAGACTGGCAAACAGCCTCTAGAAATTGGGCTAGGAGATTGTTATTTACACAAGCAAGATCAGGTCTGAGTTTTCTTTATATTTGCTTGCAAAAGACCTTTTTATGTCCTTTGAAAGAGATTCTCTTTATGAACTTAATGAATTTACTTTTTAACTCATCGAAGTGTGTATGGGAAGAAAGAGGAGGGAAAGAAAAGGGAGCAAAGTATGAGGAGGA
The DNA here is from genome assembly GCF_036417845.1 of Apteryx mantelli. Taxonomy (NCBI): domain Eukaryota; kingdom Metazoa; phylum Chordata; class Aves; order Apterygiformes; family Apterygidae; genus Apteryx; species Apteryx mantelli. The sequence goes on along the minus strand of NC_089982.1, from coordinate 75,330,408 downwards.
AGATTCAGTCCAGTTTGTTTCAGGGTCTGTAATTGCAAATGGAGCAGTTGAGCCTGCCTTTATGAAGGAGGGCTCCTGTCACATTAGAGGCCGATGTTGCTCCATTTGAGCTGCAAAAACGGTTGCATGCGCAGTCTCATAATTATCTGTAATTTTAAGCAAGACAGATGTAGCATTAGCTTCTGATTCAAGCAACAGCCGTATTAATTTCCAAGTGAGCAGCAGCAGAAGCAGATGGTGAGATGGGGGAAGCATTCAGATGCTCGCCATCGGTAGCTTTTGCCTTTGTGCAATAAAGGTGGCTGCGGCCAGACTGCGCCCACGGGGGCCTGATTGCAGCCCCGGCCGCACCAGCTGAGTCCGTTCCAGCCTGGGTGCAGAGAGCCGTGCCCCGGCTGCACGGCTGCAGGCGTGACACGTCCTGGTTGTGCTATGATGCAACGGGATGACTTTTACATAGGGTCAGCACATTTTTTGATAATACTGAGACCGACAGCTGCAGCAGTTTGTGGTTTCCCAGTTAGGTTATGGGTCTGTGAAAAACAAAGCATATGAACCCCAGAAAATGAGCTAGCTTGCTATAAACTGAAATCCTTATTTTTTTGTTTTTGAGGGGGGTTTTTTTGGCCTGTGAGATCTCAGTGGGAGGCTATTTGGCCGTGCATCTTCCTTGTTGCTTAGGAATACAGGAAGAACTGGGAAGCACCTTTAGACAAATACTGTTGAACAAGCCACTCAAGAAATTATCCAGCGAGTACACGATGCACGGGACTGATGGCGCACCCACACCTCGCTGGAGCGCGTGTCGATCTGTTTTTCCCTCTGCACAGAGAGAAGTCTGATGTGCACAAACGAAATTACAAGTGATCCTCCTAGTCATAAAACGTAGCTTCCTTGCCAGGGTGATACTGCTAAAATATGGTCAGTATTATCTGCATAATAAGCAGTCAGTGGTATCTGTATAATGTGTGTAGAGAGTTTTGTTCTGGATCCAGTGGTCAGTTTTTATCTTCATGGGCTCATTATCTTCATCATTATCTTCATCAGCTCATTTGATACAAGCTAGCAATCATGAGGAGACTATGCTGAGGATCAGATCAGTGTGTAGAGTGCATTTTTTCTCTCTTGAAGGTATGGTCAGATAGGAAGTTTTAGATACTGTAAAAGTGAGAAGCTACTATTGCTCATGCTGTCCTCATTCTGTGGTAGCATATTTTACAAGTGTTAAATTTACAAATGTTAAATTAACTCAGGCGAGCTTGCCTTAGAAAACGCATTGAGAATCACGGGGAGCTAGAGTGCAGGTGGTATCTGTCACAGTCCTCCTGGACTGAACTGCGCCCTGTGTTTTGCTGTCTCAGTCTCTTTAGCCATAAATACCATGTGGAGTGCAGTGTTACGAGTCTGGGAAAGTTAACGTGTTGGACATATGTCCTCAGAGTTTTGAAATACTGTTGTGCCACAGGAGAATAATTCTTTTAAATGTCACCTATACGTTGGAAGGGGCTGGCTTTGAGTAGGGAAGGAGCAGGCACAAGTGGTAGGCAGCCTCTGTGCTCGTTGCGGCAGAGCGCTGTAGGTTAGGGGGTGAGGTCCCTGCTTCCCGACCGCGGACCTGTTCTGTCAGGCTCATTACTACATCTGCTCTTGGCAAGACGAACAGACATCCAACTGTTTGTGTATTTGGCTCCTGTTGCACATAAGTGAAATTGCTCCGTTTTCAACATTAATAACTAAAACATGGATTTTTCTCTGAACCCATCTTATTGTTCCGGTTCGTGAAACCCATCGGAAGAAGTGGGACTTTTTATCATGGGAAGAGTGTTTGCAAGGTCTGGCCTGAAGGCATAGATAATAAAACCAGCTGCAAGACCAGACGCAGCACAACTGCTAGGCACGGGCGAATGTGAGGATTACTGTTGAAGAGGCTGCTGAAAGCATGAGGGATTTCACAGGAGAGAGTGAGGTTGCTTGGCAGGGAAGAGGGAGCATGCTCCAAACATATGGGGCAGCGTAACCAGATACAAAAGAAATGGATAATGTGCGGAAAACAGAAAGGAGCCAAGGAGAGTGAAAGCCATGGAGGTGAATTGTACCTAAGATCTTGTGGGTAAGTCTATTCGACAAATTCTGTATCGCAAAGAGGTGCGAGCGCAGTGAGCATGTTCGGGTAGAAGAGGAGAGAAATCAGCAGGAGAGAAGGGTGTTGGCAGCAATTTCTTAGTGTTTGATAAACATATGGTTTCTGTTTTTTTGATAAATTCAAAGCACATCTATTAAAATTAGATCTCTGTAACATACAGGTATTTGACTATGTCTTCCATGAAGAAATAACTTCACTAATTTCAATGGTTCTGTCCATCTTATAAAGAGCCACAGTATACAGTCAGTAATTAAAACAATATACCACTTTATGATTTTTAAAGGAGGAATTCATGGTTTGCATTTTATGCCACAAACTGCTAATGTCTTTTGAAATCTAATGTTCTGGTGCATTGTTTTCTGTCTGATCAGTACTGGAGACAAACACAGTGCATCAGTTCTCAGATTATTGAAAGCATATAGATTTACAATTAATTTATTGCATATAGTTTGTTGGATGGCTGTTGGTGTCAGGGTAGTGTCACACCAGCTTCTTAGATCAGAGTTGCAGGGTCTAAATCCGTTCATAAGAATTGTTCCTGCACACTGAGGAAGTTCTGCAAAGTGATGCAAGTTGTGCGCATGCATGCTGGAGAAAAAACTAGTGAGGCATAACATGGGAGGAGAGCTGCTCTCTGTCATCCGTTCATGGGTTGATTTGGGGGGTTGATTCGTTGATGGGTTGATTTGCTTAGCAGATAGGTCTGCCACCAACCCCCCCTGTCCATCAGCAAGCAGTGAGTCCTCCCTTTCACTGTCTGCCTGGTGCCTCCGATCCTGCTTTCTGTCTCCCACTGCAGACCAGTGTTGGTTTTGTTACCAAAAAGGTGCTCCATGGGTATCAGATAATTCCAATGCAAGGCGCATTGAATCCATGTGGAAACTTCAGTGGGTGCAGAACTTAGTGTTTTTTTACTATGTTTCATGTGTTTCTTTGTGAACAGTTCATTTGGTATTATCTTAGTTTGTGAACTGGTTTAGAGATGTTGATTTTCCTCTCTCCCTAAAACTGCATACATCCCAGGGCAGCATATCCAAGATGTTGTTCCTCTTTGAGCATCTCACTCCGTGAAGCCATTAAAAATACAGTTTGGATGGATGCTTGAGAGGGAGGTCAAGTGTAATCAAAAGAAGATGCTTACTGCAAGGTATTCTCCCTTAAGGTCCCATACATTGAGAACTGTTTTCTCCCTTTGGTCTCTAAAAGTCTATGTTGGGGTACAGCAGAGCTCACCTGTTTTCTGGCCCGGAAAAACTGGGTGAGGGTGCAGACTAGTTAGCTGGGAAATTTTATGGTGATGTTTATCATTATGATGGTGGGATTTTATCAAACTTCTGTTGGGTTTATGACCTCCTTATTCAGCACAGAGGTGGTGTTGGCTTTAGGACACCTGTGTGTTCTCCAGATTTTTGAATGAAGCAAAGGATTGCAGCAGAGAAAGGATACTCTCATTTTTCTGGCAGTTTTAACATTGCCGTAAAGCACTGGATCCTCAGTGTTTCCAGAGTTCTCATTAAATGAGCCAAGCATTTTAGACCTGACTTCTCAGAGGCGGGCAGTGACTAGGTCTTCAGCATTCCCTATACACACGAATCAAAATCCCATGACCTATCTTATCGAAGAGCAGAGCGCTCTTGAATCAGTTGATGTCTGGAAGAGCTGTGCTTGGATGAGTAAAGCTTTGCATCATCCCAAGTACTTTGAAAAATCAGTTATTTCAAACTGAGGATCTGGGATCAGCAGCTCCTTCTATCTCTAGTCTTCCTTTATCTTAGTTCCTTATCTAAAATGAGGTGATCCTGCCAGTACAATGGTGCTTTGTAGCTAACTTGATCTGTGAATTATTTGGATACTTGAAGGGTGAATGACATGGAAAAGCTCAGGAGAAAACTAATACTTATGCAGTCCAAGCAACGCTTGAAGAGCATGAAGTCATGAAGGCCCTGAGCCACCACTTCATAAGGAGCAGAATGCACAAGATGAGAAATAACTGCTTGTAGAAGGAATGCTGTATATATCCATGGTACTCACAGGGTTCAAATATTCCTAGCTATGAAGGCTTTATTGAAGCCTTGTGGAGAACCGTTATGCTCAGCAATACAGGTTCAGTTTGGAGTTCCTGCCACATTTGGACAACTGTGATAATGCAATGTTTGTGAGGTGTGAGAGGAGATAGGAAATTGGAAATAGAAAGGGCTTATGGACTTTTGTTATGCCAGTTTTTTTGTTTTGCTTTTTCCTTGCATTTAATTTGCTCAGCATTCTGGATAGAAGCTATGGTTTAGTCTTTTCTGAAGTGCCATCAATGGAGCCCACTGACAGAGTAAATCTTCAGCTCCCAGGAAACCACACACCTCTGTAGAGCATGCTCAGCAGGGCAGAGCACCGTTATCACAGCACACCATTGTTCAGAGCCCCTTCTCCCCAGAATTTTTAAAAAATTAAGATTTCCATTTTTATGTTAATGGCGCTTTACCTATGGGTCTTGAATTTCCCAGCTACCTAAAGCTCTAAGATTTTTTTCTGTTGACTGCATGTAGCTCTAATATAATGAAATTCTCCAAAGTAAGAATAAGGGTTGTCTATAAAGGACACAGAAGTGTCTTGGGAGATTGATGTAAAGTGGGGGACACGTTAATGTAACGTGTGTTTCTTTGATCTTATTTTCTTAACATAAATCTGTAACACTGTGTACATCTATTTAAAGGAATTTTTAAAAGCCTGACAGAAAAAGCAGAATATGCTTCTCTCCTTGAGAAGAAGATAAGACAATAAGCAATACATGGTGGAAGTTACTCATTGCATTATAGACACTGCAGTGAGAAATGTGGTATAAAGAAGTATTGTAGAGTTCAAAAATTGATTTTTTTCCATTCACATACAAATGTGAGGCCTTCTGGATCTGTTCTGATAAAATGCAGTGTTATCTTACACTGCCTTTAAATTAGCTGCAAACTGGAAGCTTATAACGCCATATTTACAGAGTGCAAACAATTCTTGGACTGTGCAGCAGGTATGGCTGAAACAATCATATGTTGAACAATTGAAAATTGAGCAATTTTTAACTTTGGTACTTGGCACGTATAATAAAAACTGTATTGCTGCATACAAAAATACCGAATACTACTGTACAGTTCCCAGCATTGCCATATTTGTATTTCTTTGTCATCATTTTACTATTTAGTTTTTCAGTTCTATTGAGTGAGTTAATTACTGTCTCATATTTCTGCTGGATATGTAATCAGTTCCTAGCTTCAAAAGAAATCCTAACCTAAGAGCAGATCTGTGTGCAGCTGAGGACCTGAGTGAAAGTGAACTCCAAGGTGTATTGTAGGGCTTTGTTTTGTTTTTACTAATGCAGGTTATCTGTTTCTGTGCTTTCAGTCTTAACTGAGCCCCATCTGCTCTTGGGACCTTGAGTCCGGGGCAGACTTCCCCTCCTCTCGCAGATTGCCTGTCTCTTTTTTGCATCATAAGAAGACCTTTTTTTTTTTGTGGAATCTGAGCCTATTTATGAATACTGTAGTGGCTGCTTATCTTTTGTGGTTTGGAGTAATGGAGGAGTTGAGTGAATGCAGGAGCCAGGCGGCAAGACCTGGAATGTCTTTTCCCGACAAGATGATGTCAGCTGATACATTTGGAGATGCTTAAATGCAAAAAATTTTCATTTTCTGCCCTAGTAGGGTAATGGGAGTCTGAAAAGGAAACCGAAACTGAATGCCCATAGTGAGTGCAGACTGCGAGGGTTAGACCCTCTCCCAGGCATCAGGGCCTGCAGATGGAGTGAAATCCATGTTCTTTGGCTTTACAAGGTAGGTTATATTTATTTTGGGAACAAAACCTCATATGGGAAGTATGCTTTTAGAGAAAACCTTCAGCAACTCAATAGACTCCACTTTAAGTTTCTGTAGCCAATCATTGCTGTTTTTCTTTTTTTGGCTAAACATATTGTTATAATGAGTTAAATGTAGATAATTAATGCTTAAATAAAAATAAATGCCCGTAATATTAAATACTTTTTTTTTTATGAGTCTGTGAACTTGCTTAAAATCAGGCATTCCTCTCCAAAATCTGTGGCAGTGCTTAAACATGGCTCTGTACTTTAAAAAATAAACTCTTTATCCATCTGCCTCATGCTAATGGATTACACTCCCGCATTGCTGTCACTCATTGCATGGCTGTAGCTGATTGAATAGGATTTTTGGCAGCTTGTTTCTTGTCCAAACATTTCTTAATGCTTTCCCACCTCTTGTTTTATCACCAAGTACTGCAATAGCAGCATTTGGAGCTCTGATAGTTTTTTTGGAAAGCTGGTTTTGTAAAGCCAATTCCTTGAAAACCGGAGCAGAAGGAAAAAAAAAAAAAAGAGGAATACATGTGGGTTGTGGCTGAAATGATCCCTTGATGCTCATTGAGGTTGATCATACATATGTATGAGACAGGAGGACTTTTTAGTAGCTGTGTTTTGCCTCTGTTGCCCCAAGCTGTCTGGAAAGAGAGTTTGTGACAGTCTGGAGAGCTCCAGATTCTAAACAAAAGATCATTGGTTTTTTTTTTTAGAGAGGCTCAGATATAATTACTTTTATGTTAAAGCATCCTGATGACAAACCGTCTATATGTTTTACTTGATCCTTGCTAATTCTTCATCTTTAGGGCTTTATCTGCTACTTAGGGTTCACCCCTTTTTTGTGCGCTTTTCCCATTCTTTCCGATAATAACCATACACCTCCAAGGATGATCGTCTCTACTTTACAGAGCAGGTTTTTAGTATACTTAACTGATAGAGTAAGTTGGTCATTGCCTTTTTGTATAACCTGTGAATATGTCACATTTCATATACTGCAATCAGTAGGGGAGCAAAGGGGAAAAGTGCAACTGTGAGAGATCTTTTCTGGTGAAAAGTCTCCGGACAGACCAAGCATCATAGTGTTTGTCCTAAGGTTTAAGAACATCCCAGTTGAATTTAGTTGGTTAACTTTTTCTCTTTGATAGTAATGCAATGAAAAAGTTGTATCCTTTAAAACTTTCTTTCTTATCAGCTCTCTCTGCAGATTTTGCAGTTATTCAAATTTTGTGGTGACTACAGAGTATAAGGAACGAGAATTCACTTTTCACAACATCTTTATTCATTGTTTATAATCTATGGATCTGTTGTCTGTCTATAATTATCATTTCTTTTATAGGAAGAATAGTCTTGTGGATAGGATAGAAGAACGAGCCTCAAGGATTAAGATCTATTTTCTATGTCATGCAGGCTTCTTCTGTGATCTTGGCTAATGTGTAATCATGTAACCTCAGTTCTTCATCTGTAAAGTAATGGGAATTTTTCTTACTTTTCTAACATTATTTAGAGAATTGCAGAATAATTTAGGTTGGAAGGGACATGTGGAGGTCATCTGGTCCAATGCCTTGCTCAAATAGGGGCTAACTTTGAAGTCAGGTCAGGTTGTTCAGGATTTTGTCCAGCTGAATTTTTAATTTCTCAAAGGATGGGGATTAGTCTCCTGGACAGCTGGTTCATTTTACCAATCTTACAGTGAAATTTTTTTTCTTTGTCTCTAATTAGAATTTCTCTTTCTGCAGCTGCTGTCTGTCATCTCTTGTGCTTTCTTTGGGCACTTCTGAGAAGAGTATGGCTCTGCTTTCTTTATCATCCCCCTTTTGGTAGTGGAAGACCACAATTAGATTCCCTCTTAGCCTTCTTTTCTCCAGGCTAAACAAACCCAGCTCCTTCAGTCCCTCCTCATTTTTGTCATGTGCTGCAGCCCCCCAGCCATCTCAGTGGCCATCCACTCAACTTGCCCAACTTTATCAATGTCTTTCTTGCACTGGGGAGGCCATTACTCCACATGTGGTCTCGCTAGTGCTGAGTAGAGGGAAATAATCACTTCCCTCCATCTGTCAGCTGTAGTCCTGCTAATGCAGCCCAGTGTGTGTTTCATGACTTCATGGGAAAACTGCTGACCTCTGGCGTATCACAGAATCACTGAGGTTGGAAGGGACCTCTGGAGATCATCTAGTCCAACCCCCCTGCTCCACCAGGGTCACCTAGAGCACATTGCACAGGATTGCATCCAGGCGGCTTTTGAATATCTCCAGAGAAGGAGACTCCACCACCTCTCGGGGCAACCTGTTCCAGTGCTCTGTCACCCTCACAGTGAAAAAGTTTTTCCTCATGTTAAGATGGAAGTGTCTGTGTTTCAGTTTGTGCCCATTGCCTCGCGTCCTGTCGCTCGGCACCACTGAAAAGAGTCTGGCCCCATCCTCTCGACACCCTCCCTTCAGATACTTATACACATTGATAAGATCTCCTCTCAGCCTTCTCTTCTCCAAGCTAAACAGGCCAAGCTCTCTCAGCCTTTCCTCATAAGAGAGATGCTCCAGTCCCCTAATCATCTTTGTGGCCCTTCGCTGGACTTGCTCCAGTAGTGCCACATCCCTCTTGTACCGGGGAGCCCAGAACTGGACGCAGTACTCCAGATGTGGCCTCACCAGGGCTGAGTAGAGGGGGAGAATCACTTCCCTCGACCTGCTGGCAACACTCTTTCTGATGCAGCCCAGGATACCATTGGCCTTCTTGGCCACAAGGGCACATTGCTGCCTCATACTTAACTTGGTGTCCACCAGCACTCCCAGGTCCTTCTCAGCAGAGCTGCTTTCCAGCAGGTCAACCCCCAGCCTGTACTGGTGCATGGGGTTATTCCTCCCCAGGTGCAGGACCCTGCACTTCCCTTTGTTGAATTTCATGAGGTTCCTCTCTGCCCACCTCTCCAGCCTGTCCAAGTCTCTTTGAATGGCAGCACAGCCCTCTGGCGTATCGGCCACTCCTCCCAGTTTTGTATCATCAGCAAACTTGCTGAGTGTGCACTCTGTGCCTTCATCCAGGTCATTGATGAAGAAGTTGAACAAGACTGGACCCAGTACTGACCCCTGGGGGACACCGCTAGCTACAGGCCTCCAACTAGACTCTGTACCACTGATCACAACTCTCTGAGCTCTGCCATTCAGCCAGTTCTCAATCCACCTCACTGTCCACTCATCTAACCCACACTTCCTGAGCTTGTCTATGAGGATGTTATGGGAGACAGTGTCAAAAGCCTTGCTGAAGTCTAGGTAGACAACATCCACTGCTCTCCCCTCATCTACCCAGCCAGTCATTCCATCATAGAAGGCTATCAGATTGGTTAGGCATGATTTCCCCTTGGTGAAGCCATGCTGACTACTCCTGATCACCTTCTTTTCCTCCACATGCGTGGAGATGGCTTCCAGGATGAGCTGCTCCATCACCTTTCCAGGGATGGAGGTGAGGCTGACTGGCCTGTAGTTCCCTGGGTCCTCCTTCTTGCCCTTTTTGAAGACTGGGGTGACATTGGCTTTCTTCCAGTCCTCAGGCACCTCTCCTGTTCTCCATGACCTTTCAAAGATGATGGAGAGTGGCTTAGCAATAACATCCGCCAGCTCCCTCAGCCCTCGTGGGTGCATCCCATCAGGGCCCATGGATTTGTGGGTGTCAAGTTTGCTTAAATGATCTCTAACCCACTCCTCCTCCACCAAGGGAAAGTCCTCCTTTCTCCAGACTTTCTCTCTTGCCTCCAGGGTCTGGGGCTCCTGAGGGCTGGCCTGAGCAGTAAAGACTGAAGCAAAGAAGGCATTCAGTAACTCTGCCTTCTCTGCATCCTTCGTCACCAGGGCACCCACCCCATTCAGCAAAGGGCCCACATTTTCCCTAGTCTTCCTCTTGCTGCTGATGTATTTGAAGAAGCCCTTCTTGTTGTCCTTGACATCTCTAGCCAGATTTAATTCCAAACGGGCCTTAGCCTTCCTCGTCGCATCCCTGCATACTCTGACAACATTCCTATATTCCTCCCAAGTGGCCTGTCCCCCTTTCCACTTTCTGTAGACTTCCTTCTTCTGGTTGAGTTTTGCCAGGAGCTCCTTGCTCATCCATGCAGGTCTCCTGCCTCCTTTGCTTGACTTCCTACTCATAGGGATGCACCGCTCTTGAGCCTGGAGGAAGTGATGTTTGAATATTAACCAACTCTCTTGAACACTCCTTCCTTCCAGGGCCCTCACCCATGGGATTCCTCCAAGTAGGTCCCTGAAGAGGACAAAGTTTGCTCTCCTGAAGTCCAGGGTTGCGATCCTACTTGGTGCCCTGCTGCCTCCTCGCAGGATCCTGAACTCCACCATCTCATGGTCACTGCAGCCAAGGCAGCCCCCAACCTTCACATCTTCCACCAGTCCTTCTTTGTTTGTTAGTACGAGGTCCAGCAGCACACCTCTCCTTGTTGGCTCCTCCACCACCTGGGTCAAGAAGTTGTCACCAATGCTCTGCAGGAATCTCCAGGACTGTTTGTGCCTAGCTGTGTTGTCTTTCCAGCAGATATCGGGGTGGTTGAAGTCCCCCATGAGAACCAGGGCCTGGGATTGTGAGGCTACTTCCAGCTGTCTGTAGAAGGCCTCATCCACTTTCTCATCCTGATCAGGTGGCCTGTAGTAAACACCCACAACAGTGTCACCTCTATTAGCCTGCCCTTTGATCCTTACCCATAAGCTCTCGACTCGCTCTTCATCCACCCCTAGGCACAGCTCAATACATTCCAGTTGCTCTCTCACATAAAGAGCAACTCCACCACCTCGCTTTCCTGGCCTGTCTTTCCTAAAAAGTACGTAGCCATCCATGACAGCACTCCAGTCATGCGAGCTATCCCACCATGTCTCTGTAATGGCAATGAGATCATGGCCCTGCGACCGCACACACATCTCTAGTTCTTCCTGTTTGTTCCCCAAGCTGCGTGCATTGGTGTACAGGCATTTCAGGGAGGTGATCGAGCATGCAGGTTTCCCAGGAGGGATACAAGAGGGTCCTCCACAGCCACATCCCATGCGCACTTCCCTGGCTGCATTCACCTGTTGGAGGCATCCTGACTTGAGCAGTCTTTTGCCAACTACCCTGTCACTATAACTCTCCCCTTCCCCCATCTTTCCTAGTTTAAAGCCCTCCTTACCAGGTTGGCCAACCTGTTGGCAAAGACCCGCGTGCCCCGCCTCGTGAGGTGGATCCCATCTCTCGCCATCAGTTGTCGATCTTCAAACAGGGTCCCATGGTCGTAGAAACCAAAACCCTGTTGCCAACACCAGCGGCGCAGCCAGTCGTTAACCTGGAAAGTCCGTCTCCTCCTCCTCTCATCCATCCCCCTCACTGGCAGGATTGAGGAGAAGATGACCTGGGCTCCCAGACCCTTGACCACCATCCCCAGAGCTCTGAAATCCTGCTTGATGGTCTCCAGTTTGCCCTTGGTGTCATTGGCGCCCACATGGAAGAGCAGCAGTGGGTAACAGTCCGAAGAATGGACGAGCCTTGGCAGTCTTTGCATGACATCTCTCACACGAGCCCCCGGCAGGCCACAAACCTCTCTAGACAAGAGGTCAGGTCGGCAGATAGATGCCTCCGTCCCCTGTAGCAGGGAGTCCCCCACAACAATCACCCGCCGCTTTTTCCGGGTGTTCCGGTAGGGCACAGGGTCTGTTGTCCCGGTTACTTCCCTGGCAGCCATGCCCATCTCCTCCTCATCCTGGAGGGCACTAAACCTGTTCTTCAGCTTCAGGTCTTCAGGAGGAGTAGGAGCCTTTCTCCTCCCACGAGCAGTGACCAGTTTCCAGCCTTCTTCTATGATGTTATGATGTACCATTTCACACAGCACAGAGCCCTCTGGCAACTCCACTGCTGCAGGGGGTTGGGACTCCCGAAGCTGCACAGTCTCCGAGAATACCCTGTCTATCTCTTGCTCTGCTTCTCGGATGCTGCGCAGCCTACTGACCTCCTCCCGTAACTCCCTTACTTGACGACACAACTCGTCAACAGCAGCACACCTCCTGCAGGAGAGCTGGCTGCCAGCCCAGGCCTCCCGGAGAGGCCCCAAGCACTCCCTGCAGCCTGAGACCTGTAGAGCTGCATCTACTGTCAGAGGGCCAGTCTGGGTCCAAGCCTCTGACACAGCAACTCCAGCAGCCGCTGGGGAACGTGCTGTGCGGCGTGTCACGACCATATTGGGGAAGTGTACACCGCAGGGAACAGAAATGAAGGTCCCTTCGCACGTCCCTTCTGCGCGCCCTTCTGCGCGAACTGCTGCGCAAACTGCTGCCTCTGTTCGCTGCCTCTGTTCGCTGCGCTCTGGGAGCTGCGCTCTAGGCCTGGCTCTTATATAGGCCTCTCCCTAGCACTGACTCACAGGGTGCTTGACCGCCCAATCAAGGGCCACTGGGATCAAAGGCCCCAACCCCCTCTGGTCAGGGGCAACCCAGAGAGCTCGTTAGCAGCAGCCACTCCTAGCTGGAGCTTTTCCCACGAGCTTTTCCCAGGAGAAGTCAAGGCCTCCTGCAGTTGTCCTTGCCTAGCTTCCCCTTTCCTGTTCACAGCAATCACCTTCTAGGTCCTCGGGGGTCCTCAGAAAGCCCACAACTTCCACAAGATCCTCAAGTTCTAGTCAGAGCCCAACCACTGCTGCGCAAACTGCTGCGTCTGTTCGCTGCCTCTGTTAGCTGCGCTCTGGGAGCTGCGCTCTAGGCCTGGCTCTTATATAGGCCTCTCCCTAGCACTGACTCACAGTGCTCAGCTTGTCCATCAGAAGCCCCAGATCCATTTCTACAGAGCTGCTATCTAGCCAGTAAGCCCCTGCCAGTACTGTCTCTTGGGGTTATTCCATCCCCAGTGTTAAATTACAAGAGATTTCTGATATTTTTTCAAGCCGTTGAGATCCCTGTATATGGCAGCCCTACCTTGGCATGTATCAACTGTTCTCCTAGTTTGGGGTTGTCCATGACCTTGCTGAGGATGCCTGCATGCCATCATCCAGGTCACTAATGAAAATATTAAATTCACCTACATTATTTACGATATCTGAAAAAATGTATCCAAATGCGTGAAGACATCTCTGTAGATAAGTCAAAGAGCATTTTAAAGGTTTCTTTAAATTATTATTTGAAGAAGGGAAAGCAAATAACGTCACCGTGATTTCAAACAACATGTCTTTTTGTTTGTTGGTGGGTATCATGTAATTGCTGGTAGCATACTAAAGAAAGCAAAAATTCTTCCTGGTGCCAAATGCACTATTGCTACCTGCTTCCAGATTTTGTGCATTTCTGTGTGAAATTCTTTTCCCCCAAAATCAAAATGTAGTCATGAGAGGAACTTTTTCATTAACTACTAAGTTTTTGTAACTGCATTGTAAGATTGAGTGGAAGCAAGTCACAGTGGTTTTGTACATTTCTTGATAGTTCAAAGATTTTTGTCTAACAAAGGGTTGATATGAATATCTTTATAAAATACAGACATGCTTTCTCCAGACCTATTAAGCTTTGGGCTTTTTAAATGAAATATTCAAATGAAAGGATCCAAAGCTAAAGGCATGTAACAGTTAAGATGATGAAGCTCTTTCAACAGAAATGGATATAAACACCAACTTCACGTACTGTTTTTGATTCAAAACTGGATTATATGTCTGGTTTCTCCATTGTCACTTGGAGACACAAATGCCAGTGAGGTTTTTTTGGGAGTGGGGAAGGGGGTGTCTATATGCTTCAGGGACCTTTTAGATGTTGGATCTTAGTTGGTTTTAATATGATTTTTCATTATCAGAAAGGTATGGAATAATTTTTAATCAGTCAGCCAGCCATCTCCAGCTCGAACAAGTTGTCCCAAAGTACCTTGCTGCTAACAGAATATGAAGGCTTAAATTTTAAGAGCTGAGAACAGAGGCATTGAAATTGTCCTGTATGGTGTAAGAGTTCAAGAACATTTTTCTTCATGTAATATAAAACTTCACTATGAGCATTTTTCTGGAAATGAATGCTATTGTAGGATTAGGTATGCATTTAATTTAATATAGCTTTGCAAAAATGACCATTTAAACAAGGTTAAGACTGAGACATTCACTTTGAAAAACCTCTTAGTGATTCCCAAACACTCGTGTGTGTGTGTGCACGTGCATGCATGCCTGTATGGGGTTCTGTATGAATGCAAGCATGTTCGTTCTCAGTACATTATTTTTATATGTAGCTTGAAGGCTGGCCTTGATATGATACATAAATCTAATCAAATTGGTTTCAGAAAGTTAAATGAGGTGTTTTTTTTCTCTCTCTCTAATCAAACTAGAGCTCAAAGTGGCAGCATAGATTTTTGGCTTTACTGGAAGATGTGCTTTAAGGAGATACAAGTCTCTAGACTAATAAAAGAGTAGCTAGATGAAATTCTCTGGCCTATGTTTTATGGAAGGTCAGATTAGATGATCTCTTTTAGATGATCTCATCTAGATGGTTTGTTCTGGCCTTAAACATCTATAAATCATGAACTAAAACTGAGAATGGAAAATTTAAGCCCAGAGAAATTTGATTCAGCAATGTGTAGGCAACTCATCAAGAGGATAGTCTAATAATTGGAAGCTCACTTTTAATTCATATTTCTATTGTAGATTTGTATACTTGTAGGTCTGTATACATGCATTTAGAATAAGAATGGAAGCATGGAAGTTCACTTACCTTGTGAGGGGTTGTACTGTATGGTATAAGACAAAAAAAAAAAAAAGCTTCCTGCCATCCTTTTTGGATTTGCCTTTCTTTTTGTTTAAAGAGTCTTCAGAAGATTATTTGATATTAGTTAAAAAGCACTTTCAGGTCATGTTTATGGTGTGGCAGGGTTAAGGGATACTGTAATTCCTGTGAGTAAACAAAAAACAATCTGAACCTTATTTTCGTGAGTTCATACTTGTATTTTTGCTTCTGGTTTGAGCAAACTGGAAATCATGTGTCTGATATGGCATGACTCCGAAGAATTTTTAAATCTATTTGAAATGCAAACTTTATATTCTTAAAAAATGGTTATAGACTAGTACCCATAAGTGTAGATTTGGAATAACTACATCATTATGCTGTTCCAATTCCAGTTGGTTTTAGCTTTGGTTTGGAACAAACGCTACAATGTGATGTAATTGTCTTTCTCTGATTATTTTTACCTTGGTGTATTCTTTTGCTGGCTTGTGTGTATAGTGTTTATGTGCTGTCATTTGAAAAACTTTAAAACCCTAGAGAGCCAAAGCTGGAAACCCTCCTGGATGTATCGTTGTTTTTTATTGGTGCATGGCAGTCGCAGCAGCACATTGGGGGACTATAATTCCTATTGAGTAGAGAGTGGACTTCTCATCATTTAATAAGGAATGTGATTTTGCTCCTCAGGCTAGCTAAAATCTGCTTACTGTTGTGATTACCGTGCCTGGGCTCCACCCCGGCTTTCACCACCTGCCACTTACAAGTAATTCCTTTGGCAATAAGAATGCAGCCAAAACTGTCAAATAAATTGGCCCCTTTTTGAGAGCCTTCTGATTATTCTTCGTATTTTGTGGTGATGTCAGATTTCCAAGGGTCATCTCTCACTAGAGGAGTATGTTTTTCTTTGGGACTTGCATCACCCTCTCATTTTTGGTCTCCATTTCAGAAGTAATGATTGCTTCCTGAAAATATGTATTATGCGGATTTTCTATTATTCAGTTCCATTACTCTCTGTGAGCACATCATTACATTTCTAGGGAGGACAAGAAAAGATTCTTTAATCCAGAAAATAAGCCAAGGATTGAAAACTGAGCAAAATGAGTTTTTCCTCATTATGTATAAGTTTGTTTGTTGCTCTCTTAAAGAAAAGAGTTCACAGTTCCTTATTTTAATTACTTCCAAGACACTTAATGGCAGTATTTTCTGTTCCGCACTTAAGCAGCAAAATTATTAAAAAGGAAGTAAATGCATTTTTAAATACATGGAAAGAGTGTTTCTTATTAGCTGTGAACACTGTTTCGCTTTTTTCTGTTTGAATGTTTAACATCATTACATATATATCTGAAGTGCAGTTCAGAACTTCCGTCCTTACACTTTGATGTTTGTAATGCTGTTAATTCCTGCAAAAGAAAATACAACCCCAATTTCATCCTGGTAGGAAAAGAAGAAATATCAAAACATTTATGTTTAGCAATTTATAACAGTTGCTAATATTTTTATTCTCTTTTCATATTAAAATCTTAAAATAGCTTTTACTATTGCTTAGTTAAGCTCAGTGTAGTATACCTGTAAGTGTATAAAGGCAGGAGGAAAAGTCTTCTCACATTCTGTATTCCTTTCTAATATATTATTTGATATATTTGAACCATATTGCCAGACACCAGGCCAAATATAAAAGCAGCTATGGTGAATGTGTTATCTAAGGCAGTGGTTTCTAGACTTTTTTAGGCGTTACATCACTGTTACCATCTTCTGCTTGCCCTCCTCTGTCAGTCCTAAGCAAGGTCTTTTGCTAGATCCTCTGCTGGGTGCTGTTAAAAAGCACCCAGTAACTTAGATAGCTTGGCCGTTGCAGGTCCATGAACTGTGGTCACCGGTGACTGCAATGCAGATTTACTCTGAAGACGTGAGGAGGAGAGGTCCGTGGGTTTATGTGAAGAGGCTGCAGGAGAGAGCTGGACCAATGCCAGATCCCAGTAGTCTCTCCAGCAGTGGTTTCCCATTCCTCTTATTTTCTGTTGCTTCCCTGGTTTCTTTGCCTCATAACTCCCTCATGGTTGGTTTTCATTTCTCATTTTACTGTCTAGCCATGTTAGATTATAAGCTCCTGAGTGCAAGGATCTTACCCTTTTTAATAGCTGCAAAATGCTAGGCACACTATGCACATCAATGGTATCTTTTGCTTTCATTCTTTTCTCTCTTCTGCTGTGGAAATTCAGATTCTAGGGAAGGAAAAAGGAGTATCATTGCACATTACATTAACTGGTGAAGAGGACCAGGGAGGGCTCCCTTTCAGCTTTTTTATGGTCTCTTGCTTCAGAGAATCCAGAAAACATGCCACTCTAACAGAAATGTTAGTGCGGTAATATATGCAAATTGAAATTATGCACATTTTGTATGTTGATGTCGGTTTTAAGTGCGTATGTGCTGATATGTCCTGGCAGTAATTGATATGGCTGTGGAAGTACTTGAAAAAGACACGTTTCTAGCACTGTGTACTGATTAGATTTCACTGTGACTGCCTAGATTCTACAGTAATGATTGCTTTTGAAATGTTTGTAATATAATAAGTAACTATTAAGATGCATATATTCCATAATTTCTTAAAATAAAGCTCATAACTACAATAGTAAAAAACCTTATATTTAAAGCAGACCAAAAAGCAACAGACCACTGTAATCAGAATTTGTGTATTATATACACTTAATAGAATCCAAGTCTTACTTCTAAAATGTATCATTTAAAAAATAACCCATGGTTGATATTTTAGGGATTATTTTGTTAGTTTTCAGGTTGTAGAGGCTCTTTTTTTTTCTTAAGGCTTGTATCTTATGGTCACTTATCACTTGCAAATCAGGCTTGAATCATCCCTCTGATTCTGTACCTTTTTGCTTCACAAAGCTGTATGTTCCTCCAGAATGTGAACTACACTGGAAGCAATATGGTTGTCCTGAAATACTTTTGAATTTCTGACAGAACAAATGATCTGTAGCTGTTTGCAGTTTTTCATGGACTACATTGTGAAGTGATGCAGACAGATTTACTGTCATCTTGCATCCCCTCCTTCTGCCTATGTATAAATGGCTTTGTAAAAATCTTGGAGGAACATATTTCCTGAAAATGTGGATAGTTTATGTAATGGCAGTAATACTGCTCAGTTAAATAAAAGAACATATTCACCAAGAGAAAAACTTGTACAGGATAGTATAGATATACAGTGTCTTTCAGAAAAGATTTGCCCACGTGTACTTCTTAGGATTGATTTCTTTATAAAGACTTTATCATGCCTGAGTATTGCAAACTGCCGTGTTTTCCATTGCCTGCTAGGAGTAGGTCAGTTTTGCCAGAGTAGCCTGAGCATACTCGCAGGTACAGTCTGCAAATAAATGGTGCAATCTGCAACCACTGGAGACAAGAAAGGGCCACCAGCCGCTTGCAGGAGCGTAGCTGACATCTGCAGGTTGCCCAGCACAATATTGATTTCAAGTGTCAGATAAAACAAATGCATCTGGATCAAAAACCATTTAAATATCCAGGCATGTTCTCACAAATGGAAGAAAAGATTCCAGTTTCAGTTGGGTGAACAACCATATCACAAAGGGTTTGGGGAGGAGCGAAGAGCTGGTAAGGGAGTGAGCAGCAAAGAAGGTACTTTTTAGAGATCTTAAGACCTACCAGAGGTCGGCCTGTTAGATCTTGAAAAGACTATTAAAAAAATATATATATATATAAATAGAGAAAAACTTAGGTAGAGGTCTTTTGGAATGAGGATAGAATTGAGATTAATCTTAGGTGTGGCCCTGAAATGAAATGAATGTTTCTCCTCATCTTTTGATGAGGATAATGTCATCAGATACAGGAAAGTATGAAAGTATAAACTACTCCATGCAAGATGAAAGCAAAACTAAAAATAGAGAGCCCATGTGAGTGAACAGACAAGAAAATCTCAGAATCATGAGTGAGCTGAAGCACAGAAATGAGGTTCAATACTACGGGTGTCTCGTAAATCTGCTGAGTAGATATCATAAGATTAGGCTGGAACAGATGCGTTTATCTATATGGGCTGGGCCACTGCGGTTATCAAGAGAATGTCAGTCTTCAGAGCTAATTTGAAAAGAAAAAAAGTGGAAATGTGCTTACAAAAATTTTGGATGACATAAAGTTGTGAAGCACTGTAAATCCAGAGAAGGAATGTGACTTTTATAGAAAGAATTGGAAAGCCTTGACATCTGGAATAGTAGAAATACGACCAAATAAGAGGTGCAAGATCAGGTATCTGGGGAGTAATAAGAAATTACACTGCTGAGTTGGGAGCTTGTCTTTGGAAATTATAACAAATAGGAATCATAGTAGAAAAGGAACACCTGCTCTTTTTTCCACTGGAAACGGAAGAAATAAAATGAGAGGGAGCGATTTCCCTAAGGATTTTTGAAAATAGCAGTGTGTTTAGAAATTTGTATCAAACTATAATTTTGTTTTGCAGTTAAGAATTGTTTGTTAAAGGGAGAGGAACAGGAGTGGCACTGCTAGAAAAGATGACTAGTACGCCAGCACTTACTTTTATCTAGCACCAACTCCGTGACTTGCTATGTGAAAAGAATTGTGTCTTTTTTGCATCGATTTTGTGGTGACTGCTATACATGCCAATAGTGCTCAGTAATGTGCTAGTTTCTTGGTTTGACAAATGAATGCAGTGTGTTTCCAGCAGGGAGGAACATACATTTTTGAGAAATGATAAAGAATAATTTGAATGTGAATAAATGAGAATTAACTCTGTCTTTGTTTCAGTGGTAATTTGCATGTTTAGAAAACATCTTTCTCTGATTGTTTTTCAGCCATGGAAGAGTTAATAGTTGAGCTGCGTCTGTTTCTTGAACTTCTGGACCACGAATATCTCACTTCTACTGTCAGGGAGAAGAAGGCAGTAATAACTAACATCCTCCTGAGGATACAGGCATCAAAAGGTCAGTGTCAGGGCTGTGTTTTCTTGCTTGCAGAATGCACAGAATAAGTCCGTGCTTAATGAAATAGCTTTAAGGGGTAAAGGCAAACCCTAAACTGAAGCAACGCAGCAAGACAGAGTGAAGCCTAAGTGTAACTTTTCTGAGTGCTTTCCACAGTGCTCAGCAATAAAATATAGCAAAAGACTTACTGAAAGTAATAACTTACTGCACATAGGTGAACCTAGCCACAAAATAATGCACTAAATAGAATGTTTTCACTTTGTTGTTGCAGTAGTTACTTCATTTTATTTGTGGCAGCAATTCTATTTATTAGTTTTGAAGGAAAAGCAATACGTCATCCGGGGATGCTGGCCACCACACCTTTTCTAAGCAGCATGGAGGCTGCATGCTGCATGTCTGTCATATGACCTAAATTCATCAAAACGTCTAATTTAGATGCAGACTCTGGTGCATGGCTGATGCAGGAGTGCCCAGCCAGAGCCAGGAAACGACAGTCAGCATGTTTGGTTTTCCTTTCGTAATTAGAGTAATGCTCACTTTCCCCTTCTCTTCCTATCTAAAACTATTTTAATTGCACAATCACTTTTGTCTCCATCAAGACTATGTAACCGAATGCAATATAAATTGATTGACCATATACAGCAATCTTCTACAGAGCTTTTACAAAGAATATTCCTCACTATTTTTCCTAATAGTAGTCCTCTATTTCCATACAGCACCTTTCTGTATAAGGAAGCATCTGGGCTATAAGATCTGTCATTTGACAGACATACTGTCAGTGTAAACCCCCACTGTTTAGATTCTGAAAAATAATAGAAAAATGTCACATTGTGAGCGGCTGTATTTCACATGACTTGTTTATTCTCCAGTGCTAAAAATAATATGGTCCTGTCCCTCCAATAAAGAAACCATATTTGCCACAGAATTCAGGTCCAGGGAGCTCAGCTTGAAAATGATGATCATCCTGCTCTCAGTTTTGACTTTCTTGAAGATCCATCACTATTTTTACTTTACTAGTGAGAGAAGTAGGCAAGTAACAACTTCATGTGTTGTGGAAGGAGGCTTCATGCTCCAAAAGTCAATCAAAATATACTGAACTCCCCAAAACAAAAATCTGTATCTGAGTATTTGCAATTTGGTATGTTTAGAAACAGCTATATTTTACAGAAACTCAAAATAACCTCATACAATACTGGTCTTAAATTGTATGTTGTTCTTTTAATCTTTTCAACTAGATTTATTGTAAAGACATTTGACTTTCTCAAGAAATCAGACAGCATTCTGTTGCCAGCTTTGCAAACATAGGAAGAGGTCATCATATCCTTTTTTCTAGATTGTGGTTGGTGTTTCAGGACACAAAAACTACAGCTGTACTAGTAAATCAAACAGTGCTGGGTATGTTTCTGGGTCCCGGAACTCAACCATTTGCACTGCTAAATTTTTTGAATGGTCCTTGGCATGGTTTTGGTCTGAGCTGACTCATCCCTCCCATCAGTTCCTAAGCATGATTTGGGAGTTAGCATGGGCAAAGAGCTGTTGCCAACAGACAGTTCAAAAGTCCTTCCCCTCCACCCTGGTTTTTAGGGGCAAGAGATTTTAACAAAATTGATATGGATTTCTCAGAACCAGAGAACCATCCCAGGCATGGGAAACTTCCCACTATAGATGTGGCCAAGGATTAAAGGACTCAAGGAACATAGCTTTCCACCTTTCAGCACCTACCTTTTAGCTTTTGGTGCCTACTACAAAATCCATAACATCCTATTACAGGATCCATCCATTAACAAGATCCATGTAAGATCAGCATATTATGTGTCTGGGTTTGGTTCAGTGCAGTTGTTAGCAGAAGACTGTACCCACTTCTGGCTCCTGTGTTCAGGGAGATAAAGTTTGGACGTCTCAAAGAAAAGTCAAAACAACGATTACAGGATCCAGGAATATGCCTTTGAATTACCCTAAAAGAGGGATCATAATTAATCTCAATATAGAAAAGGGACAACTGAGAATGGCCTCTTAAACTTGCACAACAAAATGTAACAGTATCCAGTGGCTGAATGTTTATTTCAAAGTGGAAATAAGCACTTTTTGAGCTTTGAAAATACTAACTAATGGAAGAACTTATTAAAGTCTGCATGCCATTGCTGGCATTTTATCAAGATGGAATATTTTGCTAAAAGATATGCTCTAGTTCAAACAAATTAATTCAGGGAAGTCCTATAGTTAAGCTAAGCAAGAAGTTATTAAAGATGGTAGTGGACATCTCCTGGGACTATACTTTATGATGATCTACAAACTCCAGTTCACAGAACTGTAGTTTAAATATTTAGAGTCCAAGCCAGCACAGTCTCTAAAAAAAGCACTGCTGTCCCTCTCCCTGGGCTACTCATTCCTGCTCATGTTCTGCATCCTGCTTGCTGCTAGCACAAGCATTATTTGCTTTTTTGATGGGTTAGTCCTAACCTGTGTCAGCTTCCTGTTCTGGTTCAACACGAGGCCACACACGTACTTTTGCTGGCCCAAAGGAGAGGTTGGTGCCGGGATGGGAACAGGGCAGGGAAGAGCTGAGCGGCTTGTGCGGGAGCTGTGCCATCTCACGGCAGCTGCAAGTGCATGGGAAACTACAGAGGGAGTCGTGTACTTTAACGGAGATGACCCTGCTGCTTTTTTCATCTGCTATAACATTCAGTACTCCCATCCCTTCAAAACTATTCATCTCTTCATTAAAATTAAAAGCAATAAAAAATGCATAAACTTACAATATGCTGTAACTAAGTTGAGCTGTCATTACAAATCTGTTTTTTAAAATGTTATTTTACTCCACCCACGTAATATCCATGAGATGAACTTTGGGAATGCTGGCATAGTTTAACGGGCCCAAGGATTATGCTGAGTTCAGGCTCTTTATATGCATTTGTAAAAATCAACTGTGTGAATTGACCAGCATATTTCTATTGCTGAAGCAAACCATTTAAGAATAATGGGGAAAGGTAATGAAAGATCTGTGCAACTGGGAAATGGCTATAAACTTTATTTTTCTTCTGAATCTTGGCATTCCCATTCGATTTTAGATCTGAACAAAACACTTGGCATTTCTTTATGAAACTCAGACTTCCAAAAAACAAAGACACCAACAGTTTATTTTGGAGTAAGAACCTTTAGTGAATTCAGTTGTTTAATATGACTGTCATTGCCTGTTTTCCTTAAAGGGACTGTAATGTCATAAGCCTATAATGCTGACTTTGCTGTATAATTTTGTAGAAGAAGATAAATATTAGAGCACTTTCTTGCTTAAACTCACATTGTTTCAAACTTTGGGGAAAACCTGCTTTTACAGAGTCAATATCATTCACTTTGAATATGGTTTTTTTCCAGTAAAAAGACCCTTCACATTTAACTTTTGGTTGTTACGGAAAGCATAGGAGACTGGGATATGGATGACAGTCATAATATGAATTCGTCCTATATAAAGAGGAACAAGTGAAAGTTATACTTTAAAAAGAATTGGAATGATTCCCAAGAATAATCCCCCTCTCAATTTGTAGGAAGAAAGAAGTATCTGTGGCCCTTAGAGACAGTTTATTTTATCAGTGTTGTTTTTCAATCCATGACTTCACAGCCAGTGGGACTGGGTTATTATGACAAGAAACATTTCATCATTGATTACATTTTTGAGAATTATATGATCTTGACCAAAAGACATCCATTTGACTATGTAAATATATATTTTAAAAACTAAACTAAACACTAGGAGCTGAATTCAGTCTAGGGGTAAGCAGAGTGCATCCCCTTGACTGAATTTTGGCCAAAACATTGAGGAGATGCACCCTAATTTCCCTTTTGATATTTAGAAAAATAAACAGCATCATGTTCTCGTGAAGTGAGTTCAATGGGGATTTAAATCACTGTGCCAAAAACTCGGAAGTGATGGGCTGTTCCTCTTCCCTGGGGAGCGATATGGGATACTGCTAGGAAGGACCCTCAAAGCGGCTCTTTACGTTTAGCTTCTTCTCCCTTCTCCAGCTCGCTTGAGAAACCACAGTGCTCGTTTTGAAAATGAGAGGAAGAAGGCAATGTTGGCCGGTGTCACCTCAGTGGCAGCAGGGTCTGGACTGGGGGGCACCGAGCAGCACCTCAGGCCCAGTGGCTCCACAACGGTCCCTCCTCTCCTCCGGCACCAGGCCCGGGCCACGCGGTGTCCATGGGCGGCTGGTGCTTCATTTGCCGTACAGTGCCGTTGGGATGGTCACGAGTCAGGGATGTTCCTCTCATAAATGCTTTTATCCATGCGATAAAGCCTTTCAGTTTTAGCTGTGTAGATGTTTCAGTGCAGATTAGTAGCCAGTTTGGAATGATTTCCTGTAAATTCTTTCTCTGTCTGGTATTTGTTGATCTAAGCAGCTTTTAGCCTCTATCATAAGTATGTGTTTGTTCTGCGTGATTAAATTCCTAATTCCCAGCATTCCTCCTGGTGGTTCCTGTTTTTCCGAAGCAGCAGGACTTTGGAGGTAGCCTGGGAGTGACTCTCAGGAAGGGTCGTGTGCCAGAGCTCAGCGTGCGGCTGTTGAGCGTAGTGTACGTGTGGTGGAACGAGGCCCCGTTTGCCTCCGTCAGGATTTGCAGTGCTAAGTGGTGTATGTCCCTCTCCCGCAGGTTTTGAAATAAAAGAACATGTCCAGAAACAGGAAGTTGCCAACAGTTTGCCTGCGCCTCCTCAAATGCCTCTACCGGAAATACCTCAGCAGTGGCTGGTGAGTGCTAATTTAAATATATGAATATGATATTTTTGTGATAACCACTAACAGAATGGGTTTTAAGAAGAAGGAGCCAGCAGGTCAAGGGAAAGGATTATTCCCGTTGACTCCGGGCTGGGGGCTGCATCTGCAATGCCGTATCCGGTTTTGTCGCGCTCCCTGCCTGGTGCAAGAGGGGTGGAGACAAACTGGAAGGTGTCCAGCAACAGGCCACGGAGGTGCTTAGTGCACTGGAGCACGTTGTGCATGAGGAGAGGCCGAGGGAGCCGTGTTCGTGCAGCTTGGAGAAGAGAAGGAAAAATATTCCTTATCGGGAAAGTGGTTACGCACTAGAGCAGGTTGCCTGCCAAGGCTGTGCGATCGCCACCTTTGGAGGGTGTCAAAGGTTGACTGGCGAAGGGCCGAGCCACCTCCTCTAACTGCAGCGGTCACCTGCTCCGAGCGGGTGGTCGGCTAGCCTGACCCGGAGGTCCTTCCCAGCCTAAGCTGTCTCATGATTCGTAGGAACAACTTTCCCTGGAGCATATCTTACGAAAAAACTGCCTCTTGACAACAAACTCCCAAAATGAAAGCCTAGAGATCTGAAATGAAGGATGAACACTTCTTTTTTTTTTTTTTTATAAGCTTTAGTGCCCTTCTGTGTTCACTGTCAGGGTAAGAAATTCCCTGCAGAACAAGTTGATGTTTAAGTTCTCAGAGATGTTTATAGAAGAGATATTAACTGAGATCTGCAATTCAATTCCTCCAGTTGGAAACAGCTGTCTTGTTGAAGAATAAGCCATAAACAAGTTATAATTCTTCCCTTTTACTGACTTTACAGTAGATTTGAAAAAAACATTTTCAGCATTTTTTGAGAAGCATAAGCAAATAATGGTTTAGCTTGTTTGAAGGTAAACAGAGTCTTAGCTCTAATATTGACAAATTATCTGTCCTTTTACTCATTTGTGGTAAATGTTAGATATAGTGATACAAATAATCCTAAGTCTCTACAGAAGAGACCTGTGTTCATTGGCCTGAAGCGTGAAGTACAGATATAGTTTACAAGGCAGCAGTCTGTATTTTCATGGTAGAGAAAGAACAACCGGATGACCAACATGCTTTTTCATTTTAATATGTTACTTTGTTATCTGGTTTATGCCCTGTTTCAAGAGGCAAGCATACTTATTTTACAAGACAGTAGCATCCTATGAACATAAGAACTAATTTATCAGGTTAAACTCTTGGTCAGCCTTTTCTAATAAACTTTTTTAATGGTGACTAGTACTACAAGTTGCAGAACAAAGTAAAAAAAAGAAAAAGAAAAGAAAATTATGTCGAATAGCTTAACCATAGTTTCTCCGTAAACGTTGCCAGCTTTTAATTTATAACCCAGAACAAGATTTCTTTTTATTTTAATACTATACAATGTCATCAATTATTCTCAAATCATTATAGAAATGGAATGTTTATGCTAGAAACATCCATATCCAGAGTCAGTATATATATGGTAGCAAAATTCAATTAAAATGCATGCTATAAAATAATTATGCAATAGATTTGAGTGAATGCAAAAAATGATCATGTTAATATGCAGTGAAACTTGGAGAATTCATCTCATGGTTAACAGTGTCTGAAAATGATTTTTTTCTTTAATTCAAGATGCGTATAGCATGAATTACAGGGAAATGGTTGATGAGAGGCGAGAAAATTAAACAAAACACACAGGCCTGTGAAATGTAGACTTCAGGTGCTAGCTTCATAAACTCAAGCCAGTTGAATTCGTCATTCTTTCTTATTTATGTAGACTCAGTTTGATAAATTGGTTTGGAAGATGCAAGTTGTTTTTAAAAAAAACAGACCTGCTCTTCCTTTCTCGTATACGAATGTGTAAATTCCCTCAAAGCTGGTGCAGCTGCTTGGAGTGAAACGGTGTGAAGTATGAGTTAGGCCCAGCAGGTCACCACTGTTTTGCAGTAGCTGTATTCAGGTTGGATTCTGGAGTAAGAATAATATTTCTCTAAGATACAGCGAGAAGTGCCTTGGACGCTGATGTAGTTAGCGCTAGTCAGTTTGGAGCTTATTCTTGCTGTGACAAGTCTGGCAAAGCGGGATTTGAGCACCGCTCTCCTCCCTGACCTGCCAGTAACACTGCTGACACGTGCCTCTCGGTCAAGTCACAGAGCTGAGCTGTTTTTTCCATCAGGGTGGAAGTTGTTTTTTGCCAGTTTTTCTTCCTTTCCATTGATGCTGATGGACAGCAGTGGTTTGCGGCTCCCTTTATGCTTTCAGTGCCCCTTTGAGATCAGCCAGGAGCCGTTTCAGGCCTGTCCTGGTCCTGCACTATCCAAGTACGGGTTACCAGTGACGTTATTTTAAGATGCTAGCACATCGTAATTTGTGAAAAAGATGACAGACTGCTGCTGTCCTGCAAAAGCCCAGGTGGAGTCAGAAGGGAAGGACAAAACCATCAGCTTTCTGACCTTTGAATACTGGCGCCAGCTCAAACCCCAGTCCGGCAGTTTAAAAATTTCTCCTGCAGTCACCTTGAACTAATGGTATTTATCATTAGTTGTTTTTTAGAAACCTTTCCCTGTCTGCGAGACACCTTTTCTGTTAGATCCTCATTATCATTAGATATGATCAGACTGTCATATTTTCTCCCTTATTATGCAAAGCTGGATATCCGTGTCAGTGGTTAAGTAATTTTCCCTTCATTAATGCTCTGGCACAGTGATTTTCAATCTACACTTAATCAATTGATTCCTAAAAACTTTTAGATGGTGATGCAGAGCTCTATAGAAGCTGTACATAATTACATTGCTGAGTAACATAAATGTGCTGCCTTTCCTAATCACTTTTCTTAGACCTCACTTTCATAGTCTGGTGGAAGAAATCCACCAGACCCATGAGATGATAGGAAATTCTGCTCTAGGATGTCACATAACAAGCTGAAAATCAATAATATATGGCACCTCTTTTTGTCAGCTATTCAGGACAGAGACCAAGTTTTTCCACTTGTTGAATAACATCTACTGGTGGTCTCAACCTCCAGTGGAGTCACAGTGTGCTGCTGGAACACATGAATTTACTGGAAGTAGGAATCAATAACTTTAAATAAACTATGCACTGTTTTAAAATCTAAGTTTTTAGCACATCAGTTACTGAGCATGATGGAAATTAAAGTTTCATTTACACCGCTGTTTCTTTTTATGGCACTCAAGGGATTCTGCATTCAAAAATGTTTAGTCTGAACTCATGTTTAAGCTTTTACTTATGTAAAGATGTGTGGGTGGGAAGGAATTCAATACTCCTTAAAGTAGTGCCAGGAGCCAGAATTATGTGTAGGCAGGTGCTGTGCAAGGCTTCCTTTGCAAATCTGTAAATAGACCTGCATATTTGCTCATGCCAGATTTTGTATCAGTTTTACTATTCCTCAGCAAATGAGCAAACATCATAAAATTCATTTTATTTAGAGGCATATTGTTAATATTTTAAATTAAATCTCCAATTATTAAAACCCATTAAAGCCCAGAGAGATTTCCTAGACGCAGTGGGATTTGGACCAGGTCTTAAAACACAGGGACAAAGGTGGACCTTGCACATCTTTGAATGAAGCAAATCGCTAATCACACCATCTCTGTGTCTGTCTGCATTCCCTTGCCTACATCTGGTCTAGCAGACTTCTTCTATCATGCTTATGAAGCACAAATCCTCGCTTGCCTTAAGTCCTGTGCATACAGCTCCTTCAGATGGCCAGCAAAGTAAAAGCTGCAGATGAAGGATGTAAGCGTAAGGGCTACTCCGAGTCCTGCTGCAGAAGTGCAGCTCCATTTGCCTGAATGCAGGAATGTATTGCCAGCATGACTGCAAGGCTAGCAGCTAACGAACCTTTGCCTGGGGTGGGAGCAGAGGAGGTCACGGTGGTCTAGCATTCGTGTTTGAAATAGTCATATTGGTTGTCTCCTCTTGAACGTACTTACTATGAAGACTTGTGTATTTTAGCCTGCTTTCACATCTCGCAGTCTGCACCTACTTCTGTATTTCCCTGAGCTGAAAGGACAGGCAAGAAGCAATGCTAGAGGATGGGTTTGGAAGAATAATAGAGCCAATGCTCTGTGTGTACCTCAGCTGCTGGCAGTTTAATGCCTGTGATCCCATCACTGCAGTAACACCAAGTTGCCTTAAAGCACATTTTACGCTGAGGCGTCAGAATAACATCCAGTATGTCCTGTGGCTCAGATGTGCCTGGGGAGGACCAGCATAAATTATACACAGCGTGACAATGACAGAGCACTTCCCACCTTCAAGCATTTGGTTGTCATATTACATCTGACAGTCAGTGATTTCAGAGACATTGCACTGTGCAGTCCAACAAAATGAAATGCAAACAGCACATTTGGCTATTTTGCATGATTTTCACAATAAAACTGGATATATGTTTTGTTTTTCCTAGAGTACAATCCAATAATGATTTAACCATAACAAGTGTCCAGCAATATGCCGGAAACCCTGTAGATGTAAATCAAAAGAATAGGTCATCTTCCTCCAACCCTTTCCTGCATACATACACAGTCACTCCGTGGGAGTGTTTCATATAAACGGGTTTCCTATTGTGGAGAAGTGATTTGACAGCCTCCTTTTATCTGGCTGCTTGTCAGGTATATTCTCAGGTATTTATTAGAAAATGCTGAAAGGAGACAGTGTCCTTGGAGAAGAAAAAAATCATTTCTGAAATCAAAGGAATTTTTAAGGTGATACATTACCAATTACATTAACCATTCTTTGGAAAAAAAACAAAAAGCCAGCCTTAGAGGTTCTAAACTGTGCAGTTAGGCTTGTGATATAACAAAAGCAAGGGTGCTGTGTGCCAGGTAGGTACTTAGGAGTTTTTATTTCATCTTGATTTTTCTGCTAACATTGAAAATCAGTCATTACTCTTTGTTCTTCTTAAAAGATAAACTTAAGGTAATATTGTCCTTGGAGGGTTTCCCTTGCAGAAAATGTTTAAAACCAACAGAAATAAATTCAACAAAAATTCATTTGTTTCATTCAGAGCTGGCCAATGGCTTCAATTTGAACAAATCTTAGCATGTTCTTCCATAATGAAGGAAGAACCAAAGGGTCCTTTTTGATCACTGAGTCCAGTCGCTACTACAGCTGGCAATTATAAAACATTAACCATTTCAGAAACTTATCAAAATCAATTTACCACCATATAGGTTTCTTTAACCTGCTATTTCAGTTTGCAAGGCTGTTCCACCATCTCACTGTTCAATATCAGCCATTGTTCTTATATTTAAGTAGTTATTTTCCTCACCTGAGCCTGTGCCTCAGATTTCCTTTGGAATTGCAATCATATTTCTCTCAGCCTTCATTTCACTCTATTAAATTCAGACAGGCTCCATCAATTTCCTCTTGAACTATAGTTTTTTCTATTGAGCTAGTCCACTCCTCATAGCAGTATTTCTCCTAAGCACCTGCTCTGGTTTCATGTTCTAGATTGATCATGAGTGACCAGACCATCAGAGAGTCTTCTGGATATGGTTTGGTTGTGGAGTTGTTCCAGTCATCATATGTGATTGCATAAGAAATAAGGACAATAAAATGTTTGCAGTCTCTTTTTTATGTTCATCATGTCTTGCAGGATGCTGTAGTTGACCCCATTTTCCCCAGTTTTTTGGGGGAGTGCATTATTGTTTCTTATTTCATATTTGCAAATGATATCACAGAAAACTTTTAATTAATTTCCTTATCAGTTCATTTGTAATGCACCTTTATAACAATGTGCACCACGATATATCAAAGCTTTTTTTCATGTCTAAGCTGCTGGAGTGAACTGTCTTGGACTACCTTTTTCTGCAGTTTGCATTTAAACTGGATGAACGTCAGTTTGGGCTTACAGTGGGACTGAACTGCTTTACCAGGTTCTTTCTATGATTATTGTGAAGCTGTTTGTCCTCTTTCCTGCCTTTACTACATGTTGATGATCTTTGACATTCATAGCAGAAAGTTATTAGGTTACTAATGCCACACATTTCATAGGATATTGTCCTGTCATCATTCTTATCACGTTCATATTTGTGGTCTCAGGTTTTTTGGTATCTTGTTTCCATGCTATACCTGTCCATAAAACACTGTCCCTAAGCTGCTAATGAGGAACCAGCCTGTTTGTTTTTCTAAGCATGTTGATTAAGATGCTGTTTACAAACACATGGGAAAAGAATTAGGCCTGTAAGTACTTGCTATTTTTTTAAGTACCAAAGTTTTCTCTTGTTTTAGTTTGATGCAGTGTTCAGGCCCTTAGAGAATGTTGTTACAGCGTAAATGGTGTTGTCTGCGCTTTTCTCACCCTACTGCCTTGTCCTGTCCCCACTGTCATGTCATGTACATCAATACATGAACTCCTGGAATAGGAAGGTGAATCTGTCTATACTGGGGAATACAGACACCTCTTTAAGCACAGCTAGAATAGCTACCTCTGAGGTGCCCAGGCTGCTTAAAATTCAGATTCATCTTCATCATGTAATATGTATGAAAGACTTTCCCAGCATTAATTAAAGCCCATTTCTCTTCTCGCTGCCCCCAGACCCTTTGCTTGGTATGACCCTGCTCTGTTGTTCTTGTCTGAGTAGTGTTTCCAAATGGCTGTGAAATAATCTTCTATTGTAAAATCTGAATGAGACAGAAATATCGTATTTTTGTTTCTGTCTCATTCTTTTTTACTTCTGAGTTCTTGCCTCAGATCTCCTGTAACTTCCTTGGAGTTCGGAGTTTACTTCCACTTCTGTCTTCCATAGAGCTTGGCTGTAACTCCCTCCAGATATCTGTTACTTCAGTGGTGCTCAAGGCTTGTCACTTTTATTTTCTATATCTCATTCTGAGCTCAGTTGATGTATTGTGCTGGGTTCTTATTATTTTCATTTTTCCTTCCTATTCCCTTCCTATTGTTTAGATGAAGGATTATCTAAGCAGAACTCAGAGGAGCTGTATTTGAGGAAATGGCAGTTCTGTTGCTGGTGAGGTCCTTGTGTAAATGCTCTCCAGATAGTCTTCAGATCAAAGTGTGGAGTGTAATAAGAGTGAACAAATCCATTCAGATTTTTTTTTTTGTCTGAGCCTGCATTTTCTTTTTGGTCACTATAGTCTACATACCAAACACTTCTGCATAGATAACTTAATTAGGCAGTCACTCCTGCGTCAGAACACACACTCTTTGGCCGTGTCAAATGTTATCTTCATTCCCTGGAGTAAAGTGCATAAAGTGCGTACTGATTTTGTTGTTAGTCTTAGATCTCCTTGGGTCACTGATCAAGATCACTCAAAACAAAAGCTTAGCTTGTGCTCCTGTTCATCTTCCCCAGAAGCATGTGCTGTAGTTGCATTGATTTACCTAGTGGTGGTTGTGTGGGGCTGTGCCAGCAGTCTGTTGTGCGACTGTGCTGTCCACCTTGCGGCCGTGGATAGGGACTGACAGGATTATTCTGTTCTAAAAAGTTCAGTCGATGTCTCTCAAATAGTGCTAAGCAAAAGGACTGGAGTAGATTGGGCTGGAAGAATCCTGTACCCGATCGCTTTTCTGTCTGCCTGTATCAGTCTCTTTTCTGTATCTGCTAAAACCAGACCCTCAAGTGCCAGTGGCTAATAGTTTTGCAGCACTACTCTGCCTTTTTCTCATGTATTGGAGATATTTGTGAGAGCCTCTTACCATTCCTATGAGCAAGGCTCATTTGTTACCTGGCAGGTTCCCTGTCTTCAGTCAGATGTGTTCAGAACCTGAAAAGAGAATTTGCTAGACTTCTTTCACATTATTTGGCTCCCAGTTTCTTAGGGTCCAGCTGACAACCCGAGAAATTAATAATGGTCAAATGAAGAATTCTTTTCAGCTTCTACTTGTCAATGCTCAGGCTAATTTTTCACTCCTGTGCAGCTCAGTATGCCAGAAATTGCTCTTAACATCCCATACAGTCAGCACTTTTGTCCTGAATAAATCCATGTAGTAGGTCCTCAACTGTTGGCAATAAACAGAGATTTCTTTTTAGCATCTTGGTGATGTTGAGTTTACCAAGAGCTTTCATAACAACTTTAAGTGTGTGGCGAGTACTGATGCCCAATTTCCAGCCTTTACAAAGCCAAGTTGAATAGTGCAGTCAGTAATACCCATTTTTTTATGAACTATAGGAAGGGGGATTATAAATGCGAGAGCAGTCTTTGATCCCTCGGACCAGGGAATGGCAGGATTGCCCTGAGGTCAGCTCTGCTCCCAAGCAGATGGCACACGTAGGTGACAAGGGTTCTTCTTGAAAGCCCACATTTGCCCACTCGCCTCTAAGTAGCTTTATTGTACACCACAAGCGTTTGACCACTTTTCCAGTGTCATGTTGCTGCTTTTGAGTGTTGTGGGGTTACATGGCAGCTGGTTCCGCAGTCCGGCTGGGATTGGATTGGTGGTTGATCTAATAACACCCTTGCGAGAATGGCACTTGAACTGCTGGCAGCCTTCGGCGGCAGCGCATGTGTATTGGCAGGCTTTACCTCTCCAAAAGTCATGCGTTTTCACTGGAAGTCTCCACGTCCTGAATGACTGCATGAACTGAGATGTTTCTTTTTGTTTCCTACAAGGTGTAACGCTTCACTGTGATGTGAAGCAATTTGATATTCTCAGGCCCCTGTGGGATGTCCTTTCTTTTCCTCTGCTTTTCATATTGCTTTCCACACTAGACACTATCACATCCTCAGAAAGTATGAGCAAGATCAACCCTGAAAGACAAGATAGTTGCTACCTATCTTGGTAGGTACCTTTTGAGGGAAGGGCTAAGTGTTTTATCTCCTAGGATGCAGAGAGAAAGAGTTTATTTCTGCTCTGTGGAACACAGAGTGGCTAGTGGAGAGAAAGACCATAATGCGCCCCCAAAGTAATATCTCCGCCGAGTCTGTTTTTTAGTGTCCAATGGAAACAGGAGTTTTAATTTCCAGATAAATATTGTTTATTATTTGCAGGTATTTGTTTCTCTCAACAATCCCTCCTGTAAATTGGAATTGGGCATCCCATGAACAATTCAGTCTTTAGTGTCTTCTGAGTTCTCAGTTCTGCAGGGTAATTAGCAACCTTCTGCTTCTTGGGTTCAAATAAAGCATCTCTCATTTTATCTTAGACCCAGTACCTGTCAAACACCTTTATCAGTTGTCTCAGGCTTACTGATATTACTCTGGGCAACAATATGTGACTCATCTTTGTCCTTTTTCCTCCAGTGAGATAAAATAGTGATGAGTTTTTGTCTAACTTGGTTCTTATTCCTGTGATTGAGCAAGGTTATTTGTCTTGAAAGGCATCATTCCCTAGTTTTCTTCCTTGTGGCCTCTTCTGAAAAAATAAAGGTAGAAATCTGTGTTAATGCTTTCTTTTCAGGTTGCCATGTCTTTCCCTGTGATACCACTCAAAATACACATGTTCCAGGTTTTTTCAAGATTGATTCCTTTTATATAGTATATAAATAGTTTTGTGCTTTTTTAATGGTCTTTTTTATTTTCAGGTAAACTAATGAGGAGTTACTGAATCAAGATTTATTTCAGTTCATACTTCATAACTTCATCAAAATTCTTCTGTTGAAAAATTGCCAAGTTGAAGGCATTAAACTATACAACTAACAATAGTAAAGAAATGTAAACACTGTAGATATTAATAAGTAATATCAGCATGTTCACATGTACATTTTTAGATTTCTCGATGCTCGGAGGATTGCATATTCCATAGCTCCCGAAAGATGTAGTTGTTTATGAGACAGATTTGAGTGAGGCATTTTTATTTTGTATTTAATCAGTTGGATGTTTTTATTTCTACTAATAATCTTTTTTTTTTTAAAAAAAAATGCTCTTTTATAATTGTTTTCCACTTTGTTATGGCAAACGCTGCAGAACACATTTGGAAAGCGAGGACCGGTGAAGGCAGCAATGGTTTCCATCTGTGTTGACGTTGGCTGCGCAGCCCTACCCGCCCCAGCTGCATGCAGTAACCGCTGCTCCGACAGGGTCGAATTCAGACAAGCGCCATTTGTGTTTCATTTCCTTTTTTCTTTCTTTCGGAATAACATTTTGTCTAAAAACAAGCATTTTTCCCCCCCCCCCCCGGATCTTTATTGGAACCTCTTATTTGTTTCTGGATAAAAGATAGCTTTGAAACCTCGTTACTGTATCAAGTTGAAATGGGAATGACTTTCAGGACGGATATTTCCTGGGTGAGTTAGGTTTAATAACGATAGGAATTTCATATATCTTATGTGCACCTGACGGGGAAAGTAGTTGGAGGCTAGACCGCAACATTAATATATCTGCCTTATGAAAGGAGTGGTGGGAATCCCCACTGCCGCGGGAGCAAGGCAGGGAGCAAACACTGACCCTGCCCCTCTCTGCCCACCTGAGCGAAAGGAGAAAATGCAAGTCCCGCCGAGGCATTTCTCCCTGTTTTATCTGGCAGTTCAGGCCACACAGAGCTACCACTCAAGCGCAGGTGTGTAGGGCAAGATTCACAATGTGCTGACAGTTTTCCAATATTAACGAGCATCTAGTATTTTTTAGTGTCCTTTATGCCTGTTGCACAGCGGCAGATAAACTTGAAAGATTCATTTATTTTGTGGCGATGTGCAGGTTTGCAGTTTGCCTTTTTCAGCAAAATTGCAGAGAAGCTGTGCTAAAAGCTTTATTTTTTCATTATTTTGGTTCTTTGACAGATAATTTCTGTAGCAGAACTGCTCTGTGAGGAGAACTCATTCAGTTCGCATTGGAGATAACAGTAATTGCCATCTCTTATCTGTAATTGAGTGTGACTAATATTAAAGTTGGCTACATCATTTGATGTAGAAGTAATGTTAGTGTAAATCTCAATCTGACCAAATCTTTTGTGTTCAGTCCCAAATCAGTTCATTGTTCGTGAGGAAGTTGCTAATTTTACTAGGAGGTCTCTTAGGGCTGGAGGGCTGATCTTTTCACTAGCCACTCATCTTTCTGCACGTATCTGTAATATCCAATATGCAAACAATTTCAAGGTGGGAAAACCTACTTTATGTAAAGGTAACTTCAGAGCACACTAAGGGTGGGACTCTTCTCGCTGAGTTGTTAAGAACTGGGAGTCCAGTGTAGGCTTGCAACCAGTAATGAGATTTGGGGATGTCTAGCTCTGAAGTATGCAAAGATGAATCCAGGCCTAAAAGTGCCCATGGAAGTTTTTGCAAACCACCTAATGCCCTCTGACGTCATTTGCTATTAAAAAGAGGCTTGCTTAGGAAACTAGTCACTCTGGCTTCATCTGTATTCTGTGGAAAAAGGCTTTATGCCTCTACTAGGCTACTGAGCCCACCTGGGATCTGACCATGAGCAAAGCCTGCCCTGACTAGTTTCTTCCTTAGGTGCCTCTGTTCATTCCCTGAATTTAGACTGGATGAGTCCAACGGAGACAAATGCTCAGTTACATTTACCTCCGTTTATGAAAAAGAGAAAAATGTGCTGAGAACTGTTGCTGCAGAAATGAGACTCTGCTTGCAAGTTGTATTTTTGTCATCATACAATAAACTGCTAGTGTTGGAAAAAGGCTTATGTGTTTCCTTCGGTATGA
Source organism: Apteryx mantelli (assembly GCF_036417845.1). NCBI lineage: Eukaryota > Metazoa > Chordata > Aves > Apterygiformes > Apterygidae > Apteryx > Apteryx mantelli. The sequence continues at coordinate 75,294,423 of NC_089982.1, read as the reverse complement.
AAATACGGAGTGAAAACCTTGTGGCAAATATGAATGAGTTCTATAAAATACAGTTGTTTTGGTACTTGTTGAGGAAATAGAACAGTAAAGTTATATGGTGGAAGTCATACAGTACTAAATTTGCTTTGTTACTATATCAACATACCAGCAGTTAGTCAGTTTTAAATTAAAAACAGGTTTATATTTAGAAAAGAAGCATTTTAAAATTTGACCTGGTATTTGAAATATTTATTTTATCATATAATAGTTTCGTGATGTTCTGAACTATTTGTTAGTTGTAGCTCAGATTTCACTATGTAAAGTTAGCTTTTTAAAAATTAATGTTGATATTAAGAATTGATCTGCCATTGAAAAGCAAAATGCATCACAAAAATGTGGACTACATTATCTATCCTTAATCTCTGCCAACTCAGGCCATTTGATTTTTGTTAAGGGAGTTCATATTAGTTTTCTACTGTAATAGAAATTATTTTATATGTAAAAACAAATAAATAAGCCTCAATACTGTAAAATGGTCTATACATGGAAATCTCTTTCCTACACAGATCCTTTAAGTTTCTAGTTCTTAAATAGAGAACTTTATCTTTCCAACATTTTTCCCACTTACTGCTGTTGTAGAAAGGACTTCTTTTAATGTAATTGCTGTCTTGATTTTGCCGTCTTTAGCAATGGCAAGTATGATTCACCTGTTCATATATCCCCAAAGGACTCAGCTGGAGTACACACAGTACGGTTCTGCTTCATTATCATCAGTGGAGGGAAAAGACTTGACAATCATGATGCATTTCAAGATGTATCATTATGGTGTGAAGCATAATTAAATCACTTCATTGCTTTGCAAATGTCAACATCTACTTGGTGTTGTTTAATTATAGCAGCAGATGAGGAGCTTGAGATTTAGACTTGTTTCGCTTCTAAAAGCTGCTGTCCTGCAGAATATTTCTTACTTAAGGGACCAATTCATCCCTCAAGAGCCTTACCTTTAGATATGGTTAACATAAGAAATAGTCACCAGAGAAGCCATTAAGGTTATAAGGCTGGTAATATCAGCACTGATCATGAACAGATGCTGTGAGCATGTTTGCTTTAGCACCTTGCTGGTCTTTAATCACCTTTGTTTTGTTTTTTTTTTCTTTTTTTCTTCATTTAGCCACCAGATAATGGGCCTCCACCATTACCAACATCATCCCTTCCAGAAGGCTATTATGAAGAGGCAGTGCCACTTAGTCCTGGAAAGGCTCCTGAGTATATCACTTCCAGTGAGTAGTACATGTCCGGGTCTGTTTCTGAGCAACTGCTAGTTCCAATGCCCTTCAGTATGTTTGGCATTCGAAAGCTACATCTCTGTTAGTGCTTTGGTGATGTGCAGTAAGCATGGTTTTGACCTTTTTTGGCCTTGTGTAATTGTCCTCACTGACCATACATTGGTTTGGTTTGTAGAGATGTTTCAGTGTGCACAAACCAGGTTCCTTTTCGAGGAAACTAAACCCAGAGCTCCGCCTTAGGTGCACATCAAACCTGCTGCAGCCCCCACTGGGGACAGAGAGTCCAAATCAGCGACTGGGCCTTTGGACAGCTTTGAACCGTGAAGGTGATGGGGGATATTCAGACCAGGGCTCCAGAGTTAAGTACAGTCCAACATAAACCCCTTCAAACTGCAGATAGTGTAGAGGCCTCAAAATTTGGTGCTGATCTGCAGATCTACTAATAACTTCCTATTGCACTGAATTAATTGTTAAAGTAGACAGATAAACATCTAAAGAAAAAAGACAGGGCCTTTTCTAAAGCAAAGAATAAAAAAGGTGTGATTTGCAGCATTTCTGATGACATATTATGGACAAGGATTTGTCATTCATACTGAATCCTCCAAGCTGTGTTTGATGCACATGACAGTATTATTTCGACTACTCATTTAGTGCAAAAGGCAGGGGGCTACCTCCTAACCGATCACCAAAACTTCTTGCTGCAACACACAAATGCTCTTTATTGCATCCAACTACTTAGCCAGAGACTGACTGTACTTAAGTGGCAATAGGATGAAAGCACACTGATGGAACGATGAAGTGACTGCTGTGAGCATTTACACAGGGTCAGTGAATAGGACATTATGTACTAAAAAATTGCAAACATTTTCCTGTTTGCTACTCTTTTTTATTGGCTGAGATAATTTATTACTTGTGTATGTCTCATTTATCACTGATAGTTATTTTTTGTGACCCAAAGATGAAAGGGATATCTGCCCGCTTTTTATAGACACTTTTATTATTTGAATCAGAATGAAAGAATAAAATAAAAACTCCGTTCTTAAAACACATGCATAAAAGACACTTTAGAACATTAAATTTTAAGTTTGTACGTTGTATGTCAGGGAAAATTGTTTATCATTGTGCATTAGCTCTAAAAATAAAAACCAGATTGGGGTATCTGGCAGCTCTTAATTTACCTAGCAAATTCAAGGTAAGAAAGAGTTTTGTAAAATGTAAAATAAATGAAGGAACATGTAGTTTTGCAAAGCAGCAGAATCATTCCTGTCTTCATTTCCTCCTTTGAAATGCTGCAGGGTGGTCCTGCTACACCCTGTAATCTGGTGAACTGCTGATTTGTGTTTGGTCATTAAACAAGAGCCATGCTCAGGCAGGAAAATATTAATAGTACTGCTAAAGGATTGCCTAGGAAAAAAATACATAACAAAATATGAAACTAGGCTTTTATTTTACTTAGCCATCCAAAACCAAGAAAATATTTAGAAGATCAGACTTAAAAGTTCATTAATAATTCCATAATTTAAATATATATGTACCCATAGATATACAACTTTTTTAGTCTAACTCATAATCTGTCTTGCCATGATTTTGCTATATTTTATGTCCTGTAGTCTTTTACTACATATTAAAAATAACTCACTCTTCATCCGTAATAAAGTTGCTTTAAAATTCAATATACTTTTCATAATATGTCTCCACACAAACAAAACTTCCACTAAATCCAGTGTGTTGTTCTGTGGGGTTGTGAATAATATGAATATAGGCAATTAAAATAAACCATCAAAGCACTGTATTAACTAAAGATGGAACCTGTAGTTTTTCAGACTAATTGAGATTGAGAAGGTCGTAACAAAGAAGTGCTTAAAGTGTGGGACCCACAATAGTAAGCTGTTAAATAGCTGTTGAGATGATAGGTATAATTGTCTTGAGTAAATATTCCTACAGAATATTTTTCTAATATCATTAATAGCTATCAGGTGCACATCCCGTATGTCCAACCTATTAAGGGGAATGGAAATGGCAGAGAATTACAGAGGAATATAGTTCATGAAAATGAAATATCTACAACCTCCCAATGTCCCTGTACTTTATTTGTAAACACTTGAATGTAGGTGAAAGCAAGACTGTATATGGCTTGACTGATAATTCTGTTCCCCGTTTATTAAAGTACTCATCTGTACAATATGTCTAAGTTGTAATAGGCTAATATTTGGAATACACTATTACAAATAATGTGAAAGACTACTGTGGTACCCACCCTTTAACGTTAGGAAATTTTCGTTCAGATAATCGTGAAAAACCATTGTCAGAAGAAGCTCGAATAACCAAAAAATGTAGAAGATGCAAAAGATGCAGATACATATAGCAACATTGAAACATGTATCAGTGCATCCTAAGTCACTGAGACTTAAGTAGACCTAATAAAACCTCTTTCTTTTGGAGAGACACTGTAAGAATCTTTCATTTTTTTCCCTTGATTACTGTGAATGCTCTGTTATCCCTCTCTCCTCTCCCCTCTACGAGACCCAAAGAGTGTGTTGATTTGAAAGTATGCACATGACGTTATCACATCTTGCCTATGTTTTCGTGTTCAGCCTATTTCATTACCCGTTGTGATGAGACAATAGTAGATGACAGGATTTAGTCACTAGTAGCCTTTACACAACGTACCTTTTCACTGTTTAGCCTTCCACAATTTAACATTTTCTAATAGGCAGTTTACTGCTTTCCAGTGGGAAAGTAATATTGCTTCAAAACCCTTGGAAATTATACATCCATGTTGAACTTCTCAGGGTATCTTTCCCAACGTCTGCTAAATGTCGGTTATGTATGGATAGTAGAATGCCTATGGTATTTATGTTAAAATACACTAGTCGCTTCACAAAGTGAACAGAAGCTAGTTTCTATCTTCAGAGCCTAAAGACCTCAGAGGTTTGTAGGCAGGAGATGGCAATGACTCCCCAGAGATCCCCTTAACACTGTGCTATGATGGGAGTCCAGAAATGTTAGTCTCAGAAGCTTCTACTGGCTTCCTTTCTTCTATAAACAGAGATATGGATAATCTTGTGACCGCTGTGCCAGCAGAGGCCCATTGCTGCTTGTACAATTTATCCCCAACATGAAATCTGCCCTTGAACTGCTTGTGAGCCACATGAGAAGTACTTAAGGTGCAGCTTTTCGGTCTCTACTTCAAAGTCACAATCTTCACTTCCTGCAACTAATTTTTATGAAACTGATAAAATGTGAAGTAAAAAAATTTTATAAGATTGAATGTTGTGAAGAAAAAGCAATGGTTCAACCCAGTAATCTTGCTGAAAAGAAAGTGAGATTGTTGCACGGAGTTTGAGGTAAGAAGAAAGCAGCTCTGTTATATGGTAGAGATGACTGATAATTGTATTCAAGGTGAAACCTTTTTTCCTGCAATATGAGAAAGTTAAAACATATTCTAAAAAGGAAAGAAGAATGATCTGCTAAAACAGTGAAAACAGATTCAGTATTGCCTTTTACATCCTTTGGACAGATGCACTTAAAAATGCAGATGGAGAAGGCATTTTTGGTAGGCCATCTTCAGACAGAGAAGGTCTTTGATTCTGCTATGCAGACAACCCTTCTTCAGTGTATGCTCATAATACAGAAAAATGGCTCAACTCTCAACAGTCTTAATGAAGACTATATATGAGGAATGTCCTTTCTGTACACTCTTGTTTCAAACTGATCTAATGAAAATGAACACCACAAACTCTTATACTGAAAAGGTGGTTTCTTAATTTTGGAGGAAAAATTTTACCTGTAATTAAGTGGAAAACTGCTATCAGAATAGTATTGCCTTATCTCACTATTTGAGTAGTGATTTCTTATCTCCTTTTCTGCTTCTTACCAGGTCTCCAAAATTTTTAAGTTTCAAAATAATCTTATTGCCAATACTAGAGCAAAATCACAAATGATGTGAAAGATTGTACAAAGGGAGTGAACATTTAAGTGAACATTGTGACAAGGGCTTAGCTGCAACAAAGAGTACTATTAAATTCAAAGAAGGGATGAGGAAGATATGTTATGGACACCAAAGTTTTGCTTTTTTGAAAGGGGAGAAAGTGGAGTTAAAGGTGAAATGCTTTACATGAAAGACCACTAGTTGCCAAAGAGACAGCAATTTTATGGCAGCTTTTCCCTTAGCCTGTGTCTCTGAGAGAAGGCTTTCTTGAAAATGCTGATGGATCTTGCATTTTCGTATTTGGTAACTTGGCCACATTAATCATTCTGCCTCCACTTCAAACAGGTTGGTGTGCTACTGTATATTTGAGATTGGTCAATGAACTCCCAAGCGTTTCCAGATATATCTGTGCGAAAGGTTCTGGATAGCCTCTCCAAAAGAGGGGGAGCAGGGGGAAGTTGTGTTTTGATTCTGGTTTTGGTATTTTTTTGTTTAGGCTTTTTTCCTGCTTCATAGGGAGGAAGTCAGAAGAGACAGATGAAATGGCAGGTTCTACCAGATCTTGCACGTTCTTTTAAACAAACAGGAAAACAAAACAAAAACAAAAACCAAACCTACAGAATACCTGTTTCAAAATCTGTCAGGTTAATCATCTACCCTAAATTTTTCCATCTTTTTCTTGTTTTTCCTAAAATGAATGAAAAAAATGCTCCCATTTTCCCTTTGGTTTCCCATTGATAATCATTTGTGGCTTTTGCCGCTAGCCTGCGTGGGACTGCCCCTGAGCCAAATGCTCCATGGTTGAACTGATCAGAAGACAGCAATTCAGTTTCACAAAAAAAATTCAAGAGCTTGAAATTTTATTTTCATTTCCCTTTGTAATGAAGATAAAAATTTGTAAAACATGTTTGTAAAAACGCAAATTGGGTCCAGTCTTGGTTCGGGGACGTTGAAGTTTGGGTGTATTGCGTTCTGACTCTGCTTGTGGCTAGGTAGTGGCTTAGAATGAGCTCTGCAGCCATCCGCTCTCTTGTGCTCTTCCCAATTTCCCCAGATCTCACTGCCATATCCCAAACTGTGCCCTAAGTGCCTATGCTAAAGGAAGCAAGAGATTTTCTTCCTTTTTCAAGCCTAAAAATATATCAAAGTCTCCTTGAAGTGTTCGGACAAAATTTCAACTTTTGAAAATATTTCTATTGAAAATTTTCTCTTTTCAATTTCCTGTTGAAAATATTAAAAATATCAACTCTCCTGCATGGGAGTATGTGCTCCCAGGATGTTTTGCATGCACTGAATGACAGACATGCCTTCAAGTTTTATTATCTGAGGGGCTTTATATACATGTATGTATATGTATGTATGTATCTATTGATTCATATATACAAAGAAACATATATGTATGGGGGAAGAGAGGTTCTGTGATAATGACAAATTAGTTTTGTAATCAAGGCCACTGCTACAGAACTGACTGCTTTATTGAAAATGAAAGGCCTGACCAAAGACCATTTATTTAGAAAGGAATCTTGCCATTACATCACCAAACTTGGAGCAGGATTAAACTGTTTAGGCTGAGCACATAACAAGAGATGCTTTTTTGCAGAATGCTATTAACTCAAGCAGAGTCTGTAGGACAAAGAAGAGCATCATCTATTCAGCATTAATCACTGCATGTGCTGTATTTTAGAGTTGTATGAAATCTTATGCCCTGTGCTTTACTCTTGTGACCTCTGTCATATTCAGTGTTTGTTTCTTAATACGCTGTACTAATATTTATATTTCTGTGCCTATGTGTATTTTGCGTTAAGCAACAGGGCAGGATTAAAATGTTTCTTCTGTAAAAGAATCACAAAAGATGAAGGTACCTGCCAAATAATACTTTGAAGAAGATAAAGCACTACCTAAAATTCTGTGTATTTATTCCCAGTTCACTTGTTTAATTAAAATTCCCAAGGTGTCAGTATGGGTCTTTTATAAAATTTCATAATGGAACAGCTTTCATCTTATAGCATCTCTTATTCAGCAAAAAGTGTTTTGGTATTGCTAAGTGCTGAAACAGTTGTTTGTTTGCAGCTGACCTTTAAAAATCTTTATTTAAAATGAATCCTGCTGAGATTGTTAAGTTATTTCAGTGTTTTTCATGGCTAAATGTATTAACTTGGCACTTTTTTGCTTTCCTTAAAGATTATGACTCGGATGCTATGAGCAGCTCTTATGAATCCTATGATGAAGAGGAGGAAGATGGAAAAGGGAAAAAAATGAGACATCAGTGGCCTTCTGAGGAGGCCTCTATGGATCTAGTGAAGGATGCCAAAATCTGTGCCTTCCTCCTTAGAAAGAAACGATTTGGGCAATGGACAAAACTACTGTGTGTTATCAAAGAAAACAAACTACTGGTAATTTTTATTTTTATCTAGCTATATTTTCATTGTACCTTTTAGATGATGTGTTTATTTCTACAGGAAACTGTTTTTTGTAATATTCTGCAAATATCCAAGAAGCAGACAACCACTGAAATGGTAACTGTATCATTTAGCCACTTAAGACTTTGATTTTTATTGCACTTAAACTTAAATTCAGGCAGTTGCCTGACATATGAAAGAAAGTCTGGCCTATTAGTTTCTAACATATTTCATCTGAAAAAAAAATCGCTGAAACTGTAAATCCAGTCTTTCATTCCCTGTGGAAGCAAAAATCTCATAGGGAACTTTGTGTATGAACTATTGGATCAGACCGTTAGAGAGAAAAGTCCCTTGTTGAGAATTCACTTGGCAGCATATGCCGCTGTAATGTATACACTTTAAACTAAACCTTCGCCATCTGTTCAGCAGTAATTACAGATGCAGCATTCACAGGATGCACAGCTGCATTATAGAAAGGACAGAAACAAGTGGATGTATTTGTTCCTTTAGTAAATCTGTTATGTTTTTTTTCTGATTGGAGGCACCAGTAGAAGATTCCATAAGTTAGTAAATTATCCGCTCATAGATATGGTTTTGTTTTTTGAAAAGAGAGTCTAATTGACAGAGACATTCATTTCTGTATCATTATAAGCCACCTAAGGCTTAAAGTAATAGATCAGTTGGGGTCTTAGACACTCCCTATCTTCCAAGCTGATGCTTACAACTTTTGTAACTAATTATGTAACCAATAATTATTGCAATATCCCAAATGTTAAAAGCTGATTAACATGTGATAGAACATTTTCTGCAGATCATCATTATTACACTGATCCAAGATAGCTTATCTGTGTTCACTTTCCAAGTGCATTTATGCTTATGGCTTTATAGGAAATAATAGCATATGAAAGAGAGATAACTAGATAAGAGGTTTCTGAAAATATAGTTGGAATTCATTTGCTGGTTCTCCATGATTTCTGAGGATTTTTAGAATGTTGATTCTGATTCAGTTTGTATTATATTGTTGTGATGCCATTATCCTTAGTCCACATGAATATCACCATAAATCAGAATCATATCAGATTTCAGGAGCCTGTGATAACAGTTTGAAGTAAAGAAAGAAAGAAGGAAAGAAACAGATTTTCTCGGAAATCAAGCAATATTTATTCTAGAATTATGTTTGTTGTTCTATATAAAAATGTTGTTTTTTCCATTTTCTTTTCCTTTAACTACATGTGTGGTCTTAAGAGCTTTTTTTTCTTATAGGGATTGTTTTTCAGTAATTCTGTAATGGGGATTAAGAAAATAAAAATCACAATAGGAGTCAAATGACAAAGTTACATGAGATTAGTTTATTGTTTGAAGGAGGACTTCATGTGTAACTTATGAGATATGCAAGTAAAACAAATATATGTTCCTAGGTATTAGTAATTGCCTATGTTATAAATACAGCTGTGATCATAGGACCAAAGTATTTTATTTAGAATTAGATATTAGAAATAGCTCTTAATAGGGAATTGCTTTTCACATAAAGTTGTTTAATATATAAGTACTCAAGTTTTAGTAGTGTATAATTATAAGTAAAATCTTTAACTTAATGTAAAGGAAATCATATGCTCTGTAATGGTTCTTAAAGTGAATAATAATGTATTTTTACAAGGTTCCATATCTTGAAAACTTAACTTTTTTACTGTTACAAACTTCTTTAAATTTGTGACTAAGCTAGAGGAATTTTGAGTCAATGGGCCTTGGAGAGGAAGGAAAGATAATGAGTGATTTACAAAGACTGGTTGAGAGTGGCTGTATTTGGTCAGCCTAAGTTGGAGTGTTTATAATACACTTTTAACAGCTACTGTGTTTTTGAATGTTGCATCATGAAATGAATACTGCCAGGAGGCACAAAAGAGTTTGTGTGCTTTTCTCTGCTCACATTTATGCTCAATCTCCTATGTATGCACCTATTAATCAGTCGTCTTTAATATCAGATACCTTTTTAGCCTTCATACTTATTTATCTGAGAAAAAGCCCATTTGTGTATGTGTATAAAGTAACTGGACATTCACCTACACAATGAAACATTGTTCTGCAGTCTGGCACTTGATGACAGTTTTAGGGAACTGAAAGATACTGAGGTAGTAGCTGAGAATAGGGAGTAGGTCTGTAGGACAGGTAATGCTATGTGAAACCTTTCATATTTAGATCACCAGTTCAAATATAGAGCAGGTCATCAGCGATCCAACATGAAATGGCTGTTTGTTGACAGTACTTGCTACTGAGGGAAAAACAGCTGGCAGTTCATATGGTTTTAGCCAGGACCCTAAAGAGTAAACCAACACGGTGGTTGGGCTGTGCAGTGTCAGATTAAACTGAATTATCTGGAAAAGTTTCCATCCTGCGACTTTGCCCCCTCTCTGCTCTCTGACAAATTTTGTTACCTCAGCAAAAAGAAGAGCTGAGTAAGTCCATGTCTGCTCCTCTGCAGTGTGTAGGCACTGACATAGGTTTACCTGGACGCACCGGACTGTCACTGCCAGAAATAATCCCCAAGATGCTCAGCCCACAGTCAAGAGGGCAGGGTGAGCTCCTGGGCTTTAAAGTCTTCAGCTGTGCCAGCATATTCTGCCACCACATGTGAACAGCTATCCTAAACCATTCTCTGCCTACCTGATCAAAATCAAGGTTGAGTCATATGGATAATATAGAGAAGCTTAATGTCCTCCATGTGTTGTACCTGTTGTGCAATAAAAAACCTCTATTAATATCAGTCTGGAAGTAATTTTGCTCTACAAAGGGGATGAGGAGGAGGAATGCAAGTTAGTGTTGGGTAAACTTTGTGGTATGTCATAAAGGGATGCATGGAAAATATTAAAAATTAAAAATACCATTTCTATGTAATAATAGCTTTCACCAAAAGTTCAGAAAGATGAGATTTAACTTACATTCCTTATATTTATTTAGTGTTATAAAAGTTCCAAGGACCAGCAACCTCAGATGGAGCTGCTGTTGAATGAGTGCAGTATCACATACATTCCCAAAGACAGCAAAAAGAAGAAGCATGAGCTGAAAATCACTCACCAAGGAGCGGATGCGCTGGTTCTAGCAGTACAGAGCAAAGAGCAGGCAGAACAGTGGCTAAAGGTAAGGTAGGGTTGCTGACCCAAACCTTTCCACTGACAAAACTCCTTTTCCCTGGTCAAGTTCTATTGAAAACTGAGATTCAGACAGAATCTTTCAGCCAGTTCCAGACCACTTACATCCCATCTAAACTGGGGCTGCAGAAATTCGAGACTTAATGTCCAGGCCTTGAGGAACCCAGGATACTGTAAGCAGCTCCTTGGGCAACCAGCAGTTCAGTACTGTACAGCTGCTGCTGGTGCAGATGTTTTTCACTCCTGGTTGCACCAAAAGGTGTAAATTTCCCTTCTCTTGCGTCTCCATCTGATTTTGCAGAAGGCTTTGCTGGTTAGGGCACATGCTCAGTGAGCTGCAGGTTCAGGTTGCTGTTGGATGGGTGTGTACAGGTAGCCACCAAGGCTACTATGAAGAAATAGGGCATAGCACCACCACAGTCATCTTTTTTAAAAGATGAGGAGATACTTATTCGAATGACTCTGAATGGAGAAAAATCCTTCAGCTTCTGGTTGCTAAATAGAGTCTGCTAATCCTAGTTTAGCAGCATATCATCTGTTATGGTTTGTTTGGGAATGTAGACTTCTGAGAAACAGGGTTTTGTCATCTTCCACTCCTTTCTGTTCAGTGTCTAAAAATGTGGAAAATCCCAGCACAAGTGCTGCAGTTTTAGATCCTAACCAGATTGCTAGTATTTATGTTGGACTTTGCCAGTCTCAGATGTGGGGGTCAGTGAAGTAGTGTGGGAAACTACCACTGCAGTTTCAGTGGCTTGTTTTAAGGCCTTAAAATCCAGTCCTTTAAATGCATGTAAAAGTCTGAATGCATAAGACTCATCAGGCAATCTCCATGCTGTGCTCTGATCTAACCTTATATGGTGCTTATTTTGCTAAGAATAAATTGTGTTTTTCCAAACACAATCGAATTAAACGCGTAGGAATTTCCTGATGACAGATAGTTTTTCTGTAGAAGGGGGAGAAGTAAAATGCAGCTTAAGAGGTATGAGATATGCTGAAGGCTAATTCAACAAATGGAAAATTAATCTGTAATTTCCTATTTTGCAATATTTGAATATACCTTTTGGGGTTGTGCTGGGTTGCTGTGTATGTGCTATTTTTAACTGAGAGTTTGTATCTTAGAAAATGCAGTGTTGTCTTTTTAATAGAAGCTAAAGGCAGTCATGAATTTTATAGGCTTTTTCTAACATCATTATCTTGTTTTATCTCCTAACACCATCCAAGTGGTCTATTAACTCACCTAGTGTTTCAAAAACACTGATTGGAAAGAAATGGCATTCACAGGTCCTACTCTTTTCCAAGGGAATTCCACTGCAATTAGATCATAGTAACTAACTACCCCATTATTTCCTGCGTTGTTCTAAACTTGGATTTGGTAATGCTGAATACATTGGCACTTACCAGACTTTCTTTCATTACAATATTTTTCTTTTCTTATTTATACATAAAACATTCCCCACACAGACAGACAGAGCACTGCTAGATTTTTTCCATATCACAGATGCATTCCTGCTACTAATTAAAAAAATTGATTTTGTATATTGTATGTTAGCAAAACTCCTATGTGCTGAGGATGAGCGGCTGGGCAGTGTGCTATCTGCAAAGTGTTTGGACACAGACTGGCAGCACTTTACTTAGTCCCTTCACATGGCAAAGCTCTATTAATAAAGCTCTTTCAGGTACATGGCAATGCAACTGTACGCTCAACGTCCAGCTCCTCAGTGCTGCTGGAGCACCTCCATTCTGTACAGTACAAATTACCTTCCCAACAACAAACCTAACATGGTTTATGCAGTTCTTGCAACCACTCCAAGGTTTTCAGAAAGTACAGCTTTTCAGTAAAAGGCAGTGGTTTTGCATTTTTAAAAATACATCAGCATTCAAGGCTTTTTTTATTGTGAAAATAATTATTTTTTGCTCATTCAGCCCTCACTTCCAGTGAGCTCTGGAAATCTTGTGTGGATTTATGTAGGAAGTTACCACACTGTATTATCTTGGGAGAAGTGGTTTGAGCTTTTCCTGCCTGTCAGTCCGAGGCATGCTCCCACCCAAGTTCTCTGTCAGCAGCGTATGATTTCAGTAGTTAATAAAATGGGCAGATTTAGAGACTCTGGCGATAGAGGAAGGTCTCTGCAGCCATCTTTTTTAATCATAATGCACCTTTTCTACCAAAGATATGGCAGGCAGTGGAGCCAGGTTATCAGGCAGGCACAACAGGTTCTCCTGAAGAAACACGTGTGTAACTGTCAGGTCGGGGCTTTCCTTTGGAGCCTGGAAAGCTCAAAATGGCTGTGGAAGCCAGAGCCACTCAGGAGATTTTTCCCACGAGAGCTAAACCAGATGATTTTTTTTTGAACAGTAAGATGTAATCGGTATAAAAGATATTTACTTTGGCAGACAATTTTAAAATATCAATTGGAACACAAGTGGTATTAAAACAAGTAGAGCTGAAGTAAATACAGAGTATTTTAGACTTTTTTTTTGTAAAGATGACACCAAAAAACAGCTGATAAACCTAATGTAAATTGAAGTCTAGACTGCAAACCACAAGGGGAGTTTCAGGTTTACCAGCTTACAAATGCTTGATGAAAAAGAGGTAGCTGATGTCACCGAAAAGCCTGTCAAGATTGCAGAGCATCAAGCGTAACCAGTACAAATTCCAGGCTACAGCTGAGATCATAGCAGTAATACAGTGTGCAACATAAAGCGGTGGAAATTTCCAGACTTGAGTCCTAAAATGTACCCACAAAAATGTACATGAAAAAATGTCTGCAGTTATACACTCTGACCCAAACAGGAGCTCTTTCCATGCGTGCTTGAGTATATGTGCATCTGTGTGCACTTTTGTGCCTTTGTGGTCAGGTAAGGTATTAAAGTCTGCCTGTTTGTCTCAGCACATCCTACATTGAAACTAGGTACTTGTCAGCACCCCTGAGAAATGCTGCATGAAAAATAAAAGGACTACTAAGAACATGACATTACAAGAAGATGCTTGTTTACTGGCTTCGTTCATACAGATGAATGTGTTCTGTGTGCAACACCTTCAAACTAGACCACAAAAAACTGCGCTTAAAATTAAAAATCAGTGTATGCCAGAGAAATGAAGTTTTAAAGTAGCTTCTTGTAGAAGACCAGTAAAGGAATGGAATGGTCACAGTGTCCATCCCTGAGGCCTTCCCCTCCTCCTAGCATTGCCTCCTGCATACAGGTATTTCTGATGTTTCACCATCTTATCATGCAATAAGGAAATCTATCATTTTGAAATACTGGACTTCATTTTCATTTTTTCCTAACATTATCCTCCCTTTGTTAACTTTTCTTTATTTTACTGTATGCAGCCATGGTTTGCTGCAATGTCTTCAGTTTTCATAAGCCAAGTGGGCTAGAATCTAACAGAGAATATTCCAGGCATAAATAGGTGTATACCTGGATCATTTTGGCAATGCTGAGTTAATTCTGGACTTGCTGGGATAAGAGGCTTTTTCCCTGAAGAAAGAAAAAAATTAAGATTGTGACTTCATACAGTCTTTTAAAGACTCGGCAACATTCCTCATAAGACTGCTAATACAGTTGTCCTACCCAGTTTCCATCTCTGATAATTGCATGTTGCCTTGAGTAAAAGTCTTTGAAAACATATTTTTTTCACTGCCCTGAGCTTAGTGAGTGGAGTAAAGTAGCTTCTGGGCTTCACTCTTCATGTGGACTGGGTTTTACCAAGGAATAAGCTCCTGACAGAGCTATTAGCTTACCAGTTTAAATTAGCACAAAATTGACTTTGTAATTGTAAACATTATGTGGCTAGTTTTACTTTCTACGGGAATTTCCAGCTAAAGATCTTAAAACACTTCAAATATTAAATAATGTTCCCCAAAGAGGTTATTATCTCCATTTTGTAGCAGAGTAAAGTCAAGTGCTGAATGATCATGCCTTAAAACTGACTGGAAAAAAATGCATTTGGGGATGTGTACTCTGTATAACTGATTTCCATACAGCATTTGTTAGCTTTTAAGTAACTTCAGTAACACACTGTGTCCCAAGACAGTCAGGCTGAGTTTTTTCTGTACCACACATCATCTCCAGCAGTAAAGGCTTTGCAAAGCAAATTGAACCTCCCGGGACTTACGCCCCCATTTTCTTAATAATATGTTTTTAGTTACTTCATTTCAAGCCATTGAGAGGTCAGTATGTTTGCCTAAGAGCTGCTGGAGGAATAACGTGGATACCCAAAGGACTGAATTGCGTGCGGGAGCTTTGACCATCCTGCCGCAGAGTCCCCACCAGCGTGGTCCGACAACGTGGAAAGACCCCAGCTCTGCCATGAACCAGAACGTGTTTGTGCGACTGGTACTATGAAAAACAATATGTTGCTTAAAAAGAGCAGATGCAGTATGTAAATCAAAAAGTGGTGGATACAGAACCGCAAACATCCTATTTGCACATTTGCTCAGGGATGAATTTTCCTTTAAGTTCCTGGCTAAAATCACAAATCCAGGCTGCAGCAGATCTCAGCACAGAACCGAGCAGGGCTGACACTTGGTCCCCTTTTTTAACCATTAGATAGTTATTGCTTTCCTACTGCTGTTTCCCTTCTTTCTGAGCTCATGGCTTGAACTGCTTTCTCTCTTCTACTTGCAGCTATGTGTAGAAAGGTATTTAAATCGTGCCCAGTTCAGGTTTGCAGCCTAAAGCGCTGCTGTCAGGGCTGGGGAGTCGGCTTCCCCTGCAAGGGGCACCTCTCCCTTTGCGGCAGCAGTGCCTACCGCCGCGCTCCCCAGCGCCTCCGTCCACGTGACTTGGGCTGTATATGGCCGCATATGACAATAGACTTCTTGCAAATAATGCAGGAGAGAGGATGTAGGGGTTGTATTGGTTGAGTATGTCAGAAAATAATTTTTAAGAGGATATACAGGCATTGAAGATAGGCCTTTTTAAGGGGATATCCAAGCAGTAAGGATAGGCCTGCTGGCTGCCAGAATCTCACCCCCACTTTGCTCAGATGAACAGCAATAAGGAAGAAGATGAATCTTTTCAGGCTGGGGTATTCTTGAGAATCAGGTTTTCCAGTACACAAGCTAAAGGGAGTTTCTTTTCAGAACTCACAGCATAGGTTCTGTGGATAACGACTGCTTTTCCTCTAATGTGGGTTGCTTGACTGTGAACTCCTTGGGGCATGTCTTCTGCTGTTCTGCAAAGTACTAGTAGAGTTTCGATGCTCTGTTAGGGAGAAGGTTGTAACTGGCATAGTTAAATATATGTGGAGCAAGGGGTCCAGAAGAGAGACAGGATGAGACTATGATTACACAGGAATGGTGAAGAGTCCCAGAAAGTCACTACTTCTCAGGCACTCAGCAAGGAGTGTTACAGAAATGAAAAATACTGGGTTAGCTCTGAAGTCAGTCCTTTTCCTTCTGCTTTATTGTGCATAACAGATTTCAGCTTTACCACATTCCTTATCTTCAGAGTTAAGAAGAGACAAGTGACAAGAACTTTAGTTCTTCCCACTAGAAGCAGGTTCTATATTCTGTGAAACACATGGGTAGATGGGAGGCATTGGTTTGTTGGTTGGATTTTTAGCCCAGGTTCATAAAGAAATGAAGCAACTGTGCAGTCAAACCATCAGTGTTCCCCCTAATCACTTTTGAAGTCAATCATTTTTAAACTTAATCCTTTCCTTGCCTGATTTGGAAGACAGTGGCAGTCTCACAGGCATTAAATTCTTATGAGTTTCATGAAAACAAGCTCTGGGTAGAAGAAAGGACACTATAATCATGTCCCTATAGTGCACAAGTCGGTAGCCTGAACTCGTCCCAAGGAATCCACCAGGAGAGAGACTTCCATGTTCCTCAAATGCAGGAAGAGTTTCAGCCACTCTTATTCCTTATTAGGTACCAGAGAGTTCAACCACAAGTAACCAGCCATAATTGAGGTCTTCTGCTCAGAATTTGTTGGGTTCCTTTATGGCAGATTCGGGATAGCAAGGAGCTGACTTTCTGATTTTACTTCAGAGCCAGTGCTTTTATCTGGAGCCTTTGAAGGTAGCTAGAAAATTCTCATGATTTGATCCTTATGACTTCACATGTAAAAGAAATGAAGTTAGGGCAGGTATTTTGCCTCCAGTCATGCTGTGTCATTTAAAATAGAATACAATAACTATAGAAATTTGTAGATGAGTGTAGGTATGAAGGTTTTATAGTAAAAGTTGATGATTCCATAGTAAGATATTTGTAAAGAGAGAAATATTCCAGACACACCACATGGCGAAAATTCCACTGACTTCACCCATCCTTGTCAACTGCCTAGGGCAGAGAATCTTTCCAGCCTTATAACTGCAAATATTTCCCCTCTATTCCTCATGTCACCGAAGTCGACGCAATACACTTTTGTATATCCTGATCCATCTGGGGATTCGAGGTCTTTCTATAATATAAATATGGAAAAATAGTATAGTTCAGGCTGCACAAGCATTTTCCAAGTTTGCATTCAGAAGAGGCAGTTCTGAAGTCTAATAATTGTAATATTACAATGGTAATTGTATTTAAAATTCTTTTGATGGAATAACAGGATTTTATTTTAAATGTATTTAGCTTTGAATCTGTCCAAAAAAATGAAAAAATGAAAGACCTACAGTTTTCTGATTATGTTTGCTCATATATTTTAAATAGGTTAATATATATCCTGTCTGCAGTCTCAGTTTGATTTTCTTGACAGATGACCGTGTGTGTGTGTGTGTGTGTTATGTACCAATGTATTTGTGGTGAGAAAAAAAGAATGATTTTCTTTTTCTTACATGTGTGAAAATATAAACTAATAATGAAATTGGTCATTTTTCTTGAGGTTTGGAAACATACAGATAACTAATACTAATATACTCAGGACAGCCTTCCAATTTGTTCCATCTTATTGAAATATAACACATCATTGAAATATAACACACTTTTATTTGCTTTCTAGTTGTAGAACCATTGAGATATATTTATTTGTATTTTCATACATTTCATTCCAATGGATAAAAGTTTACTCACCTCTTTTCCCCACTCTCGCTCACAACTTTTCTTTTTATAAAAATAATGTTATTTTTTATTCATATGACTCCAGGAGATGGAACATAGAAAAAATGACAAGAACTAAGAGTCTTGTGATTAAAATTATGCAAGTTGGCAGCACTGGTGGAATGTTTTATCCTTAAAGTTTTGAGTTAAAGCTATAAGCATGTGAAAACCACATTTATAATGGCAGCTGTCTGCAAACGTAATTAAAGAGAGTGCATCCAGGCAACCATTATATATTAAAGCCATTTCATCCTGCGGAGCTCTGAAAATCTGAGTTTTATGCTGTGTATCAAACACAATTATATTGCACATAGAAGGTGATGTGCAAGTCTGCCAGTGAATCCCTTGAACCCAAATGAAGTGTTGAATCCTTGAATATGCATTTACCTGAGATCTGGCCATGAGCTTCCATTTGATACTGTGTCATTTCTCGAATCAAAATTTAATTACAACCCAATTAAACTCTTCAGGAAAACTTTTCCTTAAATATGTGAGGTATGATAAGAACCGTATTTACTTGAGTGCATGACTTTGCACATACTACTCAGTTATTGCTGCCAGATCATTTCCCTCTGTTCTGTCTGTAACTCCCATTACTATGTGCCTCTGCCAAAATTAACTAACTGTGTGGTGTGAGCAGATGCTGAAAACATGAGCCGTTGTATCAGGGTCATGCAGGAGACAGAAATGAATGTTCCCAGAAGCTGTACGGTCACATTTCTTTAGGCAGAAAACAGCAGTGTACTTCCACCAAACTGAACAACAGCAGCTGAAGGAAAAATAATACTCAGAAAGGAGTTCTCGTGCATTTGGGGGGATGTAGGGCTAAGTTTAAGTCTGAGATGCAAATATCTGCCTCTCTGCAATAAAATGCTCCAACAGATATGTATCAGTTTTCTCTTACAAAGCACACCAAGTGCCATGAATTCAATAATACTACATTTATGTTTCTGAGACAAGATACAGGGAAGTTCAGACAGGCAAGAAAGGATACTGAAGTGTTTTAAGATACTAGCTCAGGGCTAAAAATGTGGCTTCATTTCCGTGCTCGGTGCAGATTTCTTATGGGACACTGGGCGAATGATTTAATCTTGCTTTTGTTCCCAAGTTCTTCATCTGTAAAATGGGGCTGCTGCTCTATCTTACCATATGGGATATAGTGCATTTAATTTATGATGTGCTTGTGAATTGTAGCAATAGGGTCTTTGTAATCTCATAAACATTTGGTTTGTTTAGTTTTATTCTTAAAGGGAACTTCAGTGCTGTGAAAGGAATTATAAAATCACATTTGGTGCCATCTTTAGATCTGTAGTGGTTTCCACATCAGATTGATTCATTTTAAAACTAAGAAGATGTTGTTTGTTGCTTTGCTTTTTCTCGCCATTTAAAGCAAGTTAGAAAATTGCTTTTTTCCCCAGAATTGAGAGTTCTGCAGGTCGGATCCTCCTCTCTGCTAACCATACCTGAGATAAACAGTGTAAATGGAAAAGTTGCGTATGTAAACATGAACAGGAACATAGAAACATGTAAAGAGAAAAGTTCACATGCCTTGTTGCAATGCTTCTGATAGAAGATGCCTTTCTTAGGCAGCCTGGCTCTGCTGTCCGTACGTGTCCAACGAGGCTCTTGGCCGTGGTGTGAAGCCGAACGCACGCTCAGCATGAATCTGCATTGAGAATCAAGCCCTATTCAAGTCAGCATGAGCAATTTGGGGCTGATAATTGGAAGGTGGTAACCTCATTAAAGAAACAAACTTAATGATGTCCACTGAGAATCAGCAAAAGTGAATGTCTTTGCCTATCATAGGTTCTTCTGTTTTATGTAGTTTCAGTTTTTGAACTCCCTTAAATTCTGTCAAAATCTCAGTGAATTCCAGGTTCTGAATTTTTATTTAACATTTTAAAAGCAGATGTAATGCCATTCCCATTTCCAAGAATACATTTACGATTTCTTTGACCTATACCGTTATGTCAATGTGCGAGTATAATAAGAAAATACCACAAAATACCACTGCTTAGTATGAACTGTAAGTCGCTCAGCACTTCATTAGTTCTTCAACAGCAAAAAAAAAAAAAAGAGCAGCTGGGTAGTGTATTATGCAAAACTATTGTCCTTTGACTCGCGGGACCTTGGATCCAATCCCACTTTTTTGTCATCGTAATGAAATTAATTTGGTGGTGTGAGCTGAGTTCATGTTGCGAAACTACCCCATAGAAATTAGCAGTTCTGTTGGTTTCTTTACTCAGGAGATGTCTGGAGCTTAGCTTGTCTAGAAACTGAAACCTTCCACCTCTAGACACCATGTCTCCTCCAGGTCGTACATGAAATGACTGCAGGAGGCAATGTGGAGAGGCTCATGTAGTGGCAGCCTGCCGAACACGTTGCCCGTGGGCAGAGAGATGTTTGCACTGCTGCTTTTTTTAACTTTCGGAGTAGTAAATATTTGTATGATTACCCTTCCCAGTTCTCTTTAACATTCATATATAATTTCTTTGATTTGTGTTTGTTGATTAATTAATAAGTTTTGCATTGTCTCTTAAGGTTATAAAAGATGTGTGCAGCAACTGCACTGGAGCTGTGGACTCGGATGGGCCGTTGTCTAGTTCTCCGGTGCACAAGACTGAACTGGAAAAGGTGAAGTTATCAAGAATGATTAATGCAAAATTCCTTATGATTATTTATTATGGGGCACCACTAAACACCACATGGTTTAGGGGCTGTTCAGATCCCAAAGCTGAAATTAAATTTAGTTTCTGGATTTGGTGCACTAACTTTATCTTGTTACACTATTTTCTGGGGATATTCTCAGCAAGTATCTGCTGACTTGTGCTACTGTTTAGCCTCTTTGTCCTTTTCATTTGTTTGGCTTTCTGCACAGATCCTACAGACCTGAAATTTCTGCCATCTTCTATTGATTTGGTCAAGAAAAACCAGCAGACTGGCTTATACCCATTAGCAGCTTCTTTTTAGATTCATACACACTAAGTGTGTATGATGCGCGTGGTGCGGCACAGAGATGGCCCTCTGTTAAGTGCAAAGAACAGGCAGGGATGTGACGCTCACAGAAGAATGGCTGGAGATTGTGAGGAAGTTTTAAGGGAAAATCTTTCCCTTTTTTTTTGAGAATTTAGTTCTTACAGAGCTCTCTGGGCATGCTGAGGTCACTGTCTTGGCAGACCCTTCCAAGCGTTTGTGCCATAACACACAGGAACTTGGCTATTCGGATACAGTTGTCTTAGCTCCCTTGACTCAGCAAGATATTAGAGCAAGAATGAGAAAGGACAGCATCTTTGCAGTGAATGAACAGTACGTTTCTGGCACCTATTTAAGTCCCTGCTCTGCAAAGGCATCCATGTGAGCAGACCTTACTGAAGGCCCTATTTAAAAGTCCCACTGACAAAGGTTTTATCTCAAAACTCCTGCAGGCAAATTCTATCCTTTTGATGTAAGGACATTGCTGTCAGTAGTATTACATTGCATTATACCCAGGAAACTAAGAGCAAAATATGTTCCATGATAGCTCAGATATTCTGATTTCACGAGCCAAAAGCTGTTGTGCTTGTGTGTTTCTGCACATCTGCACATTATTAACCAAGTAACTAAAAATGTCATAAAATAGTTACTTTCTGAAATGCATGCCATAAAAAAGTGATGTTGTATATCAAAACTTCTCATTGGTTTTTGGGGGATAATCTGCATATCTTCTTCATGGCTTCACCACTCATGAGTAACGTGGTTACCACAACCGTGCCAGCATAAACTTTATACCACATCATCACATATTTCTTACCCAACCATTACAGAATAATTGGTGCTAAAAATTTCTTTCACAAATATCTTCTTTGCAGTGATTGATTCCTACACCATGTAGGAATGCACTGTTTTCTGATACGTTGTAATTGTACATGCATATCTGAAGTATTTTTTAAAGAAATAGTTTTAAAGTTTGTCTTATCTGATCCATGTAATTGTTTATCATTCCTTGGCAGGTTAAGAAACAGCAACATTGCAGAGTCTAGAAATGCGTTACAAATACATAATGTGTAATAACATCTTTTGAATTACGATTATCTAACTTAAAATATTTTGATTATACTATCAAATATAGACCTAATTTGGGGTTAGGCTTTCACTGTGCCTTTCTAAAGCTTATATGATACTGTAAAAAAACTCCTCTAAAACTGAACTTTTGACTATCTTCTGTTTGTCTTCCAAGTGGATGAGAGCTTGAAATGTGTTTTATTTCATAGTAAGCATAATTTTAAATGGGCTCATGACACTGCTTTTGGCTCAGGTGACCACATGATATGTCACCTAATCTTTTTGTCCATGCAGAAGTTGTCGTCTGAGAGACCGAGCTCGGATGGGGAAGGTGCTGTGGAAAATGGCATCACTACGGTGTGCAATGGCAAAGAACAAGGTACATCTCAGAGGTAGAGGTGCTTAGTGTAAAAAATATGTGCAGAGAGAGAGAGATAGGAAGTAAAATAGGTTTGGTGTTTATATTTTAAAGAAGTAGGCAATAATGCCTTTAAATATTTTTATTAGTGTTCTATTTAACTTGAAAGTTAAATTATGTCAAGTATGACTCCTTAAAACTTTTCAGTGACAGAAATCATTCAATGTTGTGCAGGTGAAACAAATATAATGAGTGTAAGGACACAGAATATAGAAATCTTGACTTGGTTTTTTTTCTGTGTTCAAAATTGCACTCTTTTTCAGGGCAACTTGGGCAACCACTATGGGCAACTAACAGTTGTGTAGAGTAGCTAACTGTATACTGGCAACATACATAATACGTGTGTAGTTTTTAAGCAAAAAACTATCACTGACTGCTAAAAGGAAATGAAAGAACCATGCATATTATATAGTTTTTTATATATTTGTATACACACACACATACATGTATAACTAAATATTATGCATGATTATATACTTTAACACACTAATATATGCATAATCAAGTAATATTAGTGGGTTTGTGTATGTATATATGTATAAAATTGTATGTATGCTACTGTGAAGCTGTGAATTTTTTTTTAGCCCTTATAAATCTATAAAAGGCACTTCCTAAACCCAATGGGACTTTTGTGTGAGTTGGCTCTAAAAAAATCAACACTTACGCTCTCTTCCCTGCCCCACTTCCTCCTCCCAAAGGTGGAAAAATCCCATGAATCAGTTAGTTAACTTCCCATGCAGCAACAGTATTTTTAGTTGAGCAGAGTGGGCATTTTTCTGCAGCAGCCAAGAAGAAGGGTAATGTGAGCTGTAGTGAGCACAATGTGTCGATACTGGCGTTGGTGCCAGCACTGTCTCTCTCTTTGACTCGATTCCTTCGCCTTCTCCTTGTGTCCTTTCCCAAGGTTTCCTGAATACACAGATCTCTGTGATGTACCCAACAGTATGCAACCTGGTCAATTATTGTGATTTCTAGACATTGCAGTATATGGTTAATTTTCCCACTGTAAAATCTTCCACTAAGCTTTCAGAAACGAATCGCAGTACAGTTTTTAGCTCTGAAACCTGCTGAGCACATCTGTGAAACAAAAGCTGAGCCTTTGTAGTCCAGGATCTCCAGAAGTGCCTGGCGACTCAGGTGCCCAGCTGGAGGCATTTTAAAGGAGCATACACTGTTGGAAAACCAGCACAGCTTAAAATGTCTCAAGTAGGGTAATTAAAAATACCAGTTGCTTTTGAAAATCTTGACCTTCAACTGTGTAGTAATAATAATAATAATAGGCATTAATGACTGCAAGGAGATTAAAATATGCCTGGCATCGCTTTAAGTGGTTCTGGATGAGATATTTTGAATTGGCTTTAAACAATGGAAAGGAAATGCTTTCGGGAGCTCACTTAGCTGTACATGGGAAGAGAGACTCCACAGAGCATTTATCTCCGTGCTTTACCCGCAGGCAGCCTTCGCTCTGCTCTTCACCAGCTTCTTGTTTTGTTGTGGGGCAGGAAATGAGAAGAAAAGGTTTTTGTGACAAAAATCTCTTCCAATCATGCAATCAGTGTACTCCCTAGACTCCCAAAGTTTAAGCCATAAAGGCCTCATTTCTGCTGCCTTTCTCTTCTACGGCAGAATGAAAACAAACGTGCAACTGGACAACAGGGCATAAAAGAACGGGCTTATTCCCCTGCCTGTGCATGGTCATGAGAAAACCTCCTTTGGTCGTCTGTCCCAGTTAGAAAGATCTGCCCTATTTGGGGCATAGAGAGCATAGTTTGGTCCCAAACTGCAGTTGACATAGGTGCTTTTCTGCCCTTCCCCGCGCCGCAGCTGCAGATGTCCCTAGGCTGCGGCTGAGTGGGCCAGAAACCTGCGTCCAGCCACGTGCTGCCTTCAGGGGCTCCCTCCGGTTGAGGGTGAGGAGCGCTGGGCTGTCCTTCCTCCCTAGAGCCTGGGGGCTCCTTGCATGTCTGGAGAGCACAACATAAGCTGTAAGCAACCATCCTTTAGGAAGGAGAAGATGTGACCTTCGCTTGCACACACTCATCGCTGTATTGGTATTTGCTGATAAACTGCAATCCACACCTGAAAACCAGCCTTTCCCGCTCAGAACTGCACGTGGCAGATGACAGATTTGTCCAGGCTTGGCTGCAGACACAATTTCTAACAATTTTCCAAGTTTGCTAACAATTAAACTAAATATGATAAATTACACCATTGTGACTTCCAGACTGTTTCTGTTTTCAGAGCATTCTTCATCCCAGTTCATCAATTCACATAGCCATTTTTCATGTAAACATTTTGTCCTTTTTTTTTCCTCACTTTACTCAAGTCCACAACCACTAAATACTCTATTTTGGGGAAAATGCAAAAGGAATTGTTTTGTCAGGGCAAAACTTACAGCAGCTCAATCACAGTAACTAGTCTAAAATTGTATTTTTCATCAAAATCACTTATCAGGGCAAGTTAATGGATAAATTCACAGTTCAGTCAGTTAATAGACTGACTTTAGCTCTGTTGATAAAATCCAAACCACTTATTTGAATTTTATTTCTGAAAGGAAGTTCATTTCATTTATTTTGTTTTGCAAATAAGTTTCTTTCTGATTCTGTTTAGTCTTAGCAATTTTTTTTTTTCTTATTTTTCAATGAGTTAGTTAGGATTTTACTCAGGTAGGCACTTGCAAAAATGTTATCCCCAGTCTTGATCCTGTTACCTTCAGTAGTTCAATATACCTCAGTGCATAGAGCCATAATATTGCAAGTAACATACTAAGTTTGTGAAAACCTGGACTAGATGTTAGCAAAGTCTCTTCTTTCTGCAGAGCTTTTCCTTTTAAGTCTGTGTGATCATAAAAAGTGCCCACTTCTAATCATTGTCCTGATCCCACTAATTTAATTATTAATAGCTGATTTATACCACTTGTCTTTCCAAAAGGTCTGTTGTGATAAGATATCTTAATCTAATGTAAATAGCAGGGGCATTTTTGCCAGGCAGGCATATTCTTTGTTTGTTAAATACTTAATTATTGAAGTATTTTGAGATAAATGTTTAGGACCAATGAATGATCATCCAGTTGGATTTTTATTCTTATGTATATGAGGTAAATTTACATGCTGGTAGCTCAGTCATATTGATAAATTAGATGATGACTGCTGTAGAAGAGACTTTCAGATTGAGTAGATTAGATAAAATACAAGCCTAATTTTTTTGTTTTCCTTATCCTTTCATATGCCATGATTTTAACAGGGTGAAAGATATTTATAGGTATCAGTATTAATGAGGGCATATAAGGCATATGAGGGTGTATATCTCATTGCAGACTGCAACTTTTGTCTGAATGTGTATTTTGCAGAGGATTGTTTATTTATTTGAACTATTATTTTAATTCAGGTTCTCCCTGTTCACCAGTTTATTCAAACACACTAAAATGCACACTTTTGCTTTCTTGATAGTGAAAAGAAAAAAAAGTTCAAAGTCAGAGGCCAAGGGCACAGTGACCAAAGTAACAGGGAAAAAAATAACAAAGATCATCGGTTTAGGAAAGAAAAAGCCATCAACAGATGAACAGACCTCATCAGCTGAAGAAGATGTTCCTACATGTGGTAAGAGATTTTTGTCTTTGAGTCTTAAATGCACTTTGCAACTAAAACTTTATAAAATTGTAGCCTAGAAATTCATATAAATTTGTTTAACTGCTTTGTTTCTTACCCCAACATCAGAAAGATGCACTCAGACTGAAAGAGGTGCAGAGTAATCAAGAGCCTATCATTTGAGAAAGGACTTAAAGAGCTTGAATTATTTAATGAAATGATAGCACAGGCTAAGAAAGAGTATCATTGCTGTCTGTAGAAAAGATGAGGGGGAGGAGAAATGTGGACCAACAACAGAGAGAAACAAGAGCTACTTAAGCACAAGGATAATTTTTGAACAAATGGATGTAAGAGGAATATAGGCTGGATTATAAAATAAATTTAGGCTGAAAACAGAAAAGATTTCTTGTTGACAGAAGTGTTTTTATGATGGCTCTTGCTAAGGTTATATGTGATGGCAATCATGACAGCAGTGGACCAGCCTCAGCCAAAGTGATCCCATTTAACTCGGGGTTCCTAAACTGATACATATGCACAAAACCAATTTCTTGTAGACTGTTTCAACTACTAGTGTTAAACACGCCTTAAGACAACTGTAGTGCTTGGTAACACCAAGAACATATATTTAAAGGCACGCAGAAAATACAACCTTCTTGCTTACATTTTGCATCTTAGCTGTTAATGTTTGCTCACTGTTCAGGACTTTGTGTAATGCAGATAGCTGGTGTTGTCACAGCTCTGGTGTTTTCAAACAATGCAATGTAGTTGTTACATTCCCTGATATGCCTTCTGGTGCTCCAGTATTAACTAACACTTCTATTATGTGAGCAAGGTTGAACCCACCCTTCTGCCAACCTATTGACCCCCCAGAAAAATCCTATAGAAAGAAAGCTGTGAAGCAGTTGCACAGGATTCTGAATAAAGTCAGGGATTACTTTTTCCCTTTTAATTGATTAGGAAAACTTCGGGAAATCCAGAAAGCTGTGATTAGGCAGCAGCTGGCAGAACTCTTAGTTGCGTGAAGTGCAATAGATGCTTGCCCATGTGAGAAGAGCAGATCTGTGGAACACCAGTGAGAACTTCAGAGATCACAGGTGGCTCTCAAGCCACAATTTGGGAATCATTCACATAAGCAAGCTTTGATTAAATAAGTGTGCATATACATGTCTATACATCAGCTAAATACAGATGTGATTTATCAACCAAAAGAACAGCTGGGAAAACCTGTGTCCAGCCAGATACATCTTCTGAAGCATCTGGCTTCCATAAAAGCTCAAACTTCCTGGGTCTCATGGTCTGTTGATTATTCTGTGTTATGTGAGATGTTAACCTCAGCTGTACAACCCAATTCATAATATTTCTGTCATTATCTAGGATCTGGGCCTAAGTATAGCTATTACTGTGGTCTGCATTTGGCTCTACTCAACACCACTTGCAGATTTTATAGAAAAATATATATTATAAGTGTCTATGCTTTGGTCATTGCAGGAAGTCTTTGCAGAAGGAGTTTCTCAAGATCAGAAAACTGGCTCAGTGCAATGCCCTGGAGGTTGCTGCATAGTTAAGGGCTTTTTCACTTAATTTTCTGCCTCCCAAGAACAAAGGGAAAAGTGCAGTGGGGGCTGCAGGGGACACACAGCCAGAATGGAAATGAAAACCCACCTGTGTGCTGAGTCTCAAGGAAGACTCTTCACTACAGCAGCATTTCTCTTTGGCCACCTGGGCTAAGCTGAGCTGCAAATGCCCCAGCACACACAAGGCGTGTTGGGCGTGTCAGCTATTGAAATTTTAAGTAGGGATATTTGGGAGGAAAAGCATGGGGTCCTGCTTAATTCAGAGGAAGTATGAGGGCCTGGAAGAGCTTCTCTGAGAGGTGCAATGGGAGAAGAAGGAAAAAAAATATTGCCTGAAAAAAAATGGAACTATCCCTCCAAAACAAGCCAGCTGGCTTGCACACGCTTTTCCATTTCTCGGGATTATGTTATATTGCACAGCTCTGCAGGTTTTGTTACGGGAGGAGGGAGGAAGGCTGGAGAATTTGATCATCACAAGGAGCCAAAATCACAGGATTATGCACATCCTCCTTCTTTTTTTATGGCACCTTCTAGGATGTGCACAATTCTGATCTGCCATATCCTGTTGGATCAAGCTTTGACATTGGAACCATAATGTTGGAAGGGAAGCCCAGAAAAATTAGGAGACAAGTCATAGTTTTAATGAAAACCAAAGAGATAGCTGTCCAGCGTGATTAAGTGCTTAAATAAAAGTCAGGCATGAGAAAGAAGATAAATATTTTATATAAATTCTGGCCTGTGCAAGATATTATGTCGTATCAATATGCTGAATTCATGTACCATTTGTAAAGGGGAACCAAAATTAAATGATCTTTTTTTTTTTATTTCCAAACTAAATGAGACAGCAAAATTGTGCGTTGTCTTGATTTTAAAGTTTGAGTCTGGGATGATGGTTGCTGTGGGACAGAGGAGGAAAAACACTGCCCATTTACTGACATTTTTTGCCTAGACACTGTATTTGTGAACATAAGAAGAGTAAGGTTTTTTTTTAAAAGGCAATTTATTCATGAAATTTTGATTTGTTATAAAGGTAGTGTATTATCGCTGAGAAAAAAAATCTTGACTTAAAGCTTTTGTTCTAAAGTTTAGCTAAATTTCATATATATTTGTCTTGATTTTTAAAACAATATTTGTTTTATTTTCACTGGCATCAATAGAGATCTCTTAAATTCTGCTTTAAAAATGCTCCTGAAAGTTGCAAATGCAAAGTGCATTCTTCTTTCTAAATGAAATTAGAATGGGATAATCAACATGGGAAACTGACTGTGCTAATCTGTTCCTCCCGGCAAAGCAGAATGGATTGGTATTGCATGGGTGAAGTTTATTATGTCTTTAAGAAACTGATTTTGGATGTTAACAGAAACTAGCTCATCACCAAATCATATACTAACAGCCGTGATTTCCCCCAGAAAATTTTGGGCAGTCACAGTTACTCAAAACTAAATATCTCCTGTTTCATTTTATTGCAGGATATCTCAACGTGCTCTCAAACAACCGCTGGCGTGAGCGCTGGTGCAGAGTGAAAGACAATAAACTCATTTTCCACAAGGACAGGACAGACCTGAAGACCCACATAGTTTCCATCCCTCTCCGCGGCTGCGAGGTCATTCCAGGGCTGGACTCCAAGCATCCCCTGACCTTCCGGCTGCTTCGAAACGGGCAGGAGGTCGCCGTGCTCGAGGTGCAGTGGCTGTTAATGCTATGCCTCTTCTGGACACCCACAAGCTAACTTAGAGGGGCACTTTCATACAACCTGACCTTTCAAAAAACCTTTGGAATAATATTATTGCAGAGCTGGGTAATAAATACTGGAGGAAAAAGAAATTAAGATTTGTGGGCAAAGAAAGAACTGAGATTTAGGGACAAGTCGCATACTGCAGTTCAGAAAGCTTCTTCAGTGAGATGTTTCCACCATGCATCTCTGTTCTGACCTTCCCTTGACCTGTTACTGAAATATCTGTGCTCCTTCTCTAGGCACACTCTCATACCAGGGATAATATAACTACTTTAGGTAAATACCTTAGCAGTAGTTAATTAATGGATCACTGTTGATGGAAACTCTTTGGGCTCTTAACTCTCATTTATGTCTGCTACCTATATGAGTCACTTCTAGGATTCTCATTCTGTATCCGTATTAAGGTAAAAAACTGGTATGCCAGCCAGCTGGTGAATCTCTTTACATGCCACATGGGTAGAGAGATGTCCATAAACACATGGACACACTCTTACCACTGCCAGGGTCATACCATCATCTGCATTACATGCACAGTAACTCTGTGCCTGGAGGAATGGGAACAGAGAAGAGGACAGCTATAGTCCAATGCAGCCCAGACAACTAATAACCTAAGCTGGGAAAATACTCACAACTTTGGTGGGATCCCAGTTCAAAGAGCTGATGGTGGCTGCTGGTGACAGGCAAGCTGGTATATGAAACCAGTCTGATCTGGAAAACTGCAATCAGTGGCTCTGTTGATGGCTAATTGCTGCATTTAACTTCTCTGCAGCAAACTCAAGGGCGTGATGTAACTGACAAGTCAAAATGAAACTAAAAATTGGGAAAAAATGTATTCCTTTTCAGACCTTGTTAAAGTTGGACTATGAAAAGTTGTCCATGATTTTTTTTTTTTTGCCTTTATTCATTTTATTTGGCAAGATGAAATGAGAAGACACTCAAAGCCGAGTATAATGAAACTACAGGAGGAGGCAGCCTTTCATTCTCAATGGCAGGACAGACACTTTGAACGTGCTGGGTTTCCAAGTGCAGGTCATGTTACTCTCTTGTCCTTGGAACAAGGCCTATTACATGTGAGCGCTTCAGAGAATTTGAAAGACTAGATGGCAATTCAAGGCACTGTGAAAGGTGGTAAGATACTAAAAAAAGAAAATGGAAATTTAGAAGCAGTTCCTATAGAAACCGCACACTTTCCTCCCCCCCACCCTGTTTTTTCCATTTTTTATTTTGTTACTGTTTAACTTTGCAACTGGTGAATTGAATTTCAAAAATTATTTGTAAGAGTAATCATATTTGTACTTGTGCCATTAGGAAAATAAATACTATCAAACAGAAAAATATATTGAAATTTAAAAAAGCCCTAATATTCCTTCTAGTATTTCATTATTTTCTTTTCTCATTCCTACTTAGCATTAACATTTTCTTGTCAGGAGTCATCCTAACTAAAATCCCCCAGCCTAGCGTAGGAAAATAATGCTGTCATAACTTTCAGTTTTCTCAGATCTAAAATAAGTGTGACACGAATCTAAATCCATTAGCCTATATAGTTATTTTTTCTTCTTTTCTTGAGATTGTCCACTTAGTATTACGTCATAACTCATGAGCACATAGCTTACTCAAAGTGCACTCCTTATAGCAAAGCAAATTTAATGAAAAGCCTGTTTTTTTTCAGGAGTTCAACAGAGAGAAACCAGAGCTTCTTGTGCAATATGGTAGCATTTTGTCAGCCAAGAAAAATGCACAGTTTTGAAATAATGTTAAAAATGCCTTCAGTTCAGTGGCAGACTGCGGACTTCACATACATTCTTCCCCTCTCCTTATAGGCATCATCGTCTGAAGACATGGGCAGATGGATTGGGATTTTGCTGGCTGAAACTGGATCTTCCACAGACCCCGGAGCCCTGCACTATGACTACATCGACGTGGAAATGACTGCGAGTGTCATCCAGGCTGCAAAACAGACCTTCTGGTAAGGCGCGTTAAATTAGCCGGGCTCGTTTCACCACTGTGGGAATTTATATCCTTATGTTAACTCTCGTGCCAAGACAGCTTATCAAAATCCCCCCTTCGCCAGATAACGAACTCCTGAAGTGTCTCAGCATCTCGGATGTGTTTAAGATTATCTTGCTGGCATCCTGCTAAATTCTGTAAAAGATGCAGATGATGATAGCCAACTTTATTCCAATCTTTACTCTTTTTTTCAGTAAGGCTACTTGTTCAGTGCTATATTTTATTCCTCTATTTTGCCTGAAGCCTTAGAACTGTCCCTGGAAAAATGCTGAAATTTAAATAAATTTGTAGCTACCTAGATTACATTCATTTACCTACTGGCTGTATTTATATTTATATCTGAACAGAACCACTAAAAATGCGTAGCAAGTTTAAGGCTTGGATAGTCACATTCTCAGTGTTTTTGTCTGAAATTCTTTTTTGATTAATTAATTAAAAAAATTCATCAAGATCACACCAGTCCAACTTATTTTTGAATTTTAATTTAGGAGGTGGAATATAGGCACAGCACGGAAATCCTGTTTGAAATGCAAATCAGTACAGTGAATCCCTCATCACAGATCCTGTGTCATGTAGTAAGAAAAGCAAAGCATACTTAGCATCAGTGCAGTGATTTCAGTGTTCAAATCAATTTAGGCATTAAATGAGCGTTTGGTGGGAAGGGACCGTCATTCTTCCTTGGCTGCGTTAGATTGTTTAGCAATCTAGCGTGGATGAATACTTGGGATATGTGGGATCTCCTGCTGCAGCCGTAGCAGGTGGTTTCACAGGGTTGGAAGCGGGTTGCCTGACGAGACAGTTTGCTAAGGCATCCTCCCGTGAGGTGGTGGGCTCGCTCCGCGCTCACAGCAGTGAGGCTCTCTGCACAACTTGGTAATTCGTCTGACTTAATAATATGCGAGAGATTCACACCCTATCTGCCCATCGTAAATTTAAGCAGACTGTAAGCACTGAAAAGGCAAAGAGCTTCAGAGCTTTCCAAAAGCTCTTCCCTTAGTTAAGCGTTCAGAGAACGTTAGTGTGGGAAAGCATGCAGCTTCATTCAGGATCTAGGTTGAATGACTTCTGATAGAAATCAAAGTGACTCAGTGTTAGCACGATCCCAGTTTTGTGAAAGCCAAATCATTCTGACAGAATCAAAATGCATTTAGCTTATAGACTTCTGTTAGTATTTTTTTGAAGTTAACAGGACTCAAGAAGTACATCCTGTGTTGACATGTATTTTTGCTTCAGTCAGCATCTAATACTAACCACATTTAAGAAAGAAATAGAATGGAAACCTTTTCCCCCAAATACTGCTTGGCTTTCCTTTTCTGAACAAATGTGATACTAATTGGAGCCAAGTGAAAAAACATATGCAACTAGACCACATATTAGGAAGGAATGTCAAACTTAACTTGCAAAATATCAAAATTCCCACATTTAGAAGTTGTTCAATCATTGGGTGTCTTTAAAAAGACTGCAAGAGCTTGTCAGTAAGCAACTAGAGTAACTGTCTTCTGATCTTCAGCTACTCCTAGAAAATTAGGAGAAATGACAGTGATACTGAAGTGTTAATAAAATATTATTGGCAGTCCTTTATAGAATAAATAGCAGTATTTTAAATTGACTGTAGTTATCATTAAAAATTTGATTATCATTAAATCACATCAGGTTTATTGGTTATTCTTTTACTGAGATTAATGCTTTGCCAAGTGATTGGCTCTCCATTAATAAGCCCGTTAATTTTCTTTATGTAAATCATTAGGTATCTAGGAAAGACTGAAGAAAAATTGTTTCCAAATGTGTTTTTTTTTTCTATTTGCTTTCTCATCTAGTAGGTTTAGAATATAATTAATTTACATGGATGCATCTGCAAACAGGGCTAATGAGGCTGAGTGAAATTAGGTTCAGTGTTTGCAGATACATGATAAATGTTAGCTTCTTTTGGAGGTGGAAATAGTTACTGCAGGTGCATCAGATGTCATTAATGAATATCTCAGCTGTCAGACATTTATCATGCATCACTCTTGATGAAGCTACTTAACTGAAAAATACATAATAACAGCTGCAAATGTAGACTAACCAGAAACACTTTAGTGTTCTTCATTAAAAGGAGCAGCCCTTTAATAATGTATAATAAAGTACGAGATATGACAAAGTTAAAAACATTTTTATCTGTCCTAGGCTTTTTATTGTTTGTTTGTTTGTTTGTTTGTCTGTTTTAAGAGGGTAAGAAAACCTTCTGTCTAATGATTATTCCACCCCCTTAGTCCAGTACATCCATCTGGGATGTGGCAGACAAAAAAGTCTCACACTGACCTAGGCAGGTTCATCCCTCTTGAGAGCCGGCGTCTCTCGCGGCTCAGGTGAGCAATAGCTGGATGAGGCCTGTCTCCCTCTGCGCAAGCAATTCGATGGACTCGATGTTATTCCAACGCCAAAAGAAAGTTAATGTCGAAACCACAGAATTCTTGACTTCTGGCCAGCACTACAAACAACCCACTCCTCTGCTTTAGGAGGGCTTTATCGTATTTTATGAATGTCAGCACAGAGCCTGAATAGTTCCATTGTTTGGGGTGGAAGTCTTTGTTTTCCCATTCATGTATACCTGCATCTGTAGGAATTATTTGGGATCTCTCTGTGTACCTCCTTCCATTTCAGAGGCTGCTTGAAAGGCAAACTCACCCTTGATGTAGTTATTGCTATTGGGTCTCATTCTGCAGTTGCTAGAGCTTTGCTCCCAACACAAAGCCTATTGTAGTCAGTTACACTTTGCATGTGTTCTGCAGAATTCCAGTAAAACAAGCTACAGTCCTGGTTTTGGGGAGAGAAAAAAAAGAAATAAAGAAAAGTATATATCCCTTCTGAAGTTTTCAGGGGGCTCGGATCCACTGTGCATAACAAGAATGTGCATGTAAAGTAATTGCGGGAACCCAGCCTGGGAATCAGGTTTGCACCATTGTTCAAACCCTACCCAGCCAAAAGTTCTGATCTGAACGTGAAAAATCTGCAGAATTTGGGGAATAAAATATTCAGCAAATTTTGATGGAAATGTTAACTTAATTTCATCTAAGTTCCACTTTCGTCAAATCTTTGCAGGATTTGATTATTGTTTCTCCAGATCCCTAAGCGCACATCCCCCGTGAACATGCATGCCCTGAGAAACACCTGCTTCTCCCCGATACAACAGGGAAACTTTTATGGGACACTGGCAGGCTGGCTTATAACTTAGATCAGCAGGTTCCCCTGTAAACATGCCACTGAGTAGTTACAGCTGTTGCCATCTTGGCTTTCTCGCTGTCTTATCCCCACTGTCGGAATACAATACAGAAACATATGTTGTGATAGCATATGGTGCTGCTAGCAGCAACATGTGAGTAGCAAAGGAAGAAAGGAAAATAATCCTCAGCTTTCCTGCAGAAAGTGAGAAGATGTGTGCTTCCAGGCTACAAAATCAGATACAGGGAACAAACCACTGAATCATCGTTTAGACTTAGGTTCAAGCTCTGGTTTTTATTATTTTTTATTTTGCTTTATTCAGTTTTATGAACAGGCGAGTTATATCTACAAATCCGTATCGGGGAAGCACTGCCAACGGCTACGCATGTCCAAGTGGAATGGCACTTCATTACGATGATGTTCCCTGCATAAATGGATCGGTAAGAATTTAATTTGCACGGGACAAATGGTTTGCATGTGTTGAATGCATGGACATCTGAAAATTATATTATCTAAAAAGCACCACTGGGCAGTTTCCAAATGAACTCTTGTTTTTTTGATTGGGAACTGCAAACTTCTCTCACACCTACAGAGTATTAGGGGTGGGGGACATATTGTGTACATTAACCTGCACACAAGCCAACATGTGTTTAGAAGGCAGCTGCCTGCTGATGATTTGTTGCCAAGTCCTTGAATATAACACTGACTTGAGGGGGTATTATTTTAGATCACACCAGACCTGGCAAAATTAAGGACTCAGTTACCACAGACACTTGTTGATGTCCATTGAAAGAAAGACTTTCTGTCCCAGGGCTGTATGACTTTTGACAGCACGTACTGCTTTTCCCAAAGGAGGACCACAGGGGTCATTTCCGTCTTCATGATTTGCAGAGCTGATCTTAGGCAGATGTGTAATAAGGTTTAACACATAATTGATATTAGCCCATAGTAGTATGTGGTCCCTAAGAGGATTTAGAGGGGAGCTATGGCTCATGTCAGCTCTCAATTTGGGCTGCTTCCTAAAGACCCTCGCGAAGGCTGAACTCTCAGAGAAATTCACAGAAATTCGAAGTATTAAGCAGACTGCAAGTACAGTCCTCAGTCATGTCATAATAATGTCAGAAAGATGGTAGAAAAACCTCTCTGGGGAACAACATACAACAGCATGTGTGGTGAGTAGTCTGGATCTGCAGTACTTGGATGTGCTTAAGCCTTCATATGAGAAGTATGCTGCCACAGCCAGGATGGATTAAGGAAGGATATTTGGCAGCCAGACTCATGGTTTCTTTTAAGATTAATTGAATGAATCACTGGGGTATTGTTGAGCTTTCCATTTTTCTGAAGAAAAAAATAAAGAGGAAATGGCCTGTAGCTATTTTAGATAGTTAGCTCAGAATAATAATTTTCCAGCAAATAAAATGTAATACTAGCATACCAGCAGCTGGTATTCACCGGAAAGACATATAGCCTGAAGAAAAAAAAATACAAACAAGAAAAAGCACTCTTGGCTTTTGCTGTTAGGCTATATTACTTTTAACAAATTGTGTACCAGATGAAATCCTACAGGTTCTTCTGTGTAGCCCACGAGAATGCCATTGCCAACTTATTCCACTTAAAGAACTAGCATGACATTTCTTCTTGTGCCCCTTCAGTGTTAGAGTTATCAATTGAAAATACAGTCTATGAAACAGTAAGGGGGTAGGATAGTACCGGCTTGCTCGTATAGCAGAAGATCCAAAGGACTGAGGTTACCAGACATGTAATACAGGGCTTCCTTTCCACACTGTGTCCCCCTGCACTTTTCCTGGTAGTCTGACTCAAGTTTAAGTGATAAGGCTATGCTTGCTAGACGTGAAGGGCCTTCTGTGGTCAAAGAACTTACTAATGTTTTAATTTCACTTAGGTTCTGCATGGTGTATTGTTTACTAACTGCAAAAGTATGTGTGTTGCAGTGGGAACCGGAAGATGGCTTTCCTACTTCTCGTAGCAGGAACATTGGAGAAGAAATGCTTTATGATAATGCAGGCCTGTACGATAACTTGCCGTCTCCAAAAATCTTTGCGCGCTATCCATCAGCGGACAGAAAAGCCAATAGGTTATCTGCTGACAAACTATCCTCTAACCATTACAAACACCCTGTCTCCTCCAATCTGTCTTCTGCTCAGTCTGTCACTAATACCTCTGCTATGGGGAGGGGATCTATCTCACAGGTACTGTACTATTTAATACTGTAACAAAGCTTCTTATTTTTGGCTGTTTTGTTTATTCATTGTTATTTTAAGGACCTTGGACTGTTTCAGTCAGTTAGTCTTTATCACTGATGTGCTCAGAGTTTGGTCATGAGCCACTGCAAATGGAACAGTTTTGCTAAGCTGTAAACCCCGATGTGGAAGTACTGTCTCCTTATGGTACCTGTAAAGGCCTTTCCCACAGTTTCATGATGATTTGCATATGTAGAAAATAACAAAAGAACACATGTGACTTTCCAAATGTAACTTCAATGCGTATCTAGTTTTCTGCTTTCTCCTTAGGCCTGGTGATGACTTCAAAAAAAAAAAAAAAAGCATCTCTAGAATGACTAATTGTATATTATATATACTATAGCTATATATATATATGTATAGATACATGTATAGCATATTCTATAATATATACTGTGTATGTACTATATTTAAATAACTGCCTGCTATTTTCTTCCCCTGAAAAAAATCTAAGCCTGTGTCTGTGCTGTTTTCTGAGGGTGGCTCAGGCTTGTGGACCTGAGACGAAATGGAAGTGCAGAGAGCACATGAAGTCCTCTGTGCTCAGCCTTAGTAGGCAGCCAGGCCCTGGAGAGAGGCCTGCCACAGCAGGGAGACGCGAGGGCATCCCTCGCTCATGGGGACCGACTCCGGAGGCTGTGGCCGTGCCCTGAAAGCTGAGGGATGGTATAAGCACTGGGGAAACACAGGCGGGAACCTGTGAATGTATCGCGAAGACATCAGAGATTCAGTCTAATCTGAAATAGAACAGTTAGCTAAGTATTTCACATGTACAATGTACCTGTCATATTATGTGTTAACTTAATCCCTGCAAAAAACTTTGTATCAGAATATTAGAAGTAGCAGAATCGGAGACGGACCCGAGCAATATATTTCCTGGACTGCTAGTCTGCCATAGCAGGCAACTCATTGCACTGTCAGTTCATTCTTTATTCTTGTGACATTTCCAAAGCTTTTAGAAGCAGGTGAACATAGTACGCCACATGTATGTCCCGTGCTTGGCTAATACTTTGTGGCTGGAAACTCTTAAGGTTAGTGAGGACACTGTTTCTCTTCCCTGGGTTCAGTTCATAGCAGGGGTGCACTCCGACTGCATACGAAATGGGCCGTTTCTGGTAATCGTGTGAGCTTGTCTGGCCATTGTGAGAGTATGCCCTTTTTAAGTTAAAAAAAAATAAATTAATTATTAACTGAAGTTTGTGTAAAAGGAAATTGGTATATTAGTGCCTAATATTTAAAAAATGTGTAGTAAATGTATTATTTTGAACAAAGATCTATGTACCACAGTGATGTAAAGGTCAGACAGCAAACAGGAAGCGGTTCCTGGTGGTTACTGTTGTTGGAGCTCGCTGAGTAGCAGTGGCAGGGCTCAGTGACGAAATCTCTAGAGGAAGCGCTGTCTCCAGCTGAATCAATTAAGTCTATTAAAAGGATCCTCTAAGCAGGCAGCTTTATGTCCCGCTGTCAAGCTTTGCCCTTGATGAGAGGGTGACTGTAATGCCAGTGGTACAGTAATAACCGGATCCTATTTGTGCTTTGTTTTCAAACAGTTTAAAGGCAAGAAACCTCCTGCAACTGCTAATGGGATCACAGGAAAAGGGAGAACTTTAAATAGCCAACCAAAGAAATCTGAATCAGTGTCGTGCGTGAAGCGCACAGTATCCAGTAAGTCTATCTCCTCGCAGCTGCCGTGTGTGAAAGCAGTTGTGAGGTTGCCAAAGTAGCTTTCTTCCTAGCAAACAAGGTAAAGGCCACTATGGGTCTTCTGTGGCCGAGAGGCTGGGCTGGAGATGCCACCAGCACTTGGGACAGGAGCTCCCGTGTGAATTGGCGACTCTTTATCACTCCAGACGTTCCCGAGGGCAAAATGATGTCATACACAGGACAATAATTATGAAATATGGCTGAGAAAAAAAAATCATGACCAACGCAGGAAAGAATCCAGTAACCATTCTTCCTTTCGGAGCAAAGAGTAATTCTGTATTCCTGTTGCGACAGAGGGGTGAGAAGCTAGGAAAGACACTTGAAGGACTTTTTATGTTGCTCATAAGTGGAATTATTCTTATCCCTAATGAAAAAGATAGATATAACAAAATAATGAAGACTACACAGCTCAAAAGGTTCCTGGAAGAGATGAGATTTCAGCTGGTGAGGGGCAAATAGAGAAAGAGAAGTCTCCTTGACAGGTGGATTGCCTGTAGGTAATTTGAGTGCTTCCTTTCTGAGATAAAAGCTCATTAAAGGAACTTTATACTAAGAAAGGAAGATTTGGGGAGAGACTTGTCTGATTTCCAGTCCTAGAAAAAGAGCCTTGGGTAATTAAAAACAAGCCTAGCAGGGATTTTTTTGTTTAAAGAAGATAAGATGGAAAAGAGATATAATTGTGTTCTTAAAACATGGCAAAGACTTCTGCTAGAGAAAGAATGAATATGGTTTTGGAGCCCAAGGTAGATTTTTAAGAAGTCATGCATTTAATGGGAACAAGAGAGATTTGGGTTACACATTAGGAAAACAATATATATTTTTCTGACTATACAGGTGGATTGGCACTGGAATAGATAGTTGTGGGAGGTAAAGGAATCTCTTACTAAAGACCGACTAAAACAGGTTTGACAACTATTTGTCAGGAATGATTTAGGTACAGTTGACTCTGTCTTCAGATATGTGGCCAAAAAGTGATCTGTTTAGATGACCTATTTTCTTTGAGTCTGTGACTGGAACACATATAGAAGTGGCTCTGATATAAATTGGAACACAAATATGAAATATGAGCCATGAATTTTAATTTCTGTGGGAAATTTAAAAAAAAGATCTTAAGTATCAAAAAAGTGAGCATATCATGTTCTCTTACATCAGGTGAGAAAAGATGTGTGCTTAAAGTACTGAAGCCTTCTCTTGAAGTAGAAATGGAAACTAGGCAAAAAGGGCAAATGGGTACTTTTTCCTCTGACCCCTTCCAATTAAAAATCAAGGGTTCAGAGATAAAAAAGAGCCCAGTTTCCATTCTCTGAACCGCAGGCAAAGACAAGGCTATTTATAAAACCAGAGTACTATAAGGTAATTGGTATTTCTCTTTTTTTTTCCCCATATAAA
The DNA here is from genome assembly GCF_036417845.1 of Apteryx mantelli. Taxonomy (NCBI): domain Eukaryota; kingdom Metazoa; phylum Chordata; class Aves; order Apterygiformes; family Apterygidae; genus Apteryx; species Apteryx mantelli. The sequence continues at coordinate 75,254,719 of NC_089982.1, read as the reverse complement.
TCTAGAGAGAAAAAAAAAAAATCTCTCTTGTATCATTAGTAGCTGTGCTTCAGAACTCAGCGGGAATCACGAAATGTGAGGAAAAGCCAGTGGAACAGAACTGTTAAGCTGGTTTCTCAAAACATGAACTAGTTTATGTGATGTTGCGTTTCAGGGAGTAGGTTAAGGTTTTACTGTTAGTTTACCCAAGGCACTGAGGCCAAGAGCTGCCGAAACAGCTGAGGAGGCACGTGTGCGTGTGCATACACACACGCTGCAAAAGCCTGTTTGATTGAGCCAAAGTTAAGCTGAGAATAAATTCAGAGGCTATGTATTTGTGATCGTGCTTTCTCCTGTCTTAAACTGTGATAAGTTCCTTTGAAAGCGAGCGGGCAGGCAACAACCGGATCAAATATGTAACGGCAATGTAATATGTGCAGATGCCGAGCAGTACAAATACGGCAAGAACCGCGTGGAGGCGGACGCGAAGCGGTTGCAGAGCAAAGAGGAGGAACTGCTAAAGAGGAAAGAAGCGCTCCGGAATCGGCTGGCGCAGCTCCGAAAGGAAAGAAAGGATCTCCGCGCTGCCATCGAAGTCAATGCTGGTATGGGGGGGCTCTCTGGGCTGACTGCTGCACTTGGTCCATTTACTGACCCGAGTGGATTTACCTTCTAGGCTGAAGATGTACCACTACATGAGGTTTGGTTTTGAAATTAAAGTGCACTCTGTAATGGCTATATTTGGGTGGTTGGTTTTTTTTTTTTACATATATATATGTGTACATATATATGTATATATATATTCATACATATGTGCACATACACACAGGTTAACTAGATGCATTTGTGTTAGCTAGAGATGACAGTGGTGGGGAGTGAAGCCGCTCATTCGCAAGCAGTCTGTGGGAACAAGTTGTGTTGTGACTGGCTAATTATACTTTAGTGACATGGGAAAACAACAAAACAACTACCGGTTTGAAACTAGATAGAAACCTAGGGAAGGGACCTCAAAGAAAGCGTTTGTTTTTTTTCTGCTAAACATCTTCCCTGAAAAAAAAGGTTTTTGCTAAGTATGTAATTTTTTTGTGAAGTCAGTGATTTTTAGAGACCTTGTTCCTTGTTTTCTTTTAGAGAAAATAGGTTTTGTAAGTGTTAATTTAAGCTTCTTGTTGAAATAACAACATTGCTCTGGGTGACAGGCAGGAAAACTCAAGTGATTCTCGAAGACAAGCTGAAGAAGCTGGAGGAGGAATGTAAGCAGAAGGAGGCTGAGCGTGTAAACCTGGAGCTGGAGCTGACGGAGGTGAAGGAGAGCCTGAAGAAAGCCTTGGCGGGCGGCATCACACTGGGCTTGGCTATCGAGCCCAAATCAGGAACATCAAGCCCGCAGGTATGCACAGCCAGTAAACACTCAAATCCGACTGCCATGGGCTGTGAGTGCTCAGTGTCCGATGAAAAGAGTGGGAATTGAGTGTTTTCAGAAGGTTCATTAAACCCAGGAAGTAAGAACAGAACTAAATTCCTTTCTGCATTATTTGCGTTCTGCACCTGCATCTGGTGTACTTTCTACAGCAACGGGGATTAGGTAGACAGGGGAATCATAGGCACTGTGTATGTAATTATTATTCATATTATGATTTTATAGCAGGGTCAATGAGCGATGTGTTGATCCCTCCATATGACCCACTGTTGTTTAATGACAGAGAATGAAAATTAATTGTCATCACAGCACATGTGCTTTGATTTGTTTTATTTTGTTTCAACTTCTTTTTCATTTTTTCCATCTCTATTATGACTTTTTTTTAATGAGTATGATCTTTTTTTAAAAAAAAATCTGCATTTCTAAGTCTAGATAGATAATATTGCCTATGTGACTATTTGGAGGCAACTCAGTGTAGGGTTTTTACTCTTTATTAGTCCCCAATTTTCAAGCACCGAACTTTGGAAAACTCGCCTATCTCCAGCTGTGACACTAGTGATACTGAATGTTCAATACCTGTGAACAGCGCAGCAGCTCTGAAGCGACCTCCCTCGTCAAATAATTCTCCATGTCGAGGCCACGTACTCCGAAAAGCAAAGGTGAGAAGCCTTGCGTCTAGTTTTCTTTTTGTGTCCTTTTCCTTACTTTTTTTTTAAATCTTTTTGTTTGTGGAGAGAGAGAGATAGACTGCTGCTGCTTAAATTTCTGTGGGTGAAATTTAGCTTCAAGAAGAGACTGTGCCATGTCTAAATTATTTACATTACTATATAAATACTGCATGTTTATCCTCCAGTCAGGAATGACTTTTGGGAAGCATTTGCAGAAGAAGAATTGAAAAATACGTTGGGAGAAAGATTTGGCTGTTTTTCTCTCTCTCCCTGTTTTTCTCTCTGTTCCTTTATAAATTTCATTTGCAAGGTAAGTGGTCTGTGCTTTAGCCAGTCCATTAAAATTGAGAAAGGTACACTAATTTTTGTAGCTGATAAGTGGTTAAGAGCATTGTTATAGTAAGTTTTCTGAAACAAGATAATATTGTATCTAATCAGCTGATGCAAGAACAGAATAGTTGTAAGCATAGTAACTGAAAATGTGTTGTGCAAGTATCTACCCTTAATGTACATTTAAAGTAGGAATTGAATTAATTGAATTTAGCCTGACAAGTACCAGGCTGAAGTTTGTGTTCCTATAGCATTGTTACTGTTTTTTAATGTTTGTGCTTTCCATTAAATGAGATTTGCACGACAGTTCTTGAGGGCTAAATTGGCCAGCAATGTAAAAATGTTCCTGCGTAGCATGCAGGCAGCATGTAAGCAAGGGTGACAGGAACAGCATTGGCCCAAGCTTTTGTTGTTTTAGTTTTTCACTGCTAATTGTAATTATAAACAATAATAATCAGAGACATCTGCTTTCCATAATGCGCTCCATTCTGTTGTTCAAAAGAATGACATTTTCTGTAAAGTAGGGATTGTTTTGAAGTAATTTTTGTTAAGAGCAGCTACATTGCTTTCATCGATTATACACATTTACAGAGTTTGAGCATTATGGTGCCTAAATCTGCTAGATACTAAAAAATCATCAAGTCAACAAATGATTTGCTTTTATGGCACATGCTACTCTCTCCCTGCCTTCCTACCCACCTCAGCTAACCTCTCTGCGTCCCCCAGGCCACGAGCTGCTTCCCTTGCCGTGTCATCTGCGGGACCCTTGCACCCTCTGCAGCCAGCGAGCCCCCCCCCCCCGCTTTTCCATGGGTGTCAGTGGCCTTTCCCCATCACTTGGCCTGACTCATTTTCATGCAATTCAGAATAATGAAACTTGGAATAATTGGTTTCAGCTCTATTTAACTTTGATGCTTGCTGCTTCTGTTTCAAACCCACAAAAGGATTTGTGTACTCTAAAACTTCAACTCCAGTTATGTCATAATTTGTCTCATAAAAGCTAGCATCTTTAACTATACACTTTGTCTTAGATTTGCGTGTCAGCATAGCATTACTAGGGGTCCGCAGTCTAGCGGGTAGAGCACAGCCCTTGCAAAAGGGAGTGTGGATTGGGTTCAGTCTTGCTACACACTAGGCAGGCACGTTAAAGCCAGCCAGCCATTTAATCTTTACAGAGACTAAAGAGAAACCAGGACACAATAAAACCTGAAAAATTTTGGTGTAAAGAATACCTTACAGCTGTAGTTAATTTCTGTGCTCAGCATATACCATATAGGAAAGACTGCTGCGCTGCTTGACTTTGCTGATGGTCCTTTGGTGGGCATGATAGGTTGGTCAAGTTCTTTCACAGAGGAATCTTGGGCATAAGCTGAGGCTAATCAGAAAGGATACAGAGCTCCTAAGCACAGTTCTCATCATGGGAAAAATAAAGTATCCAATTCAGCCTTAACAGCTTTTTCCTAAAAGCCTCATGCACTAAATGTTAACAGTGAAATTTTTCAGACTTAGCTAGTGCAACCCAAGCTGTGCTGCACCCATTTGCCCTGTGCTGCGGCCAAGTTCTGCCATCAGGTATGCATCTGCAGCACGCCCCGCTTCCCGCGGGAGCGAGCGGACGTACGCGAGGGTGGGATCTGGCTCGCGGGTGTTTTGGCCTGCTGCAGTTCTGAGCGAGCCCAGGCCTCCTGGACGCGGCTGAGCAAAGGGAGTCACACGTGAGCATCCCGAGAGCAGAACTTGGCGCTGGGCGCGTGAAAGCGCAGTATGTGGGAGTGAGGCTGATTTCATGTCCATGCTAACGCTTGTGTCTTCAGCAACTGGCAAAGCTCCCAATGTTATGAAAGGTTGTATAACCCTTGAAAACGTTGGATTTTCTTCTTTTTTTTTTTTTTTGCTCTCTCCAATGTGTATTGCTAACCATCGAACGCCTCCTTTCTTGCTCTTCCTTGCACTCCCCTCCTTGCTCGCCAGCCCCAGCGCGTGGATTTGCTATTCACCCACCTCCTGTTTGCCACCAGCCTCGTGTCACTGCTGTGCTGATGAGCCCGTAGCACTGCCACACTCCTGCTAGGGCAGCGGCTGCTTCAAAACGTGCAGCTGAGTTTGTTAGCAGTGTCGCAGTGTTGGACTCCAGCGGAGCGGCAAAGAGCTCGAACGGGGCAGCTTGCTCGAAAGGCAGAGTCTGAAAGTGCTGCTTCACCAGGCTGGCGCTGCTTGGTGCATCAGTGCGACAGGGAGGCACAGAGACGTGGGAATGCAGCTGGAGCAGAGCAGCATGGATCAAACACTGCTTTAAGTCTTACCATCCAGCTGCACCTTTTTTATAAAGTCGCAGGGTTTGGTAACGATTTTTTTTTTTAAAAAAGAGGACAGATTTGGTGTTAAATGTAGGAGTTATCAGCAGTTTGGGGAGCTGAGTATTTAGGGCAAACACTGTACATGTACACATACATTTATTTGGATTTTTAACTTTCCTGACTTTAATTTAAATATTTTTTAATTTTTTTTTAGAAAGTAATGATGCATATTTCTAAGTAGCCAGAAATAATTTTTTAATTGTGATTTTGTTCATCTCTATTTGGCTGGAAATTGGAACTGTATTAAAATATGCAAAATAACAATTTGCATTGGCATTGCTAGTTAAGTAAAATACTTTAAATACCCTTGCTATATAAGAAAAACAATTATTTAAACATGCTTCATATTTAAAATCAGTTCCTAAAACCAAAATGTTATGCAATGATCAATGCAGTTTCCTGCACTGAATGTCAGCAGCTTCCATTTTGCTTATGTCCAGGGTCTGGAGACAAAAACAAGCTCTTCCAGTTTTTCAGCTCCCGGTCAATGCTGAGTTAAAGATTCTTTCATGGGCTTGAACTAGCTGGAGAATTGGAAACAAAGAAAACGTTCCTCCCGCACCTGCAGAAGAAGCTGCTGCTTTCAAGGGTTACTTAACACTTTAAGAAACTGTGTTCCCAGTTGCTTAGCCAATGACTTCCTTTAGAGCTTTGGCAGCTTATATATGGGGAATATAGATTTAATATTCTTTTTAAAAAGTAACCTATCCAAATAACCACCACTATAGTGTTTAAAATTCAGGTTTATCATAATTTGAGATGTAAAACTGAATATTAAAACTGCATTGCATTTTACTTTTAATTTAATTTTTAATTAAACTTTAAGTGCCATTTAAATTTAAAAATAGGAATAAATAAAAAATTTAAAATGTTATCTACCTACTTTAAAGCCAGAATTTTTTCTTCTAGCCCTAAAGCCACCAACTGTGATCTCTCCTGTTGCTTTACCATGGTTGAAAAGCAGTCATGGTCATGCAGCTGTTTAGCCAAACTAATGCCATTACTGCTTCCAGCAGCAGAAACAGATATTTGCTTGTATAAGTAACAGTTTTCAGCTAGAGCTCTTAAACATTGTGGAATGAGTGTTAAATTCAGGAATTCAGATCGGGAGCCAAGAAGCCGGCTGCCTGCAGAGCATCTCTGCCGAGCGATGGGTGGGAGATGCATTTGGAGACCCCGGTCCTGGCCAGGGAGCAGCTCTGCAATCGCTCCGCAGAGATTACATCGGGCTGGAGGCTAAAAGTGCTTCATATAGTCAGCATTTCCTCCTGGCCGTAAGGGCATAACTCGGTGAACACGTACAGCATGGCTGTCCTCGGCTGCGCCTATCCCTCTTCGTATCTGCTGCTCCTGTCCTCGTCTGCCAGGTGGGGAAAGCGAGGCCTGGAAAAGCAAAGTGACGTCTTTAATTTACACAGCAATAGCTCAATTCAGATTATGTATATGGGAAAAAAATGCGCAGTTACTAAACCTGCTTTTCTTCAGTGCCAGGTCTTTGCCCTGCCCTGTAAGTCTCTCTACCTCAGTAAGACTCACTTTTTAGCCATAGAAATGGGCGTCCACTGTGATTTTATCATAAAAAATTGAAGAGTTTAACAATCATTTGGTGGTATCTCTTCTTTATGAGAGATACTGAGTTTTTCTTTTTCTCTCTTGTAACTCCTGTATTCCAGATCTGCCTCTCTCCTGCTCAGCTCCAGCCGACTGTTTTAGCCCCACTGCAGTTTGCACATTTTCTCCCTAAGTGCCCTCTGCAGCAAACCAACATGGCTTGTTTGCAGTGCGCAAGGAAAAAGCTGCCATATATAGCTCCGCGGAGGGGAAGCTGTGCGTGAACTGCATCAGGACCTACTTGTTAGCATTCCCTAACTAATTTGTGGGCAGAAGGCTGGATCCAGTAGAGTCAATGGAAAAACTGTTACTGACCTCAGCTGGCTTTGGCTTAGCAGAGCTGATGACATCAGTGAAATACCCTGATTTCTCTAATATTTTCCATATCTTTTTTTCCCCCCTTCCAGGAATGGGAGATGAAAAATGGAACATAAGTATAGCAAAACCACTCACTTTCCATAAAGGCCTTACCTATTATGGACCAAGACACAGGCTGCAAAAGACTCATCTGTAAAGTGGTATCGAGTGATACAACATAAGAGGTTTTATAATTCTGTTAAGTTAATGGTAGCTTGGCCCTCATTTGCCTGTATTCCCTCTACTGTATTGCTGTGTAACTACGTGTGCCCCTTTTTATTACCTTAACTCCTTATTTCCAACTTCATTTGTACAGAAAATGAAAACCAAAAGCCAAAACAGTGATAGTAAGTAAAAAAGGAGCATATAGTTGCCATGGAAAGTTTACTTTGCGGAAACAGTTTAGACCAGCAATGTTAATGATACTGCATCAGATGGCCTGAACAGCACTGAGGACTGGTGCGTTATTTAAGACCAATGTGAAATCATTTCAAATAAGATGTACTCTTACAGGTAATACCGACTTTCAGGATTCTGCCAGAGCGGTCGCTGAGAGAAGACTTGTTCTTTTGTAGTGATTTTGCCATTAGCTGTTCACAGGGCAAAAGAAAAATGAAGAAATGTGTTCACAGAAATGGCATGACTTGCTGGAACTGGGAAGTCAGGACTCTTCAGTGCCACTGTCCTCTGTGGTGATTAGAGACCATGGAGCGACACAACTCAGCTGTGAAGCATTTTTTGATACTTTTTAGACAGATGCTTTTGTCATTGTGACATAAAAAGCTGCCATACTTTTAAAAATGCGTTTTAATACATTCTTTTTTATTACTATTTTGAAGCACCAGTCATTTTCAAAGGTCATATTTTCTAAGAATGATTTCTCCTGTTTTTTTTAAAAGCCAGGTATTACTTCATTTCTGTACTTTTCAAAAAGAAAAAAAATTAATCCTCAACAGAAAATGGCAACTCAGAATAGCTTATGCAGTCGTTTTGTTTTTTTATAATGCAGTATTGTTAAACTTGAGTTGTAGAACACTGCTGTACTTGGTTTCCTTAGCCTTTTCTGACCTCAGCTGTTATTTTGTGAGGAAGACAGACTGAAAGGATGATAATTTCCAGCCTCTCTTTATAAACGATTTTACAAACAATTGGGGAATTTTTCAGACAGGACTCTATTTCTGTTTACTAGGAAACTGTGCCTTGCATTTTAGCCTGTAGAATTACAGAAATCTCTGTGTCTTTGTCTCTATCCATGTCACTCCTGAGGCTACATGCAGTAAATTGCCAAAGAAGTCCTTCAAAATCTCAAGATTAGCTTAAAAATCAGGAGAGAGAACAAACAACAAGTTGGGCTCTTTTAATCTATCCTCTGTGGGTTTTTTAAGCCTTCAGAGAGCCTTCAATCACATTCTCAAGATTTTTCTCCTCAACTGTAAGGACTAGAAAATGACTTTAATTAAGAAATTTAAAATACTACTCATATTTTGAGATAATCACAAGATGTTAGAGCCAGAATCTTGATAATTAGTCAAGACTCGCACTTAAAATCACAGAAGTTGGCAACACAGCAGTTACCAAGGATCAAATCCTGTTATCATCCAGGCCTACAGTTTGCCTGTTACCTCTAGTAAGAAACATCTGTAACTGTTTAAGTGTACGCTGGTAGTCCAAGCTTGGATGGATGCCAGAGGACATCCTGCAGGAGCAGGCCTGGGACCATGGCGCAGAGTTATCAAAAAGACGTGGCGCTTAGCAGCTCCCCTAAATCAGACCATGGTGAATGCTGAGGGCTTTTGAAAAGCAGGTCCATAATGGTCCACCTGTAAGGGCTTTATCCTGTTTCCAAGTGAAATTAGTGCCAGGGATCCCACGGACCTTAATAGAGCAGAAATGAGGTGCAAAATTACAATTATTACTCTTTGCTTCCTGGGAGTCTGCTTTGTGCAGCGTGCTTCAGGAATGCAATGCAGTAAGGAAGCAAGTGTCAGCATGGTTTTCATTGAAAACAGGATTTTTATTTTATTTTAGGTCATCTGCTTACTTATTAACTCTTCATAAGTGGAGGGCACACTCTACACTGTATGACTATGGACTAAACAGTATCAAGTATCCCATAAATATTAGCAGAAGCAAATTTGAAGCAAAAGTAAGTTCATTTAGGCTTTTTATTTCAAATTAAGTTATTTATTTGTATATTTCAATAAATATTTAATTTATATCTGTACATATTTATGATGCAAATTAGGCATCTAGTCAACATTTGCAATGATGTAACCATTGCCATTAACAAGTGGTCCCACATCAAGTACCGCAGACCCATCGAAAGCCAAATTATTCTGAGGCAGTCTCATTTACCTAACATTGGCATTGTAGCTTCCACCCCTTATGCCTTTAAAAGCGTGTGGAGAGAACAGGGCTTCTTCTTAATCTCCACCCGAGCGCAAATTCCTCTCGCGGCCGAGGGTGCGTGGCGCACCCTGGGCGATGCCGCGGCCGTGGGGCTCCCTGCCTGCGCCCGCACCGGCCCCGAAAGTCGCCCCGGCCCCAAGTAGCCGTGAGCGAATGTCTCTCCTGTCCCACGAGAAGGGGTCGCAATTCGCGTTTCGTGACATGTCCATTCGATACAATGGCCAAGGTCTTGTAAGGAAGAAAGCAACAAACTCCCAGAAATAACCTCGCTGTAGACCACATTCAGTGCTGTGAAATACACTCCGTTTTGTTGAATAGTACTATTGCTGTACAATTTTTTTTTATAAAAAGCAACAGAACTTGTATTTTCAATGTTTTTAGATTTCAGAATCACCAGGCAAAGTCAGCAATAGAGCAGTATGACTTTTTTTTTTTAAAGAAAATTCTTGTATTTTAAACCATTGCATTTCTATGTCTTTCAAGATAATGTTACACTTGTGCTTCCTCAGCAAACTCCTATTACCGTACCAGGTGCTTTTTATATTGTTTTTTGTTATGGGTGATGCTTTTTTAAAAAACAGATCATAATTTGGGGGGATCAAAGGGTTTTTTTTAAATGAGATGATTGTGGCAATTTGATTTTTCAAATGGAGAATGCTTTCGTACCAATTTTCATTTCAGTCACTTTCAAATTAATTGGCCCAGGCTGTATGTTGTAAAATAATGTTCTCATATTAAGAATGTAATTATTTCCTTATTGTATTTTTTAAAAAACAAAATCATATTTAAAAATCTCTGTGAAAAAAACATGAAAGAAACATGAAGAAAGTTTTTGTTTTATTTTTGTTATTGGATATGTTGGCAGTGCCCATTATAATTGACTGTAAATATAGTCTTTCTACTGTATTTCTCGATGTATTTAAGTTTTTTGACACACATTCATGGAAACTTCTGTAAAAAAAAAAAAAATCCAAAATAGACCCACCTACAAATGTGTGTCTTAGTAGCTTCAACTAACTTTCTGCCTTTCTAGTTTATTCTCCAGAAAGTCTTGCAGAGTGTGAAAAAAGACTGGCACCCGGTAGGTGCGACAGATTCGAGATCATTATTAATAAAGTTACCTGTCAAAAAGGGAGTATTTGCCTTTCTGTCCTGTTCCGTGGGGTTTGTCAGTATAAGCAGCACCGGGCACGTGAGCAGGCCTTCTGCAAGAGCCGTCCTGAAAGGGAGATGGTTCTCCCATGCCGAAAAGCCCCAAAGGCTAGGTGAGAAGTGGTGTTTCTTTGTATCGGGCCTGTCTCCCCTTCACCTGGGCAGTGACTTCCTGCAACTTGAATACCCGTATATGTAAGGGATGCCCCACCAAGGGAAATGGAAATTCCGTGTATTTCGAGCTCATAGCAGAAGGCCCCTGTGCTGCCGTGCTGTTCCCCTGCAGTTCACGGGCAGGTGCTCTGACAGGGTCTGCAGACCAACCTTACACCCAAACACGGCCCCCACGCGGGTGGCTTCTCCTTACACCAGCAGGAGGAACCGAGCTCACTGTCGCTATCTGCTCCTGGAGTCCTCAGTTCGCTGGGAAATGGAAAAGGCCTGATAAGGATAAACAACCACTCGCAAGCTGGTAAACAAGCAAGCAAACAAACAAGGGCAAAAATTCTACGTTTGTTTTAGTGGCAGCAAATAGCTCTAGCCCTTCCTGACCAAACCGACACAATATATGCCTTCTGCAACACAACATCCCGGCTGGGCTGTAGTAACACATCATGCAGTGCACCAAATGCCTTCATGGTAAAGATAAAATTAAGACAACTGCTCTGCACAAGAACTTGCACAAACAGGTGATAAAAGGAGAAAGACACCCACCTGCCATCTATGATACCTCCGTCACCTGCTTCAGGACCCGTAGAAACCAAAGGCTGGGCCCCCAATGTATTAAATTAATGGGGCAAGTTCAAAACAACTACACAGAGGTACTTTCATCTACTGTATAATTCAGCGACGGAACTCTTTGCCACAAAATGTTATGGATGCTAAAAGTTTACACAGGTTCAAAAGCAATAAAGGAAATTCATGGAAGAAAAGAATTAATTAAGTGCTACTAAATACAAAGCTACCAGCTCTGGAGCAGAAAGCTCCAGCTCCACAAACTGATGGGGGCTGGAAGCACTTACCGGGACAGTATCCTCACATACTTCCCCTTTCTTAGGCTCTTCCCCAAGCAGCTACTCTTAGCTACTATAAAAATGTGTTTGTATGAACAGTGTAACTGAGCTTACAATCTATATCAAGCCAATTTGTGGGGCAATATTTCTTTTATTTCAGCTCTTTAAAATTATTTACATTGAATTTCTTTGCCATTTTCATACTGACAAATGAAGCTTTCTTTCACAAAAGACTATTTAATTTGTTCCTCCACCAGTTACAAAAACATTCTTTCTTATAAAATAATGTATCATATTCTTTTCAATTTGATTTTTAAAGCATGCATCTGACTTATCAAGACAGTGCAATGTCATTCCTTCAGAATTGACTAGGTAACTGAAATAATTAAATTATATCAAGGATATTCCTCTTCAATAATCTCTCCTGATGACAAGGAAGTAATTTTCCAATTAGATTTTGCTTCACTCAGTAGAATTATAGCTACATGGTCCTGAGTTGAACTTGAGATGCAAAAAGCTTCATTCCTGGCTTCATTATTAATTTGTAAATAGACTGATAATTGCTGTTACTGAATTATTTCTTGAAAGTAGTACTTTTTAAACCTTTTTTTAAACTTTTTTTTTTGGAAGATTAGCTTGTGGCATGATGTTGTAATGGTGAGAATGTATCCTTTTATTCCTTTTATCACATTAAAAATGGACTGAGCAGCTTTTTTTAGAATTTTACTTCAACTTTTGAAAACCATGAGGGTCAAAGTACAGTAACATTTTCACCACAGCAGCTGGATTCATAAGAAAGCAAAGTGTCTTTCAAGACATAAATCACAAAAACAAAAAAAATGGGAAAGCAAGCCGTGGCTTAATGCAAAACAGGAAAAATTACTGGCTGATGTTTATGACTCAGAAGTTTTATTATAGAGACATAATTTATGACGATGTTGAAACTGGTTAGGCTTTGAAACAACATAGCAATTAATATGGTTTTGAGGAGGACAGCAAAGAAAATAGAAGTGAAGAAAACTGATTATCTTATTCTTTTTCCATGGAAATTGGTTTCTGAAGTAGAGAGGCCTTTCAGATTAAAGATTAGCAAATTTGATTAGGTGTCTCATTTATGGCAACAGCTTGTCTGTGTCTGTTCTCCCTCCCACCCTTCCAACTTGGGAGCTTTTCTCTGAAATATCTGTTGGAACATCATTAAAAGAGAGACTATAGAGTTTCTTTTGGTTTTGTTTTTACTCTTTTTATCACAAAATACTGAATTTGGAAAGCGAAGTGTAGTCTCTTGAGATTCAACAGGCTGCTTTTTTAGTGATAAATTGCAGTTTAAAGTCTCAGCTAGCCACAATACAGAATTAGAGAAACTAAAATGACAATCATCTTAATGTTTTCAAGCTCAGCTGCACAAGTAGGGAAAACCTCAAGTTCTTTTCTGAACCCAAGCTTACATTTGGCAGGACATGCCACTGGATAGGACCATATACCCCCATCTGCCAGCTTCCTTTAGCAACTAAGTCTTTCAGTGGTGCATTCGGGAAAGGTCTGAACTAGGGCAGAGCATTCAGTCTAAGAAAATTAAGTTTAAACTTACATTTCACGTGATTTTCCTTTCCATTGCCCATCTTCTGATCCTCAAAATACACCCACTCCATGAATAAATACTCCATTCTTTGTCCCATTAAAACCTCATTATAGTGTATAAAACTTCTATGGCTGATTTATAAAATTGGCACAGATATGTTCTTGCTCTATTCTGATGTGAGGTTTAATAAGACTTCACATTACACACACACAGCCACAATGCTCAGCAACATATCTGTTCTTCCCTGTTGTGGGCGTTAGGCAGTGAAAAGCACTGTCAAGGTTTTATTTTACCAGATTCGGGATTTGACTGGGAAGGCCAGCCTGTAGAGCAGCAACCACCTCTCAGCGAACCACAAATCGCATTTGAACAGTTAATGCCACACTAAGTCAGCAGCAGCTTACCTCAAAACTTTGAACCAGGCAAGAATTTCCAAACTGCAGGGATGCAGAGCATATTCTGACCTTAGAAATCCACCAACCTTAGCAAAGAAACACAGCACCTGCAGGGATCAGTAACAGAAGAACACTGCGAGAGCTGGGGCCCAGTCCTTACACACAGCTAGCTTAAGGACAGGTTTTGATTTGCAGACCCTTCAGTTTTGCAAGAAAGATGCACAACCCATATAGTATGTGCAACTCGTCAGGAAACAAGTAGAATAAAGGAAGGAAAAATAAATAAGGAGCAAGTAGTGTACGAAGAAGCCAATGAAAATGAAAGGCACAGGAAGGGCAGAACAACACACGCAATTTTATTCTATTTATAGCTCTCTATCACAGGGACACCAAAATTAAAATCTTTTGAATTATTTAATTCTTTAGCCGGACAGAAATACTAAGCATTCAGTTCATCTGAGCTTTAGAAGAACATACAATACTTTCTTTTTCTTTTACGGTAATTGCATGGCTTCAGCCTCACCACAGTGTGTCACCCTCAGGCCAATTATACTGCAGCTGAACTCTACTCCTAGGGAAAAAGGAAAAAGGACAGGTCTTGCTCTAATGTAGAGGATGAAGGTTTGCTACAGCCTTTGATTTCAGTGTTGCTAAAGTTGGTAAGTTTGCTCCTAGTGACTGACAAATAAAAACAAACAAAAACTCTGGGGACTGGTTAAAGCCTTTTCCCCTCTCTGTGAGCTATTTCACAAGAAAAACAAAGCAACAAATAGTTTAGAACCAGATTTTATTAAAGAAAAACCTGTAGTGCAGGTTCTCAAGACAAATGCATACCTTTGGATGCAGTGGAGTACACAGGTACGTATACAGTAGTTTGCCTGCTACATGTTTGGAAGCTGAAAAAGACTGTGATAAACTATATTGCACAGTTTATCAGCATCATTAAAAGTTGCCAAAAACTTGGTTGTGGGTCACTAACAGATAACTTGGTTATGTGTGTGCACTACATATTGCACAAGACTTTTGATTAAGCTATTAATTGTGCAATTGAATCACAGTTAATTGTTACATTAAGCATATTCAAACATATATTTGATTCTTTTCTCAAAAACAGCACGTCACTACAAAACTGCCATTAAATGTTACATATTTACAAAAAAATATACAAATAACATGTTTCCCCATTTATGACAATGCACCAATTACGGATTAATTTAATTCTTCCCTTGAGTCCTATTACTGTGTACAAAGAAGCCTAGACAAAGTCAAGGTCTCTTGAAACAAAAATAGGAAAGGGCATGTAGTGTTTTCACAAGTATTAAAATGTGCAAAGGCAAAAGGAAAGGACTACATACTCGCGTATGTTAAAGGTACATACTACAGTATATCGATTACCACTAAGAGCCTTTATGTGGATCACAACGGCCCCTTGTCAGAAATCCAGTTATAAACGTGGTGTTAAGCATCTGCTGATCATACTCAGAAAAAGCGGTTGTATTAAAAGACTAAGAAAGCTCTATCTTCATTGTAATTCTCTTACATCTGTACAAAGTACTCTCATACTAACCATAGGAATAAGAATTATAGGTCAAAATCAGCCAATTACCTGTGTGAGTACAGACATAGCAAGAAAAAGACTGATTTTAGCCCCACCTACATGTCAAATTCACAGTGGATGAGACAGTGGAATTGCATGGTCATAAATGAAGGTAGAATTTGGCCTAGCAATGACAAATAAATAATGCTCCATACTAACAATGGGGTAGCGAGAAATGCTCTGGGAATCTTCACAAGTTGTATGTCAAGTCTAGTTCTTATTTTATTGGCTTTCATATTCTTACCAAGAGCTGTAGCTCTAATTAGTCCAAAAGTCTGATTTTGGCTTGGTCTAATTGCCAGATTTTTCTCCTTTATTCACATGGGTAATGCCAGCAAAATCTTTATCTATCTATGAGAGTATGGAATGAAAGATTCTGGATCCACATGTGTTGAAGTAGCCCAAAATGTACTGTAAATATGATGGCATTCATCCTTTACTTTTAAAATGGAAACTTCTTCCATTCCAGATCTCTACAAATCTTTCTCCAATACTTAATCCATGCTGAATTCATGTTCCGAGTCCAGCTTCATAAATACAAATAATGATACTATCCATACCTTTATTTAGGCAAGGAAGGGCAATTGCTGATGTCTTTTAAAACCACACTTACAACACAGGCATTTGTGATATTCTTTAGAACCACCTTCCTTTTTGCAAAGAATGTGTATGGGTACTGGAATACTATGGGTGATGGAAAGGGAAATCAGAGTAGCTGTTGACATTTATACAAAGAAGTGGTAAGATAAAGCACAAACACTGGAAGCTTCCCAAAGAGCCCTGCCAGATGATCAAGTTCTCTACCTCAACCAATCTGCTATTCCTTTACAAATTTTTTTCTTGTATTTTTCTCAGTCACAAAAAAGCAACTCAGAAGAGACTGGGATCAAGAGGGTAGAATTCAGGTATACTTCTCCATTTGATTAGGTTTTCCTTCCACAGTCTGCTGCCCTGCAGCAAGTGCAGCTCATGGGATACACCCATGAGATAATAAATCATAACCTGTCAGTGACAAATAAAAAAAGGAGCTACACTCAAATGTTTGGTGCGTATGAGAAACGGAAGAACTCTCTATTGCTAAAATTAAAATTCAGCAACTTCCAGTCACATGTTCAGTAAACTCCGGTGTCTAGCGTTTACTCTCAGGAATACTATTGCTACTCAACGAATCAATTCATCCTCTCCAAAAATTGCAAAGTTACAGGACATAGAGCGATTCTAGCAAATTATATTTCAAGCATCGTAAATCCAAGACACAGACTCCACAAAATTACTTTTCTCCCTTGCCTCCTAGCCCAGTGCTGTGCTAAGGGGCAGCACCACCAGCAAATGATAACCCGGCCTACAGTCAGCTCAAAAGCAAAAGTTCTGTGGCAGTTCACCTTCCTACATTAGTGCTACCCCTCTGAAGCCCACATGCATGCACTCTGGCTCCTGTGAAGCAACCTTTCCCGTGTACTGCAAGTGTTATGATGCTGTGAACCAGATCCACCCAAATCATAGGTAGAAGTTGCAGATAATTCAGCATTGGCATGTTCCTGGTGCTGCAGCAGTTTAGGGCCATGGTTTCAATTTCCTCTACGCAACCATCGAAATGAAAAATATTTGCCATTAAGAATCACAGCATATTAAAATAAGCTCCGCTGCCCAGAACCTTGAGAAAAACATAAAATCAACAATTCATGGCAAAATCATACACACTGATAGCACTGTCTTTTTCCCTCCTTTTTTCCCTGTTTTGTTTAGTCTTGTCTGCCCCTCACCCTCCCGCATCTATCTCACATACACTCCCCTTCAAACAGGATCTACCCTACAAAGACATCTCTGAATTTTCCAAATATCTTGCCCCATCCTCTCCATGCTCCTCCAACAACTCTGGTTAACCCTGTATTTTATGGGATTTGAAAGATAGCCACTTACCTCTGTCTCTAGGAAAAGTCACATACAGAACTGTCCCACAAACCTGACAGTCAAACTGCTCCCAAGAGGAAGGATCCTTGGACCAACCTCTCCCCTTAGCAATGGACCCTCTATCTTGACTATTCTTCAGTTTCAGATTGTAACAATTTTATCTAAAAGGCTACGTTCTAGCTTGGTCCTCAGCAATCCACACTGAAATACATACGCAGATCAACTGTTTGGCAAGATGCATCTGCCCAGCCTTGCTGCTATTCTGTACCTGTCAGTTGAAGGACAGTCAAAGTAAGCCAGTCCTTGCTGTGCTCCAACAAACTCATGCAAACACTGTATCTCATCTCCATAACATGAAATGAAACAGAGGGAGCATTTGGGACACGATGGGCATAGCTGTCTGTCAAATAAATACATATTTTCCACAAAAGGCAGACAGCAAGGTAAATATACATATGGATGAAAGAGGAAGATGCTAGTTATAGGTTTATCATTTTTAGAGGGAGTACAACACTCATCCAAATTTCAGACTGGAAATACGTGCACTCTGGAGAAAAGTAGTTGAATCCTAGAAAGGCAAGAGTTCCAGAAAGATTTAGAGAAAATGGGAGCCAAAATCAAAAATGAAGGATTAAAGGAACTGAAAGTGGGAAAGAAACACAGATAGAAACACAACATCAAGCAAAACAAAAGAAAGAGAGAAAGTGCACTGAGAGAACTGTCATCAAAAGTGGAAAGGCAGGCAAGACAGAGCAACAAACACCAGCTACAATAAAAAAAAAAACAACAGGAGAAAAAGAGAGGGAGGAAAATAGAAATGAAGAAAAACAGAACAGGAGGAGAATGGAAATACAGATAAACTTTTCTGTAAAGTGCCACCAACTGCTTAACAAAAAGTTCCAAGCACTGAACAGTGCACGTCACTTCCCCAAAGAGCTCAGCATCTCAGGATAAACCACACCAGAGGAGGGTAAGCAGCAAATGGAACTGGTAAATTGGGCATCTTCCTATCTTTGTGATAATAATCTGTAATCTTAACTGTTTAAATATCCTTCTGTGAATGTGGGTCATATAAATGGTGTATTAGCAAAGTTTTTCTTTAGACTAGTTTTATAGTTTGCAAATTGACTATGTGCATGTTACTGATGTTTGGGATGTACATTCTCCTTCTGCATAGACCTTCCCATTTATAATCCATAACCAGATTGATACAAGTCTGTTGTTTTCCTATATGAAGGAATTTTCATTAAAAAGCATCTCTTTCATTGTTTTAAAAAGATTTAATTTCTAAACTGTTTTAACTAAATAAACAGAAGTTGTGAATTAATACTTTTTGTTTTTTAAACAGAATAAGCCAATTCTTGCGTTTTGACCTACAAGAGCAAATAGTGTTGGTGGGAGCTGGATATAAGTATCAAAAGCTGACTGAAATTAGCACCAAATAAAACAGAAATACAAGACATGCTAAAAAAGTTATTTGGAATTCCTGGACTTAGTGGTGACTAAAATCCTCATTATACTACTACGAATAAACACAAGAAAGGCATATTATTTAAGCAGTGCCATATACTGCTGTGTGCATTATTGCTGCTTGGCAAGGCTTTATGTGCACTGTATTGCAACGAAATATTATAGAGTAAAGATGCAAATTCTATAGAAACTCAGATATCAAATAAGATCAATATAAGCTCAAATGTAGGCAATGCTTTCAAGTGTTGCAAGGAAATAATTTTAAATAGAATTACTTGCGTAAAAGCAAGTTTCCACTTTTTTCAGGGCTAATAAATGTCACCCCTAAAAAGGGAATCAATTTAGAAGAAGAGAGAAAGGGTATGCAATCAAGAATATGTACTTGAAAAGATATTATATAAAAAAGAATATTTGGGTGCAAACTATAACAGCTCTTTAATAAGGATTTTGTTTTGCCCAGCATACTCATAGCCTAGCACTGTCTACATGGCTGTGTCATTGCACTTCAGAATACATACTTCTAAGCCTTCCTGCACTTCATGTCTTAAATATTCTCTTCCTGAAGATTGTCACAGTTACTAGCATATAAACTAGCTGAAACTGGTAGTCCTGACAAGCCTAACATAAAGAAAAAGGAAAAAAAAGCAATGAGAATCCTTCATTCAGACCTACATGGCTCCACAATTCATATTTTGAGCAATTTGTTACTCCATTTAACAGAAGAGAAAAGGCAGGAACTAAGGACTTAGAGAAATAAGATCTTGCATATTAAAATGAATGATATTATCTTGCTCTATGTATCAATTTCAGGAAAAAATTGCATTTATGTGAGAAATATATTCTTTAGTCTTCACACCATTCTGAAGTACCATTTATGTACACTATAGATCTTAATTTCCCTGATGATACTGTTCCCTGTGCCCTACACAAAAGATTTAAAAAGAAAGGAAAAATAAAAACTTAGTCCATAAAACACTGATGTTCAAATTTGAGAAATGAGTTGTTCTAGTGCATCTAGGCATTCAAAAACCATTCTGTGTTCCTGCCAACTTGAGGTAACAAAAGAATTCAAAGAAAAGCTACAGAGGTGATCAAGCAAGGTAAAAGGACTGACTTATGAAGAGAGATTAAAAAACTAAGAGTGACATCTTCCAAAGATTGAAGGATCAGGCTTCTAAGTGCTAAAGCTAATTGTGGGTCTGAGTTCTTTCAACATTTGTCACTTTAATGATTTGAGTCTGAAAATAAGTGAAAAACATTATATACATATCCATGCCAGGAATAAATACTTTAAATAGCACTGAGAAGACTAATGCTAAAAATACTGAATGGAAATAAGGAACATGAAAATATGGACTTAATATTATGAAAACTCTCTGAGTAGATGCTATAACTACTTCTAGGCACTTAAATGCTATTCCAACGGGAGTTTTAGAAGGAATTCCACAGACTAGTAAGATTAGGCTATACGCCAGTCTCATAAAGAGAGTTGTAAAAGCAACACTCAGTTGGGACTAGAATAGAGAAAATGAGCCAGGAAGCAACTTATTCTTTGATGGACTAGAAGATCCAACAAAACTTTGCATCTCAAAAATCCATATTTAAAAAGGTAAATGCTTACAAATTTCTTTCTACTGAAAAGCCAACATTCTGAGAGAAATGTTTGCTTATTTTCACCTAAAACTCTCAAATATAAGTGAAGACGGCAACAACAGAGCAGTATCAACCAATATACAACAACTCCCACTGTCAGTGATTCTGCAAAGAAATTAAAACTGTAGTCTTTTTCCACAAAAGACTCATTTAAAAATAATTATAAAACATTGTGAACATAGGAAAATCCATGACTGAAATTACCACCAACACCACCAACTTAGTGACACTGTACTGGACTTTAAATAATGCTAAAAATTCAACGCAAATCAGAACCATTGGTTCATCATCAAAACAATATTGCAAACAAATGAATGTATTTCTTAATTTTCAACAATGAAACAAACACTTCTTAGAGCATGTATACATGCTAATTTAACAAGAATGGAAACCAAAGTAGCTCCATTCTACTAACCTTTATTTAAGAGATATCATGCAGTAGGAGAGTATCCCCATTAAAGGAATTTCTCTTTGGACCTAAAATGCAACTATCAGTCATAGTGATGTCAGATGAAGTCTGCTCTGTACTATAACCAGCAAAGGCAGACCATTGATTTGTCTGTCCAGAGGACAGTAATTTACCAAATCATCTACTTCATCTGAAGAAACACTTTACTCCATTTTACACTAGTCACTGAAAGCAAAAAGCTCAGCAAAAATGGTATAATTCAATGAGACTATCCTAAAACAGTCCAAAAAAATTGAAAGTGAAGTGGAGATACAACAAGATCTTGCCTCAGGCTGGCACTTTCTATTTCTCCATAGTCTAACACCCTCATTTACGGGGTATAAAAACATACTTTGTTTCATATTGTTTTTATTTTTGAAGAATTAATTTATACTGTATGTGGGATTTCCCTAAATGTTTCCTGAGCATTTCTGAGTTCATTGTACGGATGGAGCATTTTACTGCTAAAATGAAACCATTTCAAACAAGAACCTCTTCCTTTTCTTATGTAAAAAGGGAAACCAAAGTCAGCAGCTGTAAATCTTGATGGTTACATTAGAAAGCCTCATATCAGTATTTCTTGGAGTGTTCTGAAAATCAAAAGGTGTTTTTAAAGTTGCAAATATGTAACAGTTTAAGCCACAAGATATAAACGAGGCCAACACACTGCCAGTTTTGCTGTTAGTGATTTTAGCATAGTTCAGTATCAGTGCTGACAGGTATCAATGTAGTTGCTAAATCATTGTACCCATTATTATAAGGCTTTTAACCCAATAACACTGTGGAAAACTGATACGTTTAAGAAAAATTAGCAAAATCACAACTAATGTTGCAATGCCATCATGTAACATTGCATCCCAATAAGAGTTTTAAAGAGAAAAAAATTGTAATTTGATTTAACAGTTATGTACCTTTTCAGATTATGTATGTTTTGCGTCTACACATAATTGTGGCTGGTTTCCCTAGACTGCCTTTAATAACAGCAATAATAACAAGTAAAACAAAGAAAGCGAGACTATTAATAATTTATACTCACATAATTCTTTCATTCTGAAGATCCTGAACAAGCAATAATTAATTTAGCCTCACAATACCACTGTGAGGTAGGTAATTATCAGCCCCATTTCACAGGTGGGGAAACCGAGGCACATACAGGTTAAATAACTTGCCTGAAGTCTGGGGATAGAATCCAGATCACCTGATAGCCATCTTCTGTTTCTTAGCCATCAAATCACTCTTTCTCACTAGCAAATTTAACTGGGGTATGTCTAAATACTGCGTGTGTATCTGCATGCATGTGCGCCTAGTGTTTGTGCATATAAATAACTCTGTGTTTCTGTATACACATATACCAGGGTTTTGGATATATGTAAAGAATAGTATGTATATATGCCGTTTAAAAATTCAAAGATGCCATAGACATAGTTCAAGAGATTCAAAACTTAGCACTACTGAGAATTTTTATTTACAGATAAACTAAGTGACCTTGAAAGGGAAAGGCATTTTCTCAATTTTAAAATAATTCATTTTGAAGTTATTCTTACTATGGAATCAAAGGTTTCCTTTATTATCTGCTGGTATTATTAATACAGATATGGCAATAGTGACTTCGCTTTAGAAAACACAGTGTTTTTAAGACATGACAAACCAGCCTCACAGGAGTGCTGCATGAATTAAGTTAATTATCATCAGAGAAATATGTTACAGGCACTATATGTTTGCTAAGTGTTAATTAGAGTACCTAGCAGTTAAATATTCTACTGTATTCCAAAGGACTCCTGTCATCAGACACACAAATCGCACTGCTTAAAATGTATAAAGGTAGTTGTTAAAGCATAAATTAGTATGTGTGACTTTGTTCCTACAGTGTCCTTAGCCAATCACATAATCAATGGGAGAAAGACCCCAAGCTAGAATTTTCATCCCATTCCTTCTCCATAAGGCTAATTCACTACTTAACTGCCCTACATAAATAACCCACTTCAAATTTATTTCTCGGGAAACAGTAAGCTGTTTGCAACACTATTTTACTCTCTGTTTCAGCTCATTTCCACTAGAAAAAAGGTAAAGAGCTGGGAGGAAGGGCAAACCTCTGACACAACAGTCCTGAGAGTTTCCCAAGCACAGTGCATTTTGTATTTGCATTTCTCTTCATGAAACCCAGGCTCAGATCCATGGAACACTTCAAATTTATACAGAGTCCTGCATACAGCAGTCAACTAGAACATTGCTTCTCTGTAAATCATGTTTGCATGACAGTCTAGAACTACATAGGTGGAAATTTTAGAAAGATTTTTTGAAATTATTTTCCTGAGCAGTTTGCAAGCATTTGTCAGAATCTTTAACTTTTCCACCTAGTTCCATACACTTGGATTCTACACTAGAATTTCTTGTGCTTTACACATAGATCCTGTGGGGTTTGTGAGAGTCTACAGTACTACATTGAATTATTATATCCAAGGCTGTTGCATTTGATGAAAATATGTTCTAGGATATCAACAGCTACATGGAAGAATGACTCCAATGCATAGGATAATCTTAAGATAGTTCTATTCTGTCTCATCAGCATTCATTATTTGTGTTTGTTTATTCACAAGGATGTAGTCAGCTATCTGTATCCTCTTTAAGCAAGCTGGCGTGGTAATTTGCTACCAGCATTAGTATGACATTCACTGAGCAAAGAGCCATTTAGTCTCTACTGAAGGCAAAAGGTGAAGAGATTTTATAGGTTTCTGATGGAAGTGTCCTAAATCGAGGCAGTTGTGATAACATGGGATGCCAAATGTTTAAATTCATCACACCACAGTCCATTTTTTACACAGCTCCAAAAAACACATAAAAATGACCAGCAAGGTGTGGATTTACTGGATTTTCATTCCCTAGGGATGTGGAGGTTGGGATAAGGAAACTCTGAACTGACTCACATGCCTTTCTGCAGATGGTTCTTTAAAAATGCCCACTGCCCTTCCTGCAGAAATAGGGGTCAGTGCCTGACAGGGACCGAGCGACACCCTGTGGTTAGAGAAAGGAAATACGAACCCCTATACCTCAACAGATCTTCCTCAAGGCATTGTCAAACATATCCAAGCTGCAAAGTTCAGGTAAGAGTTTTCCCACCCCTGCCTGCAAGGGCAAACACCAAGGGAAAATCCAAGTAGCAAGGGGATTCTGGTGCACTACACTATCCTGTTTGGAGGAGAACTCTGACATACCTGGCACCTCTGCCCTAAGAACAGGAAGTTTTTAAAAAATAATCATACAAAGAAAGCTACTTAAAGGAGGTATTTACACTCTGGAAATTTAAAAAGAGACAGGATGTCAGAAAAGTTTTTTACATGATAACCGATTTGGCAGCTGCCATCATTCTAGAGGTGCTTGGTTAGAAGATGAGAGCAACTGAAATGACTGTCTGCAAGTGAAGGCACCTGGTCCGGAAAAAGCATCAAGCTGGTGTTTTATCTTTCACACAGGGTGGGATTGGGAGAGATACTAGGGCTGATGGTTTGTCAGGACTTGCTACACTTGCAAAAGCATTATCCTATGATTTCAGGATATCCTAACTAACACTTTGATTCCTTTAATCCATAGAAAGGCCTAAGCCTAAATTCATTAGATTGTCTCACACATTTTTAAGCTAAGAACTTGAATTCACTAGGAGTGCGTTTATCTCCTTGCTAAGACCTCTCTCAGTACAGAACCGGTTCTGAATTATAGACTTCTGAAAAAAATATCATAGTGTTCAACCAGCCATCTGTTCTGGTCTAGTCACTTGTTTACAAATCAATTTTTCAAGCTGAAGAGTCCCAGCCTTCCACTGATTACCGCAATTAAAAATATAATTAAAAAGTTACAGTCAATCCTTCTAAAAATAAACACAAAGAAACTAGAACATATACAGAAAAAGAAAGAATGTGGCATTGAATGTGCCTAGGGCTACAAATTTGCTACCTTAGTTTGAGTTTGAATCGTAACAAGTTTTCAGGCCATAGAGTGAACACAAGATGTATTATCCTTCTCCCCAGTAACTGATGATGGATGCTTTTTTTCACAGGACTGTTAAGGAACCTCCTCTCCAAGAGCATTTACAGCCATATTTGAAATTTTGTGATACCACCAGGGAAAAATAAAACGATACAGAAAAGTGTCTTTCAGTTTTTTTGTTCAGCTGTAAATATCAGCTAACCAGGTAACTGTGCATCTCTCTGGAGTTGATGCTCAAAACCACGCCTGAGTGATTGCCTATGAAAATATAAAAACAAAAGGCTGATATTAGTATATTTTGGGTGCTTCACAATAAATCCCCTTTTAGTTCAGGGATAAGTCAATCACATAAAGAGAGTGTTTTTATCAAAGAACAGATCAGGTGAAGGTTGGTGCAACAGCTCCGTGTACCTACAGCATACTTTTGCTTAAAGCTTTTGCTCATGATGGTGAATTTGTGGTGAAGTCCTAGGGTTTCTATCCCTGTGACAGCATAAGTTGGTTCTCTTTGTGGCTTAAAAAGGTGTAGTTGTCTTGAGGGGTGCTGGTGAGGGAGGAGAATGGAACCTGAGGCTTCCATTCAACATGCCACTGACCTGGGACTGGACACTGACCGGCATCAGCAAAAGGGGAACTCTGTAGCTGTTCAAGTTGCCACTTCTCCCAGAAGGAGTCACTGCAAGGTAATGGTGTTGAGGAGTCCCAACGTGGGGGTTGCGATAAAGTAGGCAACATAAAATATATAGAAAACAAAAAAAGTGGATGGGTGAGTCTGGAAATACTGTACTGTGGAAATTCAAAAGTTATGAGAAGAGAGAGAACAAACAGAAACCTAGGTCTGTAAAACCCTGCTGTGCATGGAGCGGAGGCTGTTACAGTGATCTCCCTAAGAGGGAGGGAAAGGGCTCATCAGAATTAGCAGGAATCTCCATAGCATAAGAACCTTCTGTAAATAATGTTGTAAAACAGAATTTAATATAACGCAGGGATTATAATACACTTCATACTCCAGCCAGATAAAATAGAAGAGTATCATAAACAGGAATATTTTCTTGGCAGTACTGAGTGATACCGGAGCTAGTGGAAAGTATTGCAAGTAACAAAACAGTGCAGAGAACAGAAGTATAATTTTATGTCTTAAATAAAGTCTTTTGTCTAAAAGCTGTACGGTAGCTGATGAATATAGATGATTATGACCCACAGAAATGAACTCTTCATGCTCCACTGGGAATGCGGCTGGTGTTGACAACCTGGCAGAAGCACAGATCACCTTGAGATCTGCATTTGCTAACTGTCTGAAGTTTCACATTAAAACGTCATGCTCTTGCACTCTTTAACCCTATACAGAGGCAAGAAAAGTTTTCTCTCAGTAAGGAGTGCAGGATCAGGCCCAGGTAGCCAACAGTGAGCAAGTAAGGAGACTGTTTTTGAAAGTGTTACAAATCAGGGTGGCCTTTCTTCATTCCACAGTCCCAAACTGCTTCATATAAATAGGTCATGAGGATTTTCTACCTATGAAAGAAGTTATGCTTTTGTACATTACTAGAGATTTTTGAATGCTCTACTTTAATAGGCACGTCTGCATGCACTTTGTCTGCATTCAGCATTCTGCTCTAAAGACCCGGGAGGTGAGTTAATCAGACAATTTCAACATGGGCTTTGTTTTTCCAGGGGTGTTTTTGGAATTAATTTCAGCAGAATTAGGAGTACAATCAAGGTTGTCTTGCAGAATCTGAATGAAAACACAGTAATACTCATACACAAAGTTTGTCAAAGAAAATACAGAAATGCACAAAGCTTGAAGTAAAGTTGAAGCCTGTGTTCTTCGCTTTTACTGAAAGCTAATATCTCCAAGAACTCAGAAGGAACACATGGTCCAGCAAATGAAAATAAGGACATCTACAACAAAAGACAGTTAAAGAAGAAACACAAGATAAAGAAATTTCTTCTGTGACAGACTTCTGTACTACCTCAGGCTACCCCTGCTACAGCTAAAACAGATCTTCTTCCAGGGGTTCATGAAGACATTACAGTTGCCTGTTACACTATGACAGCTACTGTTACAAATCCCAAAGACTTTGGGTTATCTGTTTCATTTTCACAAAATTTGTAGAAATGGGACTGGAGAGCTTTTTATATTGTGCTACACTTCTCAGACTGAGACCTGAATGCAGTCTGAACAAAATGGTAAATTTTATAGGAAATGAACTTTACAGATCAGCACTGTATGCTACATTAAAGATAGCATTAAGGGTGACATGATACACACTTCCATCTGATACAGACATCATCTGCACTAAGAGATAGTCACAGAAAGTTTCTCTCACGGGTTGCTTATGACCACACCATGAATACAGGTGAACTACCAGTTAAAATAGGGGAGATTCATTATACTTTGTACCTAGGTATAAATTTAATGTTTCTAATTATGAAAACCTTATATTCCACTGGGATAGTATGGCAAATAAAACAATGGATATAGATACAATCCATCTGAAATCATGGTAACATTGACTCTACAAACCACTCCTCCTCACCTAAACTCCATTTTCCACAAATGCAGGGTATTCTTGAAGTAATTCCAATGTTAGCAATTATACTCTGTTCTATACCAAATGTAATTTCATTCTTAAATTTTCTAAGTAAGTCTCCCAACATTAAATCTATCTTCTGTACTGCGTGGTCTGTATGGCATGTCACCAATACTAATGCATTACAATTGAATTATAAGCTGAATTACAAGCAAAAAGAAGAAAATTGAGATAATCCTTTGTTAGTGGTATTTTCTTCTTCCTGAATCTGAGTAGAAAATGAAAAAAAGCTAGAATGAAAATTAACAGCATTTAAAAATCAATCACTAACAAAAATTTATAAACTAAAATTGAAGTTACCTCTTGCGTTACCTAGTGTTTGAGAGTCCAGATCATCATCAATAAACTCCTCACCCTGGATGATGTTCTGGGTGTCCTCACTATGATTAACAGGGCTTGTCATCTCCTGCTCCTTTTCATTGTGCATCTGGGCATAGACATTTCTGCCTGGCAGTTTCCTAAATTGGACAGGGAAGAAAGTCTGTGATGGAATTCCATCTCATCACACATATGTTGGACTCAGAGGAGAGCTCCAACAGAATGAAGTAAAACCAGAATCACAGAAAAGCACCAATTACACCCTCCCTTAACTTTGTATTCACAACCAAAAATTATCAACTCCTTATTCTAAGTCACAACTGCATGTAACTGCCTTATAACAATGAAGTTACTAACTTAATATTTAAGTATCAATTTCTTGACTAAGATTGACAGACAATGGACAATACTAAAACATTACTAAAAGCACAGCAAAGCTATTTTTAAGAAGTAAAGCAATAAAAAGGCTCAACAGGCATGCCTGGTTCCAAGTGTCTTAACAAACATTACAACCCATTAAGTGCATCTCCCTGGTGAGCTGGATAACAGTGAAGGTGAGCAGTAGCATAGAATGGCACTCATTCTCTCCATCAGGAGGAAGAAGCAGGAGAAATCCAGGATACAGGGAACGGAAAGGGACCAGAGAGTGAAGAAACCAGAGCCCAGAAACAAGGGATAAGGAATGGGATGGTGAGCAGGCACTGATAAGAAGATGATAGCGTTCTCTGCAGGGCACGTTTGGTAGAGACAAGCAGACAGCATTAAAGGAGACAGAGTAAAGCTTGTCCCAGGACTGCTGGGAACTCATTAGACTAAATTTTCTATAGGAGACAGCATTTAATTCATTCATTTTGATTTGAAACTAGAAAAATTAAAAGGATGCTACTAAAAGGCTTTACCAGCTTTAATTGCCAATTAACACCAGTGCCCATGAAACTTTAGCATAAGTATTAATAAAGAGATCTTAACTAGGTTAAGTTAGACTTTGTATAGTCAAGGAGACCAAACAGGGACTTCTAACATTCCAACAGAATGCAAGATTTACATTCCTAGAGAGCCATACCCTCTGCTGCAGCTGCATGCCTCTGAAATCTGCTTGGGCACATAAGGACATCCTTTGCTGTTCACCAAGCAGACACTTTGATTAAGGTGTTGCAGGTTGCAAGCTCCATTTCCCACACTGCAAAAAGCAGCTTGACAGCTTGATCAGCATGACAGCTGATCACGGCTGTCAAAGTTTGTACTCAAACATAGATAATTGCAGTGGGCAGACAATAAGAAAAAAGGGAAAATGGGGTTGAACTGTAGTGTTTCTGCTAAGCCCCTTTAGCTACAATGAGAAGATGGACAGAAAAACTGACATGAATTTTTAGGCATTTAAGAATGACCATCTTCTTTTCTGTATTCTGACAGCAGCATTAAAGTTGGATAAATACATGAGCTGCTCTGTTTTCTCTAGGTTTTTCTGAGATGACTCGTGTTTAAACATTATTTCAGAAGAAAGGCTTTATACCAAGTGGCACCATTTTAGTTTGAGATTAAAAGTTCTTACACTAAACTATTTTGAACAGCACCTTTCATTGCATCACCAGATAATTACAATAAATGCTAAACAATGGAACATGACAGAAGAGGATCCTCTCCCTTTAATTTGAACTATCCATGAAATGAACTGCATTCTGTATACAAAAATATATTTGTACACATATACATGTTCATGTATTACACACACATACAAAATCACATATACACAGAAATCAGCTATTTTATTCCATTATTCATAAGCATCACAAAGAAAGTCTGATCCCACTCTCTTTTCTGTACCTCTGTGCACAAGGAGTAAATAAACCACAGGCACTAACTAAATGCAAAGAACAACAAAAGAAAGAGGGTCTGACGGCACAGAACTGTGCTATTATGGCTGCTTCACCAGGTTCGAGGGCTCTTCCAACACAATCATACATACAAAGCCAAGCCCTGTAGCACTTTGCTCCCGTTAAGGGAAAAAAAGCCGCGTTAACAGGGAGGAAGGACATTCCTCATTACCAAAAAAAATACATTAGGTAATTAATTATGGTTTTTTTCTCAAGGGCCAGTAAACTCCAAACAGTTTATAATGTGTCTGCTTGTGAAACTGGTCATGTGGAAAACAATATCACTCTCAGTCAGACTTGCACCAAACCTGTCAAATCCGTCACTCTTTCAGTACACTGCCTAATGTCGAAGGGAAACTAACCCCAAAAGACCATCTTTGCCACTTTTCCACAACTGTGGAATTAGCACATACGCTGCTAAAAGAATTGGGGGATCTTCTCAAACCTGTATTCTGACAGATTTTGGAAGCATCAATGACATTATGAAAATATTTTTAACATAATAAAAATATTATCCATCTGAAAACCATACGGCACATCATACCTTTATGGTTAAGTCAAGGTTAAGTAGATCTGCCAATTTAACTGTTGTCTGCTGGTGTTTTCCCCATGCTGAAGGACTTGTCTGAAACCAGGCCACAAGATGTGTCCTTTAGTGTAAATCCTTAGGCTTCAAACTCATGTCTCTGGTGAGACTTACTAGTTAGAAACCACCACAATGACAATACACACTATTAAATATACTAGGGGTACCTGAATGAAGAAATCTCGCAAATTCACAAGTAACCATTCAACATACTGTTCTTTAGAGCACTTCTTTATGGAGCAAAGATGAAAGCAGAAAGGCATAAACTGTTGTTTCTCACTCACCTAAACGTCACGAGCCCAGTCCTGCTAAGTACAGGAAGGCAGTTTCTGGAAGGTGTAAATCTGGGGTACTCAGTGACTCTTCAATACTTCCCTTTGCTCCTCACACTTACAGAGGAAAGTATCTTTGACTGTAACACTGAGTATGAATGGAAGAAGGGAGAATATTACAGGTCTTAAGAAGGCATAAATTATAGGCATTTGACCTTTTATATATCACAGAGATCTCTCTGTGTTTCATATTGACTCAGTTTTACAAGGAAAAAATTCAGCCAGACTCAAAAAAAACGAGAGTCCAAGTCTTTTCAAGATGCATTTTTAACACATGTGCCAGATGTTCTGTTTATAAGGGGCAACCACACTGTGAGATGAAACAGGATGTGGATACTGGATCTTTGCTAAAGATGGGTCTGATTCTGGCAATTTTCCAGTTGCTCCACACTGCTCTAACATGTAGGAAGGAAGCTGTTACCCCTAATTATACTGGAAAAAATTTTGCGTATCCTGATGTGCTTTGCTCTTCTTAAGGAAGCAATTTATGTTGAGGACAATGTAACTGTTTGAAGTAGGAAGAGCTGAAATGCTTGGGTCTACATAAAAGACTACTGTGCAAACATGACAAGACATGAAATTTGATCCAGGAGTTTTATATCAGCAATATGCAAATTGAAAGCATATTTATAAGAACAGAGAAAAAGATTACACAATACAGTTTCTTTTGGGGTTTACTCTTGAGCTGCAAAATGCATGTGCTTTGCATCCATCACTCAAGACAATTACCTCTGCTGAGCACTCCATGGTTTACATTGTTAGTTCTTTTTGTTTTCTCTGTAGTATTTTATTTCAATCATGAGGAAGAAAAAATAGTCATGCCTGCTTTGAGTACCATAAAAATATGAACAGGAGACTTAACTCTGCACAGAACTACTAATGAACGTCACAACGCATGGCTTCCTGACTGAGCTCTCCAGGTCCCGCACCTTCCTAGAAGATGCTCCAGAAAGCAATTTTTTTTCCTCATATTTACAAACTCTAATCAGTTCATACCAGAAACTGTTTGCACTTAAACAGCAGGAGGGGGATGAGATATTCATTCCTACTCATTTAAACTTTCTCATTTATTTGCCTTTTCATTCCAGCTTTGTGGAGCCAATATTCATTGGCCTTTATGTAGCTTCATTCGTTTTCCAGAGGCTTGATTAAGGTTCTGTTTAGTATAAAAAATAGGAACACATTCACATGGAAAAGATATGGAATAACGTAGCATACTGTTGGAACTTAAATAAAACCAACAACAATAATAATCCATTAAACAGAGTATTTTGTTGTGGTGTTTGGATTAATGTTCAGATGAATGACTTCTTTGTGCTTTAAGGCGCTCATGATTTACTTGCCTCTTTCATTTTAGAATTTTTTTCTACATGCTATTACTTTGATTTGAGAGGAAGTTTTTATGAAATATTACGGATCATTAAATTAGTGCCTGTTTTTTTATAACTAAATGGCATGGACTGGGACTAAACTTGCTCTCATGGAACATAAAACTAGTATAAAGCAAGGTGGGGAAAAAAGATAGGTTTTCTTCAGAGACTGAAAATGAGATGGTAAGTCAATGAGGCAGAAAGATAACACAGTTCTGCTCCAGATTGTGGAAATGACCCAGGAGGGGGCTCATTTACCAGAAGTGGCATTTGATAGTACCAGGAAAAAAGGAAGTACATACAAAATCATATGAATTTGGTTGAAGTAGACCCATGGAGATTTCTGAAAACAATGTATACAACTTTAAGGACATGGACAGCAGTCACAAGCAACACGGGCAACAATCTGCTCTGGTTTGGCTAATCTTAAAATCCTGTTGTTGTATAGAAGAAAAAGAATAAGAAAAGGATGATTTCATATCTTCTGCTAGTAACATAATGAATAGATAGCAACTTTCATGTGGCTAAAATATAATTCTCCTTTCCTCCACTTTGCTTAGAGGAGACAGTGCTATTTGTCTTCTCTGTATGATTGCCCAGGACCTCATATTGTGGAAGTTTGCTCTGAAAGGAAGAAGAAATCTTTTCTGGACGGCAATTTGAAACCCACAACAAATATAAGCATTGTTTCAAAGGGAAAGGAAGAAGTGTTCTTTTATTGATCAAATTTAGTAAAGATGGTATGGTCTAGAAAAGATATATGCAGGTCCCAGATCTGTGTTAAAAAATGGGATGTATTTCTCAAAAATATCTTCCAGCTGCTCTATATTGTTCTAGTCAAAGGAAGCAGCTGTAGTCCATTTTACCTGGTTGGTGAAACAACTGAACCATACTAGTGAGTATAGTAACATATTGTTAACATGATGCATGAGACTTGATTTCTTTACTCGGAAAGTAAGAGCAAAGAAAAGGAAAATTCTTCTTGGCTTGCCTGATATCCATGTTTGTTATCTGCACAACCTCTTGCTTCACAGCCACAGTGAGACCTGGCAGCTGGGAGATTACCCCTCTCTCATTACTGCCATACAACACTACTGAGAATTAAAAAAAAAAAAATTGCCTAAAACCATCTTTGTTCACTAGTGGACTAGTATAGGACTAGAATTGATCTTTAAAAACTATAAGCATTTATCATTAAAATTTTACTTTTTGTTTATTAGGTAAAAATAGCTCTTATCTGAATGGTTTACTTACTCTGACTATGAAGGATCCAAACCCTGCACTTCTCAGACTCTTTGTGCTTTGTTTTTTTGTCTAAAGCAACTAACTACTCTTGGGATGCTTACGAGTCCCAGGCTCCATGGGTTCTAGTATCACAGTTTTTAAAGCACATGGTCACGAGAAGAACTCAGAAGGCAATGTGGCTGCATGCACAAATAGGCCATTAGATAAAGTGTGTGTATGTGTGGAGCGTGGGGAAGTGAAGGATAGAAAAAAAGATAAATGCTTGCAATTTTAATGTAGATAAGAACAGAAGGCAACAGTCTTCCTAGTCATTGTTTAAGTATTTTGGATTACGGTCTATCTGAAACAATGTAACAATGTTCACAATCATCTAATCACTAACTAGACAGTCATGACAGCTCTGATTATGCAACCTGACCCTACAATTTTAGTTTTAATTAGAACCGTGGTAAATTATACAATTTTAATCTTTTCATTTTAATGTGCATTTCTTCAGCAGCAAGGAGACAATATAATTTTTGTTAGTCATATAACTAATCAGCCCAAATCCCACATCCTCTAAATGTTTCTGTCTTACACCTTGCCCCCACCCTGCTGCCTGATTAGATAATTCTCCAGTTTTTGCATATATAAGGCATCTGCCTGTATAAAAGGCATCTTGTGCAGGACTGTTCTTTTTAGATTCTACCCCTCCCCCAAACTAATTTCATGAGATTTACTTCTTGTGAAGGACACCAGTTTTAAGCTCAAGGTATTGAAGTTTTCAAAAAATAATAGATCAAATGGCCAGTTTCATCATAGCTGTCCTGCCTGCCCCAAAAGATTCGTAGAAAAGGTAACAGATGAGTCCCTGATGTCTTATCAATACCATCTTTTATCTTGCAATTTTGACTGACAAAAATTAGTGTAAATTAAGACCGGAGTTCTTATGACATGAAAAAATTTCACTTTCAGACATAAGCTGGGCAGGGAGTGCAGTGTGTATATATATATACACACACACACTCACATATATGTAAAACTTGAGCGAAAGGGGCCTCAACACTCGGCAATCATCAGGCAGTTTGGGCCAGATTTTTCCATTTTCTGTGGAGGCTGTACTATGGTCTACACTGAAATTCACAGTTAGGAAATGGGACTTTGCACTATTTCTTTATACATTTTATCCTAAATCCTGAATAATTCCTCTGTTCTTGGCAAATGTATGAAATGTTCACACGTATGAAGTTCTAACCTCCCAGTCAATCCAATCCCATTTTTAAGCCTTATCTGCAGGCCAGGACTTTCGTCTTTCATCTTTTCAGGTATCAAACTCAACATAAGTAAGGAATTGTCTTTTGGGCTGGCAAAGAGAAAGAGAGAGAGAATAATTCAAGGCATGTTCACACAATCTTTTGCAGAAAACCTATCTTGCCTGTGCCCTGATGCCAACTGGAAGTCTCGTAGACCCAATCAGTGTAGTGATAAAACTAAAATTAATAAACCTTTCTCTGACGCAGGGTAAAAAGGAATTTTAAGTCTTATCTGAAGGGAGTATCTGACTATCAATTTATATCAGGGAAAAAGGAAAGCACAATCAAATGTCTTCTGTCTCCTCCCTAATTTTGTGAATGGTACATAAAAATTATGGGCAGTATTAAAACTTCAACACCTTATACATTTCTCTAATTTCTATATGAAAATAATTCACTCTTACATTTGCATGTGGTGTCTGAATTAACATATGGTTATTCTGCTGAAATTATCTCCTAAAATTTTTATTGCATACTGCATTCTTTCAACAAATTAATTATTAATATACAGGCACATAATATTTCTGAGCCTTCTTTGTGTATTACAGATCAGTTTGTATCTAATAAAGGACACTTCAATTTCATAGCCTGTCCCTATGGGCCAGTTTGTAAACTTATATACATTCACTGTACTGACTTTAAAGGGACTATACTTGTAAGCAAGCACTCCAGGTGGATCCAGCGATTTATTATCACTCCTTACAAACACAAAAAAGTTTTTGTTTTTTTTTTAATGTGATTAGTGATTTGGGTGGAAGAAGAGTTCACAGGGAGCACTTGGGGAAAACTGACTTTTCAAAGAACTGATTACTGCTCAGTATTTTTTGAAAATCATATTGCATAAAAAGGATGCAACTGAAAAAAACTGTCATCTCAGAATATCTTAACACTAATATTTAAAAATAATTCTATCACATATCTCAAAAACAGATATGATACTGATTAAAACTGGATACTACTGTATCGTCATTCATCAATGCAAACGATTTTCACGAACTACATATGGAAGCATGAGGCATTAAGGCTCACAATTTGCAAAGGGTACTACAATTTTCTCCTTAATAAATGCTACATTTATTAAAAAATGGTTCAGTGAGCATTTTAGAAAGGACTCAAAAATATTTTTTCTTCTTTTCTTAAATATTTTATACTTCTTTTGCCATGCAGTAATTGTGTCTGTTATTTAATTGTCCTCATTTAAGAGCTAATAAAAAGGCATAAATCATACAGCCTTCAAAAGATATCACAAGCAAGTTTTATGATCCAACACTATAAACAGCAAATCCTCCATGTATTGCTACTGAAATAATAAAATTACATCACATCAACCATTTTTATGTTTTTTTTCTTGCTGCAGGCACCCAAATAGTAAATGGATTTTTTTTCAGTTGTAGAGAGAGTCTGATACAGAATTCTGTGCTTTGTCCTTGAGAGCAATCAGTCAGTATGAGCTCTGAGACTTAGATCCTGCAGTGAGAAAATGAAGAGATTCTTGGCAGAGAGGGTTTTTCTCTGCTGACTGAAACCTTTAGCTAAACAATCTGCCACTTAAAAGTCTACTCTTGCTGTTACCACAAACTCCGTGCCACAACCATTTCTGTAAACTTATGTTCATTTTGAACAAAAATCAATCTTGCAATAATGAAACAAATCAATAGGAGTGCTCACTGAGTGAGGATATCAGGATTTGATGGTAACAAAGGTTTCTGCCAGTATGATCAAACCCAAAGCTTCCAAATGCCCAAGACAAAAATACCAGGAGCACAGTCAATGATAAAACAAACATATGAACAAGAACAAAGTTTCTTAAGTTGCACATCATCCTAGTAGCAATGACTACTATGAGTTGTAGACTAAAGACCTATCAGAACTGTTAAAGGCTGACATGGTATCTATGGTCAATTTGGAGGCTATATTTTACATTAAGGCCATTTGCAGAATTATTTCTTCCCCCAACACACCC
Organism: Apteryx mantelli; assembly: GCF_036417845.1. NCBI lineage: Eukaryota > Metazoa > Chordata > Aves > Apterygiformes > Apterygidae > Apteryx > Apteryx mantelli. The sequence goes on along the minus strand of NC_089982.1, from coordinate 75,218,815 downwards.
TCCAGTGATATTAACACTGATCTATTTCCATCACTTGTGAGTTATCTTATTCAGGGTGGCACTGTCCCACTAATTAGAATGTGTGCAAAGAGAAACTCCATACAGTTACACGTTTTGATAAAATTACTTTTTTAAACAAATCAGCATTGCAGATCTACTCATTGTCCTGATGGCTTTAGTTTATTCATAACTGCTAAGACTAATGACACAAGAACTAATCAGTAATAATATTTTAGCTCAGCTCTCTTTCTTAATGATATTATTTAGACAAGCTGAACAAACTCTCCATAGTTCCCATGTTGCTGCTATTTATCTTGGAACACAGCAAGAGAAAGAAAGCATCAGGATAGTACCTTGATGTCTGAAAAGTTCAGATAAACACAGCTTTCCAAGTGGTGGGCTTTTTGCAATCCCTCAAGAAAATCTCCTTTTCAAATAGCAAACTGTGTTTTACTGATGTGTGGATAAATCCAATTCTTAAAATATATGTATTGTTGATTAAGGTTTACTTGCCTTTTAAACTTGTAGAGGATGAAAGCCCCGACTATGACTAGACAGATAACAAAGAGAACCACAATAGCCCAGTACCCACTGCCTCCTCCAATCCTTTGAGAGTCTGAAATAAAAAAGAAATTAAAAAAACAGCTTAGCACATCCTCTTTCAGACCAGTCATATTCTTGGGCTTTCTTCTGAATTGCTAAGTCAAAAACATTTGCTGTTATTTGTGTAATCTCTTCTCTTCAGTCCATCTGTAGCCTCTTCAAATAGGCAACAACACAAAATTAATTGGTGACTTATTACTGAAGGAGAGAGGACCAATTTCAAAAAGAACTCCTGAAGATTTAATTATTTGCACACATAGCGTTGTTTTTTCTAGGAATCTCAAGTTATCATAGGAAATTATCACATACCCTAACTATATATGATGCAAAAGCAGGGCTGTATTAATTACACAGATGGAGAAACTATGGCTCTGAACAACAAATGGGAAAGACTGGAGTGAACATGGGATTCTTTTAATTCCAGATTTTTGTGCTGGCTAATGAACGTTCTCTCTTTAAGTGAGTGATTTCTACAGTGACCAGACTAGATGCTGCAGAGAAACTGTAGCATGATACTACATTAATGAGGCTAGATAAAAAGATACCTTTGTCTTTTACAGGGAGCTGACAGATAAAATATCACTTATATCAGCATTTACATAAATTGATTGTGGTCAGCTAAGGTATTCTGCCACAACACATTTGAGTAACAGACAAGAATATATTATGGGAGATGATACACAAAGATTACAGGACATTCTCATAGGAGGTTCTAGTTAAAGCTGAACCTTCTGGTTAAAGCATCACTTTAACACATCTCTGTTCAAAATATACACGCATGAACACACACTCTCTTCAATCAGTTTCTAACTACAGAGTGAATCCAGAGGTGCAGAAAATACATGCCAGCAAACCCTGTTTCCAGTTGTTTAAACAGGAGAAGGTAGCTCGTATATCTCAGGATAGGATTGGCAATGCAGTGCAGCACTGTGTGGAGACCCTACAGCAAGTTTCAAATCAGTTGATCTGTCTATGGGACACAGCTTGGTATCATGTAGAGATACAAGGCTATGTTCCAGATGCATGGAGTTTTATTAGCAGAGTTAATGACAGCTGAAGTAAGGAAGCTCTGCTTTCTTGGCAGCTAATGCAGTCAAAGTGCCTTTAAGTTCGTCAGGTGGCTTTTTTTGAAGCCAGGTTGGCTCTTCCTTCATGGCAGTGTTTTGTTCAGTATAATCATTTACTTAATGCCATGGTTATACAGAAAAGAGCAAGAGTGAAACAGCGGGAAGAAGTTTCTGATACAAACCACAAGGTATGGTGAAATTAAAATATGTAAGAAAGATTTATTTGACGGTGATAACAAATACCAAGTGTGTGTATATGTATGCATATATGCATGTGTGTGTATATTTACATACACACACACACATATATATATAAAATATATATATATATATAGATATGGAGATTTTCTCCTTAGCCTATCAGAACTCTAACAGTCATTCACAGGTTGTTCTGTTGGGAGCTTTGTTTATATATTTACCTGAACCGGAGTCAGCTAAAGTCACTAAGACCCAGTATCCTCCCCTCAGAAAGAAACTGATGTTGTGTGCATTCAAGGCCTGCTTTATAGCCGCTATCCTCTGAAAATATAAGAGAGAATGTCAGATGTCTTTCAGTTGGTTCTACTTTGAGAAACTCAGTGTTCTAAAAAGTAAAACCTCTGGTTCATTATATGGTGAGAAACTCAGTAAACACTTGTCAACAATGAGTTGAAATCTTAAAGAAATTCCATATTTAAAAATCATGCAAAACTCTGCAAATGGTAAATGTTGAAAATGTCAAATCTTTATAGCCAAATCTTTCTTTCTGCTTACTAAATCCTTTACATTTACCCATTATGTGACAGACAGTATCTCATTTACATGCACTGTTGCATTTACCTCAATCATAACTCACACAATGCATAATCCATATTAAAAACTTTATCCATTCCTCTAACCATATCAGCAGATGAGTTGCAATATCACTTTAGATTTCTTGCTATGAAAAGTAACTATTTGACAGTGAACTGTACGTCATAATTTAACTCACTTCCTTAGCTATAATGGGATGGATTCCATTTATATCCAATTTTTGACAGTATTCTGTACAAAGACATACTTCCATCCATGTGGAAAAAATTAGGATTCCTCCTATTTTTCTCCAGTGGACAGAGCATACTAAAATATGGGCTCTCTCATTTTTACGGGGCAGAACCATTAAATATACTATCATATCCTAAGCCCAGATGACAAATTGTCTGAATTTTCCCTTTCACTTGCGTCTTCAACATGGGTAATTTTCTGAAAGATCAAAGCCAGTTTTATAGTCCATGCCTTATAATTCAGGATACGACTTCCCACAGGATGCCAAATTAGAAATATACTTTATATCCATGAAAACTTCAAGAGCAACTTCTTTTATGATATTATCAATTATGGTACTCATTTCTGACAAGCCTTTGCAGTATAATAGATAGAAATCCTTGCAGTATCCCTCACATTACAGACAGAGACTTCACAAAAGTTCAAATTCGAATATCCTCACTCATATTGAGGAATATCTAACTTCTGAACTGACTTTATTACATTTTTTGTGGGGTAATTATTCAACATAAGGGTGAAACAAGCATGGCCTCACTTATTTTACAAGAAAATTACTCCAGATAGTTCTTAACTATTTATCTTCTTGTCCAAAATCTGAAAAGAGAATACATATCACAACTATATTGATTAACAGACTTTAAAGCGATGCTGAAATAGTTACTCGTCTCTGTCCAAGCTCGTTCACTCATTCATAGGACACAATGCAAGAGGGACAACTGCTTTAGGCTAATCTAACTTTCAGGCACTAAACACAATTACTGAGCCCCATAACTTATTTATAGATATATCATATTTTCCTGGCAGGTACTTAAGGAATCCAACATTTGCTTTGGCTTTTGTTTAAGAAAAACTTGTTCACTATTTCTCTATCCATCCCTGTGTTCTCACCCAGACCTGTTTGAATTACACTTCCAAAGGTCAAAGATTTGAATCTAATTTCTCATTTTTAACTGTGAATCCAGCCAAAGGCTTGTGTACTTGTATAACATTGATGAATGTTTCAGTATTCACTGGGATTTTTATGCCATGAGGTATTTATTGAGCACAGCAACGTCACCTCTCCAACTTTTTAGAAAACAAACTCCGTGTTCTGAGCTCTCCAGAGTCTCTAAGTTAAGGTACTTATATTAGCATTTTAATTGTCTATCTTTTTTTCTGTATGCTTTCCAATGATAAAATTTGAGAATGTAACTGCAATGGCTCCTGTACTGTGGTATCAGAAGGCAAAAAAACAAACAAACAAAAAAACCCCCAACAACAACAACAACAAATTTCACTATTCAAACTCTTACCCATCTGCTACATCCAGGGATCTTACTTGCTCATTCTGCCAAAGCAACTCATTGGAATTTTCATTTAGTAGCTTGTCTAGATAGATCCCTAAATCTTCTTCAGAGTCATTGCTTTCCTATAATTTTAATGCACTTTAATTTACTCTTTCAAATGGATTCATCCCACCTGATATTAGATGTGTAATGAAAGTGTTTAAATTCAGAGACCAAGTCTTCCTCCGTAGTCAATGATAAGAACAAAATAATTCTGAAATTGCTATGCTGTTAAAATCAGGTGACAACATTCTCAGTCTTTATTTCTACATGCATAAACTTATGTTTGAAAGAAAGTGGGCTTTTGTCTGAATGGAAACAGACTACAGAATTATGCAAAGGGCTCTTCTTTACTACTATACTTTCAGCTTATTAACAGTCTTTGTATTGCCGGCTACTTTTATCAGTATTAACTTTTATACCAGATCACTAATGAACTTAATAAATAGCCTCAGATCATATAAATCCATGTAGAATGCCACTAGAAACTCCCCCAAGGAGGTGCTCTCTGCCTGACCTAGAAATTATTGCCTTTAATGGACCTTCTGAAATCACATAGTATCCTAAAACTAAAAGGTTTTCTTCCAAGAACAAATGGGTTCTCTTTAAGGGAACGCATTTCATAACTAAGTCTAAGGTAACAATTTTAAGGGCGTCTCAGCCCAATGTGCAGAAAACATTCTGAGTTAAAGAGGAATCCACACAATAATTTCAGAACATAGATGTGAGAGCTGGCACTAGCACCACAATAAATAATATCCTTTCAGTGAAACACGAGAAGAAGGAAGTGTTAAGGGCCTTCAAGATTGTCTTCTCTTACATTCATCTTTAAACAAGTGTTACTATGAGTCCTTTTCTATTGACTTAACCAGTTACTGCTTGTAAGTTTACATAGGGTATATTTTAAAGATATTTCCTGAGTCACAGTGGATTCTGATACAACACGTATTTTATCAAAACTTGTGCCAGTCAATTCTAAATCAACAAATTTATATGCACGTCAACAATTAGTGTCCCTTAGCAATAATAGAAAAATAGAAATTTAGGCAGCTTGCTCAGAAGTCTGGCTCTACAACCTGCGCTCTTTAAAACAATCACAGTGTTGGGATTGAGACTAGTATACTTGACTTTTTCATTCCATAGCATACGTTGCAATATTTGCTTCCTTTGTTCCTTCATTTGCTCCTATTTTCTGTATGGGTAATCTCCAGTGACCACTGGTGTGACCTGGTCCAACCTAACAGTGTCAGAAATGTACAACTCTTCTCCAGATTACAATTACTTTCACCTTTCACTGCTTCTGTAGTTCCAGAAACCCTGGGCAAGGTCAGGTCTTAAAGGGGGGGGACTATTTATTATAGAAATTGTGCCCTGCTAAAGTACTGTACTCTTCCCCATAGTCCCACTGAACAGAAGTTCTCCCAAATCATTTGCAACATGTGATTGTTCTTCTTTACTCTTTAGAATAAGTAGCAGGATATTTTCTACATAAAAATGAAAAAAAACCTGAGAATATAATTGAATATAACTGATGATATACTTCAAGCTGCCTTGAAGCACAGCACTAATAACAGTTGAGATTTAAAGGGAACTAATACACATAACATTTTGCACTAAAATAAAAAGTTAGCAGAACCCAAGGGTCTATCATCATCTGTTTTTTTTTAATGATTAAAGGCATCCTTTCCATATTTGCTTGGAATAAATGAAAACAATTTCCTTTAAAAGCTGCACCTCACTTCTTGAAGAAGTGGAAAGATTCAAAGAATTTTCAAGTGGTAATACACACATAGTTCATGATGGGCTTACTACTAAAATAATTACCTATTAAAATCAACTATTTCCTGCAATATAATTATGATTCGGACTCCCAGAAATTCTGACTATGATTACAGAGGGAAAGCAGTAAGGTTTGGGGGTTGCAGTGGAGGGGAAAATTCTGTGCATTCACACCATTCTCTGTGTATTTTGCAATAAAACACCTGTTCATTTACTTGAACAACATCAAAATACTCCTTTGGACCTTCTCAAGTGTACCACATCAATTCCATGCACAATCTACAGGTATCACGGTAATCTGAAGAGCTTTGTCTTACCTACTTTTCCAGCTCTTTGGATACTGTGACCTCATTTCAAAAAGTGGTAAAATGCCCTTTAAAATTAATGATACCTTACACTGTTATTCTCCATAACTTGCAAGACTTGAATTGCAAGATACAAGCACAGAGTTGAGATCTGCTCCTTCTCTGTCACGACACAAGAACAAGTATCATAAATTCCAAACCAGAAGCAAGGGCCAAACAGTAACCTGATTTCCTACTGGCCTAGGGTCTTTTATTACAGAGGAGATATGGTTTGGAAACAGGTAGGGAGAATCTTATGTCTGATTTTCATTGCTGTGTTCACTGCACTGGTTTCTTGGTACCTGAAAAGGATATTTGCTCATAAAGGCAGAAGCTACCTGCTTGATGCTCTTTACAAAACAGGTCAACTATTAAGGTTCTATTTCAATTGTATCTGAAATCTAATTTGCTTCTAAAGACAGTGAAGAGATGGTTCTTGCCTCTTTAGAAACACCAATGTTCAAAATACACCTTTTGTTCTACTGTATCTTCACAGACTGGCATGCCATCACTGTTGTTTCTGTTTAAAAAACATATCGGTACTAATTATTCTTGAGAAATACAGTGATAACAGTAAGCACTAGTTTCTGCTGGGGAGAAGAACATGTGCTGTTGCAAAAGTACTGTATGTCTGCAAATGCATCAAGAGGGACTGACGCTAAGTCTATCATAGGCTGGCACCGAGTGAGATGATAGATAATTGCTTCTTCTCCCTCTTCTCATGTGGTAGGATCTATCCTTGAATACAGAAGATGCACTATACACTGTCAAACACAACAGTCATAACTGTTCGCATTTATGTCTCTCTTCAGAAGGGAATTTCATGAGGTTAGGGAGCACCTCTTAATTCCAATAAAAACAATGATAGTACAGCCATTGATTTCAAAGTAGGATGAAGATTGTCCTAACTAGACATACATTTCTCTGATTACCTTATCACTAGTTACACTCCTCTTCCTCTTTGGTTGGTTTGCTGGTAGTAGCACATGCAAGTCAGCTGTTGTGGGCAGACCAGGTTTCACAACCGTCACAAGTGTTTCTTCAGGTATATTAGTTTCCTGTGCAGACAAATGTATGTGGTAAATTAGAAGACAGTGTGCTTAAATTTTTCACTTCTAATACTTTGTAAAATACATAAGTAATTCCATATAGGTCTCTAAGTCTTTGGTGTTCAGATCCTTAACTTTTAGAGTGGATTATACAGGAAGATAAATTATGAATAAAGCCCAATATTAATTAACTAAAATGTGAGTGGCTCTTTGCAGATTTGAAGTTTTAAACATTGTTATCACATCAAAGAGTTTTAGTGGCATCATGGAAAGAGGCAAAACTAAGAGATATGCAGTTTTAGCAAAACTCTAATGGTTGCATATTTTTAGGGTAGCTTTAAAAAAAATCCTAAGTGATTCAGGATCCTTTGTGGGCCATTCAGACGCTTAGTAGACTTAAAAGGGCATATTCATTATACCTAACTTTAGCTTAGGGAGGCTACTTTTCCATGTGTGTTTAATTGGCAGAGAAAAGTCTTCCAGAGAGCGATTTAAAGCACCTAGGTTCAGTTCCTGAAACTGTTCTTTATGAAAACCTGCACCCCACCCACCCCACTGAAAGTCAAATGCATCCCTTTCCAAATAAGCTTTTGTGAATTTTATTTTTAGTCCCATATTCCTCACTGTGTTATATAAGACAGTGTCAAAATTCTAACGACAACACCCTGGGCATTTCTCAGAAATTCCATTAAATTGTTCATATGCTTTTGCAGATGATTTAGTAGGTATTAAAATTCACAGGCAATTCTATAAGGGAGCTAATTATTTGTTTGACTGACCCTTGTTATGGAATGAGTTTAAGCTGATAAAAGTGGGAATTTATTTTGATTTTACATTTAGTATGTGAACCTAAAAAAGCAGGAAATGGTATGAATTCAAAATTCCAGATCCTGAATTCCCATATGCACTACTGCAAACTCCCCAAAAGTCCAGTGACTTCACTGGCAAAACCTGCACAGTAAGGCTGAATCTTTCTTCACACTAAAACCTTTTAAAAAAAACTGTCAACCCACAGCTCAGTGATATTCTCCTCATGAGAGTCAGCATGCGCATACTCCATTGCTGGCAGTGTGTGTATCTGAAGAATATAGTTCTAGAGCTCTCTGGTTTTATGGAGTGCTCTTTATTTATGCCACAGAACTGCTGCATGACTTTGTACTTATATTTCATCTACAGGATTCAACTTTTCCCAATCCATATTTCACTTGCAAACATGATCTAAAAGAACGGCTGTAGCAAATACATGCTCGTGCATTTTATGTAATTTTCAAAGTTACACATATGACATTTTATGTTCTTGTTGTTTTGCTCTGTTTTTTACAACGAGACCAAGTCTTTCATATTACACAGTACCCTTTATTTAACCCCTAGGTATATCACATTTAAGCTACTCTTCTACTCTTCCTGTTTTGGAGTCAGCACTATTTGCCAGTACAGCTATCCCAAATCCCAGAGACCAATATTTAGCATTAATTGCCAATTAGGCTGTGTTACAACTAAAATTTCTGTACTACAGTATCATCATCCACAGACTGCATGTAAAAGTGACACTAGGCTCAAACTTGTTTGAAATGTGGCTCATGGGGTTCATTTTATTGTTTTGTGCTGCCTACATTTTTCTAAATGAGAAGGCACCAACTTAACCTTCAAGCTTTATGACTGGAAAGGGAGCATTTTATGAGCAGTTTGAGAGAGCACCTTTGCAAGAAGTCGTGTTACTAGTCGCCCTATGTCTTCCCGCCATTCTGGTATGTTGGGGTTGTACATGTCCAGGTGCTTAGTAAACTTCAGAGAAAGAACATGAAAATGATCTGGAATGGCAAAAGAAACATTTTTGAACAATTAACAAACAGGATTGCAAAAACAGTTTTGTAGAAATAAAAGCTGAAAATATATTTTTGGTATTATTTTATGCGCAGTGTTGCAGTACTTAGGAAACCTATTGTTATGTGTTGTTCAAAAAGAAAAAAATGACAAACCCTTCCCCAAGGAGTCTACAGTCTAAACAGCATGAAGCAAGATTACACTCCTGTCAGTCAGTCAATTTCTTTCTGTATTTTCCTCAACATCATCAAATTTGTGCCTAAAGATAAAAAGGCAATAAGAAAAAAAACAAACAGATTTACATTCATGGTTTGGGGTTATAACCTTCCCAATAATTTTCCTTAAGAAAATACACCACACAAACATGGTTGGTTTCTTTTATTTTTAATGGGAACGTGCCAATGGAATCTATTCTCACTGAATCATAAACATCTGGTTTTTGCTCATTTCATGTTCCTGTTTTTCATGCAAAATGAATACTTTACGTATTCTATAAGCTAGCTATGAAAATAAGAACAGAAATGATAAGCCAAAGGCTAACTACTGCCCTCTTTGAAAGTAAAAATAAGATACACTCACAACATTTTTGTGGATATTGTCCAAAATATCTGAAATGCTAGAAATGGGCTATTCCTCAGTAAACAGGCCTCTAACAATCTTCCATTTCTCCTTATAGGCTCATTGGAAGAACACCTGAAGAACTTAATACAGAGCAAATAAAAGAGATCTTTTGGAATGTATGAATGATTCAAACCTGGCTTCCTGAACAGTTTAGACAGTCATATTTTAATGGGATTTTTTGAAGGATTTTTTTTTATTTCGCTCGTGACCACTACTTTCTTGCTCTTTGTGTCAGGATTTGGGAATGCTAACAGTAGAAGCAACGTTGGAAAGCCAAAGTCATTGAACTAGTCACGCTAATAGGGTTATATTTTTAAAGCTTTCTAAAAAATGGATGCACTTACAAGTGGCAGAATAAACATTAAATCGATTTATCCTAGAAAAGGGGAGGGTTCATAAAAGCTCTGTTTAGCATAAGTGTGGTTTTTACCATTATTTTACATTAATAATACTAAAAGCAAAAATAACAGAATCTTCTTTCATTGTTCAGACAATAGAGATGTATCATTTCGTGCATCTCCAGGATATAGGAAGGCTTTTAGATCTGCATAAAAGAAGCTTTCTTAGATATTGCAGTTGCTACATGTTACAGCACAAATACAAATGGATATAATTCCTCAGCACTACATTTTTCATGGTATATCATGCCTTGTCACCCCATTATATGACACAGCAAAACACACCAGGACATAACTCAAAACAAGAGCTGAAGGGTTACACAGTATTTACAGGAGAGCTATATTTGATCCAGACTCTCAGATAAACATCCAAAGGACAGGTTCCCTCATTGTGATAAAAGGCAATTATTTTACATTGTTTTTATTGCTGAGAGTATATACACAACTAAATTTTCTCTTTTCAGAGGTATTAAAACTATTGTACTTAGGGATTCTAACAAATTCTCTAGTCATAAGCCAAAATGCTACTTTAGTGCTATTGTTCGATATAGGGTTTGGGAGCTACAGTAACATTTTCCATAAGCAAAAGAAACAAAGGATTTCACAGGAAACCATTCCATACAATCACACTATTCAACTTCGCAGGGTTACCTAAAGAACAGTTCAGCCCTTTAAATTTAGAAATTAAACATGGCATTAGAAATAATTTTACCACAGGTTCCATTTGCTAAGTGCTGGTTTAAGAGGTATACAATGTAAGTATGTGCGACAAACAAAAATATTGAACAGAAGTAAAGTGTCTTACCAAAAACGTGGACAACCTTTGAATCCTGAAGCATGGAATTCCCACAGGAAGCTTGCACTGTAACTCTGACTTCACCTGTCTCAGCAAACCTTGCCACCAAAAAGCTCTCCAGTGTAAGAAGTGGCTTTAAAAACAAGAAAAAGTTCAAAGTAGATTTTTAGCAAGAACCATGAGAATAGTGTCTGAAGTGGCAGTCATCAAAAATTTTCAGCAAAAAAGATTTCACATGAATTATTTTCTAGAACACTAGTCAATATTTTATTAAATGGCTCAATTACAATTTTCGACATAGGGAATTCCTTTCTCTTAATGGATTCTCTATATACAGAATCGTTGCCAGATTGGGCAAATATTTCTTTTAGAATAATTGGCAGAGCATTAGGCTTTGATTCAAATCCCACTGAAACAAATGGATTTTGAATCAGGCTCACAAAGCTTTACAAGATCATATTCAATGAGCCATTTGCCTCAAAAAATGTGAGCTATAGTTAAGATCAAATGGATTAATTCTGTCAACTTCCAGCATGACCCATGGAAGTTCATCAGCCTACTGTAACTTTAAGGTGGAGCTGAGATATTGTTTCCTGACCACACCTGGATGAATTACAAAACCCTCCACAACACTGGCGTGCCTGTTCTAACTGTGGCCGAGCCAATAATAACAAACAGATACAGGCCAGGATTATGGTAGATAGCACATTTACAAGAAGAAAATTCATTGTGCTTATCTGAAAGTATTCCTGTCTCAGACACTGCTCTTACTCTCTCTCATGAGGAAAATATTTTATTTATCTATTATTAAAAAAAAAAAATCTTAAAAAGAATTAACCCAGCTAGAGAAGAAACATTCCAGATAGAAATACTTGGATATTTATTGCTTGAGGGTATTTGCATCTAGTCTTTCTATCCCCAAATATCATTATCTTGTTTGAATGCTCTTACTCTTTTGATACTCTTTTAGACAGGAAATGGTCCATAAATTTAAATCAATTCTAAAAGGGAAATTTCCATTTTCACATAAGTAGCAATAAAGCAAAATGAACAGCCTAAAATATGCGATTAAACAATGGGATTCAGGTATTGTTTGTCAGAGAATATAACCAGCTACGTGGAATGAAAGATGGTCTACATGAAGTCATGTAAGGTGAGAGTATTTTTGTTAGAGTAAAAAGTGTCACTCCATCTTTATTGGAAAGAGGTTGAAAATAATCTCAGTCAAACTATTCATGTACCTGAAGATTGTCTCCTATCCACCAGTAGAAGACTGTCAAATTAGGGTTCTTGGGCAATATGATGGCTGTCAGATTCACCTCCTGGTTTCTGCCAATGACTGGAACCACTTCCAAATTTAAAGCCTGCAATGGAGCTGGAAAAAGTTCCCAAAATATCACTAAACAAGAATCCATCAATTTACCAATGCCTCTTTCACTAAATGCCTCTCACCTCCATAATGGCCTGCACAAGGACCTCACTAGGTCCTGAACTTATTTTTCCCTCCTCCTTCTACAACTGTCTGGAAAGGTATGTTTGGAAGGACTGCATTTCAGTCAAACTTAAAAAAATCACAAACAAAATCCTAGAGCAATGTGACAGATGAATGTACTTCTACAACGTATTTTTCTGTGTGCATGTCCAGTTCTAGAGACCAAAAATCAAATATACTCCAGTTAAGAAGAGGAAAAGGCAATCTCAGCTTTTTTATTTAAGCAATGAAAGATCAAATGAACAGAAATCTAACAAACCTCTCAAACTGCTAAGGGAAAAGCAGAAAACTGAAAAAGAAAGTTGCTTACTGTTCATTTTCATTACAAAATATCAGCTGTTAGGCTCATATCATACATAATCTCTCATTAATGCATACTTTAAAATAAATATGTACAGTGGGAGCATTTCTTTGCAAATCAAGAGATAACCTCTGTACACTAAAACGGGCTTTTAGAATAAGTTTATTCCTTTCTGAACTTTTGCCTACGAAGGCTGAAAACATTATTATAAGTATTTATATAAAATGTATAAAAGAAATTCATCACTAAAATGTTTTTATGTGCTTCTTAATGTTGTACATGTAGTTTGCTTCACAGTACAGTAATACTATTGAAAGAAAAGCTCTGTCTCAAGAGTTCTCTGTTTATATCTTTTTCAGAATGTCCAAAGGTAAAAGATTTATAATATTATAAAGTGATAACTAGAATTTCTTAACTTAAGTTGCAGATTCTATTCAGGATACCAAAGTACTGTACAGTCCAAAATGCATTTATTACATAGAATGAATACTAACCCACTAATATTTGTTCTAAGTATCTTTTAACTCATTCAAAGGCCTTTCATCTCAATTCAAACTTAAAGGTACTCACATTGGTCCAGGGCCTTTCTCTTACTCTCTTTCATTAACTGAATCATTGCCCATTCACTCTGACTAGGAGATTAAACCTCTCTGAGAGCAGGTAGCCTGAATTCTACACACCCTGCTTTTTTCCACTTCACTTCTACCAGACTGTTTGCTGCTTCACTGGAACATAAGATACTCTATTTTTATTCTGCGTTTTCTCTGATGACTGTCTAAACATTTAAGTGAATTCAAGAAATACTGGGTGTTTAAACAATTGGTTTCTTCAGCACCTTCTTTGTGAAATTGAATTAAAACACTCCTCCCATTGCTGGTGTCTTGGGGAAAATTCAGAAACTGTAGGAATTCCATTAAATCTGTTATTCCTCAAAATAAGTTTTCTTTCTGATAATACAAATTAAAAAAGCCTGGAAGGAATCTGAATCACTGTTTTGATTTTGCAATACATTTACTTTTTCTAAGAGGAAATTGATCATTTTGAGATATGGTTTTGGTCCTGAAGAAGGTCAGTTTCTTTTTCAAATTTTTTACAGGGTCAGCTGTTTGGCACTTGAATCATGCCCGATTTTACAGTTTGCCATTCCTATACAGTAAAGACCTAATAATAATTATTGTGACTCCTTCCATTTGTCTGAGTTACACAATTCCAGAATGTATTTGAATGGGTTTCTTTGTGTAAAAATCATGATAGTGCCCTTGAATGTATAATTAGGAATGAAATTGAGTTATATGATTTCTGTTTAACCAAGCTACAATTTCAGTACATTTTTCAAAGCTTCCTGATTCTCCATATCAATTCCTACAACCTCCGCCTTTCACATTCACAGACTACAGGGATCATGGTTTCAATCACACAAAAAAGAAAATGTATGCCTAGTCCTTCTTCAGTTTTTTTTTTATTCTGGGTTATCTACTCATATTTATACTATCAAACTTGCTCTAGTTTCTCTTGCAGTTTATTACCAAGTTGTAGATTTTGTGCTGTAGATTTTGTGCTCTGCATCAGGAAGCATAATCTGGATCACAAACCAAAGTTTATTTAATTGTTCTTCAATACAGGACATTCCATACTGACAGAATTTGACAGGAGCCAAAAACAACGCCTTCATCATTCGCCCCTCATAAAGTCTACTGGGAATACATCAGGAGGAGAGAGTGAAAACTTAAGAATTTACGGACAATTCTGCTTTCATGATTTTCCACAACGAAAAATTACCTTGAACCAACGTTTCTCTGGAATGTGAAAATATCGGTTTAATTAATGATAGTTAATTTCCTCAAATATTGTAATTTATTTAGAAAACTAAACTGTGTAAATCAAATACCAAACATTTATTTAAGCAGGAAGGGTATAATCTCTCCATGATCCTTCTATATCGTATGCAATATCCAAGGGCAAGCTCCAGATGTGCTCAGAAATTAACCAACAAATCTGCTCTTAGCAGTCCATCCTGTCTGAGTATTTCAACACCAAAGTCCTTTAAGGCAGCGGTCATTTTATTCTTGTAACCTGCCACAGGCTCTGCAATTTGTAAATCCACTGCATAAAACACAATTGGCATCTTTTATTTTTACTGTTTATCCAGATGTAGGCCAAATCGGAAGCACATTTTGAGAAAGCAATTGTTCAGCTTTCCATCAGGGCTTGTTACTGCTTGTCATTCTCTGAACAATAAGAAGAAATTCTCCCTGGAGAATGTTACACAGTTTTTGCTGTTCATTGCTTGTACAGATCTACCAACTACTTCGGTGCTTAATCTCCCTCTCAGCACTTAGAAGCTCCTAAAAAGTAAAAGTAAAGCCCTAAAAAGTAAAAGTAAAGCCTTAAGTAAATTCTCCAACTCCGGAGCTGTAAAATGCTATTACTAGATTTAAAAAACAAAACACAATACAATAAACAACAAAGAAAAATATAATGCAACTGAGGCAGAGAATTAGTTTCTGATCCTTTCCATTTGATCTCAATAGCAGTTTTGCCATTAACATTAATGGATTGGTCTCCATCCGGTTAATCGAGGCAGAACTGGAAAAACTCTGGATTCAGGGACACTGAATAGTAAAATACAGAAACATCAGCAGTTACTAGACAGGCTAGCATAAAACACACAGATTTGTGCACAGCTTTGTATGTGGTTTCAGTGCTTTCTATTGTTTTGAGATTAGTGATAGAAGATACCACTCACAACGGTGGGAAACAGATACCTGGAGAACACAAGATGAGTATCTTTTCTTTTGATGTTACTTGTTTCTGAGTTTTTGACAAATCTGAAAAAAGGCAAAGCCATAGTTGTCTTGAATATTGAAGGAAGAGAAAAATTCAGTTCCAGTTATGAGTTTCCTTCTTAATTTTAATTATGAGATGACTGAGGTACATTAAGCTTCTGATGGTGCATGATATTCCCAGTGCTGTGCAGTTCTTTTCTTTTAAATCTACTTGATAGTTTTTATTTGGATCTTAATTAAGAAGGGAGGGGTAGATTTCTCTGTCAAGTGATACTGCCTGCCAATATATAGTTAAATTCAAGTAATACATTAAAACTCTGTGAGAATAAATTTAACTATCTAAATCTAGATTCAAGTACTTTAATAAGTAACCTGAGTTTTAGAAATGTTGAAACTTTGATTTTTCCACCAATACCTACTTTTAGAAAATCATGTAAGAGCAGATACATTTTTCAGTATGTCGGTTCACTTGCTTCACACAGTGGATGTAGACTGAAGTGTTATATTTTAGCTGCTAAGATTGCCAATGGGGTCTTGAGTCAAGACAAAGGTCAAACCTGAGATTTGAACTGAGCCATGTGTGCTATTTAATGCTGTTCAAAGACTAATAGACCGTTCTTCTCCCAAATCTAAAGAAAACTAACACTGATCTCCTAATACATTAGGTTCACAAGCCCCTGCATTAAGAATATACAGCAGTGCATGACTGTATGAGATTATTGAAAAAAATGTGTTTTTCCTAATTGTGACTAGTAATTTTTTTTGCCCCATAGTTGTCATAAACTTTTTATGAAGCTATAAAAGCAAGAAATCAAAGAGATGACTTACAATTAACTTGGACAAACATCACAGCCTCATCATGTCCAGCAACATTCTCAGCCTTAACCGAGACACGATAAATCCCAGGGTTCTCGTAACGGTGACGAATCGGTTCTCCAGTCATTGTAAGGTTCACATATATTGCCTTAAAGCCATCTCCAAGATCTACCTGGTATTTGGTATTCAATATATCACCCTAAAAGGAGAATATATTAACAGTGTTTTAAATGACCAGAACTCAAATAGACAGGATACATTATTATCACCATTTCTTGAATAACAGCAGCATTTCCAGCACCAGCCAGATGTTTTAACTAGATTGCAACAGTTGCAGTAAAACCATGAAACCCATTACAAAGATTCTGGAGCAACAGATGTTGTGCGCATTAATAGGGATAATATTAATCGTCCTCAATAAGGCACTGTCCTAAAATAAAACACCCCAGACTACTAACAAGGCTGTAAGCATTCCACAACACAGAAACCACCTTTGCCTAATGTGTCTGGACATTAACCAGCACAATGGTGCAAAGCAACCCCAAGTTCTAGGGTTATGCTCATATGATTGCAAACATCTGAGTATTGCTGTTTAGCAAATTACCACTCATCCAGTGGCCTGTGTTAACTGACCAACCGTGAACTTCTAACCTACGCAAATATAAAGCAAAATTAATTGGTTTAGACCATCTTCACAGCACCTTGTAATTACAGCCTCTCTATATGGCCTTTAAGACCCAACCTAGTATGCTTGCACAGAGGTATACTGCATTATACAGAACTACTAGCACATTTAGAACTAATATGTTCTACTGCAAAATTAGATACATGCTTAATGAAGCAGAGAACTGAGCTGAGTTTGGAAAAGAACTTAAAAATCCAATCAAGTATTTCTGCTACTTCAAGCATCTCATATGCTTTATAATTCACAATACCTTTAAATATTCCTTTAAATGACACTGTCTTCCAAAAGTTGGCCCTAAAATACTGCAACGACTGATACTGTTGTCAGAGGCACCATCACTCATGTTGCTACAGTGTGGCTGCTGTGGAGTAAAGTCAGGCCTGTGCTGTGTGGACTGGCCATGTGGATGAAGCCTGAGGAAAATTCATTCTAGCTGTCAAAAGCAATGCTTTCTTAATACTGTGGCTCCAGCAGCAGTGCTGGCTTAGCATGCTTCCCTTCTTCCTCTGCTGTCTATAATATGTTCTTGCTCTTTATGCCACAGTACATTGCCATCACAGTTGTGCAACTAAAACAGGTTGCGGGGCCAGAGTTGGTAGAAAATTCTCTGTATTGTGAAAACACAGTGTTGGTCTTACAATTTTCATTGCCTCCAGGAAAGGAATTTATACATTCATACACTTGTCAGGTGACCTGAATGGCAATCAGACTAGAGAAGGATTGCAACCCATCAAAGTGTTCAAAAACTACTTTCACATGAGCCGCTCTCTGAAACAAGTCTACATCAGAACTTCATCCCCAAAGGCAGCACTAACGTAAAATCAAAGTAGGCAGCAAAGCCTAGAACTTTCAAACCCTTGTATCACACAAGGAAAGAATACTTGTTTGGAGGTTTTTTTCTACTTTTATTATTTTGCAATTTCATTGATTTTCTTCCATATGAAAGAGCAATGCTTGTAATTTAAGAGAATACTCATAATAAGGAACCTGTACAGTTATCAAATATCTAAACCCCATGTTTCAACATACACAAAGGACCTTGAAAGTGCCTTAATGTGAGCATCTTTTTTCCAAATAACATCTTTCTTTTGACAACAGACGGGTAGAATTTAGCAGACGAGACAATATATTATTAGTTTAAAGCACAAGAGATGTCTTCTTGCCAGCAATGTGCCGGTAAGTGCAATCTCTTTAGATGACATTAGCTTGCAAACAGTTCTTGCTTGCTGTTTCTTATGCCAGCAAGTGCACATGCATATTTTCTCCAGGTGAGAGAGGAACAATATATAGTGTTGAGAGCCAGTAGATGCAACTTTCTCCTTATGTTTTGCTCTAACTCCTTTCCTAATGTAAAGATGCGAGTGCAGTGTTCAAAACACGAAGCCCACTTCTGTTTCCCTGGCCTGGGAAGAAAGATAGTAATGGACAGATAACAAAAGAGTCACATAGGAAAAATGCAGCTAAATCTAACAGGAATTGGGCCTTCCCTCCAATTCCACTGAAAATAGTTATTTTCATGGCATTCGTTATTCATACATCCAGCCAATATAATATGGAAAAAATAATTTTATTCTTATTAATTCTGAAGTCACTTTCACAAAGAGCCCAAAAAGAACTGACACCTGCTTTCTTTACTCCCTGATGCCTGGCATTCCTGCACCTAGCAACATGCATTCATATAAACCAGTAATTTAACACTGTTCTTCAGACAGAGATAGCATGTTTTGGTTTATCTTAGTGGACCTGCTTCTTAAACTCACTAATTGTTATAAATTCTCACGAGACTGCTTTATATATAAAATCTTAAACAATGCGCAGGACATTTGAGTATATTGACTCTTAGCCATAGGGGGCAGCAAACTGTTACATTTCTTGTAAATCTCCATCCAGTTCTATGTACTGAGTAAGCTATCACCAGAAAAGCAAGCATGGGATTCCCTTTCAGACTCCTGGCTTTTGAAGATTTTTGAATAGTTATAAATGTTTTACATATTGACAGAGAGATTCATGAAAGCTTCAGAATCTATACAGTAGGGGAAAAAAGTTCAATTGCCAATCAAAATCATTAGATTCCAAATTACAATCAAATGCTCTACTCTTACAGCAAACACATTTCAAAACTAATTAAGAAAAGAGAAGGAAGTTTAACTTGCCATGCAACTGTCAGTGCACTGCAAGCATTTGGATCCAGAACCTGCTATGTGTTAAGCAGTACTGTGTTCTGCACATAACCCTATTTTATTGATTCTATTACAGAAATAAATCCCAAGTCCCTGATTTATATCACACAGGCTTGCCAAAATGTGTGAATTTACTTCAAGTTCTTGCAAATCAGTGGTGTCAGCCAGGATGTACAATACTCCTATCGCCTGAGCACAACAGTTAGAACCTAGTATCTAAAAAGCAAGCATTAAAGAACGTACCCAGGACAAGCAATACATCTGAAGTTACATACTGCCTTTGGTCAGGGCCTTAGGGCATTGTCTCTCTTAATAAACAGAAAAAATATATATGTCTTTGGCTACACAACTAATACATAATGCACGTTCTTATGCTGTGCTATTTGCTGATTTCTGTAAAGCTTTGCCTGATTCCTTTTTGAAAGGCAGATTTTAAAAATCACTTAAACCACAATATGAAGTGCATTTCTATATAGTTCTCTGATACAACTGGTGAAATTTTCACTCCAAGGAGACTTTGGCACTTCAGTTACTTTGAACGGGGATTTTCCAAGAATTTAATGCCTTTAGGGAACAATGACTGGACATGCAGCAGAGGAGACAAATCCTGTCCTGTGGACAGAACTCCATGGTTCACTGAGTTTACTGAATCGTCAGAACAGAAGTTGCAATACTTAGAGACTCGTTCATCTTTCTCTCAAGCACTAATTAATCTCATACATCAGCAAAGCAGGTAGGAGAGAAATTGGAGTCTGCAATGAACCCTAAACACAGTGAGGAAACTTTCACAAAGTGTTCATTACTACCTGCTCTTGTCTGACAATGAAGGTGATGTCTTCCCCAGGCTTAACAGCCAGGCTTTCTCCTCTGATGCTGATTTGAAGTCCCTTGGGAGCAATCAATGGACACATATGCTGCACTAAGTTCTGTTGCAGGTCTATACCACCTTCACACACATTAGAAACAACTTTTCTGTACCTGCAAAAACAGTAAGCAGCGAGCACAGTGAATTGGAGATGAGCAGAAGAATGCTTCCAGAGGCACTGAATGCTAGTGTGACAGTTGCTAATGAATAATACTTGGGTTCATCAACAGACAAGATTGCAGCTAATTGAACACACCTTGTAATGCAAAAACTTCGATGATGGATGTTGCCTCTACTAAGTCAAATCTGTTGAAGGAAGAGGGCATGGAGCATGATGAGGATTTTGCTTCCATGCTTTGGAAGGGTCTGTCCCTTCAAACTTAGAAACATGCCTGATCAGTCCACCAGGAACTAGCTATTCCACCATCCTCTCTGCTATACCCTTTCTTATCTTTCAACACTCTTTAATGCTCCAGAGGTCTTGGCTGCTGGATTTTGCTGCCCTTATTTATTAGCAGACTTGGGCCTTAATCCTATCCTATTCTACTTGTGCATTAAATGTGGTGGGCTCAAATCCTAAAGATCAGGAAGAAATTAGACCAAGCAACTCCTGCATTTCCCCAGAACTAATTACTTATCTGCTGCTCTCAAATCTATGCATTTCTTAAAACATTTAAAGCATTTATTTTATGTAACTGTCTAAAAGAGCAAAAAGCCTAGCATTTTTTAAGAACTAATAAAGAAACACTTCGAAGTGTACAGTAATTATTTACAGATTGGTTTAACTCAGGTATGTTATTTTTAAGCATCCTTTTAAAATCTGAGTCAGATTTTATTTTTCTGAATTCAAACTTTGTATATCACAGCTGTCAGCCACAACCCAAAAAGCATCATTTTCCTTTGTAAGGCAAATATACACAGAGACCGTGGTTCTATTGCCAGATTTGACATTTCATCATTTGGTTCTCATCTCCACAACCGACAGAGATGAAGTTATGATAAGCCAGAATAGATGCCAGCTGCAAGTTATTCTCAGCACTGACGTCAGACTACACTGTAGTGTATATTCTATGAGCTATTGTTCACGGTTCTCTAAAGTGTTCCTTTGATTCCGCATGTCCCATATGGTTAGGAAAAGAATCTATTCTTTATAGAACTCTTTATTCCTGTGGAAGTGAGAGAGGAGCAGTGGGAAGTTCTCTGAGATGTTACTTATTCCTCACTGTAATTCATTGAATTCATATTGGAAATTGGTCTAAACCAAAGCAAGGTGCTAAAATAAAAGGCTTTGAATGGACATTACTATCAGAAAACTACTGGGAACAAGAACATCCTCCCTCTTTTCAAATGGGTTAGTTTTTGAACCGCTGTGAACATGTAAAGTAATGTTTCTCTCTTTCATGGTTTCTGCACATGATCTAAGTCAGACTCAGAACAGCTTACCACATTTACCATTTTTTACAGTTTGCCTTACTTAAATTTTCTTAAAATCACTTTGTGACCTTTGGTTGGAATATTTTCCCTCACTCTGGAAATCTCTGCAAGCCGGTAGAACATAAAATCAGCTTACCCACTGCTGCTTGTAAATGCCTGCCCCAGCACACAGTCTTCAGGAGGTGCTTCTGGGTTAAACCAAAAGTCAGCAAAACATTTACTAGAGTCCAATTTCAGAGGTGCAGAACGCTCAAACCCATAATCACTGAAAAACATCAACACTGAGTGTGTTACTACCCCTGCTTTATTAGTGAATCTAATTTGGGGTGGATGAGACTACTTCTTTAATAATAAAGGAGAGTTTTTGTAAAACTATCTGCTACCAGCTGAACACACAACTTGATGAAGCCAGTTATGTTTTAAGGGTAATTTCAATGGGAGTTGTGTACACCTGCGGGCAAACTGATTGTAATTACTTTTTCAGTTCTGCAGAATTAACTCTCTTGGGAGCTTAGATTTTTAAAAGGTTTCCCTTGCCATTCAAACCAACACATTTTTCTGTCTTTTGCTTCACTTGCAAATAGAAAGGGTTTGTTTGCTCTATAAATCTAATCCAGTGATCTTTTTTCAAATCTTAATCAATAGAGAAAAACATCAGGATTTGTTCAGTCAGATGAAAAAAACATTTAAAAAATTGCAATGTTTTTAAGAAAAGCAAATACAAAAGCACCCTGTTATTCATATCCACTGCATTGTTTCTTGGTTGTTTGTAGGCCGGTTTGTGCATGGGGAGGGGCAAAAGGAGGGAAATAAAAACATCTCAAAGTAACATTTTACTACTGATAAATCTAAAAGTCCACAGACAGACTCACCATAAGAAGTCAGAGTTCACACATTCACAAACTTTGGATGTGAGAGCTGATGTGAAACTCTTCCCTTTAATGCACCATGATGAAATCTTCCTCTTCCGAAAGCTCCTTTGTTGACCCATGATGCAACGATCACCCTGAACAGCAAAGCACTGGATTTATTGCACACCATAACCTACACCACACAGACGTTGTCTTATGTTGTCACGAGAAAGGCTGGTTTTGTTGCCAAGACTCTGTAAACTTTTATCAACTCTCTACTTAATCATTGATATAGAGCAATCTATAGCAAGTTGCCTATGACAAGACTCTAAGAATGTGACCAATGAATTTGGAACTTGAGATAGACCGTAGAAAAACAGACTCATCAAAGAAGGAAAAATATATATTCAGAATTCTCCCAGTTGAGTCTGCTATTCACAAGACAGTCAGAATTTCTGTTGTGACCCATGGCATATATTCTTCTTTTGACTGAGTGAGTGAAGCACATGTGCTTAAGCCTTCTCCCTTTCCTCACCTCATCACTCTGTGTAAGCTGCATTTGCCTATAAAGCTCTCATATCCACTCTTATCCGCTAATGAGACATTGCAGGGCTGCAGAATATGCCCCATCTGTGGAATTATTTCTCAGTAAAATATATTTCAGGGCACAAATTCAAAGATGTGCATGGAAATTCAAGTGCAATTAAACCCATGTTTCATGTGTGCACAACCCAGGCACAACTCTACAACTGGCTGTTTAAATACTCAAGACTTGATTCAGATAGCTGAAGTTCTATCTAAATCACCATGAATTGGGTAGCTAGTCAAGAGGAAACACCAGCCACATGGTCGCAGATACAATTCAGACTGAATCTAACACTCCGCTGGTAACTGAGCAGCTGCAAGGACTCTATCAAAGTCATTTTAGTAGTTTCTAATTTCTGAAAGACACTTCAGTGTCAGTATCCCAAAATACTTTTATTGTTTAGGTTCAGATCTGCATAACATTCTTAGTGAATACACAGCATTCCCAAATGGAAAGTATAAAATTAGGCATGGGAACTAGCAAATGAGAGTTGGGCAGCTGGAATAATACTGAATAGCATGCAAAAAAGAAACCTGCAGAGAGAGAGAACAAATGTACTGGAAGAATTGTAAACATAATAATCACAATGATTATGAACAAATATGACATATCACGCTTAATGTAAAAAACTCACATTGGGCTCTTTACACAATGCATTGTAAAGAGACTGTAACTGCCCAAAATTGAATTTGGCCAGAGCACCAGGATCAGCACAGCCTTAATACATTACTGCAGAAATGGTATTGCCCACAACAACTGGACTCCACTACATGACTGGTCCACTGACATTATAAATTACTTTTGGAATGGGTCTTACTTATGGCAATTCATATATGAGTACAGTATGTGGTCAGGAAGCTGGCAGAACATATAACTGCATGTTCAAATTGCTTCAATCAATACTACAGATTTTAATTTATGGTATATGCTTGATAATCCAGCAAAACCACCTATTATTATAGCAGACCCCCAAATATACTTCCGTCTTTCCCAGGCTACAGTTCACACTAATAAAAGGAACACAAAATCTTTGCCCATTTTAAACTGTTCTGAAATCAGCAAATACCAACCTAAGGAGATGAAAGCCAGGGAGGTGGCATCCCAGCTCTATTAGAAAACATTTTCATAGCACACAATTCTACATAAATCTGAAAGCTCCTGAAATGTTATGGCCTTTTAATATAAGATTATGAATACCTGTAGATTTGTGAGGTCCCAAGATTCATAGTCATCATCACTGCACTCCCTGGGGAAGGATGGCCTGAAGTCCACCTTCACCAGTTCCCAGTCGGAACGGTAACTAATATGTCCAAAGACTCTGAATAGATCAAAAGCAAGATCTTACAAGAAAGAAATATCATACATTTGAGATTTCAGTTTTTGTTTTTTTCTCCTGATTTCCATTGGCACGACTCCTTACTAAAAGGTCCATGGCATTTGCTGTTCTTCTTCCTTTTTTTATTTTAATACATATAATGTGTCTACTTAGAAAACATTTGTCAGTTGTCCATGGAACTCTACAGTGAAAAGATACAGCTCATTGATTAGATATTTCCCCTTCCCAGCAAACTATCTAGGAATTTAATGGAAATATACTACCTTTTCCAACTGGGAACCCAACATTTTTGTCTATTATCTTGTTATATGAAACGCATAGAGATCTCAGATTTTGACCAGAGGTATTAAGGTCATATCAAAGTGCAGAACCTAGGCATCCTAGATTTGATTTCCAGCTCCGCCATTCATTTCTTATGATTATGGACTAACTGCCTCAGTTTTCTGTGACTTGACTTTCATAGCCTTCAAATGGCAATATTGCTATTGATCAAACTCATAGCAGAATCATGAAATTGTATTCATTTCCAAGGAATACTGTGAATGTACACATTGTGCTGGAGAACTCTGACTCTCCTCTTCCCTTCCTGTAAATTCCTTTTTGAAAAAAATGAAAACCTCCCTGCTTAAAAAATCAGGCTTCACTTTCAAAGTGGCCAACATTTTCAAAGTCAAATTTATTTCCAAAACAAAATGGGTAAGTATGACATCCACCAACAAATTACAATAGATAAAGACTCTATTTAGGCAAAAGTCAAATATATTTGTGGTTTGCATGAGAATGTTCAGGCTTATGTAGCTTATTTGCCAAAGAATTTAAGGCTGATTCTGAAGCCAGGAATTTCTGTGCAGTTCATACTGCACAGAGTTCATATTCCAAGCATTCTCCAAACTAATTCACTAATTTTCCTCAGTTTTGTTCAAATCCAGACAGACCAGGAATGGCACAGATTTGCTAAAAGCACTCTGCTGCATACAGTCACTTTTTCACTCGTCCTGAATACCAGGTTCAAAGCAGAACTAGGGTAGACCAGAAGCGAGGATATGGTGGATTCTCTGCAAAGTACAGAGGTAGCAACGTTGCACTAAGACTGTTTCCCAGTAGATGGACAAGGAGCTCCGAAATCTACCACAGAGGCTGAGAACCGTAGAGACTAAAGAGGGACAGTGATTTCCCCTTCTCCTTTCTAGTGTCTCTGCTACTCAACCTTAGTAGAGAGATGTAGATACCATCTATAGATGGCTGCCCATACTGTCCACCTTATAATGACTGAACAATCCATGCTTACAGGAAACTTCACCACACAAGTGCACTTAATTAAACAGAAATATGCATTTCTTTATTTTGTATTTCTTACTCTTTTCTAAGTAAGGGTCTGAGATTAAAGGACTTCGATGACCTACCTTCTTTCTTTTTAAATCTACCTGTGGTTCAGTAGTAGAAACAAAATACACAAAATCTAAAAAATGTAGCTCGGTCAACTGGCTGTAGGAACGCATAGGTGTGTTGTCCCACTTCTCTCAGCTGCAGGACTATTTTGCATTGAGAACTACAGGGCTGGTTCCTTTTTCTGGTTCAGTTATATCCTGAGAGCTGCTGTCACCACACGCCCTTATTCACATGTAGTTACATATGCTATAAAGTAACTACTTAGGTGGTCTCATGCTTTTTACACAATGCCTGCTTCAATATGACCTGCTTTGCTGACAGGTATGAAGTATCTTTTGCATACTAAATACGTGTTCCTTTTTTTCTTTTTTTTCTCCATACAAGATACTAAAGGAAGGCAGACTTCACCATGTGCTTATGCAGCTAGCTACCTTAGCGAATGCTTCTTTAGAGACCACGAAACATTTCAGACTGGTTGCATGTCTTTTATTAACTCATACCAACAAATATATTTAAGTGCAAGGAGTCAAGTTCTGTCAAAGCCTTGCTCCTGAATACAGAAGGTTATTTTCTACAGAACAAATGAATTTTTCTTCATTCATATTAGGTATCTCAGGCAGATTAGTCAGGAAGATAGAGGGAAGGAGGTGGTTTGAGGATATTAGTCCTTTGTTAGTACCAGTCAGCACAGAATGCATCTTCCAGTGATGTGAAAGAGTCCACACTTCCAGACAACTCCTCACTTTCTTTTTTAGATCAGGGATTCATCCATGCCTGCATTTATATTTTAACATTGTATTAGCACCAACTTAACCGTAGCCACAGTATTACTGTATGGGAGCTGTGGTAAGGGCAGGTAATGTGCACAAGCACATCTCGGTGAGCTTTCAGACAGTAGGACAACTCTGAGCAGAAGCCTACAATGAATAGGAAGTTCCACTGCTAATTCAGCCCTGATGCAATTCATGCATAATTTACATATGGAGAACTGATCTGGGCTTTGCAGGAAAGGACTTTCTGTTGTAGTGTGAGAGAAAGATCCTTCCATTCAGCTTTCATTTACAGCATCCCAAAAATGTTTTAGTGTAATACACCATTTATTGTAATGCTAGTACAATGAGGGTAAAATTAAACTTTTAAATAAAAGCTACACTAGGCAAATAAAACTTGAGGAACACTTAGAGAAGTTGTGCAAGTTCAAGGCAGCAGAGAATCATGAAATTCTCCTGAAAGTGTAAAAAAAAAATCTCTGAACTATTAGTAATCATCTTTGAGACCTCATGGAGGATTAGGGTGATTCCAGAGGACTGGGTAGGCAAACATTCTGCCTACATATAAGAAGAGAAAAAGGAAGGCCCAGGGAATTACAGAGTTCACTCTGATGTCCACAAAGATACCAAATGACTACAATATTCACTTATAAGCACCTTGGGGATAATTAAGATGATAAACAGCCACTACGGATTTGTACAAAACAAATCATGTCAAACCAATGTAATTTTCTTCTTTAACAGGATAACTGGCCTAGTGGATAAAAGGAGAGGAGTAAATGAGGCATATTTTGACCTTTGTTAAACCTGTTATGCAGCTCCAGCTGATATTGTCTTAAAAATGGAAACATATGATGGGTCCACAGTCAAAGTTTTTACTTAACGATTGTGTTGTCAAAGAATAAACATACACAACTTTTTGAATAACACAGAAGGAAGTGATCGAAATTCAAATTACACTGACTGATGGAAGAAAAGGTCCCTTTTCCAAAGGGAAGGTTTGGGGAATTATGGTGAATTATATCAAGAATGCAATGTTGCCTCAAAAGAAGAAAAACTAATTCTAGGTTGTATTCAGAACTGTCAGAAATAAGACATGGAGGTAATTATTTTGATAAACTTGGCACTGGTGGAGCCTCTGAAAGAATACAGTGTCTAATTTTGGATGTTACATGCATATTTACAGACTCATTGCAAATGGATTAGAGGAGGGACAAGAATGACTCAGAAGCTTTTTAGAATGTGCAACCAAAGAAGAAAAATGGAAAGAATTGGGTTTTCCTGTGGAAAAGATAACACAGAGAAGTAAAATAAAATGTCTTCAGTGGGTCTTGCTATGGATTGAAAGGTTGTCTTCAAAGAGACCTGGAAGAATGGCATGAAAGGGGAAGGACAAGAATCAATAAGCTTAAAAGATATAGCTAGAGAATTCTATAACGGTAATGAAATGATCTACTGAGGTTGTCTATTCTCCCTCACTGGAGAGAGGAATTAGAGAAACATCTGGATTAGAGCTAGGGATTTGGTAACATTTTAAGATATCTCCAGCTGCACATCCTATAATTTTATAAAAATTACAGAAATTTCTGTAGAAATTTTGAAAATTCTACTAGAAAAATACAGAAGCTACAGGCAATATACATGTGAATACAGCAAAAGCATTGGTCTTACTCCCTTCAATGGATGAACTATAAGCCTCTCCTCTGTGGACTTTCAGCAACAGAAATATCACTTCTGCCTGGCAGTCCAGGCGCTTGTAGACAATATACTAATTTCCATTATGGCTCTACTGATTCTACATACCTATGACCATGTTTTGACAGAGCACAGGTACTACACCAGTGATCCAACCATTCTCTAAGTTAAGTAAAATTCATGAGATTTGAAGAACAGTGCCTCATCGACACAGCCGCAAACCCCATGTAAAATGCAACCACACAACTTTGGGATTCCTGAAACAAATTTTCAAAGGAATCAAGTATCTTACATGCATCCAGCTTAGCAAACTGTTTGAAAACTTGGCCTCATGATTATTAATGCTGTTGTTGCAATAACAGTTGTAGCCTTATTGAGGTCAGGAGTTTGAAGACGCATCAGAAGAGCCTGTTCAAGTGTATAGACAAATATCACCAGAATTAAATTATTGTTCCAAAATAAGAAAGACATTTTCTAAAAAGGATTCAATGGATAAGCCAAACATATGAACTCCAATAGGGCATTACATGGCAGCAATCATAATCTAATTGCTCACATGCAAAATATCTATGTCCAATACAATCACGAATGGAAAAAAATGGAATGGTGCAGCAAGTGCAGCAAGATGATTATAAGATATATATCAAGACGATAGCAATTCATTAGCTAGTACAACATTCTTCTTGATTAATTATAGTTCATTAGAAAGCCATCAGATCTATGAAAGGCAATGCTAAATAGTTTTTGAAAGAAATTCCAATTACTTTGGAAATTCATTTACTTTTATTTGCAAGAATTTGGGATCCATAATTTTAACTTCCCTGTATCAGTTGCCATAACAACTTTGTACATTTGTTCCTACTTCATTTATGAGCGTATTATTTTTTAATTTGATTGCATCATTTGAAAGCTAAGACAGTTTAATGCAGTTTTTAAGCTAACTCATTTGAACTATTTGCTGGAGGAATTCTGGTTATTTCTGTCCCTGATAAGGCTCATAATTGGGGCGCTAATTTAACAGAAATTATATGCAATGACAATCTCTTACAAGAAATTCATGCTTCTATTCAGTAGAGGCTCTTAGTTCACATGAACAGTAAAAACTATGTTGCTTGCTGTCTGTGTCACTTGCAAACCACCTGACTGAAGCTATGATGGTGATGATGCTGGAGTCTCACAAAAATCTGTCAGATAAAGATTCAGCTTCCATGGCTTCACTCATGAGAAGTTAGTTGATTTTTACAACACACTGCCACTCTCAGATGTCATAGGCATAACTTTTTACATCCACTGCACTCACCTTCCTCTTGTGCTTTTCTGTTGTGTTCTTCAGGATTTTGTTCATAGACTTTCACAGCATCAAAACACAGTCTGTGCCAGAGCAGATGTATTTTAGCTATAGTATCCCATGTCATGGATCTAATGCCATAAAAATTAAGACATTCCTTGAGTAACTTTTTGTAATATTATGTTGGTTTACCTCTGAGCTGTTAGCCATATTTTATCACTCTGACCACAGAAAATGGTTTTGAGCAGCCTGATGTCCAACATACCCACCAGATACTCAGAGCAGCATAGCTGACCCTGAGACAGTTTTACTTCACTGGTGAATATCTGAGAACACTCAAAGATCTCAGAGCTGAGGAAGTGATCCTGCTGTACTGCACCACATAGATCATGAAAACAGCACATGTGGAATTTATTCAGATGTTTAACATGGCAACTCAAATTGTCCAACTTTTGCAGTCGTACTGAAGGGTAGTGATGACAACAGTGTGATGCATAGCTACTTTTGTTTGAAATCAGATGCCTTTTTCATTCTAGACATGCTGCTTTAATCTCCCAAGTGCTGCACTGGCATTTGCTCTCCTCTCTATGACTTTTTCGTCAACCAAGATGTTCTGAAACAGCATGCTGCCAAGGTAGCAGAATTTGTCTGCACAGTCCAGAACCACACTGTTGACACACTCCACTAGCTTGATGTACCACGTGGAGGTGGAACAGGACTTCTCTTACTTTGGGAGAGCCCTCAAATAGATAAAACTGTTGGCAGAATAAGACTTAAGATTTGAATTAGGGTCAATTCAATGCCCACATCACTTTTATGTGGTGTCATCTCAATGGTTCTAATCTTGTGTAACAGGTTTGATCAATTTTTCTATGCAGCACCTAAGCAAAGATGTCCAAACATGAACAAAAAGGCATGTACCTAACATTCTCTGTGGATCTAAACCTCAAAATCCAATAGTGTGCTTGTGATCAAGCTCAGAAAGGAAAACAGACTCTCAGAGCTGATGGTTAACCATTTAAACAACTCTCAGTCTGTCTCCTGAGAAGTCTTCATCTAAATGGAAGTAGTCACAGAGCCACACTGAAAAGTGGTATTTGGGTTTTGTTCCCCAAGATAAGGCTTCTTTTTCTATAATAATCATATTAGAAGGAACCAGAACTGTAAGTGAATTTACTGTACTGTGAAAAATTTAAATATCCCTGATTATTTTTATAAAACAAGCGTAAATTCAGATTGAATACTTAACCCTCTTTATAGTTAGATATCAGAGGCCATTCACATTAAAACAGCAGCAACATTCTCAGCTGTCTGTTACGTAAAGGAGATGTTTCTTGTCAATTTATGGTGAGTTTAAAGAGCTGATAGACCTTTGCTTCATTTATATCTTTACTACAAATGATGACAATATAACTGAAAAAGCAAATAAATAAAAGCAAAAAAATCTTTCTTCGTTGTTCCTTGTGCTATTTGTATTATTATCATGCCTTGGAACATATAGCAAGACACATGGCCTCTCCATGCCAGGGTCTGTAAAGAAATGATCAAGCTGAAGGAGCAAAGTGATTAGGCAGTGGTACTGGGAGGATGCAACTTATCTCTTGTGTAACTAATGTCAACAGGCAGTGTTCCACATACCTCACAGAAGAGGTGAAATTATTACAGAAAATTTTTCAAGAGGGTTCAAGTTAGAAGAGTGGGTTAGGCATGACTGAGTAGAGTGTTACTTTAAGTCTACCATTTTCCAAAGAGAAACAATCAAACATATCTTTACAGATATGCTTTCATTTTAACAATTGTCTTTGCTTTCCTTACACTACTGTAAAATCAACAAAAACTAGATAAGTCAAAGAGTTCATACAAGTAAAATGGATGAAAGTAAGGTAAGAGTCAAGCTTCAGTCTGTTATACATCAAGATTGTAATTCAGCATATTTTTCTAATTCCCCAAAAGAACATAACAGAGGTCACATTTTCAGTGGCCTTCCTAAATTGCAACTAGAGAAATGATGAATGCTTCCATGTGCAAAAGTAGACACCTGCCTACATAAAATAACTTCATATAAACAGTGCTTGTGTACACAACATATTATGTGCAAATACACTGAGACACTTATGATTTAAGTGCCTTAAACTACAAAAACATGCATATACTTAATGTAGTAATTTTTTTTTTTTTTTTTGGTTTGGCTGCCAAAGTGAAAAATGAGGGAAGGAAACAATTTAGCTGAAATTGAACCAAAATATGCTTTTGCATTGTTTCCTGCCAGAAAAAATGCCAATCATTCTTTTACGCCAAAACATCTTCGTTTCAGGTCTTCTGGGGAAAAAAGAATGAAGAGGAATGCTTAGGTTCTGAGAACTGCTGGGGAAGACCAGGAAGAGGGTGCTCCCATTTTATCCAGCTCAGTGGCTCCATAATGTGAATTACCTCCAGCATTTTTTTTCCATCTATTTGATAAAATCCTGTTCAAGAACAGTTCTCCCTCAATTAAGGAGAAACTTGACATTATAAAGGATACCTTTACATCATTCAGCTGTCTGCTGTAATCTTAAAGATCAAATTTATCTGGGATACTTATAAAATGTTGTAAGTACTTCTTTAGCTAACGAATTCTATTTTTCTTCTACTGACATACTTAACAAGCAGATATCTTGCCACAAGGAAGAAATTCTTCATTCAGACTTCACCTTGCAGACCTGAAGTAAATGGCTTATGCTCACCTAAATTGTGGCTCCTTCATTTTGAGAAGAGTTCAAGGCCCCCCACAAATTTAAGTAAAATGTTTATATAATTTTATTGTAGGCCAAAGTTTCAAATGTTTAGCTCATCAGCACCACTAATTATAACCAAAAACTAAAAGGGAATGGTCTCCCTGAAAGAGAGGTTAGAGTACCAAAGTTGCAGGCACACACTTAGTAACTGGCTCCCCAAAATGTCGCAAAGACTTTATCCAAACACAAGAGTCACTGTGTCATCCTCTTTCTCTCCTTCCAAGTCTTTAAATATGGACAGGCGAACGAGGATTTTTACAGGACCTGGATTCCTAATCTTTCAATTCCTTTTATTCAAATATATTTCCAAGTCTGCCCTCAAAATATACTAAATATGGGCTGTAGCAAGGCACTGAAAGTGTTGGGTTCCCATGCTTCTGAATATGTTATGCCAACGGATGTAAAGGCCAACTTTATGAAAAGGAAAAAAACAAAGCATTACACACTGGAGTTCTTTAGAGCAGAAGGAGAGAATAGGGGCAGTCCCATGTTCTTGGCACCAAGATCACAGGTAGGCAGTGACACTACTATACACTGATTTGATATGCTAACGTGTGTTCACTGAGATGACAGCAACAGAATTAGCTGAGACCTGCCACTAAACTGATATCTAGATGTCTGGATTAGCTGACATCTACGTTAGGTTGAAATAGAGTAATCTGTTTGTTTTTCCAACGTTCTTTTGGCAAGGTCACCATTTCCTACCTGTCTATGTTTCCTCCATCTATGGACATTTGGATATGTTCCTCATTATGTAAAGAGTACAACAACCATTTCATAATTGACTAACGCTTCTTCAAACTACATTCAAAACATGAGATTACGCGGATGCAAAACAACCCCTAGAATCTGCCTTAGGAAATCAGTTATTCTCTCACATAATGAGATTTTATCTACTACTTAGCTACTTTCAATTTTTTAGGGCTGCAGTATAAGAAAGTTTGCAGTGAAGAATTCACAGCAGAAGGCAATTCCTCCACCTAGTAAGAAACACAGAGACAACAGGAAAGGTAGCACGCTGCCAATACGGCACAACAATAAGCCTACAAACTACAAACCAGTAAGAGCTGATGTTGACATCCCTAAGCTGAAGCAGTAAAAATCCAGATGTTTCTCCCTAATTTCTAACCTCATTTTTATACCATGTCCACCTTGCTTTGATTAAGTTTAAACTAGACTGTCTTCTTGCTTCCATTATTACCTAGGAAACCAACAAGAATGCAAAATCAGATTTCCAAGAAAGATGCACACACAGAACTGCTGCAGTTCAAAGGTGTCATGAAGTCCCCAAAAGCACATTAAGATGTTACTCTGCAAGACCTTAGGAAAGAGCCCTCTGGAAAGATTCCCGTAAGGAAGACTTTGAATCTAGCCAACATGAAGAAAAGAAGCTGTTGTTATGTAGCTTCATATTGGCCTTTTAAAAGGGACCACAATCTGCTGTACCATAGTTACCAGGCCTACTTGGTTTACACTGCATTCTAAATAACCTGGTTTGGGAGATACTCTCACAGAAGCTGAACTGTGATTCAAAAGTCAATTTAACAGCTTTGAAATTTTCATTATAGGAACTACTTCCTTTGAAGAGGGGCATCAATATTTCAGACACACAAAATTCTCCCTTTTTCCACTAAGTGGGGCTGTTACTTAATCTAGTGTTATTAAATGTTTTTTTTCCCCAAATATAATATATTATAAAGTGCAACATTTGGTTGCAGTAAATTTCACTCTTAAAGAATTGAGGACAAAACAATGACTATTAGAACATGTGTTGTTTTGATGAATTTAATATGTATCAGTTAGTTGAGAAAACTTCTTAGCAAACCTTCCTTATTCATTTAACAATAAATGGTAGATCTGAGCTCTTCATTTAGAAATTTTATATAGACTGTATTTCCTAAACTTTTTGAATACTTTATTGCTCAAAACACCTAAAACTCCTAACTAGATCTACTGCAGAGCAAAATGGAATAAAATATGTATTCTCTGGCATTTGGGAGTACACATTTTGAATACTGTAGGAGAGTGGGATAAATCATTTTGATTAATGCTGACTGGCAGATGACAATTCACTTTTCTGAAAACTTTGACAAGTCAACATTTCTTTTTCCTCTGTTTTGAAAAAAACACAACACTTTCTGAAATGAAGACTTGAGGTTCACATTCCCGTTTCCTCAGCAAAGCCTTTCAGACCACTTCCACTTTGGATTTATTAGGACAGAAAAGGAATTCAAATGAAAGTCTCTTACCTGCCAGGTCAATGCCCTAGTCACTGCGCTGGAAAAACAAAATGTCTCTCTTACATGCAGTGTTACCAGGCCCCTTAATGTCTTCTCCCAGACAATCTTTTTGTTAATTTTTTTTTTTTAAAACAAAAATTCTTAAAAACCTAGAAGCAAATTGCTACCCCACTGACACTGACTTCAGTGGAACCAGGATTTTACGCTCCCATAACAACTGCTTTCTGTACAAATAAAACATTTTTTGACTCTTCCGTGAATTTGCACTAGCAGCTTTAAATTAATTAGTCTCTGTTCCACCATGCTGCTGCACACTCTTTCAGTTACTACCCTCCCACGTCAGAATTATTTTATCTGTTAATTTATGTGGATTTTGACATTGGACTCTTTATTCAAACAAAGCTCCTACCAAAGGGAGAAAACGAGAATCCTGCACAAGTTAAAAATATCAGACAAGGTCCTTAGTAATGGATTTGGGGATTCTTCAGGATGAAAGACATTGTATTAATTTATTCCTTTACCATGCAGAAGTTTATCTTACCATATACAAGTTAATGTTCCCCCCAGAAAAAAAGTCACTTCCTTCTAATAAATGGAAAAGATGGCATATTTGTGGGTTTTTTGTTTTGTTTTGTTTTTTACAAGGAGCATGTATCAGTGGATGACATTTCTCAAAGGCAGCAAATCACTGTAGATTCAGTCATGCCCAGTGACTCAGTACAAGTGCGAAGTTTTAAAAGGAAATTAACAATGACAAAGTCAGACAGAACAAACAGTAGGTGGACAATGTCACCCTGAGGGCAAAACCCAATCAAAAGCCAGGAGGAGAGGTAAGGAAGCTGACAAAATGGCAACAGGAAAACACATACTGCAGGTTTATCCTTCCCGTTATGTTCAGAGACAGGTAGGAAAGCAGCAAGTCTTTTTAGGGCTGCTCTGTGGTGCTAAGTAGTCTACCTCCTCCATGTTCAGTGGAACTAATAGATTGGCCCTGGATTTAAGACTGGCTGGTATCAGATTCTTTTCTTCCAGCCTTAGAAATGTACAAGTCATATGATGCTTTTTTGTCAGTCTATGCTCACGTATCAAATCCACCTACAATTTGATATATTTCTGATGCATTACTTTAAAAAGGTATCATGTTTTACATGATCTCTTTGGCCTATACAGCCAGATATTTAAACACATTTTCACAAAATCTCAAGTTTTTTATGAGCATACAGTCATCACACACCCTTTTATCTTCCTAAAAGTACAGTACAGGAAAAGCTTTTGATCCCTGCACTTCCACTGAAATCAACGGAAGTCTTTCATTCAGAGACATCCTAAGTATCTTTGTGTGGTATATATTATATCACAAACCTATGCTTAAGAGAAGAGGAGGATGGTAGAATAATAAAGTTTGTTCTTCTCAGAACATATATATATAACAGAAGAGAAATAAGACAGTGGAGCAAGAAAGAATGAATAGTAGGCCAACTTCACCCCTGTGGAGTACAACATTATGAATATGGCATGATGCTTTTAAGTACATTGGGTTGAATTTCTTTTTTGCTGCAGATCCTTCATACAACTCCTATGCAGAGGTGGGTTTTTTTTCTGGGGAAGTGCTACTGGTACATGTCAAAGGCAGCTCTATTTGTTATTCCTAGAAGAAAAAGCTTGTCATGAACACACTGATGTATAAAGGGTCGCACAAGCTGTTCTAAGTGATATGAGCAAACGTAAACATCTTGCACATCTTTGAGTGCAGGTATGCTTTTTTTCTTGCATTCCCCTTTGCTACTGCAGTCAGCATGTACCTTTGTCTCAAATTAGACAGGTGTTTTTAGTCTCAAACACTTCTAAAATATTAGCATTTATTCTAGAGAGAGCAAAACCTGTAGCTCAGATCCAGATGTCCATGGCCTTTGGGGAAAAGACAGATAAACCTGAACTGCAGAATTTGGTTATTTTTAACTCTATTCACAGAATCTGCCACAATCACTGCACAGAAGTAAAATGTGTTTGTTCTACAGTTTTGTTACATAAATTACTGCAATGCTAGTTACTAGGACAACAATATAGCTGTTTGCACCGTGAAGACGGTTTCCACAAGAAGAAAGGATAGATATTTGACATTTTTTGAACTGTGCCTAAGAATCTGTAGAAAACAGAAAAAATGCAGGAAGTAGTTATTTTTAGCTATATTTCTCAAATTTATATTTGCAGTTTTATTATTCCATTCTCCCTAGTCATGACTATGAAAGATTGTGTATAAGCATAATATTTCATCTTTGTAATTTGAAATATTGCACACAGATAATTTCAAAGACAAGCTGCACACTAGTGCTGTTCGGACATGATCAATATAAAAGCCTGTGTGACTGCAAGCAACAAAAGCCACTAACTCAAGGACTATCTCAAACATCCATAATTAAAAATAAGCTCAAGTGCATTAGCAGAGACAGTCCTGAGAAAACAGAAGAAAATGAAAACTTACGTCATGACTAGTGTCTCGTCTCCAGGTTCACTAAGTAGTCCGTCTACAAAGACTGAAGTGCTGGTAAAATTATGCGTACTCCAGGTTTGGCCTTCATCTATGCTGAACCTGTAAAAAAGCAGAAATGGTTTTCATTTACAGCAAGTCTTACATAAATCAGAATTCAGTTCAAAAGAATTCATGACTATTAAATCCCAGGATTTATGATCACCAAAATACAGTTTGCCTGGTTAGTATATTTCATTAACGTGATCTTTTTCTCAGCAACATATCCAGGGGCTCATATCTTTTTTAGAAGATGTATATTAAACTTGCAACAACAATGGGTATTCTCAAGCAAATAAACACTGAGGTCTGTGAACAAACCATTCTGCTACCTTGTGGGTTCAAGAGCCAGTTAATTTACACTTCATTCTTTCTAGCAGTCTCTGAGCTAGAGACCTGTTAAGCAAAGGTCAGTGAAACATGAAACATGAGCAGGCAAAACAGCTCAATTGCCAGAACATGTGGGAGGTGTGATAACTGCAGGCACCAAAAGGATGGCCCTTCACAGCTGTTACCATCCACTTAAACATTTTCAAAAGATGCTTTCATTTTCAAAAAGCATCAGCAAAATGTGTTTCAAATATTCTGTGCAACTCTACTACACCCAAACATTCTGACTCAAAAGCCCGTTTTCTTGTGTACCTCTCCTCCAAATCTGCTGGATACTTAGGCTAATGATAACTTTTATTCTAGCTAACCAAATACACAGCTAAATTCCTATTAGTGTAAAGAGTATTATGCACAAATGAGTCTAGTCACAAATGCTAAAAGATCCCTTACTCTTTCCATAAGGCTAAAGATGGTACCTCTGTATGCCGTTATATAAGGTTACCATATTTTGTCTAATTATCATACAGTTTAGAACTTGATATTTTATAACAACATGCTTTGCAGCACCAAACTTTTTAACGTAGCATGTCATGGTACCAACGGCATCACGAAGTAAACTTGAATTAAAACATCAACCTGCACTTTGTTGACTTAATAAATGTTAAATTAAGCTGACTCCACCTGAATTTCCAACTTGATTACACTGAAATGCTCATCTTAAACTCTGAACTTTATTTTGAATACACAATAGCTCTGCTCTAACTGACTGCAGCATTACTTGAGTATTTTCAGAGGGATCGAGGTGTCTTTGATGGCCACAATAACTCCACCATGGTCCAAGTACAAGATGTGATGTTCTTCTTCAAAGACCTGCAAGCCAGACAAAAAAAGACAGCTAAGCAAATATACCAAACAGCAGAAATAAAGTGTATGAGCAAACCAGGGCTAAAAGACTTTTATCTTTTATAATGTCTGCACTTTAAATTAGAAAGGACATAAAAGCCAGTTTAATTCTTATTTTTATCCCAGTTGTAAAAGAAAAGAAAGTTAAGCAGGTGAATCAGAAAACTTTCAAGTTCAAATCACAGTCAGATTTAACTGTCTACAGTGATCTTAGCCCAACCTTATATTTTTCACAGTGTGCATTCTGCATTCTTTCCTATTATATATCACCAAGGGACCTATCACCTTATTTTGATATTTGCCAAATTCTGTGTATCTTGCAAAATGAAATGCTTTGTAGTCTAATTCTACAAAAAAAATTAGGAAAGCTATTGCTACCTATGGCTTTCACATGTTCTCCAGACTCTACAAAACTTGAAAGAAGTGGTGCAAGCATATTTTCTGCATTTCCAGTATTAATGACTTATTTAAATTGAAACTTTATGTGATCTCACAATGAGGCCACTCCAAATTGGAATCAAAATACATATAATGGTGATTCAATGATACAAAGGATTCAGAATTTCCTAAATTATTTTCTGGAGATCATCAGCAGTACTAAAATAAATGAACAGATAAACATCTTTTCTCTTATACATCTGAAATCTGTTTCAAGATAGAGTTTGCTCATGCTATTAGTCTGTGAAAGTTCATTTAACATAAGAGCAGGTGATAAAGCGAGAGTTACTATACACACTTAGCAATTAATACACGAGTGTACAGCCTCCCACACACTTTGACAAAGCAAAGGTGAAAAACATAAGGGTTAGCTTTACTTTGCCTCATGAATGAGAAAATACTGACAATACTAAACACTACTTTTTATACATTTACAGTAAAAGATTGAACCAGAGGGGGGAAAAGTCTTTATCTTACAGAACATTCACAATTACTTCAAAAATAGTAAGCATTTCATTTGGCTTCAAAATTCAGTCTCTCTCTCATCTAATAATATTTTATGGGAATCCTAGAGCTTCAAGTGTCTGATCAGCTTTTCAGTGCTGCCAATTTACAGGCAAAACCCTTATATGAGGCATTTACAGTCCTATCTACCTATTCCACAGAGCTGCATATTTTAAAAAGGAATTCAGTAAAGGACAGTCATCAATTTTAGATGTACCTCAAAAGGATATCAGTTGGAGTCAGATAAGCAAGCAAAGTTTTGATCTTTCTCCAAACTCTGTTTGAACTTCTGCTCAAATCAAAATGAAACAGTATATGCTGAGATATAAAGTTTCTGAAAGCTTCACCCTCATATTGAAGATAATGGAACCCGGCATCTGTATCACTTTATCCAAACTAGGTTTATCCCTCTTACTCTTAGAAAATTACCAGGGCACTTCCTAGTGCATCATTTCAGTACCCCAGCTTTACCCTACTTCCACTTGAACTGTGGCACAATATAAGGCATGGTGGACATTTTCTAGGCATATTAATGCAATCTTTCTGTCATCCTCTTCTTGCACACACTTCAAACACTTTATATCCAAAATATATTAAGTTGCTTATGAAAGCAAATTTTCACCTTCAGTACATTGAAAAGAATTCACCCCTATGAAGTTGAGTGCAAAAATAAGTATTTGTCTCTACTCTCTGGAAACAAAACCAAGACATACAGTCTGTAAGGAATCTATGCAAAGGTGGTCCTGGTGTCAGAGCTTAAGTTAGAACCCAGGAACAAGTGATATGTATGTTTACAGTCAGCCGTGAATTCTGATATATTAATTTAAATCTCTCCACTAACTAAAGTAATTTACCAAATTTATTATGATCCCTACTAGTAATTAGCCACTATGGAATTAAATTATTATAACATATTTCCATGTTCTTTTACTTCTTTGAGAATGTTAGGCGCTTTATAATTATAGTGTCAACATTTTTCTCCCTCTCTCTCGTTCCTCTCCCTGTTTGTTCCTGTGTCTATTGTAACAACTTCAGCAGACACTTTGGGCCAGATTATCTGTTGGGAACAATTAAGAGAGTTCCATGAAGCCACTGAAACCATGTTTAAATGGTCCCAGAGTAATGTATTCCATGCAACTTCACTCTCATATATGCAAATTTCAAAAATAAACAAAAAAAAACAGTGTCACATGCTTCTCTCACAAAGCAACATCCATTTCCAAATTCAAATCCGGAAACAGAACTTTTCCTACAGTAGAACTAGCCAGTTGTACCTTCTCAGTTGGTGAGAGGCTGGAATTCCAGCCTTTATTGTTGTGTTTGAAGGTGTTACCATCCATCTCTTTGATGTCTGCAGAAAAAAGGCAGTCTTGCTTAAAAGAGATTTTTCAAATTGTTTTGATACAAAAGGACTTGACATAGAGAAAGAATATTCCTACAAACAAAGCACTGGGCTGGAAGTCCAGAGATGTAGATTCAGTTCCTAGACATACAATAGACTTTTCTCTATAACCTTGGTAGATTAATTGACCATTCTGTGTCTTGACTGGCTACTTTTCTAACA
The DNA here is from genome assembly GCF_036417845.1 of Apteryx mantelli. Lineage (NCBI taxonomy): Eukaryota > Metazoa > Chordata > Aves > Apterygiformes > Apterygidae > Apteryx > Apteryx mantelli. The sequence continues at coordinate 75,178,232 of NC_089982.1, read as the reverse complement.
GATCCAATATGAAAGTTTTGTTAGCGTTTTTTGCTTTTATTTAAGCCATTTCTTTTGAAAGACAGATCTCTGTCTTGCTCTGCTCTGCTTCAAGCACAATGTTGTAACAAATGCTGTTGAAATAGCAATGGCAACAATAAATGTGAACAGAAATCAGTTCTTAAAAAAAAGCCCAACGCACTCAGATGTCTACATAGGGTCATGCTCAGCATTTAACAGATTATTCTAACATCTTAAAAATCAAGACTGAAAAAACAGGCCCCAGAGGAAAAAAATGTATAAAACCTGGATAGTCTGAAATTCTGTTCGAAGATAGGCCATTTCTCCCAGGATGCAGTATTTATCTGTCTGATTCAACATCATGTTCATTAACACATTTTACGATAGTTACAATGTTTTCCTGGTATAAGAGACAAAGAAATCTTCCAAATAGACATATCTGTCCCACAAATTCATCTTGGGCTGTATGTTCATGGTTCACATAAGATGATCTAAGCCCACGTAGTTCATGATAACGTCAAGATTAGATTCCCCTCTCCTGCATGAAGTTCAGATCACTGTTGCTGGACATTTAAGTTGCTTGTCAATCAGCTCCTAAACTACTGCTATTTACAGTGCAATGTTGTACAGTACAAAGTCATGAATTTCAGTTTGTCTTAAAACGTTAAAAGCAATCTAAAGCAATGTTTTCAAGAGACATCAACAAGCAGCTCAGGCATCATATAACAGAGAGGCAGGGGAAAAACTGAAGCCAGCCCAAGTTGTATCGGGGCTACTTCTAATCAAAAGTCTTGTTTTACTTTTCCATTTACCAGAAGTATTTATTTAATTTCACAGTGGTTTCTTGTTTGGGCATTTTTATTTCTGCTTATCAACACTAGCCATATATCCTACCACTGTAAGTCTTCATGAACTCTCCCATGTGACATTACCATAGGCAAACTATGTAAATATGGGTTTAGTTGAAATCATTGTAAGAAGTGCATACAAATGGCCAAGAAATTATTGAAGGAAATTGAGCAATGGACTGTTGTTAGGTTGAGAACTTATTACAAATTCAATGACCCAGGGACTGGTCCCAATTATGGTTCACAAACTGAATCTCAGTCAACAATGTGATGCTACTGCATAGTACAGAAATATCCTGATTTAAGTTGCCAGTAATATCAAGACATTGGGGCAATCATCTCATTCTATTTAGTACTGATAACATTTGTAATATTGCATTTTTTACCATGCTCCAGGAGAGGGATGACAGATTGGGGAGTCCAAAAGATGAGCAAAAAGAGGGAGAAGAGGTTTAGAAACTTGTCTCAATAGGAAAAGTTGGTGGATTTGAGTTTGCTTTTTTCTGACTATGGGTAGACATGATAATGACCTTTCAATATCTAAAAGGTCTAAGGTGACAGGAAACCACTGCTCTCCAAAGACCAGAAAAAATCAGCTTAACTTGCAAAATTTGTGAAACTGCAATAACAACAGCAAAAAGCAAGGACAGCTTATGTTAAATATTCAGAAAAATCTATGAAGAATGGGGAAGCACTACACAGGAAGCCTGGAGCATCTCCTTCAGTGAAGGATTAACGAACAGGTGAAGCAAACCTCTATTAGAGATGCTGCAGGTATATCTGATGTTGCCTCAGAACAGGTGGTTGGACTACATGATCTTTGATCTTCCTCCCAGTCCTATATTCCTACGAGTCTTAGTGCCAATATTGCTGTTATTTCAGGATAGCTTTTATTTATCACTCTCATTACCCTTTAATTCCTTGAACTGTCTTTTCTCCCCAACTCCTTTATATTTTCTTTTCTGTATTGCTCTGTCTCTCTACACAAGCACAGACTGCTTTTCCTCTAGCAGAGTTTGTAAACAGCTCTGCAGCAACAGGTATGGGATGTGAGAAAGGTGACAGGTACTCAGTAATCTCAACTGCAGTTCCCAAGTCAGTGACAAACACACCCTAAGAATTGTCACAAAACATGAGCTTTGCTCTTCTTTTGCCTGCTCAGAGGAGTGATAATTTGCTGTCTAAATAATTCCCATATTATCTCACTGAAGTCTTGTCTTTTGTTTCATGAACTTTAACTGAGAAAGGAAACGTACAGTCATCCTCAGGAAGAACTGTTTGATCATGAATAGTGAGGTCATAAAATAGATAAAAGAATCTATATTTTCATTCTGATCACAAATATTAAGATTGAATAAGTGCTTTCAAAGGCTTCATAGCAATTTTAATTAAAATAAAGAAAGCAGTGGTGTTTTTCATTTTGACTGTCATAATGAGGATCAGTTTGTGACTGATATTACAGCCTGAATAATCATCTTAAGGTTGATTTTCATCACATCTCGGTTGCCTGTCTCACAAATAAAAGCAGTGAGAACATGAATTGGATCCCCTTCACTCTCTCCTTCTTACTTTTCACCCCAGGAAGAATATGGAACTTTGGTAAATGGTGACAATAAATCATTAGAGAAGCCTTTGTTAAGTATTATGTAACACAGGACACACTGCAAATCCTTTAAGGCTTTTGCATTTAAACATCATCTGCTAGAACTAGAGAAAAAAATTGGCATAAAAACTTATCTTTTAAAACTCAAAGGACATTATCATGACAAAAACAATGTATTTCTTTTATAAAGACCTTCTGTGGAGTATAAATGGCACCCTACAACAGCAATATAAGAAAACATCTGTATTATTCTCTTCTCTTTTTACACTCTCTCTGGGCTCAATAACACTAGTGAGAGCATCTTCACACTTACTTATTCTCAGATAATAACACAACTGAATTTTATTTCAGCTGAACATTAAAACAGTATTTTAACTGAAACTAAATAACTTTATGACACACTTCTGTGCTTTGAGGGTTTTTTTTCCCCTGGATAAACATTATAAATAGATTCCAGAACTTATATTTTATGATCATTACTGAAGCTGTTATTTAACACTCAAAAAGAAAATATCCCTATGATTAAACATAGCTGGGACAGAGTAATTTAGGATAAAATACATAATAAAGGTACAGTACTTGAACCAACATCAAGCATTGTGAGCAAAAGATGTTCAAAATTCAAATGATATTACAATTACTGCAAGATTGTTTTTTATATACTTTGATATTTGTAGTCCCAGAATTCATTAAATCATACTAAAATACATTCAAAGGTTTGTGGGTTTTTCAATCTTTTTTTGTTTTCTCAGTTTCAAGGCAGAACAGAGTTAAGTTTAAGCTGAAATAAAAGTTTTCAGATTAAGAAGCAGAAGAGTTTCTTCCTTTTTACCTAAACTATGTCTTTCGGGCTGGAATATTAGTGCTGTAAGAACTAGCCCATGTCCGCTTCATCATTAGCATAGGATGATCATTTAAGTTATTTAAACTTAAGAGAACTCTGTTTCTTATGCAAGATACTTATGAGAAGATCTTTAGAGACTAATGTTTTTTGAGTAGTAGTGGAACCTGACAGAACAGCCCATTTCAGGCTTTGCAAATCTTGTCCTTAATCAGCTTCCAAGCAAAATAAGGATAATAATAGCCACCTGCCTCAAAAAAGTGGGTATGTAAAGATTAGTTAAGCATGTAATATTCATCACATTGGGTGCATTAAAATTATTTCCAGATGCCTTTGATTACTTCTGCTTCCTACCTGACGCCATGTGTTCCCACAGTCAGATGTTATGTACATCTCTTCTTTATATTCAACCAGCTGAGACCCCAGGTTACCTGTCACAAAACAAGGATACAAGGGTTGCATTTAGACAGTGGAGTCACCCTCTCCTCTGTCCAAAAGTGCAAGAAAAAATGACTGTCAGGCCAAAACAGATTGGATCTAGTAGTGATATCTGTCAGACTGAGAAGTTTTCAGGCCAGAGCAAGAACTAAATTTGAATGATCACCAGGCATTTCTGGTAGCACCATCTATATCTTCTTAAAAATGTATATGTAACCTGTTTTTTTTTCTTTTTTCTTTTAACATTTATATAGTTGTATATAGGTGGGAGCAATGAGGCTTCACTCTATCACTAAAATGCAGAGGCCAAACCACACCCTAAAGAAGAAACGGAATGGTTTGTAAAAAGCCCAGACCACTCACTGTTCTTACTTCACAAAGATTTTAAAGATTTTGCCAAAGACACAGTAGCAAGGTCTATTTCCCTTGTTCCTGTTACTGCCATAACATTTTGTTCCCTCCATCTTGAACCTTTACTTTACAGATCATCCTTAACCCTACCTCTTTGACCCAGAAAGCAATGGATGAAATTACTTTTCCAATAATGACAAATCATCTGACGAGATGGTCAGCCTGTCAAGATAAAAGTTGCTCCGGGATCCTTGACAACTTACCTAACCATCAATCAATCACAGATTCCCTTTCTTACATATGCTCCTGGTTGCTTCCTAATATATAGGAGGGAATGACCTTGGAGGGAGGGAAGTGAAGAACATTAAATTCATAGATCAAAAAATGTAAAGGAACTGAGCTTGCCAAAGCAGAAAAAGGCGGATTCAAACTGTGAATCCCAGTCCCCTCTCTCTGCCCATGAACCTCCTTTGCTTTTACACACATTCACAACGTAATTTCTTTAACTTGTGAAAAATGTCTAGTTCTTGTGTATCACAGGACTACTACATACTGAGGATTTAATAATCCACAAATTATTATTAAAATGTGTGCCACAGTTCCACAAACCTTAATCAGCTATCAGGGACCCATCTTTACTAGGCACTGTATAAACATGTAACAGAAAGAAGTTATAAAATATCACATAATATCACACAAAAGATTGAAGGTACCCTCAAACAAAACAGGGAACATTAAATATAATTGACATTATTATGATCTGTACAATAAGCCCTAAACTCATTTCACTTTCTAATGGCAATGCAAGCAATGCCCTGGAATAGTTTGCTAACACCCCTGCAACTGTAAGCCTTTGAGAACAGCTTACACAAACATCTAAGAACAACAAATAAAACTGATTCGGTTTTGAAGCAAAGGGGGGAATCACTATTTTTCTGTATGTCCATTGTTATTTGGCCTAAAAACTTACAGACAGACTCTATTTGAAATTATCCACAAGCAATAAAGAATATTTTAGTTTTGTTCCTCCACATAAAAAATGATAAAAGAGTATTTATTTAAGATACAAACTTTATTATTATTCATCTTGAATTGTTAATAAAAAAGATGAATTGTTAATATAAAAGATGTTTTATCTGCCAGATTTTATGAAGTGGTAGAAAAATTTGGAATCTGGAGAAATATATAACACCAAAAATCTGTGGCTAGGGGTTTGAAAAGATCTGTAAATACAAAAGAGTCCAAAGCAGAATTGCCTGATTTACTTAAATACTGACCAGGAAGCTACTCAATATTTTGACAAAAAGCACTGAAAAGCAGTAGCTAGCATTCAGATTGCTGCAGAGCAAACAGAAGTTTTGGAACTTGTGGAACCAGATCTTAGCAGATGCAATTGCAAATGCTGAGATCTCTGTCTTTTAACAAGCTGTATTTCAAACAGCAAACTATTAAACTGCCAGTAAGTTTAGAGTGTTTTTTGTGAAGAAGCAATCATAGCACAGTATTCCTTCTAAATGATATCCTTCAGGGGATTTTGCCTTAAATATACGGTTTGTATGTTTTTTAGAGTAAAAAGAAGATAAAAACTATCAGATCCTCTTAAGTAGAATAGACTTGAGGAAAGTAAACACTTGAGATTAGGATAGCGGTATGAAATTTCACTTGTGTGTTATATAAATAGCTGTTTTCACCACTAAAACAGATCTGTTTATGCAGACGGATTGCACTCACTAGTGCTGAAAGGTTCTTGAGAGGAACAATTGTATGCACTGCCCAAAATACATGCTCTGTTTGGACCATCAAGATTGTGTGTGCTTCACTGTTTAGTGGTTTAACTTTAAATCATTTAACTCTAAATACAGCCTAGACAGAATTAAAATATTCTTTATGCTGAATCATAGAATCTACAGGAATTAGTTCATTTTCTTCAAATGCATGTAACACTTCAGAAGATGCCTCTTTGTTTTCCATCTTTCCAACCCACTCCTTGCTTTCTCTATCAAGTTCAGCACAGATTTAACTGGCTGTGTCATTTTGAAAATGAGCCCATATTCCTGTAGGCAATGATGAGATTTGATAAGCCAATACATTATGAATGAAGTAATGTGATATCCACTAAACATATACCTAAGACCCAGGCTTGTATGGATGAAGTACACATAACACCTCTAATAAAAAATGTGCTAACACCAGCCTAGACTCAAAGTGCAGGGATAACTCTCATCATTAATATTGGATGTGACACCAGTTGTGCCAAATGGGAAGGCAAGAGAAACATGTAATTGTGAAGTGAACAGCCCTTATTCTTTCCCTGCAAACATCACCATCTTCAAAACAGGCAGGCTAGGTCAGCACTGGGACTGTTGGGTGCTTAGCCAGCGAGGCACATTACCTCATCAGCTTCCCATCATCATTCTGCCTGCTGATATGGTCAATGCAGCTGGGCTAGAGAGGGCAATCTCACAGCTTCACAAAAAGGTTATTGTTTTTTCATAAGATTGTCTAGTTTTGAGAAAGGTTCTAGTGATACCAGCAATCACAACGAAACTTCAGTGCCAGAAACGACCGAAAGCTACAACCACATCATCTGTATTAAGCAGAAACAACCACCAGGGGTTCAAATTTTTTTAAAAAGCAGACTCAGTTTTTGGGTTTACTCTGTTCTGTATTCCTTGGGAAAGCACGTCTTTCAGTTACAATCATGTTGCATTGGTTTACGCAGAGCTTCTGGTATCAGAGAAAAACCCAATTAAACATCATTTAAACCCGAATATTTTTTAAAGAGACAGGTCAAAAATGAAAGCTTCACATCTGAGCTCAGTTGTATTTTCTTCTCAAATTTAAGGTTATTTAGATCTAGTAAGGTTCATGGCCATTTTTAATTTATTATCACTTTGAATCCTAAAAACCCATGTGAGCACAGGTCAGGAAAAAAGATCTGACTTTCCTGAGTCTCACAAATCTTATCAGGGACATTCAGCTTTGTGTAGGAGGGCTCCTCACCTGCAAAGATAAATATGGTCACTGGAAGGAGACATGAATAAGAAATCACCTTTGCCAGGTGGGAAGGGAGAGGAGGTTGGTTAGAACCAAACTGGTATGATGAATGATGAGGGACATAAATTTTCTCCCAAGTTTAATTGAAAAGGAATAAAGATCCACAACCTAGAGAGTCAATGTCCTAACTAGTAAAGACATCTCTTGAGATGTCTTGTTCAACTTATTCATCAATGACGTGGATGAAGTGCCTCCTCAGCAAGTTTGCTGATGATACCATACTGGGAGGAGTGGCTGATACACGAGAAGGCTGTGCTGCCATTCAGAGAGACCTGGACAGGCTGGAGAGCTGGGCAGAGAGGAACCTCATGAAGTTCAACAAAGGCAAGTGCAGGGTCCTGCACCTAGGGAGGAATAACCCCATGCAGCAGTAGAGGTTGGGGGTTGACCTGCTGGAGAGCAGCTCTGCGGAGAAAGACCTGGGAGTGCTGGTGGACACCAAGTTAAGCATGAGGCAGCAATGTGCCCTTGTGGCCAAGAAGGCCAATGGTATGCTGGGGTGCATCAGGAAGAGTGTTGCCAGCAGGTCGAGGGAGGTGATCCTCCCCCTCTGCTCAGCCCTGGTGAGGCCACATCTGGAGTACTGTGTCCAGTCCTGGGCCCCCCAGTACAAGAGGGATGTGGCACTACTGGAGCAAGTCCAGCGAAGGGCTACAAAGATGATTAGGGGACTGGAGCATCTCTCTCATGAGGAAAGGCTGAGAGAGCTGGGCCTGTTTAGCTTGGAGAAGAGAAGGCTGAGAGGAGATCTTATCAACGTGTACAAGTATCTGAAGGGAGGGTGTCAAGAGGATGGGACCAGACTCTTTTCAGTGGTGCCCAGAGACAGGACGCGAGGCAACGGGCACAAACTGAAACACAGGCAGTTCCGTCTGAACATGAGGAAAAACTTCTTTGCTGTGAGGGTGACAGAGCACTGGAAGAGGTTGCCCAGAGAGGTTGTGGAGTCTCCTTCTCTGGAGATATTCAAAACCCACCTGGACGCAATCCTGTGCAACGTGCTCTAGGTGACCCTGCTTGAGCAGGGGGGTTGGACTAGATGATTTCCAGAGGTTCCTTCCAACCTCAACCATTCTGTGATTCTGCGATGTGCAGAACTGGTTCAAATCTTTAGGTTCAAATCTTCAGTTTGACAGGCTCCTGAATCCGAATCAGATATGTGCATTGGAAACCTCTTTAATATTGATCAGAATCTCTGTCCCAGAGCAAAAATATCTTCCTGGTATATTCCCCTGCCGCATATTGCTTTAGAAAAGCAGAGTTTTCCACAAAAAGCTATTCATTTGGAAATTTTCAAAAAATTCTTACTAGAAATGACAGTAAAACCTAAAAAATAGACTATCATAAATTTAAAGAAAAAGCAAGGAGTTACAAAATCCACACAATTCCCGTTAGAAAATTTAAGCACAGGCATTTCTCTCTCTTTGGGTAACTTCTACATACAAACTTACTCAGTACAATAGAAAAAAAAAAAGAGAAAAAAAAATACAACATTAGGATCAAAACATACATGTATGATATGAAAAGAAACACAATCAGCAAGAGATGCATAAAATCAGTTACAAGTAACAGAACTATCTGAAGTGCAGTTTAATCAGATAAAAACACATTTGGGCACCTGATTTATAAGATTTTCTTGTCTTTTCTTGCTTGTTCTTTCTAAATCCAGAGTTTTGTATCATACTCATATACTCTTAAATTCCAGCTTCTGCTTTACACTATACTAATCACTCTCACAGACACATTCTTTCCTTTACAGTTTTGTTATGAAGATCCACAGTTCTCTTTAGCAAGTGTGTTTTGTTGCCTATACAAAACATGTTTCTTTGCTTCTCTTACAGTTTTACTTTCCTTGATATTTGCACAGTTTTCACTGTTATGTGTTTCTCTGAATAGATATATTCTCATGCTTCTGGAATTACCGATAGAATCTTTTCTTTGGGATAGCTGGGGATGATAAAACCTATTTTCTTGATGGGATGTAAATTTTTTTTTGCTGGTCTATGCATTTCTTTACACAGATACTTTTAATGAATATATTGTCAGTTTCGCTCTTGGATAAATGTCTTATTTGCAGTGGGAAGCAGCCACATAACCAAGTCTCAGAGGTGACAGAGAGAAGGAAATTTCCTTAGGGACACATAGGGGAATATGCTGCGTTTGTTAACCCTAAGGTATCTTTGAAAGCTGTTCACCTGGAAAAGTAAAACTGGAGTAAAATTAAGTCCTTCAAAGAACTTACTGGGCTCACCACAGATTTGTTTTCAAACCTTTCTATCTAATTTAGGTCATACAAGAGTTGTGAGTTTTCTCCGTTTCAAGAGTTACATTGTTTTAGCTTTATTTTTTATATCCTAATAAAACATAACTTCAAACATTTGGAATATTCTGTTGTTTTTGATATGTCTGCTTTAAAATAAAGTGCACAATTTTACTTGAAGGCTCTAGTTACCTCATATTGTGTCATACTGTATTACTGGATTAAGCCAGCTAACTAGACAAAAGCATATGTAATAGCACCATATCAGCCAGTTTGCAAATGAACTGCAAAAAATCCTGAAATTAATAAAATTGCAAATAAACACCTGCAAAATCACATGAGCATTCAAAAAGTACAAGCAAAAACATCTTGAAAGTTTCCATGCTGTATCTGTGTGGAACTATTATTATCATGAATGTTACTCATAGCAAGTGTGGCAGTCAAAGGACAACAGTCACACGTGCACAACTGACATTGCAATCAAGTGATACAGAAGGTGAAAAATAGCCAAGTTATGCTCACCCCAAGACAAAAAGCCAACACTTAAGTCAAACACATTAAATATCTCAGTAGTGGGACTGAGAAACTATGGAAAAACTATAATCAGAAACGTTCTGTTGAAAAAAAAAAAAAAAGGTTGAAACACAACCTGAAGGTCTGTCTTGCAGCTATCCAAATGCTACTGCAGAGTTTACCATACTCACACCCTACTGTTCCCTTCTGCCCTTTCCTTGTTTGCTGCTGTCCTGTCTTTCAAACTGCTTACAGTGTTCCCTGTCTTATATTGCAATATTTCCTTTTTTCTACCCATCTTATCCACTTAGACAAATTTACTCTCAGAACTTCGTTACTTTGTTTCTATTCTCTTCTTTCTGCCTTGTTTCATAGTGCCATGTAACACCAACCTTAAAGGTGCAGCTTTTAAGTACCATTCCACACTACCCATTCAATTCATCTTCTACCCATCACATACCAAAGTGTTCTGACTGAAATGCACAACCACACAAATTACAGAGAGCTGTTTGGTGAGACACACCAAAATCCACTCTCTTTGTTAAAACTATAAAGTCTTAAGTGAAACCTCAGGTGCACCACTAGAACATGGAGCCTCTTTAAACATTTTAGCTTTAGATTTCAAATCTGTCTCTAGTAATGAATAACAAGAAATATAACACACAGAAGGTGATTCAGGTTTGTACTGAAAAAGTTACTGCATCTGGAACAGGTAACCAGTTATAGAATACATTAGCTGGAGCTATAAATGATATCATTTTAACATAACTTTTAGATCTAAAGGGCCTGAAATCTCCTCTCATATGTGACACAGAGCCTTTTACCCCCTAGTTTCAAAAAGTTTTGTCTATAGTACAGAAGCTTCTCAAGTTTAGCTTAGCTACAAAAAAAGATACAAATTATTTAAGTGACAAACTACAGGAACAGGGAAGAAGACCATTCAATTACTGTGAGAGTGTTTATTCAGCTTTGCTTTCTGCTTTTCTCATCCAAATTTAAATATATTGTTCAAGGCACCATAAGAGACTCATCTTTTGTCTCTAATAAACAAATGGAAGCTACATGCACACAATAAATAAGGGAAGGCTAGAGACTGTCCTCCAGTCCTGAGGCCAATAGGAATGTCCTGACCATGTTCATACTACATAGCACATGGCCCTGGGTCTCCTACAGCCCCCAAGTGGTGCTGCCATTGCCATAAGCTGTATTTTTGTGAGGGTTTTTCAGTTCAAATTATCTAAAATATCATGAAGGTTAGGTTGTAGGTCATAAAAATGGTGTTTTCCTAGCATGAAACTGAGGATGTGTGCGACATGCCCCGAGTCATAACAGATCTGTCCGAGGTTTACAAAGCCTGCTGGAATTGTTTCATTGGACTGCATAAGTTAAGAGACCTAACTGTGATGCAGTCTTGTCCATACTACTTATCAGAAACAGTCCTATGTGTGTGCTCTCTCCCAAACCATGATCAGGGATATCATACACACTTGTACTGTTCTTAAATGCTTCCCCAAAAAGTTTTGACCATCATCAGAGCCAGGATACAGCACTAGATGGACTCTTGATCTGAACCAGTATGAGCCCTTCTTATGTTGTTGCACCTTATTATGAGAGGTTGCTGACACCTTGTGAGTTAAATTCAAGAAACAAAAGGAAACATTTCGGATTTAATTTTGGACAGGGGATTAAGCACAGTTTTCTTTCTTTTCTGTTACCTGAGTTCTTAACCTTTTCGAACTGTGCTTTGGGATACAGGGATACTCTCTCTTTTGCTTTCACTTTACTTCTCTTGAGTTAAGGCTAATTTTAAGGTAACAGGGTAAAATCACAACATTCCATTGGGGGGGGGGGGGAGGGGGGTGACACACTCTCCTGAAAATTAGAATACAGGAACAATAACTACTCTTCAACATATTTCTCCAGGCTATTCTCAAGCATGCACGTATCAGTTTAGAAGTCGGAGGCACAGGGATCTGAAAAAAAGTGATGTATTCAATGATGATTAATGGCCAGCTAAGCTTTCCGGAAAAGTGGTATGGCTGTGTAAAACACTTAAAGATCCCCCAGATCTCAAAAGAGGCTGGGACATCTTAGCTAATTTAAAGTTTGTCATTGCTCAGGTACTGTGGCAGGTTCCTACTGTGTGACATAAATATGGCAGATTACTTTCATTTACAGTTTACTACTCATTTACACATTTTAACTGCTTGCTCACTGCATTTTCTAATATTTTTATATGTAATATTAGACATATTTACTGTGAGAGGAAATACTGCCCATATGTAACATTTTGACAATCCTTCAAACATGGAGTCTTTTCTGGCCAGTTAAATTTAGCACACAGGCAGGTATCAACTCCAAAAAGAGATATATAACTTGCCTAGATCACTGTTAATTAACACAGTTATATACACAGTTATACACAGTTATACTGTGAGCGCAGCTAACAGAGGCAGTGAACAGACGCAGCAGTTTGCGCAGCAGTGGTTGGGCTCTGACTAGAACTTGAAGATCTTGTTGGAAGTTGTGGGCTTTCTGAGGACCCCCAAGGAACTAGCAGGTGATTGCTGTGAACAGGAAAGGGGAAGCTAGGCAAGGACAACTGCAGGAGGCCTTGACTTCTCCTGGGAAAAGCTCTAGCTAGGAGTGGCTGCTGCTAACAAGCTCTCTTGGTTGCCCCTGACCAGAGGGAGTTGGGGCCTTTGATCCAGGTGGCCCTTGATTAGGGCAGGTCAAGCACCCTGGGAGTCAGTGCTAGGGAGAGGCCTATATAAGAGCCAGGCCTAGAGCGCAGCTCCCAGGGTGCAGTGAACAGAGGCAGCAGTTTGTGCAGAAGGGCGCATGAAGGTACCCTTGTTTCTGTTCCCTGTGGCGTACGCTTCCTCAAGTATGGTCGTGACACACCACAGAGCGCGTTCCCCAGTGGCTGTTGGAGTTGCTGTGTCAGAGGCTTGGACCCAGACCGACCCTCTGACAGCAGAGGCAGCTCCACAGGTCTCAGGCTGCAGGGAGTGCTTGGGGCCTCTCCGGGAGGCCTGGGCTGGCAGCCAGCTCTCCTGCAGGAGGTGTGCTGCTGTTGACGAGCTGTGTCGTCAAGTAAGGGAGTTACGGGAGGAGGTCAGTAGGCTGCGCAGCATCTGAGAAGATGAGCAAGAGATAGACAAGGTATTCTTGGAGACTGTGCAGCTTTGGGAGTCCCAACCCCCCGCAGCAGTGGAGTTGCCAGAGGGCTCTGTGCCGTGTGAAACGGTACATCATAACACCGTAGAAGAAGGCTGGAAACTGGTCACTGCTCGTGGGAGGAGAAAGGCTCCTACTCCTCCTGAAGACCTGAAGCTGAAGAACAGGTTTAGTGCCCTCCAGGATGAGGAGGAGATGGGCATGGCTGCAAGGGGAGTAATTGGGACCACAGACCCTGTGCCTTGCCGGAATGCCCGGAAGAAGCGGCAGGTGATTGTTGTGGGGGACTCCCTGCTGCAGGGGACGGAGGCATCTATCTGCCGACCTGACCTCATGTCTAGAGAGGTTTGTGGCCTGCCAGGGGCTTGTGTGAGAGACGTCATGGAAAGACTGCCAAGGCTTGTCCACGCTTCGGACTATTACCCACTGCTGCTCTTCCATGTGGGTGCCAATGACACCAAGGGCAAACTGGAGACCATCAAGCAGGATTTCAGAGCTCTGGGGATGGTGGTCAAGGGTCTGGGAGCCCAGGTCATCTTCTCCTCAATCCTGCCAGTGAGGGGGATGGATGAGAGGAGGAGGAGACGGACTTTCCAAGTTAACGACTGGCTGCGCCGCTGGTGTTGGCAACAGGGTTTTGGTTTCTACGACCATGGGACCCTGTTTGAAGATTGATAACTGCTGGGGAGAGATGGGATCCACCTCACGAGGTGGGGCACATGGGTCTTTGCCAACAGGTTGGCCAACCTGGTAAGGAGGGCTTTAAACTAGGAAAGACGGGGGAAGGGGAGAGGTATAGTGCCAGGGTAGTTGGCAAAAGACTGCTCAAGTCGGGATGCCTCCAGCAGGTGAATGCAGCCAGGGAAGTACGCATGGGATGTGGCTATGGAGGATCCTCTTTTACCCCTCCTGGGAAACCTGCATGCTCGATCACCTCTCTGAAATGCCTGTACACCAATGCACACAGCATGGGGAACAAACAGGAAGAACTAGAGATATGTGTGCAGTCGCAGGGCCATGATCTCATTGCCATTACAGAGACATGGTGGGATAGCTCGCATGACTGGAGTGCTGTCATGGATGGCTATGTGCTTTTTAGGAAAGACAGGCCAGGAAAGCGAGGTGGTGGAGTTGCTCTTTATGTGAGAGAGCAACTGGAATGTATTGAGCTGTGCCTAGGGGTGGATGAAGAGCTAGTCGAGAGCTTATGGGTAAGGATCAAAGGGCACGCTAGCATGGGTGACACTGTGGTGGATGTTTACTACAGGCCACCTGATCAGGAAGAGGAAGTCGATGAGGCTTTCTACAGACAGCTGGAAGTAGCCTCACGATCCCAGGCCCTGGTTCTCATGGGGGACTTCAGCCACCCCGATATCTGCTGGAAAGACAACACAGCTAGGCACAAACAGTCCTGGAAGTTCCTGCAGAGCATTGGTGACAACTTCTTGACACAGGTGGTGGAGGAGCCAACAAGGAGAGGTGTGCTGCTGGACCTCGTACTAACAAACAAAGAAGGACTGGTGGAAGATGTGAAGGTTGGGGGCTGCCTTGGCTGCAGTGACCATGAGATGGTGGAGTTCAGGATCCTGCGAGGAGGCAGCAGGGCATTAAGTAGGATCGCAACCCTGGACTTCAGGAGAGCAAACTTTGTCCTCTTCAGGGACCTACTTGGAGGAATCTCATGGGTTAGGGCCCTAGAAGGAAGGGGCATTCAAAAGAGCTGGTTAATCTTCAAACATCACTTCCTCCAGGCTCAAGAGCGGTGCATCCCTATGAGTAGGAAGTCAAGCAAAGGAGGCAGGAGACCTGCATGGATGAGCAAGGAGCTCCTGGCAAAACTCAACCAGAAGAAGGAAGTCTACAGAAAGTGGAAAGGGGGACAGGCCACTTCGGAGAAATATAGGAACGTTGTTAGAGTATGCAGGGATGCGACGAGGAAGGCTAAGGCCCGTTTGGAATTAAATCTGGCAAGAGATGTCAAGGACAACAAGAAGGGCTGCTTCAAATACATCAGCAGCAAGAGGAAGACTAGGGAAAATGTGGGCCCTTTGCTGAATGGGGTGGGTGCCCTGGTGAAGAAGGATGCAGAGAAGGCAGAGTTACTGAATGCCTTCTTTGCTTCAGTCTTTACTGCTCAGGCCAGCCCTCAGGAACCCCAGATCCTGGAGGCAAGAGAGAAAGTCTGGAGGAAGGAGGACTTTCCCTTGGTGGAGGAGGAGTGGGTTAGAGATCATTTAAGCAAACCTGACACCCACAAGCCAATGGGCCCTGATGGGATGCACCCACGAGTGCTGAGGGAGCTGGCGGATGTCATTGCTAAGCCACTCTCCATCATCTTTGAAAGGTCATGGAGAACAGGAGAGGTGCCTGAAGACTGGAAGAAAGCCAGCGTCACTCCAATCTTCAAAAAGGGCAAGAAGGAGGACCCAGGGAACTACAGGCCAGTCAGCCTCACCTGCATCCCTGGAAAGGTGATGGAGCAGCTCATCCTGGAGGCCATCTCCAAGCATGTGGAGGAAAAGAAGGTGATCAGGAGTAGCCAGCGTGGCTTCACCAAGGGGAAATCATGCTTGACCAGTCTGATAGCCTTCTGTGATGGAATGACTGCCTGGGTAGGTGAGGGGAGGGAGAGCAGTGGATGTTGTCTACCTTGACTTCAGCAAGGCTTTTGACACTGTCTCCCATAGCATCCTCATAGACAAGCTCAGGAAGTGTGGGTTAGATGAGTGGACAGTGAGGTGGATTGAGAACTGGCTGAATGGCAGAGCTCAGAGGGTTGTGATCAGCGGGACTAGATGATCTCCAGAGGTCATTTCCAACCTCAGGGATTCTGTGATTTTCAGGCAATGAATAATAAGCTAAAAACTTGTGGTTCATAAACTAAAAGTCACAGTGTAGAACAAGCATACAAAGAATTTGTGTTTAAATGTCCCAGACAGACAAGTTTTGCTCAAGCAAACCGAAGATGTGTTTAGCTGTGGACTGAGGGAGTGACTCACACTATCAGAATATAGGAACATGTTGACATGAGAAAAATCTTAGAGAATGGCAGTATCTTCACTCCAAAGTGCACTGGGAAATGTTCTGTCATCTCCCTATTCCTTCATCCTTTTTTGTAGTGGCATCATGGTATGCTACTTTTGTGAAAGAAGACATAAATTTATCACAATGTATAGAACATATTTGGGCCAGATATGACAAACGGTAAACTGAACTCCTTCCTCAATTCATGCTAGCATGCAACACTCACTGTTTGCTTGATTTGCCATCTGGACTGGAGGCTAAGCAGAGAATCACAGTAAACTAACACCTGAAAAATCTACACCTCTTTTAACATTTTTCATAGAGAAGCCCTTCACAAGTTTATAGTAATAATTTACACATCAATTGACACACATTTCGTAGCTTATGCTGTGAAAAAAAGAAGCTGTTGCCAAGATTAAAATGAAATGTAAATGCAAAATACTATAACATTCCTTAAAGGGAGCAAACTAGTTATTTCAAAGAACACTTTAATGTGCAGCTATAAAATTTAGTATTCTGTCTGCACAATTTATATATATTTATTAGTGAAAATTATGCATTCTTCAGAACTATTTATGCAACTTTAATAGAGTGGAATTTTTATTCCTAAATGTGACTTTAAGAAGATGCAATTTAAAAAATCCTATTATTGTATCTTTCCAGATGCTCTAGGCATTAATGCTGTTCTCCATTTAATTATTCTTTTAAACCAAAACAATTTTCAATATTCTCAGTGCTCTGATTTGCAAGCATATTACCAAAAATATCCATAAGTCACAGGTTAGGTTTTCTACTATCACAAACAACTGTGTTATATAACCTCTTTATAAAGTGGCTAAACTCCATGTTAAAGAGATTTTTTTTATTTGTTTGCTTGATTAATAACCACACTGCTCTCAGTAAAAGGCTGAACTTCATTGCTCTTACAGTTAGAAACTGTTCTCCAATTTCCAGTTCTTTTCTTGTTTACACCATATGTTAGTTAAACATCTTTTTACTACCATTTGTTTCCATTTCATGGTTGTACTTTCAGGAAAAAATGGTATTTTTTTATTGACCTTTGTTTTTCTCAGCTCCTAAGGTTCCTCTTGTAAATAAAATCTCCATTTCCAACAACTTCCAAGTAGACCTTCTTAGAATCTGTTCTTTGTTCTTGAAAACCGATGACCAGAATTGTACAAATTGTTACTAATAAGGTTTCTCTATACTCTTTTGCCAGAGTATTAATAATTTGCTCTCTCTGCTGGCAATTATTTACCTACCTCACCCTCAGATTACACTTCCATTTTTCACAGCATAATGCACTGATGGTTCACAGTCACACTGTGATCAACTGACATACACAGATTTTTATCATCTTCTGCCATTGCAGAAGATGTGCTCTTACTAAATCATAACCGTAAAATTCCAATAGTGTGTGACATGGCCCAAATGATCTGATTTCTGCATGTGTTAAAAAAACAGTACTTCTGTTGATTTGCATATGATCATCAATTTCGAGGATCAGGCCAAAAGAAATTCAAGCTCCTTGTGTGTAAAGTATTTCTGATATGAAGTGTAACTTAATAAGGATATGAGTTTTGCCAGATAAGACTGAATATGTGCACTGAATCTAGATGACCTGAGCATCCAAGTAATATAAATGCAAGTCAAAATCCAAACTGACTCAATTCTTCTATTTGCAAGGGGCATGCAGTTGCTCTTTAGAATTTTTAGGAAGACTCCAGAATAAGACCCTAATGCTCTAGTTGCATATACACGACCTTCTACCAGAGGAAGGATGTACTGCATTACTGGGCTTTGAGTGATTGGATATGAGTGATTGTGCCTCTCTACCTTTTCAATTCCATTTTAGGTTGAGCCACAATCAAGTCAAATACAATATATCAGTCCAGCTCTTAAAGTTATCTGGATATCATCAGAAAGGCTGCCTAATGTTCATGCTGAGGAAAGCTGTTGACAAGTTTACCTACCAGGCATGATGAGACAATGTCACAATGATAAAAACTCTTTCCACTGTAGGAAGGAATTAAGTGCAAGGTACTCTCCCACAACCTGCCGTCCCTAACATCATCTCAGAGGACAGTGTACTCACAGAAAAACCCCAACCAAATGAAAACAAACAAATCTCAAAAAACATCAACTCACCACATCAGAATAGTGCAAGGATAGGAAAAAATGAAATACAAGTAACAGATTCATAAATTAAACCATCTTGGTTAATTTGCTACTAAAAGGCATTCAAGTATCATATGAGGGAAAAAATAAGAAACTACATTAGAATAGCATAGCTTTGGAGTGCCTTTGTAGAATAAGAACATCCTTTGCAATGGAAGTTATTTTCTTAAACATTGGAATACATGAAATGTGAATTAAACACCTACTTAGATACTTCACAGAAATGTATTGACAAAGGTACTTTATAAATTCTTAGTCTCATTCTTGTCAACAAAAATGTAGCAGCATTTCACCAGGTGAAATGCTCCCTTGAGTAAAGTATTTTAAACTCCATTCGCACTAGAGGAAGACTTCAAATCCAGTCATGCTGCAAGTAATGGCAGAAGTCTCTTTCAACACCAGATATGCTTGCCTCGATTTTCTCAGTAAATTTTCAAATGAGAAAGCCTTTTATAAGACACTAGTGTAAGAGAAGGCAGAACACATTAATGATTAAAAATAAAAATATATTCAGGAAAAGAGAAGCACTGCATGCATATATTTCACTGAAACATGATCTATAATATCAGAATAAAACAATGCAATTTAAGTATACTGAAAAAGCTCTTAGAACAGTTAAGACATGATATCTCAGTAATTTTGAAAAGAAGAAACACAAAATTAAAGAAACACACAAGTAAAGAAACATATAGGTGAATTAGAAGCATACAAAGTAAAACAAACTTGTGTGAATATTTTTCATAATGAGTGGTCAACATTCCAATGGAATTTCTTCATTAAATTTCACTTAAGAGTAACATGGCCCCCTATATACATTATAATGCAGAACCCACAACTGTCATTATTGACAACACACAAGTATATTTGCCTCTTTTACTTCATCTCTCTTTAGTCAGAAAGGAATTAACAAATATTTTAAGACAATTATCTGTATCTAGTCTTAAAGACCGAAGGCTTTGCTATTGCTCAGATCAGATTATTTTCTGATTATTTATCCCATTATTTTTGATGGATTTGCTGGGCTATTCATGATGTTGGAGATGGTAAGACCCTTCACTCCACTTCCAGAGAAAAAGAATGTAGGACGAGTCATTCAGCCACTGTCACTCCTTCATACCACACTAATGGAGGAAGGACATATACATGTAACAGCGAGGCACTACGTATCCAGGCAACTGTAACAGATCTGTGTTAGGAGAAGCAACTCTCTGACTTTAGTTACCTTTTATTAAATCATTTGATCAAGTGATCCCCTAAAGCAATATTCTGTAGAAAAAAAACATATTTTGGCAATATTTAGAGCATGGGCAATGTTATTGTTCAAAAGACTAGTTCTACAAAGAACACCATCCACATTTCAGGTCTTAAAAAATACTATCATGCATTTACCTGCCCCCATTATCAGCCCCGGTGCAGTATCCTTTGTATGGACTGTTCCTGACACATATGGATTGTCTGCCCAGCGGAGATGGAGGTGAAGGTAGCAATCAGGCTTGTGGGGTAAGAAGAAGACAGTTTTAAAAAAAACTGGTAACAATTATGCTTTTATGATAATGAAAGCACAATCAGAGAGTAGCTTCAGTGACGTATGTCTTTTTAGAGAAAGAGAATGGCTTTTTCCCATGCAGCAAAAGTCCAGATTGAAACATTAACCTGCGTGAACTAACAAGAATCTCTGGTACTGTCTCTTTAGTCAGCCGTGGTCTCAGCAAAAAGGTCTGCAAACTCAAAGAAGTTAGCATGAAGTTACAGTACAAAAAGTCCTTGTGACAGCACAAGGGCTTAGAAACTCTGAGTAACAGCAACAAGTAATTGCATGTTTGTTTGTCCCAAGTTACTAGCTAAAATGACGATTAAAAAAACCTATTTGTACTGAAATTTCTTTTCCAGAAAAGATAGTCATATGCAAAATACTGTAATGACTTTTGGATGCATCTGATCATCTCCCCTTGCTATCAGCTTCCTGCTTCCTGCTCTTTCTACAGTGTCGCCTGAAAGTCATTATTGCTGCGACTGAAATTTGCAGCAATCTGGCCAGCAAGTTCACCAGAAGCAGGTTGTCAGGAGTGACCAGGAGCTGGTTCCATCGCAGTTAGCATAAGTCCTTCTAATAATTTCAGAGAGCTCTGGATCAGGCCCTGCAGGCTTGAACCATGTATTGCAGTCCTGAACTCTTCAAAACGGAGCCAACAGCATCCCACCTCCAGCCTTCCATTTCTGCTATGTGGAGAGGGATAAAATCCCTGGCAGTGACAGGAATAAGGGAATTTACTTTGCCCAGCAATGCAGAGCTCAGAGTCCACAGGAGCAAAGAGCCAGTGAGAAAAATACAGGAATACAGCCTGACAAATAAGAAAATATTATGGGTAGCTGGGACATGTAAACAAACTGAAATAACATCATTTCACAAAAACAATAGGCTTTTTGATGGAATTAACCATGTGGTGTTTACTCTCAAGCAACTGTCAAGAATTCCCTTTAACAGGGTTATCTTGGTTTAAGATGAACAAAAATATGAAAGATGGAAACAGAAAAGGTATTCGTAAGCTATATTTGTTTGATGAAGTGCCCCTTATATCCAGACAGAAATGACTGTTGTTATGATTACCCTGAACTGGGTTTTATGGTTGACATACAAGAAAAAAATGTCCACTTTGTGTTACATCAGGCTCTAAAATAAGGAATGCAGTGCTACAGACAGTCATGACTACTCATTCTAAAAGATGACTGGACTAACAGCTTGTGAAACCACTGTTCACATAGTGCAGCTAAACTTGTCTGTCAGTTTAGCAGGTAAACTCAGCACAAAGCTCTTAGGCTGTCTAAACTACTGCATGTCCTAGCATACAAATAATTCTTGTGCACTTTAGACAGAGGATAGGTTAAAAGATCCACTTACAGGTTTGCAGTTTGTTGGTTTGCCATTCATATCAATGTCTGGGGGGTTTAAAAAATCCCAGTCACGGCCTTTGTTGTAGGTTATTAGAGTTGTAACTTTCCCATCAATCTTCTGGTTGGCCAAAAAGACTCCTTTTACACCTCTGACCTAAAGCATAAGTGAGAGACAGTTAGTGATTAGTACATACACATCTTTTCAGCAGGATTATTCTTGATTAGCTGTTCTTTTGTGGCTCTGAACAGTGTACTTAAGGTAGTTTCTCCACTAGGAAAGTGAATGTTACTAAAAAAAAAAAAAAAAGAAGGAAAGGGAAAAGGAGAACAGGAAAGGGAGAAAGGGGGAAGGGGAGAATGATTACTAACTGTTTTTCATTTCTAAGTGTATTTAAAAGGATATATAGTTCTCTCAATGTTAGAAGTCTAAGCAAATTACATGCTGTTCATAAAATTAAATGCAAATGATTATGATAGCATTGCCTGATAGTACACTACCGTTAAAATTTTCTAATATATTTCTGCATTTTTTTAATACAGGCATTTTAAAATGTTATACTGTAAATTACTTAAGCAATTTGTAACTGTAACTTGACTTTTACACTAAAATCTATGAGTCTACACATGTGAACACATTTACAGGCATGTAAGTCTACACAGGAGCAGGCCCTGTACCACCAATGTTAACATACCTCCCATGTGTCAAGGGTAGCTTACTGTGCTTGTTTCAGTATTTAAAGGTAAACAGAATTTCTCTACTTTTTTTCTGAACTTATAAACACTACTTAATATATTATTATCATTAGCAATTCCAATTTGACTGTCAGTTTTTAGTTTTGCTGCATGAATTTAGTACTGCCTTTATTTTATTTATGTTTGCTTTCCCTACATCAGAGGTGAGAGCATGAGCCAGTATAAAACTCTACAGACCAATATTTGTTACCTTTGATATATTTTTTAAATGTAGATATTTATTTAACACAATTTTTGTAGGGTTATAACTTATGTGATCCACATATAAATAGTGCACAAATATGCTAAAATCATATAATATAATATAATAGCTATTAAAATAACACTGAATTAGGAAGCATGGTTGCCTTTTGTAGTAAATGCAGATAGCTCATCTGGGGAAGAATGACTGAGGTCTGACTCATGCTCTCAGGCATTTAAAATGCTTCCACACCTAGACTCCCTCCACCTGCTTAACCTCTGAAAGAAAGGTTACAGGCCCTCTCTTCTCTTGTGTGATTATGATCCTTATTAGAAAATTGTTACAAGTCAGAGTATCAAAGTTAATATGGATCATTTTAGAAGCACCCTGGCAGTAATTGCACCTTAGTATGTTTAATTCTAGGTCTAACAACATCCCTGACCTCAGCCTCAGTATCTAAACTGAATGATATTCTACGGACTTATTTTTTTATTTAATACAAATAAATAGAAAACTGAACTGCAAAGAAAAAATCCATATAAATCTTTCTGGTGTTCTTTCATCTGATGACTCCCACTATGGTGTAAAGGATTACTAGAATATCTTAACATTTGTTTGTGAGCAACCTGGGTCTAAAAAATGAATTACACCAGGCTTATGCCAGTTTTGCTCCAGGGGAGGATAATACAGAATCAGGCCCATGCTTTCACTTTTCCCAATGGCTGATTTTGCATTCTGTGCCTTCCATTATTGTTAGTGCTACTGCAGAGCCAAAACCAATATAATAGCTACAATTGAGGATATCATCTTTTATTATAGGCTGTTCAATGGAATATCTATGCTTAAAAAAATTCTCATTTGCACCATACCTGCTGCTATTCTGAATCATAAAGCAGGCTTTTACCTTTGTTTACAAGTTAAAAAAACAAAACAAAGGCAGTACATAGTTTCACATATATACAGAAAGCTATAAGAGTATAGCTGAGTGAATGAGACTATACCAATTTACACCAGTCAAGGTCTGGCCCTAGAGACTTGACTAGGTATTATGGATCAGAGTATACTCAGCTCTTTGGTACTTTGCACGATCAGTATAATGTGTTTAAGAGGCAATTGGTCAGTTAAAATGCATAAATGTCCTAGAATCTGTTCAGTCCAACAGTCTGACATTTCCACAAGAAGTGTCAGTCAAAAACTGTGACTGGCCAAGACCTAGGGTTTTTGAATGAGGAAATGCTTAGGACCATAATTTTGCCAAGCAGATGCCTATTACCTTCCCTGGGTCAAATACAATGACTCAAGAGGGAAAAGTTCTGCCTGTAATGATCTCTAATGTTCTATTTTGTATAGACTTCAATTTGAGTCATACAGGTAAAAGTAAGTGCATGGGCCTCACCCATGGAGGTCAATATATATTTTTTCCCTCTGACAAAAAAAGTCAATATTTCTAAAATCAAAGACATGAAATCAATGTTAATATGGTAATACCTTCCTCATAGTTATGAGACTGCAAATTCTGACATTTACTTTAAGTCTTAATATTCCACCTAACAGCATGAGATGATCTTGTATTAAATATGAAGGATTCCTTAAGAGAAGATATGATATAAAGCATGGTATGATATCTGTGATATTACAGAGTTTATAAATGATGCCCGTTTGCCTTGGGACTGTTTACAAGGCTTCTTGAATTTTTGAAAAATTCTTGAAAAAATTATATCAACTTGGCCATTTCTAGCATAGTTTAGCTCTCCAATTTGCAGATGTGTTGATATTTAACAAAACTGAGTTATTACAACTAAATGTACAAGATAGCCAGCTCTTTGTGTGATCAGGAATATTTGTTCCTTACTGACACGATTCAGTCTTGGACTTATCATTACTTTTTATCTGAAATACTTAGTGTTTCTTTTTTTTCTGACTACCAGTTATTAACTCTCTGACATTTAGTTTAACATAAGTCTGCATTCAGGCTGAAGAGAGAACATACCTACTAGCAGGGTACAGATTTGATACCTATTATTCATAAAACATGTTTTTTCTAAAGAACTGAAAAAAGCTACACAGTTATTCTCTGTATTTGAATGGTCAGTTCTTATTCAAACAGTCAGTTAGTTATGGTGATAGCATGGAACCTGGAAATTTATTTACTGATCAAAAATAGATTTTCCTAAATAATCTAGCTGTGTACAAAGTCTGTACAAGGATGTAAATACCTTAGTCATACCCAATTCTTCCATCAAGTGCCAGAGTCAAAAATTGTTATCCTGTGAACTTAGCTAGCAAGACATTCTTGCTACCAAAGTTCCCTATATGTCTGAAGACTTGATTCTGAGCATATCCAGCTCCTTCTTGACATTCATAAGCAGGGTCAGGCACAGAAAAACTCACAGAGCTGGTACTTTCCTCTACCTACTTTGTTTGCAAGACAGGTTGGCTTACTTGTCCAGGATGATGGAAGCTCAGAATCATCTCCAAGTCAAAAATACTACAGCAATAAACTACTTTGCAGTGCAAGTTAGAAAAGGAAGGGAAGATAAGAAATGAGGAAGCTGAATGCTTTTCTTCTGAAGCGATTTCATCTTGCTGGGGAATTATTACATATTCTACCTTCCAGAGACAGCACAACCATGTATATGACTCAAATGCCTAGCAGTTCAAACATTTACTTGGAAAGGTAGACTTGGGCTTCAGTTTCTGTGTAAATATTTTTTGCAGTGAACATAATATTAAATATTTAAACAATAATTAGATCAGGGACTGTAACTGAAGTTTCCCTCTTCATTTGTGGATGGCCTAAACACTCAGCGCTGTATCATGAGTATTTGTATCTTCTCTCTCTCTTTCTCTCATTCTTGTTTAATGAACATTTAATCATTCCATATAGTCATTCAATGAGAGTCAGGCTTAGAGTGTTCTCCGTTCCCACTCCCATCCCTAACCTAACCAAGTTCTAGAGTAACCGCTCATCTCCAGAACATGGGAGGTATGAGTTTGAATCCCATCAGGCACAGAAAGGTCATGAAAAATTTTTCTTCCAATGTCCCAGTTAACTACCTCCTGCTGCTTTAAAAGATGAAAGCTGGCCAGTACTGCCTTTAGCAGTTTTATTTTGAATAAGAGGCATAACTCCTGCTAGAAATAAGTTTGTAGGCACCTATCTTTAGAGAAAGTTCAGAACTATGATGCTTGGAGTGGTGCATTAGCCTAATATAAATCATAAAAAATAATAACTAATATAAAAAGGTGTGAAAGACCTAAGAGCGGCAGCTTTAAAACACCACACCCTGTGCAGCATTTTCTATTTCAACTGTCCCATGGTCTATGTGAATTCACATCTGACTCTTTCTGTAAATATCATAAAGCCTACATGTCAAAGTTACCTTTTGGATTCAGTTTTGATGCCAATGCACCAAATCTGATTCAGTTCACCAATATAAAATTCTGGTATTAGTACCTTCCTACAAAGAAGGGAGAAGATTCACATAGCAAATAGGGTGCTGTACAAAAGAACACTTTTAAACATTGTGGAGTGTTCAGCTACTCTGAGTAGTCCAGTAGTTACCTAAGACAGATGAACACAAAGAAATTCAAAAGGGTCTTTTCTTTGACTTTCTTTGGATTTTCGGATTAACTCTTGAAACACCTATTTTTCAAAACAGTTCAGTGGTTAGTGGTTCCCCAATATTTTAAGAAAAACCTTTGTGCCCTCTAAACCTATTTTCCAAATAGTTTTTCTGTTATGAATGTGTATTCTGTGGCACACTAATTACTGCATTGTTCGGTTTATTCCTAGTAACCGTTGAGTAGCATTTTATCCTGGTTGGTACAAAGCTGTAGTGTTCAGATGGCCCCACAGAAATACAAAAAAATCAGCTATACAATATTAGTTTGTGATTAAGATTTATATATACAAGACTTGCGGTTTGGGGGGAAAAAATAAACATGAAAAATGAGTACTGTAACTTGTGTAGCTCTTACCCATATAAGGAGTCATAACAGGATCAGCTATAAAAGTATTACACTGGTATGTTCATTTTGCAAATATATGAGTCAAATTTGTGACTGGTTAATGTTGGCAGCACTTGATACAGATTTCAAGACTATGCTCCTTTCGGATAGTCATTTAATACTCTACCTTTCTTTTTCTTTCCTTAAGACACACACTTTGGGAATTATTCCCCATTCACATATGCAGTGAGATCAGAAAAGAAATACAGCACAAAAGAGATAAAGCATACAAAAGTGAATGAATGCAGACAGGTGGAAGCCCACAAAAGATTTTATAACAGATGCATGAGTAAAAGATGAAATGAGGTCAGTAAAAGATAATGAAGACCAACAGTGCAAATTTTAAGCAGAACTATGCATTGGCTGAAAGAGAAATTCTCAAATCCATTGAGGATTGTCTCTGTGTTGTGTTGAAGATTCATCTTCCAAATATGAGATATTTGCATTAAAATGCCCAGAGAGAAATCCCAGAGTAGACCAAAAAAATCCCATCCCCAAGGACTGCAACATGTCTTATCCTTATTAGCTATTTTGTGTAGTGTAAATAAATCATACATTACTTCTAGATATGAGTAGATGATCACATTCTAGTCAGGAAGATGAAGAATAATTATTTACCCTACAAGCTATCTGAAAGCTGTAGGCTTCTCATTGTAAGCAAATAAAATTGTCCACTTACAATGTAAATCTATTCCAAAAAACAGCTTTGAAGAAATGGAATTGTGTGGTTTCATGTCTATTGTCTTTCAATTACTCTTTATCATGTGCACATTGTCTTTTTAATGCAGCCCTAATCCAATGTATGCCCATACACAATAATCCAGGATCTCTCCCTCTATTGCATTAACAAATCTGCCCTCAGTAACATTGTGAAATTCTTAAATCATTAATGAAACTGAATTAAGTATTTAACTCTGTAGATAAAAGAACAGCCAGGGGTGGCATCTCTGTACAACCTATTTGAGAATACATGCTCCAGGTGATGCAGGGAGAAGAAATTGCAGCAGATTCCCTTTTAGCTCTGCATCCTGCAGGTGCAACCAGAAGCAAAAACAGCAAAATAATGCTCTTTTAAATCACCCTGTGGGAATGTGATTACACACAATGTATAGCTTTGCTCATTAAGAAGCCACCTCATTTCTAAACAGAGACAATCTAGAAAAAGATCTGTGCCTACACTGGTAATGATACACCTGTCTGTTTTACTACAGCCTATTCAAAAAGAAAAGCCTAAACAAAGTTGCACAACATAAGGGGGAAAAAAACACTATCACCTTCCCCCACCAGTAAGAGTCTATTTAGAGCCACTAGTCATTTAGCACCTGTAAGTATGACTTGTATCTAGAATTACTTTGAACCTTTTCCAAAGAAGTCTGCTGCACTTGGATTTTTTTTTAAACTAACAGCATGAGTATTAGAGAGTAATAGCGGCCAAGCTGGGTCAGACCAAAGGTCCACACAGTTTAACGTCCTGACTCTGATAACGGCCAGTACTAGAAAGAACAAAAACCGGGCAAATGTACACCTTATTACACTTAAATGTCATCATCAACAGGAACAGAACTGATGACAGTTTGTGTCATTCTTCAAAAATGCTCTATTCTTTAGTGTTGTATTTTGACAAATGCACCAAGTTTACAATACAAGACAGAATTGATTACAGGAGAATTTGTCTCATAGCAAATACTGGTGGCACAAAACACCTACTGAAAGCAAGCGGACTTGCTGTCCAATAAAAATCTAATTTTGTTGTTTTTTCACTTGTCAAAGCTGACACACAGAATCTAGCACAAGGCTCACAGGATTTCTATTTAAGACCCTACTGGCTAAAAATGTCCTAGTCTAAGTCAGAAAGTGCATTAGTGAGTCACCTACAAGCAAAAAGCTGTACATAGGCAGATGCGTAACTTCTTACTTCATCAATAACACAGTGTGCTGCCAACTTCACTTTTCAGCACCTAAAAAAACCCCCAAAAAACAAAAAACCCTCTGCCAACCCTGGTTTTGCGCATGCTTGGAACCCTATACTACAAATTTAGTTCTCAAAACCCACAGTGCATTAGCATGGAAAGAAAGAAAATTATAAATAGTAATGAACTCTATCAAGAAGAAAAAGAGCCTTGTCTTTTTACATTAACAATAACTGTAAAAAAAAAAATCACTAACATAAAATTAATTACAATAAAACTCCACACAGATCACACATTGGAAGAGATAAGAAGGGAAGAGGGCTTCTGAACAGCATCCTACCTCCAGAATATCTATCAGGACATTCTCTTCTGGTTGTTTGGTGCTCCGGACATTCTCTAGCAGGATGGAGTAGTAAACACCTTGTGGGTCAGACTGGTACAGGTTGTATGTGTCTGTCTGGTACCACTCCTGAACAGCCACAAATACCTGGTTTTCATCTGTACTGATTATCTGTAAATCCTGTAGAAAAATAAGATACAAAATGACTCTTTTTCCCATCACCTGTTTTGCAAGCAATAATCTAGCCAGGAATACCAAGGGGAAAAAAATATCTATTTGAAAGTTCAGTGACAGTAATCTCTCAACCTGATACTAATAAACAGACTGTACCCCACCACTCCAAGATGGCCAGTCACTGCCTCCTGGCTACAGGTTATCATAGGGAATGCAAACCAGGCTAATGAAGACCAAAAATCATGAAATGTGTGAAGACTGTGATCTGCTTTGGCTTTTCTGCTGGGAGTCAACTTCTTGAACAAAATTCACAGTTAGTGGGTTTCAACATAAAAAGCTGCTGCCAATTTTGGCAATTTCATCGGGGCTAAGAGTGAAAAGGAAAAAAAATATAGTGAATTATTTTCCAAGATCTGGATGAGAGCCAATGAAAAATACATATGTTCTTAAACATCATAAACAAAGAAAACAATCTAAAAATAATCCACAAGTACCTAAAGAAATAAGAACTACTTTGGTCAGAGTTCTTTTTGTTTTCCAAGCTCCTTCACTCTAACCCTTTTAGAGAAAAAATGCATAGCTGGGGAAAATAATTTAACACTAATATTAAACAGAAGAAATAAAGCAGGAAGTATGAACACTGAACTAAACTTAGCAAACAGAAAATAGGACATGAGTTTGCAATAGCATATGGCAACAGAAAGGCAAATATTGGGGCTACGTAAAAAATGACATTTAGTCATGGAGACAGAAAGGTTATAAACTCTTTCTCTGTAACTTTCTTGTTACTTCAGCTGGAATACTGTATGCAGTTCTGTTCACCTTATTACTGGAGAAATAACTAACATGATGGAATGAATATGAAATAAAGCTACCAACATGTAAAGAGATAATGAGTTTGGGGAAAATAGTCTTTAAAAAAAGTTCAACAAAACAATGTCATAGACCTCTTTCTAACAGAGAAATAGAACAAATTCCATAAGAATCCAGTTCATGCTAGAGAAAAGATGAGTATGTACAACACTGAACACTGGACAAAGCATGGCAGTCATACTATAGGCAAAATACATGATATGACTGAAGCATTTAGATTAGAAAAATTAATAGAAATAAAAGTACACTGGAAAGATTTTTAATATAGACAAAAGATGGTTATTAAACAACTAATCATTCAGTCAAATTCAAGTTATTTTTATGTATCTGGCACATTTCAACACAAAATAACTTAAGTGAAGAGTTCTATTGTCTAGACAGTTCCCTATCAATGATAGATCTCAAAGCCATTTCCTAAAGTTGAAGTCTTTATACTAAGGTAGATTTTTATTTAGCATCCCATTAGTAGACCTCTTTTTTCTTGTACTCAGAAATTACCCCAGAACAGAGAGTCTGACAGAAGTTTGATTCTTTCAATCTGAGTACTAAAAAGTGACTGTTTCGGCACAGAAATGCCAGCAAAACACTACAATTGATCCCAACAGGTTCTTTAAAGAGCCTCTTAAAGGTACAGAACTCTTCATCTGCTTGCCTTAAATCAGGTTAATACGGGACTAGGTAGTCCACACTATACCACAGCGAACACTGAAGTTGCCTTTTCTTTTACAGCCTGAAAATAGTTCCTCTGCTTATCCAATAAACGGGGATGGAAGGGGGAGAATCAAATGAAGGAGTAAAGAAGGGTAAACAGTACTTTTTTTTCTACTTCCCAAATGAAAAACTGTAGAAAATCCTTAACTCCTGTGTTGCTAGAGCTATTAGAAAGCTTTCAGCAAAATTATCAACTACATTATCAAAATAAAACACTTGCACAGTGCCATAAACAAAAGCAAAGCCTTACTTTTCTTGCCCCACGTACTTGGAATCTAAACAACACTTAAAGAGCAAATGGAAAATGACACATAGGATAGAAGTGCAAAGAAGAGAGCCTGAGTACTGCCTGTAATTAAAAATATACAAGGAGGATTCAAGGAACAACCATAAAGGAGGAAAGGTAAGATAAGCAGCAGGACTGCCAGAAGACAGAAGAGTTCACAGGAACAAAGGCACAAAACTGAGTCTTCGCTCACATAACTATGCTGACTTCTATAGTCTTATTTCAGGTTGGTTTGGTGTAAAAGAGAAAAGAATCTAACATTTATCAAGAGAAAGGTAAACAGCGGGGCCAGGCTGCAGCGGCTGTATGAGGTGGCCCTTTGGCACAGGTGAGGGCAAAGACAGGCCAGGACTAGACACAGTTCTCGTTCCTCAGGGTGTGGTGGGAGATGCAGAGGATTCCTACAGAACAGTGTGGAAGCAATGAAGAAAGAGCCAAACTGTGTGTGGTGCAGAAGGGCAGGAAGATTAATTTTGGACAGACTGGAGGGAACAGGTGAAAGGAAGAAGGGTTAGACTGGAGAAGTTAATTGTAACAAGTGAGAGTTTACTTCTCTCTTGGCTATAATTGTTACTAAGAGGTTTGTACACTTAACTTGTTTGACACACCATTTTTTTCCTGAGGCAAGAACCTCACAGATCCTGATTTTAGCAAGTGAAACTGCCTTTCAATTTCCCTGAACTTTGTTTTTTCCATTCAGAGTTTACGCTTTCAGACTTCCAGTTCAGCTTTATCACTATCTAACAGCAATTCTTTTTTGTTTCCCTCAAGAAGCAACGGTCCTTCAGTTAGACTGCTTTGCAGTAATCCTGCAGAACTCTTTCTGCCCGTAGTCATGATAAAATCCTCTGAGAAAATTAATTGATGAAGTAAGGAAAGCTGCAAATTTCATGCCTGATTCTTAAATGTTCTTTAAACTCCCAAATGACACAGACCGTTTAACTTCAGCTACAACAAAGCTAAACTAAAACCCTTTCGCTTTCACGCCACTCTCTTACCATTCCTATGCTGGAAAACTATAATTAAAAAGAAGAAGAAACTGATCAACCAATACAGAAGCCCAGTTCTCTAACACTTCGGCCCAGCTCAACAGATGATAAGCACCTGAGGAAGACAGGATGTCAGCAAAAACTGCTAGACAGAACTTACAGTCACTAGAGAGTTAACTAGTAAGACACCTGAGAGAGAAAAAATATCTTGATTCAGGGAATGTCATTTTTTATTGCTTTACCTAATTCATGGTCACAGATACTACCTTAGGCTGTAATCTCTGCAGATTCTATAAGCAAAGCATTCATTCCTTGATTATTTCACACTTGGCTTATCATAGTCACCTTCTTCCTGGACCCCCTGTTTACTCTCTCCACATTCTGCAGGATATTCAAAGCCCTGCTGATCATCTATTTTTTTTCCATAAGCTGGCTATTCACACATTTTCTCAAATTCATTGATAAGCATCTTCTTGGCTAATTTAAGAGCTCCTCAGGATTTGAAATGTCAGTGTGTATCAATGTGTACAAGTATCTGAAGGGAGGGTGTCAAGAGGATGGGACCAGACTCTTTTCAGTGGTGCCTAGTGACAGGACGCGAGGCAATGGGCACAAACTGAAACACAGACGCTTCCATTTGAACATGAGGAAATACTTTTTCACTGTGAGGGTGACAGAGCACTGGAACAGGTTGCCCAGAGAGGTTGTGGAGTCTCCTTCTCTGGAGATATTCAAAACACGCCTGGATGCAATCCTGTGCAATGTGCTCTAGGTGACCCTGCTTGAGCAGGGGGGTTGGACTAGATGATCTCCAGAGGTCCCTTCCAACCTCAGCGATTCTGTGATTCTGTGAAAAATTCCTTATTATCACCTATCATTTGTTGGTGTTTATGTCTAGGATGCCTTTTTATGTACACACAATATTTGAGCTCTTATCCTTTCCCTTCTACTTTCAAATGAGAGAGTTCCTGCACTTTCAGGTGCTCTAAGGCAGAATCTTCCTCCAGGTTTGCCACACCAACCATGCCATTTCCTCTAGTGAAATTTCTGCATGGACATCCTTTCTCTCATCTCTACCACTTTACCTTTGCTCTGTCCGTTCTGCCTTGTTCCTTCTGATCTCCCATGTCTTGCTGACCCAAACATCCATACATCCACTCTCTTGCCATTTTCACTTCTCTTTTTTTTTTTTTTAATTTGTTTTGCAAAGCTCACTAACAACAATCTATATCAGAAATAAACCACCATTCCCAAATACAATCCCTAAGGTCAGCCAGCCAATTTTCTCTTTGCTTTGTCTCATCTTTTCAGGTTGCAAGCTCTTGTACAATTTTGAGAATACTACATATACTGCTTGTTGTATTGTCCAAAGCTCCTTTTCTTTACTTCTAAAACTCTGTGAAACTTCTCAGGTTTCCTACGGTGCTTCTTAAGCACTATTTTCTGCGAATTCCTTTGTCACAATGTTGCCTTCACCCTCCTCTCTATACTGCGTATTGTTAGACAAAGCACAGATTTCTGTATGATCATCATTAAAAATCTATGGAGCTATTCAGGGGTCCAGATAAGTGGATTTCAACCCAGGACCTGGGATAGGCCTGCAGTGCAACCACAGAAGTCTGCGAAGTGCTCTAAAATCCAAAATGCAAACAAGTCCACGGGGTTGTTTGTCTATGGATGTATGAGAGGAGACACAAAACAGCCTTCAAATACGTCATCAGCTGCCCCAAGGCAAAGGGAATAAACTGTCTTCTATGTCTACTGGGAGTTTAATACTGTGTGTGAATCACAGCTAAGGAGATTTAGGTTAGACATCATAAAATCCTTCTATAGTAGGGCCTAGTCATAAACATTGAGGATAAATTGCTTTGGGAGGTAAAGTAATCTTCATCCTTGGGAGCTGTTAAGAGAATATTAGACAAACATCTGTCAGGATTGGTTTAAGGCAGATGACCATGCTTTAGAAAAGGACCTCTCAAGATCCATTCCACATCTATTGTCTATGATCCTGCGAATATGGGGAAAAAAAATATGCACTGCTTATTGAGCTTTCTTGAAATTTTGCAGAAACAAATGGGAATGTCACCAAAAATAACAGTATTTTTTTTAAATGCAAAAACTGTAACTTCTTAACTATACTACAGAAAGCATAAAATTTCCAGACAAAATACAAATTTCAACTTCTTCATAGAATTAGAACAGCAACCGGAATTAAGGTTTTGAATCAGAATTCCTTCTATACAAAATGCTAGACAAATCCTGCAAGTGATCAAAGACTGCATATTAAAAACTGATATGATTAAACAGGGCATCTAATGACAGGTCATACCACTCTTGTTCTCTCAGTGACTTCTAAGCTGGCTTGTATCTGATGTCAGTAGCAGAGAACATAATAATTCAAATAAACACTAAGACAGCTTCAAAGCAATACTGGAAATAGTTGGACACGTACACAGGGCAAAATCCTGCCAAAAGATAGGAATTTCCTTAAAGTGATACACATCACATGGATAGACCCGGTCTATTAAATAAAACAAATGAGTCTGAAGGGTGTGCGTATGATGCTGAAAGAATTGTGCATTGTCAGCCACGAAATGGAGAGCAAGCATCCAAGAAACTCTTCCAGCATGCAGAGAGTAAGGATCAGATTTTCCTAAGAATATCCACACTGCTCCAGAATTATTTGTTGGCTTTCAACAGGGAGGAACCAACATGATCACTCTAACATTTTCCCCAAATTATGTGCTTTTAATGCAGTTAAATCCGTTTTCATAGAAGTCTGAATGAACGCCAGATCAAAAGTCAAAATCTGTCAAGAAGTCCAAAAGCATAAATAGTTGAGACAGTTTTCATTTTTGGAGGTGGCGGTTGCAGGGAGGAAGGAAAGAGAACTATATTGTTTCCACTGTATACCATCCCATAACATCTACATATAGTAACCCGGATGCCTAAAAACCTGTTAATACCTTTTAGAATTTTATATTCAAGAAACACTCAGTCTGGTTTACTATATTACTAACTGTGATAAGAAACCCTGTGATACAAATATAGGATTACACCCAGAAGACACAAGGATATGAAAGATGACAAGGATCACACAGCAAGCCAATGATCCCTCGTGCAGGCAAAACGTGCTGACAAACTAGAAAATGCCATCAAATGAAAACACTGTAGGCAGGATTCAGAACAGTCTGTGTAATGCTACACAGGCAGAACTGTGGTGCTTTAGCCAACAAGGCAAATACAAAAGAACCTCAAATTCCTGTTTTTCAAATCTTACAATTTTCAAGCCAATGCCATACTTTTTCCCACTTTCAATCTTTTAATGCTTAGGCTGGGCAATGTGTTAACCTGAAGCAAGTGATAAATTATACAGAGAATTACCAGGAGTAAATGTATTGCAAGTACAACACATGTAAGCACTCAGAACTGTGTAGTATCAATCTTGACCTCCAGATGCACCACATTTATACCCCTATAATCTCTTAAGTACAATCAAGGTAACTGGATGGCATATATTTCAAAGATAATCTCCCTAATCTTCCTTGCCTGGCTGAGTAAAATGGTGCAAGGGGAGAAATCAATAACAAGTAACACTGTGAAGAAAAGAACAGCTCCTTGAACCCACCTCAAATGGATCTGTAAGACTGGGGAGCCATTCAGACTGACAGCTGCTACAACATTGGCTCACTTGCTATTTCTGTGACACTTCCCAGGAAAGGAATACTTCTACTGCATCAAATACACTATTTGTATTTCTATTTTATTTCTCTTTATTCCTTTTTCAACAGTCACTCCAATGGCCTTTTAGAAGGATGGAGAAGTAGTCCTGCTTCAGCTGCAAACTGCTCTTCTGTCTAACATAGACTAACAAACTCAGCCTAAGCATCCCTCGAGTGATGGGTGGCAGAGGTGGTAAAGGGACTACCCATGCAGAGAAACAATCCTTGGGAAATTAAGAGCTAAATGAGTTTTTGTATTCTCACTAACTAGTAATCAAATCATCATACAGCCAGGGCTTCAAGAAAATTTGGTCTGCTGAGAAAAAGGCTACATGAATCTTTCCTGTCACTTCTACTGTTAATGAATGGACCCATTTAAGGAATCCTCGAAAAAGTTACGGTTAGAGGGAGTTTGACAGAGAAGAAAAAATATACTTCAAAAGATTGATGATTATTTGGGAAAAGGAGTAAAACTGTTAAAAAAAATTAATTTTGGTAGTGTCATACCTATTACTGAATGATGCAGACAAGCGTGGAAGAAAACTTATGGTTAAAAGTGATGCATGTCTCAGACTGATGCAAGAAAGACCTGGGCTTTTTAGAGCCCCTCAGAAGAGTCAATCTCTCCTGCAAAAGCTGATTGCATGAGATGGTACTTTGTAAAGACATAATTGTTTGTTTGCAACAATAGCTTTTCAGCAAACAACACATTAGAAGAGTTTAACTTTGTGTTTTGAACTTATTTTCAGAAATACCAGTCTAAGCTTCTGTTGACAGAAGAGCACTAGGTGATACTCAAGTAAAAAGAATATATAGAGTTCATAAAAAGCATGAGAGATTGATACTACCATGAATACACTAAATGTTCAGTTATTTCTAAGGCAATAGGATTTTTTTCTTCTTTTCTTTTCATTTGTCCCCTCTATTCTCTTCTACCTCAGTTATCTGAAAAATTTTACATTATTCCCTATTTCACAAGATAGAAAAGACACACAGAGATCATGATAGATAAAAGAAGCTTTTTCCACACCATATCTTTTCAGAACTAAACATTTTACTTTCTGAATTACAGTAGGATATAACAGCTAATGTAGCTCTTCCATTATTAAGTTTTTGTAGCTGGCATGAACAAATGCAGAATCAATGACTGCCTTGTATCAGTCCATAAAAGCAGATCATTACCAATTACACAATCACAGAATGGTTGAGGTTGGAAGGGACCTCTGGAGATCGTCTAAGTCCAACCCCTCTGCTCAAGCAGAGTCACCTAGAACACGTTGCACAGGATCGCGTCCAGGCGCGTTTTGAATATCTCCAGAGAAGGAGACTCCACAACCTCTCTGGGCAACCTGTTCCAGTGCTCTGTCACCCTCACAGCAAAGAAGTTTTTCCTCATGTTCAGATGGAACTGTCTGTGTTTCAGTTTGTGCCCGTTGCCTCGCGTCCTGTCGCTGGGCACCACTGAAAAGAGTCTGGTCCCATCCTCTTGACACCCTCCCTTCAGATACTTGTACACATTGATAAGATCCCCTCTCAGCCTTCTCTTCTCCAAGCCAAACAGGCCCAGCTCTCTCAGCCTTTCCTCATGAGAGAGATGCTCCAGTCCCCTAATCATCTTTGTAGCCCTTCGCTGGACTTGCTCCAGTAGTGCCACATCCCTCTTGTACTGGGGGGCCCAGGACTGGACACAGTACTCCAGATGTGGCCTCACCAGGGCTGAGCAGAGGGGGAGGATCACCTCCCTCGACCTGCTGGCAACACTCTTCCTGATGCACCCCAGCATACCATTGGCCTTCTTGGCCACAAGGGCACATTGCTGCCTCATGCTTAACTTGGTGTCCACCAGCACTCCCAGGTCTTTCTCCGCAGAGCTGCTCTCCAGCAGGTCAACCCCCAACCTCTACTGCTGCAGGGGGTTATTCCTCCCTAGGTGCAGGACCCTGCACTTGCCTTTGTTGAACTTCATGAGGTTCCTCTCTGCCCAGCTCTCCAGCCTGTCCAGGTCTCTCTGAATGGCAGCACAGCCTTCTGGTGTATCAGCCACTCCTCCCAGTTTGGTATCATCAGCAATTGATATATATCAGTTGATTTATCAGAGTTGGGATGGGAACTCAGAATAATTATTTCTTTAAAACTGTGACAGTAAAGCTAACATGACTTCTAGCATATTTTTGGTTTGGTCAATATCTTTTGTTAAGGTGTTGTTGGCTGTACTTGGTACTTAAACTATCAGAATGAACTAGTTCTCAGTTTTATAACTAGTCACATTATGGTAAGACTTAAAATCCCTAATAAGGAGTAGAACCTAAGGTAATCCTTCTTCTCCAAACCATACTTCTCTAAGAGAGGTGAATCTGAGCTGCAAGGAACTTATGTGCAATACAAGTGTGACAACTCCCCTGATGGGGCTACACGTCATGACCCTCAGCAGAACTTTTCTCCACAGGAACTGCTGCCAAAGCCCCTGCTCTGGGTTAAAAATGACCCAGCAGGGCCTGCTGAGGCCAGCATCTCTAGATCTCCCTGGAACACACCTGCATGACTAGTCAGCCATCTCACAACACAAATGTAATCCTGTTGCTCTTGGCTATGAGAAGGATTTGGTATTCATTTCCTAGAAGTTATTCACCTCTGCTCTAGCTTTAGCATCAGAGAACAAGCAATTTCAGTAAAATGGAATATAGGCTCAGTATAATAGCCAACTTAGCTTAAAACAATAGCTCCAAATTTCCTGTACTGTTTTGGGGAGCATACTGGCAACCTTTAACACTGATCTTACCAACCTCCATTACCATTCTTACTGGCAGCAGTCAACACATGAGCTCTGTGATTGAAAGGACTGTCAGCATCAAATGTGCTAGAGAAAATCTCTAAACAGCAAGGCAAAGACCTAAAAAAAAAATCAAAAAAAAAAAAACTGATTTCTGCTCTTTAGATGGCCACCATTGGCTCTGTTCTCTGAACATAAATGTGTAGCTCCGATGTCTTACAAAAAGGTGATCTATGTGGCACTGTGGAGCTGGAGCCTTAAAGACATGATGAATAAAATGAAACTTAGTACAAGCAAAGCATGGCTAGAAGCTGCTTTTAGATATGCTGACAGCTTTTTATTCATAAGCAAGGAGGCCTTGAGGTATTCCAAAGATATATACAAACATACATCCTACTCTATGATTTTGCCTTGGGGTCTATTTGGACAAATTCCAACACAGACACAAATACAAACAATACTAAAAAAAAAAAAAAAAAGTATTTTTTTGTAGATTTTCAGTCTCTGTGTCTAAAGAAAAATAACAAATAAGTTTTTTAATTACTTTTTAAAATGTTAAAAAAAAATTTTTTTTAATGTTCATTCTATCTTCATTAATAAAATCAGAGTGAAACATAGCTGCACTGAGAAAGAATAATACCTGAAACGCCCAGCATTATTTCCTCAGGCTAGGGCTTGGTGATCCAGCATATGTCTCCTAATATTATTAGACAGATCCTTGACCAGCCTGTAGCATTTTCTGGCTTGTCCACAGTTTTCCATTGCCTGTACAGAATCACTGTTCAGACTCTGGCCCGTGACATGCAACATTTTGCAGAGACTATTTGGAAAGAGATTTTTTGAGGCCTCATTTCATTCTCTTGAGAAAAAGAAATAAAGCCTATTTTAGACCTGTTTCATCTCCTGGTTAGGCTGAATCAACTACTCACAAAAACTGAAACTGAAGTTATTTCAAAAAGCTTGTAATTCTGTTTTAAAATAAACTTAAAAAAAAAATCCTTGTAAATTCTTTCATTCTGTTTAT
Organism: Apteryx mantelli; assembly: GCF_036417845.1. Classification (NCBI taxonomy): domain Eukaryota; kingdom Metazoa; phylum Chordata; class Aves; order Apterygiformes; family Apterygidae; genus Apteryx; species Apteryx mantelli. Next base: position 75,139,303 of record NC_089982.1, on the reverse strand, counting down.
CTCCTACCACCATACAAGTAGCACTCAATGTCATGTGTCCTCAAAGCACTGTTGATGTGCCAGTGTCTTTGCTGATATCCCATTTCTTTGCAAAATTTCATCAGCATTTTGCTCATATTAATCTTTCCCTTGTGTTCAAATTGGATTGGAATATGCATTTCTATTGCACTCTGATGAGTGCAATTCTCATTGAAATACGGTGGGATCAAAAAATTTCAGAGAGCTGTGTTCTTATTTATTTCATATTCAGTATCTAAAATATGATGTAAAGGGTAACAAAACACTTTAAAAAATGTATCTTTCACAGAAAAGTTTAAAATCTCTCACATTCACTACCTGTTCTAATGGATGTCTGGCTTCCAGGCCCTCTTAGTGAAATTTTCAGCTCTGTTGTGTGCAGATACCAAAGAAACTTTTCTTGGAGGCATCATCAAAATGTTAAAGAGATGCAGTTTATTTCGTTCCACTTACTGGGTACTGCCTGAACTAGGATCAACACAAAAACATCCTTTTCCAAAAGACACAGTCATCCTGTTCCTAGCTAGCTATTGACTCTATCCAAAATAAAACCATTAACTTCTAATTTATTTATTCAGTCAAGCCTGGAGTTAATCTGCTTAGCAGGGAAAAGAGACAAATAAACAAAAAACATATTTTCCAAGACAAAGAATTTAGCATGCAGCACTATTTCAAATAATCTAGACTACATATGACAGAAATATGAGTTATGCCAGACACTTTTTGAATATGTCAGAAATGGTGTATTAATACGCGCTCAGTAAGATCATACACCCAATAAACTGAGCCCTGTTTGCAGATTAATGGATTTGAAGACTAGAAAATTAGTAGATCTCTTATTTTGCTCTCTGGTATCTTTCCAACCAGTGAATTCCCAACAATTATTTCTGCCTACTTATAAGATACAGGAGGAGCAAATAACGTATGTATGGTTACAGCAAATCTCAGAAAGGCACTCAGTTATGATTTGTAAACTTCAAAAAGTAGAGTATCCATCACTTTCCTTGGCACTTTTTCAAATGCTTAATCACCAAGAAGTTATGCTGAGTTTCTAATTTGAATGTGTCTGGATTCAGCTCCCAGCTATAGGTCTGTCTTTCTCTACTAAAGAGTTTTTAAGAACCAGTATTTTCTCTCCACAGGGAGGCTTCTTTGCTACGATCAAGTTGCTTCCTGATCTTCCTTTTCAAAAACCAAATTATACTTTTTTACAGAACTATTTTTCACTTAGATTGCTGCACTGATCTTGTTTATAGTATGGTCTCACAAACACAACAGAGGCCATAGGAGATTGCAAAAGAGTGGTAGAAATGAATGACGGGGGCCAATTTCTTAAATTTGTTTTGCTGCCAAGAAAAGCTACATGGGATAGATCTTTAAGTCCCTTACTGTGTGCCTTGTCTCCAGCCCTCCAATGATGTTTGCTGCTGTTCTTCACAACTGATGCAAGTTCATTTATTTTAAACACAGATGCCTACAAGAATTTGACAATATTCTTATTTAGTTCTGAGCTCTGAAAGCCTCCATCCATTTATTGCAATGTGTCAGATGGCTATATCTTAACCCAAATAACATGTCCTTTTTTAATACAGTGCTACTGTGATACTGATATTTAAATCAGAGCAGTCATTAAGGAGGTAGCATGCATCAATTTCCTATAAATAAATCACTTTCCTGAATTCTTGAAGTACTCATCCACATATGCAATATTAACTAATATCTATATTCTAATCATAACACTTTGTGCTACTCTTACAAGTATGAGGTACATCTTCTACACGATGGCAGTATCAAAAGGGACTAACAACGTTGCCCAGGCCAAACGCAGCAGATTGATGGGAATGAGATTGAAACTGCAATGGAAAGGACCAGATTCCTGCACAGGCCATCCAGAAGTGAAAGGAAGAAATGCCCAGTTCTCACAAGGTTTCTCCCCTTCCCTCTGCCAAGAGAGAACAGCTTTGCCACACACGTTAGCATAGTTCACAGCTGCATTAGGGTGCTAAGACTTCTTCAGAACAACTGTCCTGGGCTTAACAGTCTGGACTCAGGCAATTTTACTTAATTTAATTTATTGCCAGTTAACATACACTTTAAATTACTGATTTGTGTATTGAGAAAGAAAGAAAACAAACAAACACTTAGGGAAATACCTTTCTTCTCCCTTCCCCAGGCTCAGCTTCAACAAACCCCCTCTCCTCCGCCCCTCCTGGTCTCAACTCCCTTGTTTTGGCTGTGCGTTAACTGGATCCCTCCAGTTCTTTCAGTGAGGCGACAGGCAGCGCAGGAAGTTGGGTTGTCTGTGTAACAGTTGCTGTGTGCCTCTCCCTTACTTGTTTTCTTCTGCCCTGGCATGGGTCGTCCCCGGCCGTAGCCCCTCCTCAAGCGCCTCGTTCCAAAAGCACGTCTCCAGCCACGTCCACACACACGTCTCCTTCCCTTCCCTCTTCATGCTGCCGCTCTTTCTTAAATACGTGTGAGCAGGGGCAGCGGGGGCTCCTGGGCCTGGCTGAACTTTGGTGCACAGTGGGCCGTTTCCCGCCGTTCCGGAGCTGGCTGGAACCGGCTGGAACTGGCTTCGGCCAGTCCAGGGCGGCTCATGGCCTCCTCCCACACCGGCCCCCCCGCTACCAAATCCCTGCCGTTCATGCCCAATACAAAAATACCAACTCCCTAATTCTTACTTTATTCCTGGGAAATTAATGATTAAACCCATATATATCTGTATATGATACAGATTCCTTTTATTTTCACATTTAGAGCTTTATATTCTCCTGTGGTTTTCCTAGTTACAAATTCCCTCAAGAGACTATAAAGGCTGCTTCGAAGGGCTTAAAAACACTGAAATAATTACGTGGATGGGTTGATACATTTGCTTGTCCTTGGTTAAACATTTCTTGGCAAAACAAATAAATATGTAGCTATTTGCATTATGCTGCTGAGAGCATACAGATATTTCAGATTCTTGTTCAAATAGTATCTGAGGATTTGATTTCAGGGTTTTTTTAATGTGCTCTATACTTAAAACTAGAAGATCTCAGACTACCACTTAGATTTAAAAAAAAAAGGTGAAAAAACAACATTAAACACATTCTTTGCTTTATAACGATAACAAGAAAACAGGGACATACTCAACCGCCCTTCATTAGTAAAACAGTGACTTAAACCAGCGCAATTCAAAACATGCAAAGATAAAAGGTCTCAGTTACTTCTGTAACTCAGCAAGCCACCGAATCACAGGATGACAGGAAAAGGGCGGTTGCTGGGGACCTCAGGAGGTCTCTAGTGCAGCCTCTGCTCCGGGCAGGGTTGCGCAGGGCCTAGCCCAGGTTGGTCTTTAAAACTGCCAGGGCTCCCTGCTGAAGGACCGCAGGAGCCTCCCAGCCATACAGAGAACAGGTTCTTCAGTGAAACTGAACACCATCGACCCGCAAAATTTGCTTATATTACCATCCATGCTTGTATCAGAAAGCGCCATGTTAATTAAAATGAATTAAAAAGTAATTGATTCTTGAAAGAAAACTCGCTCAGTATCATTGCATTACCATCGCAGTGCTGCTGCGTGGAAGCAAGGCTTGAAACAAGAGAGTAAGGACGTATCCCAAGTGAAATTCAGAAATCCTTACAACGTAAAATTGTGATCTCAGAGTAAGGAGGTTTTAAAAAGGCAAAAACCAAACCTGACTTAGGTAAGAAGTTGAATAATAAAAATATAAGGAAAAATGTACTGTGCGCACTTACTTTTGGCAATGCGTATTTTGGTAACTTCATCTGTATAAAGCCGTTTCGACGGTAAGACACATAATACTTGGTCCGATTTGCTGATGTTGTCTATAGAAAGGAAAAACAGAACCCTGTGATAGCACATGTTAAATCTAAAGAGTCTGTAATGGCAGAAATCTTTTTTTTTTTTTTTTTTGACCCACAGTTTAAATATACAGCTATTACTTCTATTGCATGGTATTAATTTACAGTTTATGCTTAAGAGAATAAACGGAAAGTTGTGAGAAAATAGACTCCAAATAGATTCAAACTCCTTTGTTCCCCCACCACTTTAGGAAGAAAAAGGAATTTATTTTTCTCCTTTACCATTTCAGCAGTCTTGGATGATACCTGAGACTTTAGCATCTCACCGTCCTTGGCCCCTCCTGCTATCCCTGTACACTGCGTCCCCAGTAGCTTCTCACATTCCTGCCCTTCCACGAAAACCCGGGCAAAAGCACCCCGTAGGTAAGAAGGGGTAGGAAAGGTACATGCTGGCAGCAAATACCAGGTACTTCCAGAGCAAGTGGTATCCAACAGCACTACTCAAAGTCGAACGTAAAAGGCTGAGTAAGTCATGCTAAGATTTACATACAGCGTTATGAATCACTATTGGGCTAATATTTTCTACATGGAATAAAACATTTCCCAGTGAAAGTCACAGAATCACAGAATCGCTGAGGTTGGAAGGGACCTCTGGAGATCATCTAGTCCAACCCCCCTGCTCAAGCAGGGTCACCTAGAGCACATTGCACAGGATTGCGTCCAGGCGTGTTTTGAATATCTCCAGAGAAGGAGACTCCACAACCTCTCCGGGCAACCTGTTCCACTGCTCTGTCACCCTCACAGTGAAAAAGACATATAGCATGGAAGATGATGATGCAATTCTAAAGCCATCAGTCAAACAGTTAGTTTGAAAATCAATTAAATGTCCTGAATTCCACACTGATATAGAGGGTTAAAACACGTATTTCAACTGCTTTCTTGTGTGGGTAACTGAAGATAAGATTAGGTCTTATGTAAAACACCTGGGGTTCTCTGAAGATTTTTCACCCAAAGAAAACCAAACAGAAACATGCATTAAAGGAACAGCAGCACAGATATTATCCATTAGCACCTTTCTACCCTGTGTCACAGCAGGTACACTGGTAACTTAAAGACTGTTACCTTAGTCACTGAAAAATCAATGTAAAAACTGTTCCAAAGTATCAAAAGGAAGATTTCAAATAAGGACTGATGAAAATGCTGAAGTGATGGCCTCTCCAGGTTTTTCCAGCCACAGACAAAATGCCAAAATCTGTGCTGATATAACTCGGCACATCTCCAACTAGGCTTCTTGAGTACCATCAAATAAGATTAGCAATGGTTTTAGTCTTTAATAGATAATATTTCACAACTCTTTCAAACATTTTTTTCTGGGAGATCAGCTAGGAATCAGCTATTTAGCCATTTTCACTAGGTTGATAAAAGGTGGCTGCTTTACAGGAATAGCCTGGTCAAAAAAGAAAATGGAAAAAAAATACACAAAGTTTTTCTCTGGTTGTTACGATGACAAATCAGTTTGTGGAACAGAAGCACAAACAGACTAATCTCTTTACTCTGACTTAGAAAATTTATTTAGACTCCTATCTCAGTCTCACTGTTTTTTCCTGAACTGCCAAAGGTAAAATGATTCATCTATGGAAGGCTCAGACTTTTTATTAATCACAGCTGCATGTATTGAGCAATTACTCAGAGTTTCTTTTCTGTCTCTTCTCAAAGCTTATTCTGCTGAACTGGAAAAACAAAATGACCCATCTGACAATGCCAATGCCATTGTGACAGGAAAAAATATTTTTATAGCAGTTTTCCACTTCCTTTACAAATGTGGATCCTGTCTAGTTCTAGTAGTCAAATGAAATTTTACTAAAACAGAAGGAGCTCTTTGATACAGTAAGAGAAGTCAGTTTAAAAGGTTACCATAAACTCTTCTACATTCAGTTTTGTCTACTTCAACTTCTTATATAAGTCATGTCAGAGCAATTGAAGCAAGCAAACACAGCAAACTGATGGTGAAATGCAAGGTAGCAATTCAATGTCATTTATAAAAGAAAGCCTTAAAAAAAAAGAATCTCATTCAGGGAAGACACGTCAAACACAAATTCCCTGTGGTTTCCATATTATGAAAAGGAAATATAAAATCAAAGTTTTGTAGTCAATTGCTAGGTAAAGCTCCTGGTTAAATCAAATTTTGTTTGCCACAATGAACAATATTTGGCTGTAGGCCATCAAACACACTTAAAGAAGTATGTGTTTTAAAAAAGGAACCTGATCTGATAAATAGCCTGTGCATGCAAACTTGACTTTGCTTGGTAAAAATAGAGTTGATGCATGACAGCAGATCTACCTGCTTGAATATTTTAAAGATATCGAAGTATTTAGCACTGTAATAATTTTCACTCTTCCTTTAAACCAATCTCCTTTTGTGTGGTAGAGAGAATGTGATGCCCTTTAGGAATGTGATTTGTTAAATGGTGGATTGAAGCAAAAAGTTCACTATTTATTTAATTAATGTTAAATATCAGTCTTATTCATCTTACCATAGCCTTCATGTTCATTATGCACTTATTTTATGCCACTCATTTGAAATGACTAAAGATGATGCAAGGCAGCAGAGAACCAGAGTTGAAGCAGCTAGCTGTGTCAAGCCCCATTAACATTAAAGGCTGGTCTGTACTTAAAACAGTGTCAAAACTTTAATCCTTCTCCTAAAATCACCTCTGAAACTGTCTGACTGCTAATGCAAACTGAGGAAAAGAAATCAATATTAGAAGGGTCCTGATCCTCATGGATACAGACATACTAAAGAAATGGGGTTGAAATCTTCTAAGACGGTAAAAGTCTGATTTTATTTCCCCTCCTCTTGTCCAGCTGTTAAGTACTATCTGTACCAAAAGAATTTCCAGGAAGTATGGCTAAAGCAGCACTGCAAGTGGATACTCATGAAACCATTGAGGATATTAGGCCCAAATCAGTGTTGTGCTACTGTCCTTTTAACACAATGGAAAATGGCATAAAAAGAAACTAGGGCAAGTACAAGTCCACTCACATGCACACAAAACTGCTTTTCACAGAACTGGAGCCAGCTCTGTGTCAGCAGTGCCACCTCCTTGCTTCGTGTTCAGAGCTCTCCCACCTCTGTGCTCAGGGCACCCCAGAGCTCCTTCAGGGCTGGGGGAGAGCGGAGGTCAGGCACGTGGAGGCCGAGGGAGACTGGGGACAGGATTACTGCTACAGACCTGCAATGCTCTGATTCACAGGTGCACAGTTCAGGGTATGTGAGTGATGCCAGGAGTCTCAAACTCTCCTCTTTTTTGCACAGATGATTCTGTCCCATCTTCTTTCTGGTAGATATTACTATGATATTAAGAGCAGTGCCTGGTCTGATCCTAATTCACATAGCTGTATTCTAGCCTAGTGCAAACAGAATTTCCATGTGTTTTCAAAAATAGCTGTTTCTCAGATGTGCAGCTGCTGTGTTGGTTTATTGGAACAGATAAATGGTGCCCCACATCACACCTCAGAGGTGACTGCACTTCAGCAACAACTTGGGGATCCCAGAGATCTCTTCTATCCTCCACTAATACAGACATGGCTAATTGTAAACCCATTTAGCAATAAATGAGATTTATATTAAATTACTGTGATTTACTGCAGCTATGTCTGAAAGAAAGACTAAAGATGTTTCCCCTTTATGTGGAATATGCGCACATCTCTTCTACTAGCATTAATATGTCTCAAATCTCCAGAGACAAGACTACATTATCAATGGCATAATTTTGCTAATAGTGCTCATCCATCACTTTATGTGTATGTTTCCAAGTTGCACTTCCATTTTGTACCTGCCAACGTCTAGCATTAGATAGAATAACAACTCCTGACGCAACTACACAAGATGTCCAGCAAAACACAGATGCTTGAAGATGAAGCAACCTGTGTTTTGCTGAGCACAGCAGTCTGGAATGTCACATGGTGAGCAGCAGTTCTCACCATCTACTAACCGTGAAATGAATTTTAGAATGTGCCTGGGGGGAGCTACAGATAATATTACCTTTCAGCAAAATGGTTGCCAAGAGTGTTAGACCTGAGCTGAGAAATGCCTACTTTATTCAAAAACACTTTTCCAAATCCATTTTGCTGCTTCTTTGTGGTCCTAAGTGTTCCAAGCCACATGGGCCTTTGAGACTGCTACACTCAACAAGAGGAGCACAGATCCTTGGTCTCTGTATCAATTTACAGAACCTTCTGGAAGAAACAGCCACAAGGTGGAAAAGCTTTAAAAATAAATAAATAAAAATTTTAAAAAAGCCAATCTAATGTCCTCTAAGGCAGTTGTGTGGAGAGCTGACCACTGTCACAATATTCCTTTCCTGCAAGAGTCAGTAGGCAGACAAGCCTTGCAGCAAGCAAGCCGTATCAAAGGGAAAAATTACAGCCAATCACTAAGAAAAGGAACTTCCCTAGGAAAATCTTAAAAACAGATAGGACGTAATCTTTCTCTGAGAAGTTTGCAGTTCTGACAGATTCAAACCACATCCAGTCCCAAGGACATAAAAACAAATTTTCAGTTGTGACTAAGCTGTACTTGGTGCCATGAGGCTGACCAAGTTCCAACCCCTGTTTTTGCACTCAGGTCTTGTAGTTTGGAAATGAAATAGCCCCAGTGTAATTTGGACCGGCTCAAGCTGCTCTAACCTCCCCAGATATGGTGATTCCACCGCTTCACTTGCTGACGACAGTTGTATAATTCTTTCTCAACAAAACCTTTTCACAGGGTTATGCATATGAAGAAGCTCAGCCACTACTCTGTCAGTGGATTTTCTAGGATACTGTTCTCAGGAATCTTTTTGTGTACAGAGGTGCTGGAAAGGACCCAGAGAAGGATGTTATGTATAGAAACAAAAGGGCTGCATTCCGTGTAACACACAAGAGTATTTATAAAAGGTAATTTTGAGTCACATGATCCACTTGAAAATTTAGCCACTCTAGGTAAAGCTAGGTCAGAGATAAATTAAAATCAACATCATAAATAAGCAACTGGTTGCACCGATTAAAGATGCATCTTCTTTTGACTAATAAAGGAATGCTTTGATCCATGTAAAAATTCAGGAACCTCCTAAATTACAGTGTTGCTGCATGGTTTAAATTTTTAATTCTGAATTGAAATTTGCTCTCTCCAGAAAGTGGCATATACCTGAAGAAATATGTAGTCATCCTGCACAGTCAGGGAATCCCGATCAGTACCACCAGCAAACTGGACTGTCATTGTCTTATCAGAACAATTTTGAATCTGGCAAGTGATGTAACGATGACCTAAGGGAAGAGAGACAGAAATGTATGACCGGGCTTTGAAGGGAAAAAGAAGCAAGCAGTAAAAAATGTTATTCATGTAGGGAAACCACTGCCTTTGCCAGTCAAGTTAGTTATAAAATTGTTATATTAAACGTTTATACAAGAGTTTTTCAATCTGCTAAGTACTGACCATATATTAACTGCTTACAGTTCAGATCACTCCTGGGAGGCAGCCACTTATCCAAATTTCACTCTTCCAGAGAGACTGGGAATTAGGTGAATGAGACATTCATGGGCAGGGACAATAGAAGGAGCCTCTTCTCTTGCTTAACCTATGCCCAGAGCCAAATTACTCATTTGGGGAAATGGCAGTCTGATGCAACATAACTGAGATCAATAGAGAAGCCCCAGTATAAAACTGCAAAGGGTGAGAAAAGAACCAGACGCAATTTAATAGACAATGTATAGAATTTTAAAGCCTATTTTGAAAGATCTGTGGAAATGTTACCATGCACTATTGGAACTTCTCTGTTGGGGGAGGACTTCTATATTAAGTGTTAATAGCTTGCTGAAAATACCTGGACTGATTTATATCAGAGAAGGCTATAGCCTCTTTCTCTTCCTCTCCAATTACCTTCTCTGCATAGGCTGTTAGGGAAGGATTGCTGCATCTTTGCAGCAATCTGCTCTTACCAAACAGAGGGAGCAGAATCAATAATCAGACCTTACACCAGCTATGGCACATGGACCTTCTCTTAGATTCATGCCCTTCCTCCCAAGGTTTTGAGCACAAAGTGCCTGAGTGACTTTCCCAAGTGCAGTGGGAAAATTCTTACATATGTGATCCTGTGCGCACATCATTAATGCTCACCACCCTCCAGAAACAGTATGAAAGAGCAAATAATGCACCGCCCATGTATGTCCATCATTACTTTTGCAGTATGATGGGAAACGCATTCCATACTTTATGACTTTTTATTAGAAAAGGCCAACCCAACATGCTAGATCCAAATATTTGGTTTAAAATCTGGACCTGTTTGAGAGGCAGCAAGAGTCAATCCAAGTTCTCTCACTTCCTTCCAAATCATCCTCACAAGGATATTTGAGCAAGCACAGCAATGGGCCATCAAAACATCTTGCAGCTATTCATAATTCACATGACAAGCACTACAGTTCTTTGTCAGACAGGTAGTACAAAGGCACTGTTTTCCACTAAAATCAATGGCAATGCTTGTACTGACCTTAACTGCACAAGGTCCATGTGTTGAGGACCCAGCCAGGAAATAAATATTTCATGAAAGTTTTGTTGCTGCTTCTATTAAAGAAATTTTTTCTCTCCAGGTCCTAAAACTGTCTCTAAATTCTTACACTCTCTTCAAATAGAGCACTTGATGGGGCTATGGAGGGCTCACCGGGTCCCAGAAATCTCACTGCTTAAAGGTTTAAGAATTTATCATCCAGATTTTAACATGGTAACCTTGATTTTTTTTATAGGGCTGAAAGGAAGAAAAGCTACTGAATTGTGGAGTACCAAATTATGCATCCTTTACAACTAATGTATAAGACTGTATAGGAACTAAGTCGATCAAGGAATTAAATCATCTTTCATGGGTGCAAGAGGTAACAAGACCTACATGAATACAGGAATCTTGGTGACTATTTACTATAGCACATCCTGACTGCTAATCCGTTTTTTTTTGTTTGTTTTGCTTTAAAGTCTCGAAGTATACTGAATGTTGTAACATGAGGAAATTCTGGGAGAACTTAGTTAGTTCAGTGGAACTGAACTATCCCACAATTCACTTTGACAGATGTAGCACTAATACTACATTGCCAATTTTATTCACAAATCAGGAAAAAATGTTCAATGTTTAGCTGCCAGAACAAATTGCACTATTAATGGACTTTTTCAATGGAGCATAGCATCTTGACGTCAATTTGTCTCAGAATGGGAAACAAGTAAATTTTAAATTATACTGTATTTTTACATAACAGGACAGCTTTGCTGACTACAGATAAACAGAACAAGACTCTGTCGTGCACGATGCTTCTTCTGGCTGGTTTTAAAACAAATCCAAAAGTACTCTCTAAAACAACGAAAAATGACTATACACTAGGGTATCAGTTGATAACATTTTCATTTGCATACCTCCACTGGGGTCCTGGATTTCCATATGAACTAAATCAGGGTCTCCATCAACTCCAGCAACGGCCCTGAGAACATAATATAATCAAGTTATGCAGAGCCAGCTACAGGATAGTAATTATGTGGATGGAAAAAAGAGAGGATTTCATACTAACCAGCTTTAACATCCTAGCTGGGAAATTAAAATAAACCCCATTTATAATATCATATTACTGTCATTTAGATGGAAAATATTATTTCTGTTCTTGGCATTATGTTTTTCTTCTTAAATATTTTTAGAATCTCTTCTATTGGGACATGCATACAAACAGGATTCTAATATCAATTGGAGAAAACAGAAATAGGTATGAAACTGAAAAAACTTCATAAGCATATGTTGATATAAATATACATACCCATATGCACACACTCACATGTACTGCTAAATGTTAGAGCATCTTTTTACAGTTAGCTTTGACATTTGAGACTCTAGAGCAGATTTAGTGCTAAAAAAGACCTAGATTCCATCCTTATTAGATATTTCTTTGACTTGATGCATGCCTTTCATAAGTAACTGATACATCTTTGGTAAGTATATTCAAGAGAACAGAAGATTCTGCTTTGACAAAGCAAGAAAATGCAGAATAATTTTGAGAACAAATTCAGAGATGGAAATTCAGTCAGAATTGATCAAGGTGCAGTTTAATTTTGAAAAGGTGCAATAGGAATGCAGACTGATTTTCTCTTAATATCTCCCATGTCAAATATGCTCAGGCAAAAGATGAGATTTCTACCCCGCAGGACTTCCACCCCAACCTCGGAATGGCAGACACAGCTATGTTTTATCCTGGCCCTTACAGCATCATTAGTGAGGCAGACTCTGCACAGAAAGCTTTGAGCTGACAGTTGTGCTGTCACAAAGTGAAACAGAATCAGGCCACACTCCCGTAGCGACATTGCTCTTCACGTGGCTCTTCCCTGCCAAAGCTGGCAAACACGGAAGAGCCCACAGAGGCAGCAGATGTGAGCTGAAGACACATGAAGGAGATGTATTGAGTGATAAAGTGCAGCTGGATGCAGATACTAAGAAAACCCAATAAGTACTTAGAGAAAATGATGGTTTTGATGCAATTATTAATAATAAAATGCAATAAAGGTATACTTTAGATTGAAATGACATCATTCTTTAATGATTTCAAAGGGATTGATTTATGAGGAATGGTTAAAGCTCAGACTCAGTAATTGGGGCTCCTCAGGAATGCAGGCCAGTGGGAAGAGACTGGATCAGTTCCTGCTGTAGAACAACCAGAAATAATCACATATGCTGTTTTTCCCTAATAAGATAAATGATCAGTCGAGGAGGGGGAGAAGGCAGGGGGAGAGTGGTAAGAGCAACTTGAAATCCAGTTCTATGAAGGAGCTGAAATATTTGACATCAGTCTACAGCTCAGTGCAATCAGGGCTTAAATATGATTCCTGCTAAGGAACAGGTAGAATCAGGACCAAATCACTGGCTGGCAACTAACATTGGCATGTGCCAAAATTGGCAATGACAAATTGGGATAAAATGGGAAGAAGAGGGAAATGAAATCATAAAAGCTATTTGATACCCCAAACCAGGGCTTGTGGCAAAAACAGTTTAGTTCTTAAGGAGTAGAAAATATGAGAGGGAAGAACGTGACATTTGCAGTAATTATTTTTTTAAAAAAGGAGATAAAGCCAAGAGATGTGAAGAAAACTGCTAGTGGGTTATTTTTTTTTCTGTATAAATAGAATGAAAAATCCTGCATTTACTAGTCTCTGAAACACAAACTATTTTAGCATTTTGGGAGGCAACACATCAAGTCAGACAAGATGTTCTACGTATTGAAGGTCCGATAAGAACACATTTGAACAGAGAGAAGAATCTGTGAACTTTTTCACAGTGCAGACTGTATCTGATATTCATAACATACCAAATCAAACCTGCTATCAACTCTGCAGTCAGCTTTCTGAAGGAAGAAAAACGATGTTTGGTTAAATATTTTACTTTTTGTGCTGGACCTCATGCAGCTGAACCACAATCTAACAGAAACTTCAGGGCTGAAATTTTCTAAGGCTAGGTCTCGCATATTGATCAGCATCAATAATGCAAAAATGGTTTTTTGGATACTTTCAAAATAACCTCTTGTATCTGTAATTTATCACACATGATTTCATAAGCACAGTTTGAGGTATTTGTCAATACTTTTACCTTTTCATACTTCTTTCAGTAGGTTAGAAATGACAATGGTCTCATGTCTACTGTGTTCTTCCTAACAGTGGCATCTGGCACAGGTAGCATCTAATGTCATTTCCAGTGTAACCCTTTAATGCAAGGGGTTGTAACACAGACTGCACGTACACTGAAAAGTTCCCATCTCAGACCCCTTTTCCCCCTTTATATTTTTATTTAAGTAGATGTGAATGAATCACAAGGAAGGTTTCTTCGGTCTAGCAGGGAAAAAGTACTACTTTTTTTTCCCTGAAACTCAGACATTTCCCCTATCCCCTATTTAAAACCATCCCTCATTTAACAGGGAACAGTTACTTCCAGAGGGCAAGTCATCTCTTCCTCAACCAGCTGGATCACCTCCTAAAGGTATCCACCGATTATAAAGAAAGCTTAGGATGACAACGTCAGGCTGCAGTTTGACAAGCATTTCTTCTCATTGCTGTGCCAGATTAAGCCACCCCACTCTGTGTCCCCACTTTTGCCTCTCCTTCACTGCCTCAGATGTGCCAGTGAACTTGCCAGGTCCCAGTGCTGGGAATTGATCTAAGGAAACCCTACAAAGGTAACCCTACAAAGAAAGAAGCCACAAGACTGTCAGAAGAAATGCTCATTAAGCTGTACCTGCAGATATCTGACTTTAGATATGTCTGACAGGTGAGATGAACTCTGTAAGCAAACAGTTTATCTATTTTGAAACGCTCAAGTTAGGTAAGCAGAATGAGGAAAAAATATTTGTATTTCAAAAATAGGCTGTGTTTTACATTACTCTACTTCTACAGACAAGACACAACCACAGAGCTCTCTGTTCACCCACTGAAGACATTAAACCCTCAAAGTCAACTTTTGAATTTGAATGTGAACTATAGAGCAGAGTTTACCAACTTTGAAGCGCTTTTTCCCAGCCTTACAAAGACTTTGGAATAGCCCTTTTTATTGAAAAAAGACCTCATCTATTATGGCTGCTAAGAAAATCTTCAGAAGAGAATATAACTAATACAGAGCTACTTGCCTGAGTGTGCAGAGAATGTGAAGCAATATCCCTGAAGAATAAACTAATCCATTCATTTCAGAGGACTCCCATGGCAACAGGACTTTAAATAGCCATACTGTTATTTCACTTGTACTTAAAGCATGAATCAAAGGAAAAGTAGTAGCACACTATGAAGGATTAGCACAATCTAAGTGTCTCCTCCCATGAGGCACAGCTTTCTTAAAAGGATGGGCAAAAAAATGCACATACCGGAACACACACAGTACACGAAACACTTAAATAAAAGGCTCAGTAATGTTTTCTTCATACTGAGGGACAAATCTAGGACATCTTTTTTGTATTTGCATATACAAAGTTACTACTAATACAAAAGAAATATATTGCACCAGAGTTATGATTCTGTCCACTCAAGCTCATCCCTGATTTCAGGAAAGAATAAACACGAAAATTACAGAGGACAATCTAAAAAGCCAAGCTTACTGCTTCTGAGCTGACTTTAGAACAGGACCTCTTCCAGCTAATAAAGCACAGACACAACGGACTCTCACAGTACAGGAGCTTCTTTCTTTTTAGTTGATATTTCACCATCAACATATTTTTTTTCAAACAAAAACTTAGGCTTACAGTAGAACAAGTACTTCCCTCTGGAGCTATTTTTCTCAATTGCAGCATGGTTTTTGGTGTTGTTTAGTTATAATTCCATTTTTCTTCTCACAGTAGTTTTCAACTGAAATTTTGAAATCTCAGCAATTCCGGACCATCTTTTTTGTTTGTCTTACTTGGCGAAGGAGGGTTGACCACTGAATTAAGGGTTTTCTGGTTCAGGTTGTTTCTACATTTTAAAATTAAACACTTAAAATTTCCACTGAAAATTCAGCCTGACTTTAGTCTTTAATTAGTTGGGAAACTAACCAACAGAACATAATTTGGGAACTTTTTAGAGGGATTAGTTTTATATTTCTTATATCATCTAACCATGCAGGTAGTTGAGCACCAATCCTGTTGAGGAAAAGCAGCAAGATGGTCCCTTTTGGTGGTGCATTGACCTTAAACTTGCTCAGCTATGTTGCACCCTTTGTGCATGTTTCACCCTACTTACGTCTCCAAGTTCTAATCTAATAAAACGTGATGCAAGGCAGTGGCAAATCAGGGCACTTTTGTGCCCACATACACACAATGGAGGCCTGAATTTGGTCTCTAAGGGACACTGGAGCTCTTTCTTATGCATATTTTTTAGACTTTTAGAAAAGTCCTCCTGAAAGATCATACGTCATATGACCTAATTTTTCACTGACTTCAGCAGAGTTACAAAAGCAAAAAGAGAGTGCAACGGAGTGGACTAACAAGCTCTCTGTGCCTGCCTTGGTCTGTGTATAAATATACACTCCATGAAATGAACATTATGTATTTTATATTTTTACAATTCTTAGTGTTTCTCTGTAAGAATTCCAATTACCAAACCTTTGCAATTATTTGGCAATGATTTTGCTTTTACCCAGTTACCTTTCTTCTTCACAAACTGCCCCAATATTTTCTTACTTCAGTCACATGCAATATTAGAAGCATACCAATGCTCATGTAGAATTTGATATTTATGTAGCATATATGAACAAAAATTACCACTGATGTGTAACACTACAATCTCAAAATGTGAATCACAAGCAGCAATCTCTTGCATAATAATCATGATTTTATATTTTATTTCCACGCAGAAAACACTTCTGTGTTTCCAGGATTCTGGGCTCATTTTGCAGGGGAGTGGCTGCCCGCAAACATTAATAAGGTTGGGTCTGCTACAGATAGGTATCTCTTCTTCTTTAAATAGTCCCTTCATTGTTAAATATTTGATCCAGTTCACTGGAATGCATGCTGATGAAAAGATACCTTCAAACATGCCATCTGAAAAAAAAACCCAACAAATCAAAACAAACCCACTCTCTGGTGTGCAGGAACTTCCAGTCAAAGGCCATCTGAAAACTAGCAGGTCTCCTCTGTCTGGCCTTCCTCTAGTCTCTTATGTGAAGGTTATCCAAAAGGAAACAAGTGCCCAGTTTACACTGAAAATTGATTTCCAGTAATTCACATTATTGGTTTAAGGGCACCACTCTGCTTAGAAAGCATGTCTAAACCATGTTGTTCTTGGCCTGCTATAGAAGAGCTTGACCAAAAGATATTGTTGCTGCATAAAAGAGCATCAGTACTTTTTTAAAGCTGTATTGCAAATGTTTCCTCTCACTAACTTAAAATGATATTGACTGTTGGCAATCCAGTTACTCAGGGTGTTGGCAATCCAATTACTCAGGGAGACAAAACTGTAATTTGATTCATGCAAGATACGTCTCAGTTATGACTGATTTATGTTTCAGGCTTTGCCTTCTTTACATCTGCTTTGAAAGACATACCTTTGACGATACAGTCCATGCCCTACACAGCCAATGTGTGCTGTTCCTTATTTACTCCCTGTGCTTAAATGCTTTTTAATAAAAGCATTCTTCCAGGCAGCCTGATCCAAATAGCAGAGCTGGAGTGGTCTGTGATACTGATCACCACACAGAAATAGAAACAAATGTTATCCTAAGTGATTAAGAATGACTGCCCACACAGATTCTTGGCTTCTCACACAAGAGCCTTTCACACAAAATTCAATGTTAAAGGCTCAATGAAATCCTCTTTCCATTTCTCCTCCCTTCAGGGCATAACATCTCTGAAACCCACTCTTTCACCTGACACTTGAATAGCCAGAAACTCACTACACTTGACATTAATGGCTACAGCTGTGATTGATTACTCATGCAGGATTTCATGATGAGAACAGAACTTTGGTCCCCTGAGTACAAATGCTCTACCCAAATAAACTCATAATTTTTTATTTTTTCATCTCTCATGAAAATGGAGAGCCTGTATCTAAAAATAAGAAATATCTGTAGCACAGGATCCACATATTCTAGTGAATTGAGGTTAAAATATTTCTAAGGCGCTGGACACAGTCATAAGGAAAATGTGCTAGGCATAATTCTCTGGTAATTACTGATTCATGCCTTGCAGTCCTGGGGTATATTTGCACTAGTGTAGACAGCTGATTCACAATCTGTTCTTCACTTAAGTATTACTAAGTTCTATTTTGAGAAATCAAAAGGAATTTAACTGGTGCATAAGCCTTGGGGACTGAAAAGAATAGCAGCAGAGCCAGAAGAATCCCAAATTACAGAATTCTTTTTTCCTCTGAACTATTACCACATAATACGCTACTCCTTTTTTAAAAAATGGGCTTGATATATAAAAGCAATTACATATGATGTGAAGTGTGGGTGCTTAATGTTTGTCAGGGATAGGTCACATAACTCTATTTCTAAAGCAATCTCTCTTCATTCCCTCCTACAAATATGCTAAGAACTGGAGAAAATAAATGCTTATAAAGGTTAGATTCTATAACACCACTTACATAGAAATCATCGCATTGGGGCAATACTGTATGGTTGGTTGCAGTTTATGTGCAGCACTTAAGTTTGCCAAAGTATCCAAAGTTTCTTAAATTTAAAGCATAAGAATTTGCTCAAAATTGAAACGTTTCACACAAAAAAGAATTTGAAACTTCCCAAATAATATTTATAAAGAAATAGAAGATTTATTTTCTAAATGTTGATACAAAATGAAATGTTCCATTTTGAATGATATTGTTACTTAATATTTGATTTTCTGCAGTTAATTTCAAATCTACATTTCATGCTTTGTTCTGAAAAATTTTTTAAAAAGCTTTTCAATGAAAAATGACAGAGCTTTTATTTTCAGTATTTCCATAAGAAATGCTAAGTTTTTTTCTATATTTTGATTTTTCATTTCAACTTGAATGAGAAAACAAACAAAGCAAAAGAAAGAAATTTCTATGACATGGAAGTTTTCCAACCATCTTTACATCTATCTGCAGCCTTACAGCCCTTTTGGTCCTGCCTCCTAAGCTGCTAAGAGAAGAAAAACTGCTAGGAAGGATTAGTTGAGTTTCCTTTGCAAAAGAATAAATAAAGAAATTGGGAATAAGGCTGGGAGGGGCAGAAGAAGATGCCACTCTAAATCAGAGAAGGGAAAAGAATATTCTGTGCTCCTAAAATAGAGATGATAGTATACAGTTTCCACTGATACCAATAATCTTTCAGTTAGTTCCACTATCATGAAAGACTGAATTCCATATGTTGAATTTGCAGAGATACTTAAGGGATGATCCAGAACCCTTGAAAAGCAGATAAAGTCTAGAAGATTATTTGAATGCGTTGTTTATAAATGTACAGTATAAGATCTGAACATAAATACTTTAAACTACTAAGGCCCTACTGACCTTCCCATAATGTAAATAAAAAAGACATTCCATTAAAATGATTGCATTTGTATTTTCAGTAAGGAACAGAAAAAGTTTTTTCAGGATGTGCATGAAGATCTGGCTGCTGCTGGAGGTACAAGAGGAAATTGTTCTGAAAAGAAAAAGAAAAAAAAAAAAACCCACCCTGGGAAATATTATGATGGATAATATTTATAGTTACCAGGCTAAAATAAAAATCTGAGGCTATATCATCAACTAGTATAGAACGGCAAAGCTCCACTGGTATCAAAGAAGAAGCATCTGCCCAGTGAAATGTAATACTTCTTGGCAAAACCAGCCAATATCAGCAAGACATGCTCCTCCATTTATAGAGGAATGGACAATTAATTTGGATTCATTTCACCTATCTTTAAAGTATCAGATATTGCATACTATCAAGAAAAGAATGCTGGACTGAGTAGAAAGTATCCTAATAGTCAAGGTATGAGAAAGCCCATAATTTTACACCTGTTGAAAATTGCACAAATACTTGTTTCTATCTAGCACTCAGATAACTCTGCTGATGAAAGCCATAGAAAAGTAGAAGGATTCACATAATCATACAGTAACTTCCACCAGAGCAAAGGTCCAACCCTCTACTCAAAGCAGATTCTGTAAAATGTATATTGTGATGTTCCCCGTGATAATAGAAGTAAAACATATTTTTAATCTTTATTTCTTTGGCTTTTAAGAAGTTTAAGAGAAGGATCATTTGGCATTGATGAGGCACAAAATTTCTACCCCCAAATCCTCGATGTTGCTAGCTGATACGGTTCTTGAGAGAAATCAAAAAAAATGAAGAAACAAAAACATAGAAATTATTTCCAAATGTTATAAATGTAAAAACTGTTACAACTTCTTACTCTTATTTGAGAGGAATGTGAAGTTTACGAACAAACATGACTTTGAAGTAGTAACATTGAAAAAGAGGCATTTGGAAGTACGAAAAAAATTGCCTTAGTATGTCCAGGGGATAATTATGCCAGTGGTGCAGCAGGGTAGGTCAGGTCTTGTGCTCGCAGCTCTGGGCAACAGGGAGAGCCTGGCACAGCTCAACCTGTCCCCGTGCCACAGCCGCCGTCCTGCCCAGCTTCCCCAGCAGCACCGTGCTGCTGCATATTTGCACTGGTTGCCAAGTTGCATTTTGGGCCAATGTATTTGTATGTATTGTAACAGTTCTGTATACTTTATAAAACGCAACTTCTACATCAGAAGCATAAGGGTTTTTTTTGTTTTGGGGTTTGTTTTTTTTTGCCTTTGGCCAGGATGAGTATCCATTTCAACTCAAGTGGAGAACAACTGCCTGAGAAACAAGGAGAACAGCATGAATGCCAAACACGTAGCAAATCTGGCAGCTGACATCAGGTAAATCCATTTCAGGACTGGCAACACCACTAGCAAACCACAAAGTATTGCCGAAAGCCAGATATCGCTCCACAAACACACCGATAATTATACTTTATGCAATTAACACAGATCAGAGTGCCTCTAGAACTAAAACTCAGATCAAAAGTCATTTAGGGAAGGAAAGTGTTTAGTAAATTATAGCTAATCCTGTCACAAAAAAAGCCCCAATTACTGGTGATGTTACAGTCATCAGGTATGCACAGTCTATATTTATGCGCTGAAGTCAAAATGTGAACGGTAGAATTCTCTGGCTTTTTCAATAGAAAAAAGTGTTGAGTGTGCAAATTGACCACTTTTAGAAATGAAATCAATTAAAATCACTGGCAAAAGAAAAATGTTAATTTGAATGTAAAAGAAGTTACACATTTTGCAAATTGATTTCATTAGCATAAAAAAGGCATTTTTATTCTTCAAACACTTTTTCAACCTGCAAAGATCACTTTGCAAACATTTTGAGAGATTGCAAAATATTTGAGATGAAAATAAAATCATTTGATATGTGTGTACTCTGTAAAGCTGTATTTTTCACTAATTTCTAATTAATTTCACTAATAGTGTAAGTTTATATATGACTGTAGTTAATATGTCTGATTCAACCTTTCTTAAAGAATATTTTACAGATTTTTCTCTGCAAAAAGAATGCTCTCTTTTCTAACGATCAATTTTATGAGTAAAATGAAGAGCAACTTCATTGAACATTTAAAGTTCTCTCTGAATTTTGGG
Organism: Apteryx mantelli; assembly: GCF_036417845.1. Lineage (NCBI taxonomy): Eukaryota > Metazoa > Chordata > Aves > Apterygiformes > Apterygidae > Apteryx > Apteryx mantelli. Next base: position 75,118,341 of record NC_089982.1, on the reverse strand, counting down.
GATCATAGACCCAGACCTGTAAACCCTTTACGCATTGAGTATGAGCACTGACATGAGCACTAATTTGCAATAGTGGATGCAGGAATGTTGACATACTAGAACTGCAAAAGTTGCCAAGGGTCCTATAGTCCTTATCAGTACTTTCAAAAACATTGTGGTTGATTAGAATCAAATACTTCTGCTCTTCATTTTTATTTGGAGAATAACATGCTTCTTACCAAAAAATATGATCTTTTGAAACTCGCTCCTGCAGAAGGATCCATTTTTTCCCCAAGTCAACTGACACATAAACCTACAAAGGAAAAAAAAAAAAAGAGAGAGAGAGAAAAAAAAAATCAGATGATGGAAAATTGCTCATGATGTACTCCTTAAAAGACATGGTCTATGCCACTATTAAAATTACAGACTGCACACTAATAAAAAAAAAAATCATTTCCAGGAACTCTCTGCAAAGATTTTCAGAGTAATACCATTTCATTTTTTTTTAATCAACTGAAACACAGAGAAAATCTTTTAAAAATAATCCATAAAGAACAAAACTCAGTGACAATGTCTTCTTGTTCACCACGAATACAATTCACAATTCATTTTGGGTCAGATTCTTTTTGACCCTGGCATGGTTAGAGGGAGGGCACAAGGACACTTTTCTTTGCCTTCTTCCCATTCAGTGACCAGACAAGCACAAATGCTCTCCTTATGCTTAAAGCCTTAATTCAGTCAAATATACTTAAGCCAAGTAGTCAATGGAATTTAAAACTCTGCTCAAATAGGACCAAAAATATTACAGAAACGCTTAAGAGATTGGATGAGAAGAGATGTTTGTAAGTACTTGCTTCATGGATACCAGTTTATGTCCGCTGAGAAATGGTCACTCAGCAGAGAGGCAGACGCTGGCCTGGAGGAAGGGGCAGACCACCGGTGGTTCCACCTTGCCTTCGAGTGGCTCACCCACAGTACAAGCAGAAAGTGAATGACAAGGATGGATATCAAGAGTGCAGATGAAAGTTGTTTTCCCCATAATACAGCAGGATATAAACTGTTGTTCAGATATCTACCTCCTTCAGCGTCTGCCTTTATAACGTGTTTCTTCCATTTAAAACAGCAAATATCTGCCAGTATTTTTAAATGGCAGATTTAAAGCACTCTGCTGTCTACATGCATTGCTTATTTGATAGAATTTACATATGATGGGTTTTCCCTTAATATCTCTAATAGAAAAATAAATCCCAGTAAAACTATTCCACTCTGATGTGATAATAATTCACCTATTCAGTTGCTGATTCTTTGCGAGGACAGAGTCTTGCAAGAACCAGCAGAAATATTTTTTCTTAACTGAATAGTTTTTGTGACAAATGAAAAAACTATTATGTATTCCATTTTGCTACAGACAAGCAACAATATTTAATATGTAAAGATAAAGACTGAGGTTTCTTTCTCACATCAACTCTACAGCAAACAGTTGTTTTTAATTTTAATAGTTGTTTTAATTCTGTTAAGTACCATCCATGCAATAAATGTATGTAATCACTCTTTAAAAAACAAACAAACAGAAAATGCATTACTTATTGGGCCATTTTTTCATCCTTAGAGCTTCCAAACAAACAATTAAAATCTACTGTATCCCTGTCAAGTTTTAAAAATCAAAAAGCATTTATATAGACTCAGTGAACAAGTGATTGTTATTCATTATTATTGGGGTAACTAGAAAAAGAAAGTATAGATTTGAGATAGTAAATGGATTAATCTAACTACATTGACTGGATTTGCATTCACTTAGAGTGTCAGCTAGAGGCTAGAGCTTTATTTAAATAATATCTATGGTTCTGAATGAAAGAACATTGCAGATTTTGCAATATAAAGTAAGCACTAAATCAAATCAGAAGTTGTGAGAAAGGCCGTGATGCTCCAGCAGACAGAGAAGCCTTGGTGATTGCTATTTATTAAGGACTCAATCCTGCATTCCTTGTACTCTCGAGAGTGCCTTTGTAAGAAATTATTTGAGTAATAGGAGGTAATGGCTTCTGCTGAGTCATATTGTGTTACTTCCAGATACTACTTTCTTTAAGTTAACATAAAGTTAGTTAACTCGAAAATCCAGAGTATACTATCTCCTTTGGCCAAATTTCGATCAACATTATCTCTCAAGACCATTGATTTTAACACAGTGACCTCTTTTTATGCCAAGTTGCAAGTTTGACTTTCAGTGCCTTCTTTGCCTACATCACTTCATCTTCCTTTCTCTGCTAGGTCAAATACTTCAGCTCTTACACAAAATTTAAGGAAGGGACTTATCCAGTTATACTTAAAGGTATCCTATTTTCCTATACACCTTAAGCAAAGATTGTAGGACTTGTCCAGTAAATCCTTATGGTTCTCTCCTTTTACTGTGATATTGAAAGACTGAGAAAAGCCTATCAGATCACCTAATCCTTCCCACTACTAGTGCAGAATATTCTTTAGTCAGTATGTTGTAGTTTTTTGTCCAGTCGCATTTGAAGTGTGGCAAGTAATAGTATCACTCCCTTTGGAAGATTATCCAAGTACAAAAAGCCTGAAAACCCCCCGTCTTGCATAACTCAGCAAAGCGCTAAACAAATGCTTCACTTTGAGCTCCCGCCCTCTTTTCTTTCCTTGCACAGATTTTTACTCACTTACTGTGGTTGGTCAACTTCCTCATACACTTCTCTAGACTATTACACCCAAATTAAATTTTTTGAGTCATTTGATCAACTGACTATACCCAAATCAGGAACTGTATCTATCATCAGAAACAAAAGTCTAACTGAAAACAGACCTTTTCATAAGATAGGCTTTCCTGAAGTATTTTGTTCACATAACATGTATTTGTCACATTCATAATAGTTAACTGTGTTAGGATTTAAAAATCAAAGTTAGTAAGTAAATAAGTAATATATTCCATGTAATTTGTGAGTGAATTTGATTTTTTATGATTTTCATTCTATTTCTATCCTACAGCCTACCTAATTGCAGCTTAAAACAGGAGTACAGGCAGAAGCAAGTTGAGATCACTATCGGGACCACAATCACAGTGACTTTACAGCTTCAGTTTTGGCATTGTAAGAAGGAGTTGAACTACACTCTTACAGGATTATGTGCTCAGTTATCCTGTGTTTAGCCTAACACATCCAGAAAATTGACATTGGTCTTTATAATTTAATTGGAAGCAAGCTGAAAGATATTCAAAATCTACAAAAAACCTGATACAACTTCTGAATTTGAATTTGGTATAAATACTTGGTGTGTGAGAGAATTATTCTGCATTTTTACAGATTCAGTGATTCCTAAGCTCCTCTTCTGCTGTACAACTAAACAGAAGTTTATTTTATTTGATGTTATTTTACATCCCAAGAAAGGCTTCTGAAGGCAGTATTTCAGCTTCACAAATTTTCTACTACACTGTAAATTAAAGAGCAATTGCTTATGGTCACTTTCTAGGAAGTAGCACATTTCAGAGACAGTATTTAACTATATTATGCAGGAGGAGAAACATTAGCAATATCCACGTCAACTGGAAATGCCAGGATCGAAATTACTCAAAAACAGAGAGATTGGAGATGTATACAATTAATATTCAGATAAGCCTCTAAAAAACTGAAAACGGTTCCCTAAGGACAAACCATATTTCATAAAAATATATAATTCATAAAACTCAACAGTAATCAGCATATCACAACTGTTTTATATCATGTTAATAAAATAATTCCTAAATTTTAAAAAAATACAGTATCTCTGAGCTTTACCTTGCCTTCCTTGGTGTAAGCAAGTACTTTGTCTTCTTCTTTTGGGTGAAAAAGGAGAGTTTCCACAAAGAAACTAATGGGCTGTTTTTGGAAAGTGGCTCCTTCATCCATGCTTATAAAAAGACTTTGGTCACGGTCATTATGGGAAGAACTTACAAGAATTATCTAAAAGAGGAAAAAATAACATATATTTAGGAGCCTATTTTCTATATAATAGACAACATAGACTTATTTTTCTTGTGTAAATGTCAGATTTTGTACATACCTTATTTATGAGAATTCTGTGGACAAGAGACTCAAAAGTATCTAAGAGATAAGGACATCCAGGTCCTACTCATCTTCCCTCACCAAAACTGGAAATGTTAAACTCTAACTTTTCTTTCAAATCACACCAAATTGACCATGGTCCTCACCTCTACTCAAAATGACTACCTTAGATTTTGGTCCTCATGCAAGATTCACGAAGCCATGTGCAAAAATCTCAAGACTAACAAAGAATTGACACTAGTAAAGACTCATTTTTTATATGTCTGTATAAATAAATCACTTCATGTGAGGCTGCTGTTGTAAATATTAAATCTAAAAATAATCACTGCTATAGCGACATTAAAAGAATCACCCCAGAGAAAGAATTGGTCTAAAACATCCCTCCACTGCTACACCATTCTTCTCCTGCTGACACATTTTGGATAAGATGGCAATTCACTTTGATTCAGAAAGATATGTCAATCACTTATTTGCATTTCCTTTTCATTTAATACCTTGACTCAGACAAAGAAAGAGTCCCAGCTGTCTCCTCGTGTGGACTTCATGGCAGGTTTTCAATAACAAAGAAATTCTCCTCACATAATTTAATCAGTCATACTTTTTTCAACTTCTTCACCCTTTGCAGTTTGCCAGTGCCTTATAGTGTGGTTCTAAAAATGCCACTGTGAGAATCCATTTTCATCATCTTTCCAGGACTAGTTTGCAGGTAGAAAGGTGCCTTTATTAAGTGTTAGCATACAAACACAACATGGATTTTTCAAAGGCCAGCTGGCTCTATTTGGCTCACATTTCAACAACAATAAAAAGATGTTGCAATCAAAATATAATTAAAATATTCAACAAACGATAGAGAAGACACCGCAGAATCCTGATCACTCTTCTATATAGTGACTGTAAAGTGCTAACAGACATAAATGGCAGCCAGTTATGTAAAAAGAATTACAATAATATAAACACACAGAAGCAAATACATTAGACAAAACAGTACATTTTTTATGCAGTTACCTTTTTGGAGTAGAGTTGAAGTTTTAAAAAATTGGAATTTCTAATGAATTATGCAGAGATGACAGCTGGATTGAGTTTTTTTCTGCTATTACTCTTGGGAAAAAATTGTAAATAGAGCATTTGTGGAAGCTCTAAGTTGACAGGTTACTTAAGCGTGTACTTGAAGCGCATACACAGTTCTACTAATTTCTGCATGATTTTCATGTATTTAACATGGGACACATACTGAAATACTTTGCTGAACAAGAGACTTACACATATACTTCAGAGTCCATGGTCCACCAATAAAACTATGCACTAAACCACACATTATGCCAAACCTACTTCTCTTAGTGGTGTGTCAGCAAGAAAAAAGCCCATAACTTTTCTAAGATTTTCCATATTTTAAATTATATTCTTTACTCAAGAGTGTGAAATTTGTCATTTTTATTGGAAAGCCTGTATAAATGACAGCTTCATAAATGCCATCTCTTATTTCTATTGCAACTAATGGTTTCCTTTTTTCTTGCTAAACTCCTCAAACTGCATCTGTTTATTAGCATATGCAGCCCAAGTATGTTGCTCATGGCCCAGATACAGCATCCAAAGATTCCTTTAACATGCTCCTGCAGGAAGTAGTTTTCTTCAGAGGGCATGACACCACCCTCAAATTCAGTGTAGCCATGATGGGCTTCCCTGTGCCGTTGTTTGCATCGCAAGGTGGAGAGGAGGAGTGCCCAGCTGTGACTGTGTGCTCCTTCCCCCCCATGATGTGCTCTTGTGTCCCCCCCCTCCACCCCCATCTGACCTCTCCATAAACAACGCATAGGCAGGGGCTAACTGAGCATGTGCCAACTAAGACCCATCTAGCACGCAAATATGACTATGAGTCAGTCATCTCCCCTCGCCCATAAATAGGGGGCAGTCCAGAACCCATCGAGCTCTCCTGCACGGCAGCGGGCTGCTCTGCAGAACCTCCTCCTGAGCAGGGATGCCTCTCAAGGCTACTCCTCGAGGTTGAGAGATTCCCTACCTGCGACAAATCCTCAGTCAGTGATTAATAGCATGCTGAAACTTTGCAAAGCTTTGCGAAACTTTGCTAAGTTATATCTGATTGATTGTGCACATAACCCTTTAGACATGAACCGCTGACCAAATCTGGGACTAAGACTGGATCCAGCCGCACCCAGACTCCTCTGAGAAGGAATTTGGAAAGCAACAAGGTCCATTATGAACCTCGTGACTCAACGGGAGGGTCTCCTTGACATTGTTATCTGACCCTGTCCTCCATGCAGTAAATAACTGAGTGAACCTTGCCATCGACCCTCATTAGATCGTCTTATTTATGATTGAACTTTGTTAAATCACTATCTGACCTCAATAAAACATATTGCTGCTTCTCTCTTATGAGTGAAGTGCATTACTCCCCACTCATCTGTGACACCAGCACAGAGCTTTGTACTTTCCCTGCCACCCTATCAGCTGCAACTTAGGCTCAAAATATCATCATTTTTCTTGGAAATAAATTAATTCAAACTGTCTGCTTGCTGACTGAACTACATAATGCTCAACTGTGCTGGTTCCTGGCCAACTCAGATCACACAAAGAAGGACCTGGTCAAGCACTAAGGGGCTAAGCAGCCTCCACAATACGGCTGCAGCGTGAGCCCCACAGTTCGTATCAAAGCTTGTGTCCAGGCACATCCTCGCATGCGAATATGTGGATGGTGCCCAAGGCTGGTCATGAGATTCACGCTCAGCTTGCCATGATACCCTTCCTTCCAAGCTTTGGCACTAGAAGCAGCATATCACTAATCCCAGATGGAAAGCTTAATACCTTTGGATACTGCCTTCTAGTTCAAACAACCCTTTCTGTCAATGTCATTATCTTGATTCGCTCCTGTTAACATCTTTAAAAATGTATACAGCTAAGACAACAAATCAACGTGGTGTGTTCTCTGGAAAACTCACAGACAGCACGTGAGTGGAATGGTAATCTCCGGACTACAGTATCATTGTCTTGCTTAATAAATCTTATGCTTCCAAAAAAAGAAAAAAAAAACACCCCAAAACCCCAGAAGATTGGCTTCAATATAATAAAGGAATTAAATTTATAAATTTGGGAGTGTTTTTCATTGTTAATGAGCCTTGAGTGTAAGTCTAAATTTCTCCTGTGCAATGAAGACTCAAAAACAACTTTCAGAAAACAGAAATAAATGAAAGGTAGAATTCAATAACATCATTCTAGAAACTGAAGTCATAAGCAAAATGCCAAATATAATGAATGCAAACACATTGAAATTTGCTAACGCTGCAGTTAAAAAATGGGCTATGTACCTTTCAGAGTTTAATCTCTGAGAAGAAAGTTAGCCTAAAGACTGTAGACATTGAAGCATACATGGCAGAGCTCCTAACTATAACTCTTATCCACGCAAGTATCATAATTCATTTAATGAAATATTTTTGAATTTCACTCAGTGTTCTGATTTATATTTCAGTAGTATAAATTGATCATTATGCACCAAGCATACAGATTTGCTTCCCACAGCTAACACTGGGTGCTCAGACTTGCCCACTGGTGAACACTACGTATGGAAGAAAATACTCCAGAGTAAATATTGTACCCAAGTTAAAAGTTTTCTGTAACAAGTTTTATTTATTTTGTAAGTAGAACAAGTAGCAAACCTTCCCATCAGCAAGGGAGCTGGTGACTGATGCAGAGACGTAACTGGGACATACTAACAGAGGAGCCGACTAACAGTGATTGCTGAGTGTTTTAACTCAAAATAAATAACTACTTGCTTGAATGATTTTGGCTCCAAAAACCAGAATAGATTTTAATCACATCTAAACTTCACTTAAACTTCTAAACAACTTTATTTAGCATTCCTCCCTCCTGTCAGACTCTAAAAATCTTTTTAGAAAAACTGTAACTTTGTATTATGCAGTTTATCCCCAACCTCACTTCTCCCATCAGCTAAATAAACCACAATAACACACGTGTGTATACTCAGATCAGATGTAGATATACAACTTGCAATAGTTATATGGAGGTAAAAGAATGTTTCAAGAACCTAGGCCACGGATTGTCAAGGAAATAAGAACAAATAGGATGCAGTACAGATCAATGGGAATTAAGCAAAAAAGATTTCTAATAGAAATTAAAAATACTACACCATGCATATATATGAAGTAAAGCATTCCAGAAATAAAAAAGCTATGGAAAAAGGAAAAATCGGTGAAACAGGAAGAAATAGAGAAGTCAAATAATTCTGAAAATAATGTGATTCTTAATCTCCCTTTCAGGACTGACTGGTAAATGTGCATGTCTAACTATTCCTTCTGCTGGGTGGAATCACAGTCAGTCTGAGCCCCAAAGGATAAAATGAGTCTGACAATTTAGGCTGCAGTACCTTGAGTATCATACTTCTTTTTCCCCACTATTGCCATGAAGACTTGCAATAATCAGTGGTTACTGGGGAATCTTAACTGTAGATTTGGCAGCAATTCAAAGCTATACTGTAATCTCAAGTGGCAATAAACACAGGATATTACCATGCATCACTTGCACTGTGTTTGAGATATAAATCCCCTCTCCTCGGTTTAGGTCCAATCAAATCTAAACTCAAGATAAATTTGATCTTAATCAGCACTTTCTCTAATACAAGGCAATCTTCTAACTTTCCATATTCCAATTGCACTGTCTCTTTTAGCTTCAGAAGCTGATCTTAACTTTAATTCTTGCTTTGATTTTCACTTCCTTTTCTCTAGTATTAAAAAAGAAAAACCTCCAAAATTTGCATCATGAAGACATATCTAGACTCACAGTGTCAGACCTGCCACAGGAGATTTCTGCAGCAAGCAGAGAGAAAGATGATAACCACCGTTCTATAATTACATAATCCTGCATATGGTCTGAAATCAAAACATCTGGTATTCCACAGCATTCTAAACTGAACCTGAAAGAAGAAACCCACTTTTGGCTGAATATGAAATCAAAATATAGAAACTCTTCATTTAAGCACACAGCAGCCCATGCACTGAGATGCCAAGCAAGCGCAGGAAGAACCTGGGCCTCCTCAGTCACCTCCCACCAGACACAAATGATTTGGCTACAGGGACTCAGTCCTAGAGGGGTGAGTTCTCTGGACCATTCCAGCAAAAACTTTAATGACACAACTAATTTTAAACTTACAAGCCATCCCCACAGAGGTCAATTAATTTCCATTAGGAACATCTCAAGCAGGCCCTAGGTGAAGGGGCTTAGCTGAACTGGAGATCAGGCTGCTGGGTACACAGGGCAGCATCAAAACTCTCACTGATACCATCACGTAAAACTGCATGTCTACATACTGTTTCCACTGAGTTTTGAACCTAAATCATCTTTGTAGCAACATTGCTGATCTTAGGGCAGTGTTTATAGCTCAGCAGCGCTACAGTCACACCCTCAACATTTTTCAGACTAAGTAACTAACTCATCTATTTTTCTTGTTTTTACAATTTACATTATTTATGTGTTATTAGATGTGCATGGCTGGTACAGAAATTACTCCAGCTCTCGGTTCCAATCGTAAATGAGATGTTGCTTCTCAGATGGCATTCATAAAATACACAAAATGGACTGCCAAGGGTTATGATTTTTATCTTGGATGATATGAAAGACCTGATAATTCAAGAATGGCAAAACTGCAAAGTGAAATATAGGTCCATTACTCTCATACTTGTAAAAACAATAACTGAAGAATCAACCTAGGGTAATTCCAAGCAGAGAATAAAATAAAATGCCTTCCCAATACCAGCTTAATCTCACAGATTTTTCCCTTAAAGTTGCCCCCCAAATGACTCCTCACAAATGTTAAAGTTATCAGTGAATCTGTATGATTCACTGCAAATTAACAAGAGCTAGAAAAGTAGCTTGTGTGTGCAACTGAATCGCATAAATGCACATTCATGGAATACATACATGAATGTACATACATCCCAGACTAATATATTACTCTTTCCTGGTAAGCATTCACAGCTTCTTCTAGAATTCGTATTTACTTTTTCAGGAAAAGTCCCTTTCAAATTTTCATATGGAAGCATTTCAAGACATGCATTTCAAAACAGCAACTAGTTTCCTCGAGAACTCCCCTTCTGGAATAGAAGGTGGGAACGTTAAGGATCGCTCCCAAGAAATATCTGCTACATTGATCGTATAATCTCAGGACAAAATCAAAGGCCACATGAAACTATCCTGGCAGGGCTAATGGAAACCATGTATTACAGTTTAGTTTCCCCTGCGTTGTGGTCAGCTCATTAATCATTTGGAATAGCACAGCAGGAACAGTATTATTTATTAGTCATCTAGTACCACCAACATATTAGGCACTTATGATGGGCAGTGAATCTTAAGGGGTCAGGATGTTAAAATGAGCTGGTTACCAGCTGAAGCTGTTGGTAACACATGAAAGCTGAAGAGGGAATGAACAACTGAGCTGGCACCTTACTTAACAGAAAAATGGGATCATAGCAACTAGATGGTGAGCAACTGGCTTATATTGCAACTAGACATGACTGAAAGGAAATAATTTTGAAATAGTTGACTTTTCTCTGGGGTGTTCGCTATAAGGGCATCAATTTTAGGGGTGGTTAAATACCATAATAACGAATGCCCACAGAGAAACAGCTACACAAGTTCTGATGATGTTGACAACTGGCCTGAAAATCCTGCCTGTCCCACTTGTTGGCAATCTGTACATATCTAAATCTGCCTGATCGCTATACAGGCATACCTCGTTTTATTGTGCTTTGCTTTATTGTGCTTCGCAGATATTGCTTTTTTTTTTTTTTTTTTAAACAAATTGAAGGTTTGTGGCAGCCCTGCACTGAGCAAGTCTATCGGCACCATTTTTCCAACAACATGTGCTCACTTCGTGTCTCTGTGTCACATTTTGTACTTTCTTTTTTTAAGACATAACGCTATTGCACAGTTAATAGACTACAGTATCGTGTAAACATAAGTTTTATATGCACTGGGAAACCAAAAAATTCGTGTGACTCACTTTATTGCGATATTTGCTTTATGGCAGCGGTCTGGAACCGAACCCGCAATATCTCTGAGGTATGCCTGTAACTGGACACTTCTAAGAAAAGTAATTTCTGTGCTGACTCTCCAGGGGATATTAATTACAGCTCAAGTCTTCTTATTTAGAGGCTAGGCTAAGAAAGCTGAGACACTACCTCTCCCTCCATGGGAACAATCTCTCACACATCTACGACCTGCTGGGATCGCAAAATTGTTTACATTCGGACTAGACAACAGCAGACCAAATTTTCATAAGGAATGCTCTGTTCTAAAAGCTTCCAGAGCAATAACTAGTATAGTAGTGCTTTCAGTCCAGGGATTCTACAGCAACTGGCATATATTAAAAAAAAATCCAGTATTCCTATAATATACTAAGACAGAGAGATGAATACAGAGGGAGAAACAGTACTCAAAGTCTTGATAGTCCCCTTTTTAACAGCTATTTTACTTGTGTTAGTTACACCCGTCTTGCAGGGCTTTTGGAAAGACTAATTTACTCATTTCTGACAACTCCTAGAAAATGTAAAACTCTAGCTAAGCGACATATGCATTGTTTAACCTCTGCAAAATATGGTGTTTTTATTATGAAAAAGTAGTTAATTAATAAGAACATATCTTTAATATATCCAATGGCTCTCTTCAGTACAGGCTAAACTTGCACTGAGAGAGGAACAGAAGCCTTATTATGGACCTTACCCAGAGATTAAGAAACCTAATTTTATTTTTTATGGATACTACTTTTTTGTTTGTCTGTCTCCACCTCATGTTACTTTTCAGTATGATACTGCTCAGTAAAAAGTACTGAAGTTAAAACAGAAGAGTCCTTTGATCTTCCTACAAGGTCTACTGTTAGCCTGGCTATTGCTAGTCCCTGAGCAAAGGTGATCGTTTAATGTACTGTTTGTAGTTTCTAAACCTAAAAAGAGCAAAAAGCTGTTTTGAGATGTTTTGTAAGATGATTACATATTGATATTGTCACACGTTCAAATAGTTTCATCTACAGTGATGTATTCTGGTATGAAACTAAACCAGATAGTCTTTCCCAGTATGCTCTAAGTCAGCAGTTTGACTAGGGGACCACACTGGGGGAGGCATACTGCCAGCTCCTGTAACAGCAGGGCGGTGTTCTATAACCAGTTTTTATGCTTCCCATAAAATAAGGAAATTCTGCGTGACTTGGAAAAAAAATACGAGTTGGACTTCACAGCAGAAATGGGCAATTTGCTTTCTTTCTCACCAGCATCTCCACAAGCCTTATTATTTTCCAGACAGAACAGGCACACACTCATATCTACAGCTTGGGCATTAGGAGGCTAACAATTCAAGAAGTTATTTTGCAGACCTTCAACAAACCTGTAAATATTTTCTGCCTGAAGGCATCACAGAGCAAAAAATAAATAAGTAAAACAAAAAATGTTTACCAAACAGCATAACGGATGCACAACAAATGACTGAATATGTGCGTTGATGCAAACTAATGAAGAGACAGGTCAAGCAGTTCCTAGTCTCCAGCCATTAATTTGTTGGCAGCAAAAACTGCACTAAGCTTGAACAGAGATTACAGGGATGGTAATTAGTGGATGGGGAGAAAACATGAAAGAAAGAAAGGCAGTTGCTATGGTTAAAAATGTCAATCATACTGGATTGATCAGGACCTCACCATCTTGTGCAACAGGTAAAACTCTTTAGTATTGCTCTTGATCTTTTCTGTCTTGCACCCTAAGAATGCTATAGGTGTGCCTTTGGCCTTTTACTATAGCCCTCAACTCTCTTACAAGGCTCCAGGAGAATTTTCTGGGAACACTGGAGAAGTGAGCTTTTCAGACATTACTGTGGGAACCTGACTTTACAGAAATTGTCCCCTCCAGTCCTCTTATTCCAAATTCTCAACAGATCCCTAGCGCTTTCACAGTCAAAGGCCATCCCCTTATGTTCCCAAGATACCACTAACTACAACTGAGGCATCAACTCCAAGTGTCTTCTACTCCTTTCTCTCCTGATTCTAGGAAGCACTTCTCATCAGTATGCAAAGCAACTATGTTACAACTTTTTAAGAATTTGTAGCATGTTGCAAAAATGTATACATGCATACATATATATATATATACACACACACATTTGTACACACACAGGTTCATGCAACCAGATGGGATACATTCAAGTTTGCTGAAGAAGCTGGCTGAAATCACTGAGACCTTTAAAATGCTGTAGTGATTGGGAGAGGTTTCTAAAGACGGGAAAAAGATAAATGTCATGCCCATCTTAGCATCACCTACAAAGTCTCTCAGAGGTGTCCCACATTGTTTCTTCCCATATCTGAAGGGGTAGCTGGCACTATGAAGTGAGTTACTAAAGATGTTACCCTTCAGCAAGCACTTGCTCCCTTTCAAGAACAGTAGGTACTCTCCTTTATGGAGGTCTGGGTATAGTTAAGACCGAACAGTTCTTCCCTTCTAAAACACAGGGGAAAATACAAACCCAGGGGAAGGAGCTGCATCAAGCTAGTCTTGCATACGTAAAGCACAACTCATTGTGTGGTTTTGAAGGGGAAAATGGAAGGGGAAAAAGAAAGGGAGGCAGAGTAGCAGAAGCAAGCCCTGGAAAAATAATAATTATTTTTCACTTGAATTTGGCTATATCTCCATTACGTAGGCTACAAAGCTTAATTATAAAAGCTCTTGCTATTGAAATTTTTCCCCTTATCTTTGATACCCAGTCCAAATGGACTGGAAAAAAGCCCTTGAAAAGCAGAAAGGAAATGTCTTTTAAAGTAATTTTTGGTCCCATTAGGCTGAACCTCATTAATAGAAAAAGGACTTCTCTGAAGAATAGAGCTTTTATATTCAGAAGCATACAGTACTGCTGTGCCTGATTCTAGCAGCGCTACAGATAATAAATCTCACGCCATCAGGGTTTAGATTTTTGCACTTGTAAAGTATCCATTTTATATTGAGGTAGGTTTTTAGAAAATGCTCGTATCTGGCACTCATAGTGCTAGTTTTCTCCAGGTGTACTTGGGATGGGTGTTGATTGGGGCTTATTGAAAGATGATGGATAAAACATTTTTTCCACTGAAAAACACTGCTTTGCCATAACTGAAATGTTTTGCTGAAAATCTACAATAGCAGATTTAGCAGCATGATTCCTGAGGTCCATGAGGGAAGCAGGGGGGACAGCATTCCCGTTGGGGCTTTTCCACCTTATACACAGGCACAGAAAATATTCTTTGGGACAGAAACACTGACTCTGTAGATCAGCTGTTAGAGCACTCACATGTGCCGCTGCAGGAACACGAACCTTGGTGTCTTCGCAGTTGAGTGCCGTGATTACTAAACCTTTGGCAATTCAGTAGATATTCTCATATATATGAGAGAGAAAGCGCTGAATGAATGTTTTTTTGTTCACTTACTGTATTTTCAAAATTTAGGGGCAAGAGTTATTATTTTTCTGCTTGTGTCCAAGCATGCTATTTTGGCTCTTTTTAGCACATTTTAATGAAAAGTTAAAAGTGAATAGGAAAGAGAGGAAATAAACAAACACTTCTACTAATCCCCCTTCTACCACTTTTAATACCATTTTATTCTTGTGAAAAGTTTGCAATTTTTTTTTTTTTTTTTTTTTTTAAGTGTAAGTGAGAAGTTGGAGAGCTCTATTCCTGGCAGTGTGCTTGCAGACAAATAAGGCAGCTAGGAAGATTTCAGGAGCTTTCTGTTTTGGCAAGAATATTGCTAAAGAGCGGTATGGCTGAAAAATCAAGGTTATATACCTGGGGCATTCTGGTCTTTTGTTTTTAGTAAAGGTAGCTGCACTGAGATCTAAAAATATCAGACCAAAGTTAGTCTTGGGGTACCAATTCTGTTCTCGAGTCAGCAGGAGCTTTGTAAACTGACCATTCCCTGGACACTGGCATTGACCCCAGCTAGAGTAAAATCAGAAAGAAACACTCGCCCTACCACTGGGTTGGCACTCAGAATTTGTATTAGTTCTTGAGACTGTAACATGAATTTCATATGTGACTTTACATATATCCCACTTTCTCTGCATTTTTCATCAAAACCAACAGGATGGGAATAAAAAGACATGTATGTGCTTACTGTAGTGTTGTTCTTTATGAAAAAATTACCTATTGCAATGTAACTTTAGATTTTGGGTTAAATGACCATCCACTTCCAGCAACTGAAAGTTACATTTCATCCAGTTACTATATGTTAAGCCCATGCTGTACTGATGTTTTGAGTCGTCTCAGTATCTTAGAGTTAACTTCTATGAAGGAAAAAATGCCTTACTGTTCCAGAGCTGATTTCTAATCTCAGCTATGCAGATGTGTATGTTTTTGATTAGATCTGCCGGTCAGCTGGCATACCTATACCTAGCAAACAAAGAAATACAGTTGCATGCCTTCAGATCTGAACAGGCAGTCTTAAGTAACCTGAGTTAGTCATAAAGGATAAAAATAATTCATCTCAGTTGGTAATTAGCTATCGGTCTGGCAGACACAGTCCCAGTGTTGGATAGACACTGATGGATACTGCCCAGGTGCTGCATTAGAATTTAGCTCTGACTTGAAAGTTGCATGTTTTTACAGTCTCTCCACATCTTTCTCTCCTTTCAGATGAACACAGTCTTATTTCTAGGTCAAAACTTCAGCTCATCTCACTGCTTTTCTCTCTCCTTGGCCTGTTCTCAGGTAATCTGCTGTGCAGGCTATGTAGATACTGGGAATTATTCACCAAGTTTAACTACTAGAATGTCTATGAGTATGGAACAATAAAAACATGAGGTAGGAAGGGACCTCCAGAGGTCATCCGGTCCAATCCTCTCCTCAAGGTACATCCGGTTAGAGCACGATGCTCAGGACCATGTCCACTTGAGTTCTGCATATCTCCAAGGATGGAGATCCCACAAACTCTCTAGACAGCCTGTTCTAGTGTTTGACCATCCTCATTATGCAAACTGGTGTCCTTGTATCTGGTTGGAATTTCCCATGTTCCAGCTTGCATCTGCTGCCTCTCGTCCTTCCCCCTCTGTGCCTCTGAGAAGAGTCTGGCTCCATCTTCATCTTCATCTCCCATTAGATAGTTCTAGACAGCAATAAGATCTCCCCTGACCCTTCTTATGTCTGAATAACCCAAGCTCCCTCAGCATTTCCACGTGCATCCGGTGCTCCAGGCCAGGATCTGGACAGCCCTCCACTGGACTCTCTCCAGTATGGCAGTGTCTTTTTGTACTGGGGAGCCCAAAACTAGACACGCTACTCCAAATTCAATCTCAAAACTGCTAACTACAGGGGAAGGATTACTTCCCTGGACCTGCTGGCTACACGCTTATTAAGTATGCGGTTGGCCTTTTTGGCCTCAAGGGGACACTGCTGCCTCTTGTTCAACCAGGACCCTCAGGCCTTTTTCTGCAAAGCTGCTCTCTAGCCAGTCAGCCCCCAGCCTGTACAGCTGCTGGGTTTATTGCATCCCAGACGCAGGACTTTGCATTTCCCTTTCCTGAACGTCACAAGGTTCCTATCAGCCCATTTCTCCAGCCTGTGCAGTGAACGTCACTCTGAAAGAGGAATATCAAAATTCATTCTGTGCAGAGAAACAATTAACTTGTAGGTATCGTCTACATATGTCATACCTGCACGTTCTTATTAGTACACTTCCTGAGAATCATCACAACAGGGAGAGAAATCATCCCCAGGTTACAAGCAAGGCATCAAGAGAAAGACAAGCAGCTAAATTACCTACAAAGTATCTCAGGCTTCTTGCTACTTAATGGCATCAGAAGAAAATCAGCATTTCTTTCAACCTGTTCCTGAGTGGTTGGGGTTGTAAATAGTACAGCAACAGCCTTGGCACCATTTTTCAATTATATCCTGAGCCCAGAGCCAATAATTACCCCTCTGAAGTTAAGGTAGGATCCAATTTTTGCCTGTTGGTGCACCAAAAACCCACTTAAGTCACAAACAGCAATGCAGCCCATATAATGCCATGGTATCCTTATTATTTTTCAGTACCATCCTGAAAAAATGCTGCGTAGATGGAGGCACCTAACAATTGCTGTTATCTCAGCAACAACAGTACTTGATGGTCCCTCATAAACATGTTCCCTGTACAGTCAACAGAGAAAGGGAAGCACCGGTGATCGGGAGACTAGAGCCAAGGAGAGTTTTCAGAGGTTTCTGTCCATCTTGTTGGAGAAAGCTAGATGCCTGGGTAGAGCGAGGTTGATTGCCCCTAAGTAGGCCAAGCACGTAACATTTTGATGAGGCAGGATCTCTGTCAAACTCCTCAGTTAGAAGGACTAGATTCCACTCCTAATTTTCTAGCATCAATTATAATAATTAGGAATAGTTATTTTCTCATTTTTATTTTAGAATACTTTCAAATGACTTTTATGCTTTTCAGATTTGTTCCAAAAATTTACTTTTTTTCCTCCCCCCCACCCCCAGTGAGTATTAGCACTGCAAACAACATAGTGTATTTTCTTATGTTTATAAATGCCTTTCCAGTATATCTTTCCAGGACACCTTGTCCTTTGCCTCTTATGTTTTAATCCATTGCAGCCCTGGTCTACAGCTAGCCACTGATTAAAAGCACAGGAATATTTACAGTCTTTTCTATCAACTGCATTTGAAGTAATGTTCCTAAAAACTTGGGAGCACCATCAAACTCACTGTACTACAACACAGCCTATTGTGCAGAGGCTGGACGGTATGAGTTTGCCAGGCAGGATGAGTCAGAAAACCAGAAACATTAGGAGTTATGAAGAGCCTCTTTCACATAATTAAAAGTTAATTAAGAGCCATCAGTATAATCTATATCCAGAAAAAAAAAAAAAAAAAGGCCTTTTGTCATTTATACGAGTTTCCTGAAAGAAGCACTCATCTGAGACTGCAGCCCATTCCAGAAAAGTAAATAGAAATCACACAATAATCAACAGCTTGTCCCAGGTGGCATTCTAATTTACTAACAGTTCTTGATAATTTATTGCAAGTTGAATAGTCTGGTGACAGGCAGGAAATAAAAAAATACACCTTGCTTCATCAGCTTGCTCTGAGACATTTCTTTGAGAGAATTAATAAGCAGCCAGTAAAAAGTTTGTAGAGGAATAGGCTATAACTAAATTATTGCTACTGAAAACAAAAGGGCCTATTGGACAGACAAAGACATCAAATATGCTACATGTATCAAAAAAAGCCTCCTTCAAGAGGGATTGCACAGGTAGGTGCCTAGTCTTCCCAAATTGCCTCCAAACAGACGTTTGTTGTGTGTAGAATAGTCTCGCTTAATAATTTTTGTTTGATCGCTAAAACAATGCATGTTTCTACAGAACTAAAGGAACCTAAATCAAAATGTTTCAAAAAGTAGTAACCAAAATTTCTGTCACTTTTAGCTGCGTAAGTCAAGGTGATGACTGGGAACGCAGAATTAATACTGCAGTTGGGATTCATAAACAGAGCAGCAACGGGATTACGTTGTCTAAAACACAGCCAGCACACCTATCGTCTCAGCTGAATTTTCAAAAGGCATCAGCACATTTTAAAATCTGTTTCTCTGTCAGTCTGATTACAAGTTGCCCAGGGCAAGACTGTCTCTCTCTCACATCGCGCAACAGTACCTTTGCCTGTAGGTGCAGCCATGATATAAGTAAATAAATACAGCTGCAAAAACCAGACTAACCATGAGGACTACACCGAAGTGCTGAGCATTTTTAGAACTCAGATCTGTATATTTTTTAATTCTAAATGAGAACTTGGCCATTTTTGATCACCAGGACCTTAAACATTTACAGCAAATTAATTAAAGTGAGCTAGACGCTGCCCTTATTTCCACTGTCATACACAGAAGCAGCTCCCTTGCTTTCACTCATTGTAGCTCACACGCTGGGGGTTTGATGTGCCAACTAAGCACCAGAGGTTCCCAATTGCATCATCTTCCTTCACACTCTCTGCAGTTTTTAGAGATGTCAAACCTATGCCTAGCAAGCTGCCCAAGCCTGCTAAAGGCCATGTTTTGAGCGTCTTTTTCAAAGTTTAGCACCAGGCAAGAGTTTTCAGTATCCTGGAGCTATGAATGTGACTTTGCAAACAATCATGGACTTGTTTTGTAAGGAGGCAGCGGGTATTAATGAGAGGTTAGATGTGATTCAGGTTGTGCTAACTGCTGCAGCAAGAAAGGGAGAAAGTAAAACAGAAAAATGCAGGTTCACGCCTGAACAACCTGTCACGGCACCATGCTAACTGACAATAATCACGGCAAGACATCGAGAAGCTGAACTGTTCACCTGGAAGCAAGCTCAGATTAAGAAATGTCAAATTGGCCACAGCTAATTCTAGCAAGATGAAGCAAAAACTTAACCCCCCCCCCCATCCCTAGCCTCAGAGCAGCCCATATCAATTTTGGGGAATGGTAAATCACTGCAAACTCCCAACAACAACGTATCCAACCTGCCAAGTCTCGCACAAGACCCACTCATCTGGGTTCCCATCTCAGGCTCTCTCTCCTTGATACCAGGGTCTCCTGCACTTGCAGCACAGCACCTTGGAGCTATGGCATGTAGTCAGGGCTCCAGACAGCCACCAGGAAGCACCCTTGCCCTCAGGCTGCCACTAGCAATGGTAGACCCTGCAGAAGTAAAATACAGCCCGTTATCCAAACTCCAAGTTGCAGTACTGGTGCTTCTGTGGCCTACAGTGAGCCCTGGAGAGTTGCCTTTTCTCCATACAGACCAAGGGGACACAGTGTTGCCCAGAGCTGACGTCCAGTGCTGCTCACAAGTTGCTCTGGGGAACAGGGCGCAGGTCATGAGCCCAGCCAGACTTACAAAAACCTAACCAGAAAGAGCAGCTGTAGCAAGATGTCGACATTTTTCTAATACAAAACAGTTGCTGACATCTTTCTTATCCACACTCAAATTTACAGTCAGTGAATAAGATTCATCTCTGGTTAGTGGGACGATCTGTGAACACAGAATTAAGTTTATTACGGGAAGTGGAACCTACGTCCACTACAGACGAAGCATCTTTCACTGAATTGGGGCCATAGGGTGCAATATAGCACAGATTTGACTTCCAACTAAAACCAATTCTACGACAATATAATTCCTTAACCTCACTGAAATATGACTGCCTCATATTGAGACATTTCTCACAAACACACGAAATACTCTGCTAAATTTTGCAGCCTAACCATATGTTTTACTGAAATAAGAAATCCTTTGTTACGTAAGAGAAGGCTGCAGAATCAGGTTTGTTGTGACCATTTGCTGAAGTAAAACACTTTGTGGTAAGTGTCTTGTTTTTCAGAGGAGTAAGAGTTCAGATTTTGGAGCTCTTTTATCCTCTACAGCACACCAGTATTTGCAAGATTATCCTCAGCTTCATTTTCATGACTTTCATATTATAAAGAGGTGCTCAATACAACATGAAGAGTTAATACTTGTATTAGCAGTTCGTAATAATTTTATCCTTATTTCTGATCTGAAAGTTGGCTAATATATCTATTTTTAAATCTAGTAATTACCGCTAGTAGTCTCACCACTCTGAGCAAAAAAGCAGAATCATAGCATTCCCAACTATGCTACAAATTCTGAAAGGACTGTACTTGGATCACTCAGTAAAAAGGGATCACAAGTCACATCATGTTGCATCATGCTGAGCACAAATCAGTATAAACCTTCTTTGCCTCAGAAAAAAATGTCTCTTCATTAGAGTTGTGAATCTACCAGTGGTTTTGGATGCTGAGTTCTGTATCAGCTTATCTGAGTTAATGGAATGATGCATTCTGATTGCAACGAGATTCTGAGAAAATACTTTTCAAGGAGGCACTTGTGCACAGTTTCCATCACTTTTGCTGAAATATGAGCCACTCATGAATATACATAGTGCTGGAGAATGCAAGACTGAGAAGGCACCTTGCAGATGGAACAGAGGACAAGGAGGTCAGTGATGCTTCTTAGCCTGCCTGCAGACCAAACCCGAGAAAGTTTTGGTCTTCTGCAAAGACAAGCTTCACCCATGGGGCTAAGGAGTAATATGATAATACAAGACTTTTATATCCATTGATGCCCATTGCAGATAAATACATAGATACATGATTTTGCAAACAGCACTGAATTATCAAACTATTTACTTTATCTCCTTCACTCCCTGATTTCTATCTTCATGCATCATCATTGCTCTCCACACATTCCTTTAGAAAAAGCATAAATTTCCTACTGTTCCCACAGCTCTCAAGTGACATGATTTCAGAGACCTCTGAGATCCCAGCTGACCTCACTGCTGAATTTCAGAGTAGAGGACAATTCCTGCACATGCCAGATGCAAAACAACCCAAAATCCATTGGACAGCAATGAAACATATGCACTAATGTCACAATAGCCTAAGACTTATTTGCCTACTTATCAATTAGCCAAGAAGGCTAATTAACCAGCTTCTGAAAGTGCAAAGGAGGCTGACTAGAGAGGATAACCCAGAGCAGGTCCCATTGCAACCACACTGTCACAAGTGTCCAAATCTGGGATACTTCTCTCATGAACAACCTGGAAGGCAATTCCAGTGGGCTGTTGTAAGAACCTATCTACATTTCCTTAAGTTTGGACTAAATAGCAACTTGGAAAGAATTAAGCGTGTACTACAGCCTTTTACCCTGAAACAGTAAACTTGCAAAAAAAACCCACAAGTGGCTAAAATGAGGGAAAAATCAAGTATGATTCTTATTTTCCAGCAGTATTGGTGTGTTCTAATGCAAGTGGGAACATACACTATGGCAGCAAAACATGGCAGACAAATATGGGGATGCAAATTATTCTAAGACTTAAATTATTTTGCTTTTACCTGCAAATGTATTTATTAGAGTCATTTTAAGAACCTTCAAAGAATTTTTTTTGCTGCTTGAGAAATATAATAAGCCAGAATGGGTTTTACACAATTCATCTAGCCAAAAATCTCAGTACAGCCTTACAACTCCTGCTGCCTGCCAATTAACCACAAGAGATATCATCATTATCTACACCATATAGCTGGATTCTCCCAAGTCAGAAAAAACTGTGTTTAAAGAATGAATGGAAAGTGTCAAAACTTATCTTCAGACTGGACTACCAAAATGATTTTCTTAATCACCTCAAGAGGAATGTTTAAAAAAAATTAAAAAAAAATCTTTCTTCACAGTTACCACTGGGTACATAAATAATTCCACTCTGCCAAAGCTAAAGGCTTTAATTTCCAATTCATTATGGGCAAGAAAGAGATATTAAGAAACACTTACTCCCTCTCTCCATCCCCCAAAACTCAATAACTGAATCTTTAAACCTGCCAAGGACTATACAAAGACAAACTCCCCATGTGGAATGGGCAGACTGCCCTTCCTTTTCTAAGCACAATGATCTCTGAAAATCACATTTCTTCACAAAGAAACAGAACAATGATATTCACCAGACTGGATTTCTATTTGCCTTGCTTTTCTGTACCAAATACACACACAAACAGAATCCCAGTTTTATCCTGAGAACCACTATACTGGTGTTTTTTCTCCTTCATCTTCTCCTTACCATCTGTCGGTCTTCCTTATTTAATTATGTCCAGAACAGAATGTGTTACCTTTTTCACAGACACACCTTTTTTCTGTTTTCATTAATTGCTCTTACCAGTTTCACTCAGCTGCCTACTATTCAATTTTTCAATAATCAGTTATTTCTTTATTGTCTTTCACATGTTGAAATTAGCACTGATCTGGACATGCAAGAAGGGGAGCCACTGTAGGTGCCTCGGTCTAATTTGGTTGAATTGACTGTTGATATGACAGCTGCTTCCTGAACCACTTGTCAAAAAACATCTCCAGGACATACAGCTTTCTGCTACTGCTCTTCCCTTCTCTCCCAGCTACTACAGTGCTCCTGATT
The DNA here is from genome assembly GCF_036417845.1 of Apteryx mantelli. Taxonomy (NCBI): domain Eukaryota; kingdom Metazoa; phylum Chordata; class Aves; order Apterygiformes; family Apterygidae; genus Apteryx; species Apteryx mantelli. The sequence continues at coordinate 75,095,370 of NC_089982.1, read as the reverse complement.
GCCTTGGAGCAATTCCTCCTTTTCCACCCAGCCCTGGCTTAGACCTTCCCCTGTTAGGAGTGAATCTAACACTCTGCTCCTCCTAACTCAACCCATGCACACATACTGGCCTTGCTCTCAGAAATCCCTGGCAACAAAAAGCAGTGTGATCCTGCCCCAAAAGATTAAAATACAACTGATGGATCTGAAGGACTTCTGGATACTTACAGGACTTGGTACCAACCACAGCAGAACAGAAATGTGAGCACAGAGGAAGAGAGACAGGTCCTGCCCCTCACTTACACTGTATATAAAGAAAATAGATAAAATACACGGGAAAAATATTACCATCGCTCTCCATTTGGTGGGTCAATGGAGAAAAACAAAGGCTATCTTTTCAAAAAATCTTAGCTTCTACTGAAGCACGTAAATAAAGACCTGGGTTTCAAAAATGCTGGGCATATAGCAACTCCTGTTGTGACCCCAAGGGGAAATTGTCTGATTCTGTCAGGAGCCAATACTCTCAGTTCTTGAAAATCTTATCCTAATCATAGGCGCTAAGCAATTCTGATCCTTTCTCTCTTCTCCCACTATCCCCCAAATAGGCTCCCCAAAGGATTGTGTAGATGTGAAGTCTGTCATAGAGCTGGAAATTAAAGCTGAGCATTTTCAGTGTCAGTCAAGAACCGAATACCACACATTTCTTAGTTTCATATATTTATTCTAGTTAATGGCAATTACAAATCTGCTACCTGTTCTCCACATGAGCCACTAATACCAATTGCCAGCAGTCCAGCAATACTGCTTTAGGACACCAGAGTATTCTTATGGACAACGATCTATTTTTTCCCTCAGATGAAACAGAAATAACAGTTTCTGATCAGCTTTGCTGTTGCCAATGGAAGAATATTCTATTTAACAGAATGACCTATGTTACCTTTTGCTGGTGAAGTGTCAGTTGTGAAAAGCTTCATTAAAAAGAGAGAACGAACGAGCAAGGCAGAAAAGCCCTTTAAGAAAGTTCGGCTGTCAGGTTTTCTCTGAGGGAAGTAACAGTTCTTTTCACACCACACTGTGAACTGAATTATATTTGACATTTATTACATTTCAAACCTACCTAAAAGTTACACAGTCAATCAACATTCATTAGAGTCAAGAGCTGAGATTTATTAAAGAGTTTTTCCTCTTCTGAATTTCACCCCCACAGATCCTTCTTCAGTAACTTTCCAGCTCAGCATCTGTACAAGACAACTTTTTACTGAGCTCTGTGCATGGAATATTCCTTTCCGGCACGCTTTATGACAGCAGTAGGCACCCGTGACACTTCAGAGATGACTATAATTGAGAGAGAGAAATTGCTGCTGATATATAGCTGACATAGATGTCCACCACTGCCCTTTACTGGACCTGTTCAACCTTTGCGATAGCAACCTCCTGCTATCTGCTGCCGTGGTTTTAAGTGAAAGTTCAAAAGGTTTAGCATTTGAGATTGCTATCCTGTCTCCCCGGTTTCTACCTCTTAACCATGTTTTGATAAGCTTTCACTTGTACAGCAGGTCGTGAATTTACAGATTAGACAACATAATCAAGCCAGAAATGCTCAAATAATGGCAATGTTGTTTTCAGTGCAACAGACTTTGATTAAATCATGATGGTATTAAGCAACGTTCCTGTTCTAATGCAGGGCATGCTTGAAAAAGTTGAGTGAAGAAACTGAAGGATTAAACACTTCTCTCTGCTTCTGTGATATATTAAAGACAATGAAGCCTTATAAGAAAAACTCTAAAATGTTTTTCTGTGTGCCTTAATATTAAAACTGAGAAAAAAAACAGACAGTGCTTAAATATATCTACTGAGTGTCCATTTGTTGAGGGAATCTATCTAAAAGGCAGACTGAGACTCATATTTATACAACTGAGTCACTTATGAATTGAATTATTGACACCAAAAAAATTTTAGAAGCATTAATTTACCGTAAAAACGGAGTAATTTTGCTAACTATAAAAACACTCACATATTCATAAATTTTAAGGCCAAAATGGGCCAGTGCAGTCTATTTTATGACTGTAACGCTGATGAGACTGCATGTGATAGCACTGTAGATTTCAATGTCTTTTTTATTGGCATAATTCTGATAGCTTGCTGGAATTTCTTTGGCTCTCTACTATTTATCTATTTAATGCTATGCTGCCTGTAAACATTACATAAAAACACCATCATGCAGAGTAAGACCTCAAAATGATGCAACTTTATTTCCTAGATTAGAGTCCAGTGAATCCTTTTGTTGTAAGAGCTTATTTCATCTGATGAAGGAGAATGATCCAAGGATTGAGAGGCTACCGAGTCATACTAACACCATCCTATTCAATATCACTGCAAATGAATCCCCTGTGGCCTTGTAGCTCCGTGTAGGAATAGTTTAGGTTTTATCAGCACATACTGGGACACAATTAGTATCCAAGTAACCTCAGTGCATCCCTACATTAATGGAATCATATTTCAACTGATAAAAGGTCTACAGCTGTCAAGGAAGAGCGTTACCTATGTTAGGAATTGCAGCGATAGCTGTGAGAAATAAATGGTGCTCTTAAGTATGCTATATTTTTTGCCTGAGGTCTATTTCCAAGTGATTTTTCAGTCCCATTAATGACACCGACAGAATGAACTACTTAGAGTACATCACCCAGACCTGAATTTGCCGCTCATCTAAACAAGCATGCAAAACCAGTCCACTTATGTAGTTCCCTTCTTTAATCTGATCTCAGCTAAAGACCTCCGGACAATCGCCCCAAACAGTCCAACTGGCTGTAGGAGAACACCTGGCAAACAAACTCTTATGGGAAGATGCCAGATACATATGGCTGTCAGTTTGCCATCTGTATTGCTCACTAAATACTGTATCTTGGTTGAAATCCAAAGAATTTCTATTAATTTTAATGGAGTGACTTTGGAACTAAACTAGCATGAGAGCACAATTTGCCCCTTAATGACAGTTATTTGCAAAAGGGAAGCTGTTTTATGTAATCAGTCTGAACACCTGCTTTTGTAATCAGCCTATGTAATCAGACAGATTACATGATTACTACCAAATATTGTGCAGCTATATCCTGACAGAAGAATTCATTGCCATTTCTCATTTTTAATCAATGTTGCCAAAAAAAATACCGAAGAAATAAAAATAAGATTGTCTCAGCAGGTGTTCATAAAAGGAGGTGGTAAAAGAAGTGCAAAGTTTGTTTTAAGTGTTTGTGGAATAGATTTAAAAACTTTAAAACCTAATATTTCTCCCAAAATTTCAAAAAGAAATTTATTGTTTGATACATAGAGTGTGTGCGTAGGCCCTGAAATCAATCAGCAGTCCACTAAGTATAGCATTAACTTCGACACTATTTTAAAATGCCAAGGGAAAAAAATGGCAATGGGCAGGACTTATTTTCATTGTCCCTTCAGACTCACGGAAGCATATGAAGGACGTGAGTGAACGAGGAAAATTAAGACACTAAGCACTCTGCAGAGAGATCTGCTATGAGATCAGATCGCATTACCCTGGTCAGAATCCACCTTCAGACAGAAAAACCTTCAAAAAACCTCATGAAAGGTGTAACTTTGGCACACCCTCTGCCGAGTTACTGGGGATTGGTATCATTTTTGTTGCTCTTTTTCATTTCTAATTCTGCTGAAAAAATGATTTCCTGCAAAGATCACCATCAATCACACCTATGTAAAGTATTTGACATCAAAAAAGTTGAGAAATAGCACCAATTCAAAAACCTTGCAGATAGAAAACTTCTCGTTGGATTTGTATAATAATTGGTTCTGGATTAAGAAATTAGACTGGGCAAGATGTTCAAAATGCTTCAGCATACTCATAAGGAAGAGGACTGGAAAACTACTGAAGGAAAGAAATCTGCAGTCAACTAAAAATATCTGTGTGCAACTCAGCTAAAATAAAATGAAACTTATGAACATTTTCAATATGAGAAACTATTTAACACTGAACTCGGTACACTATGCACAGTAGAGACCTTGTAATACAATAAGAATATTAATGTCTTGAAAGCACAGTATGATTCATATCCTGAAACTTAAGATATATTATGAGCTTCTTGTAGCATTGTGTAAATATCTTAATGCAATTTTTGGGCCAAATTACTTTGCCCAGAAATAAAGCAAAATGCCAGTCTTGGAGCTTGTTGACCTGTTAAAGGCAAAAATGTTTTCAGGAAGAAATGTTCTTATAAAATATTGGTTGTTTTAAGACTTTTTAAAAATACCTCTTATTTTAAAGGAAAAAAAAACCCAGATTTTAGTTTTCTTATTTTCAGCTTGCTTCTAGCTTTCTTACTTTCAGTTTGTTTATGGCTTCGCAATGTTACTTTTCTGCACCTTTTCCATGAAAAGGAAATGAAACAAAACAAAACAAAAAAATCAGAAACGAGCAAGTCTTTGTTATCCAAAAAACTGTCCCCAAAGGACAGACCTGCTTCCAACACTTGAGTTCAACACAGAAAGACTTAAGTGTTCATATTCTTAAGCACAGGAAAAGTCTCAAGGAAGACAGTCAACTGCTTCGATTCAAGAAGCTACAAAGCAAGCTTTGAAGTCTGCCTGCACTATCCACAATTATTCAAGCTGTCCCAGGCATCTGAGGACTGGAAGGATTTTTCTTTTTTCTTTTTTTGTAATCATAAACTAGCTCACTATATTACACAAATGGACATACTATCAAGCGTGTTCTTTAAATAGTAAGATGATGAATGACCCATTTTTGCTAGTGACAGAGTAAGCAAAATTATAAATGACCTAATTAAAAAAAGTTGCATGTGTAATTATGTATGCAAATAGATGCAGATGTGTATCTGGATGTTTACAGGAGCAAAGACTGAATTTTCATCACCACTATAAATATAGGTTAGAGTTTTGCTCTCAGAATTCTGTTTGTATCTACATGTTCTGAAAATAAGAATGAGTCACCGAAGATTGTTATTGAAGTAAAAATATAGTCCTCTGGTTGCATACATGTTTGGGAGAGGGAAAGGAAAAGGAAAAAAAAAAAATCAAGAACATGGTGGTAACAGAAAATAAGAAATTAAATGGCAAGGCATGTTGGACTGGATAGTATTACGGATTTATAAAATGAAACATATTTCACTTGACAGAAAAATATATATAGATGCTTCAAGCAGAAATCCAGCTACAGTGTATTTTCCCCAGTACTAGTAACAGAGCCACTTGATCTCCTTGACCAACAACAGTTCTAGGTTGATTACTGGCCAGTGCAACATGGCATGATGAAACTGCACATCCTGCCTTGCTCGAAGGGAAGGTGACACGTGTCACCACTGCATAAGATCAACTGAGCACAATTAGGCTTGTTGTGTCAACCATGTAGCTAATCACATGGCTTGCGCATTGCTTTATTTGTAGCATACTGAGCCACAAGCATCAGAACCTCTTCTACCCCTTAGCAAGAAAAGCAAAATCTTGACGTCCTACCTTAGTGTTTATACTCTCCATTTTCAGTTTCTACTGGCTTTAGCAGAATTTGCTTTAGGTCAGAATAAAAAAGAAATAATCAAGAACTATGTTTTCTGTAAAAGATCTTCTGGCTGTTCACTGTAATGCTAAGGAACCAGTTCTGTACCTTTGCTCATGATGAGAGACCACTTGCTCTACAATCAGACCCAACGAATCCAGTGGCGCTGCTTCTGGAGTTAGATGCTAACATACATGAGTAATGTCATCAAGATTTGGCTCCAGCAATTACACAGCAAGCAACACATTCTTCAGGGAGAAGAAATACCAGATATTTTATTTAAAAGTTCCTTTATTTAATGCTGGTAATGTGTTCTATCTTTAGATAAGAAACTGAAAAAACATACTCTATATGTATGGAGTGCCTTTTATCTCCGCACAACATTGTGCTTGAGCTGATCAAGGCCTGCAGAATTCCCACGTTTGGGGAACAAGGCACAGAAATAACTGACTGTTCCCATATTACAGAGCCAGATCCTGAGCTGACTTCATATGGGACCACACAGATGTGTTTACTCTGAGCTCTCATACTCCAGCATTGCTGTCCCAGAGGTATGGACAAGAAATGCTGGAGCTGTAATTGCCGAAGTTCAGGCTGACATGCTTGCGCAACCCTATGTCAGCATCTTGGGTGTATAATCTTACACATTAGTCTTTGAGGATATGACTTTTTCCTTCTTCCACCTTCATTCATTGTCATATACCACCTTCATTCGTTGGCAAAAGATATATTCCTAATCTTTAAAGGTCATCTACTGCCAAATATTAGAAAACATTGCTAGAACATTCATAGTAAATTAAAACAATCACATAGCGGATATGTGACAGAAAATTTCAGTATAAACTTTGCCAAACTAAAGCCAGGCAGAGTTATAGACAACTAAGTCTTATATTAGGAAATACTAGGCAACTTTAATGACAACCACCAACACTTAGAATGCTCTTTTGATGACATGCACATAGTGCATTTCCATGTTTTTGGTATCTATATATTTTATTTTCTAATGCCAAGGTAGCCACTGGCAATAATACATAGCTATGAAAGGTAATGAAACATGTATGGTATGATTTGCTTCAAATCCTTCCTATCTAGTTTGCACCTGATGTTAGTGGGAGATTTGTTTAAAATTGTCTTTGTCCAATGTTTTGTACATGAACCAACTCTTAGCTCCATTGCCTCAGAAGGAACCGAGGGATCCTGCTTCAGATCACCAGAATCTTCTACCAACTTCTTCCCTTCTGTTTAAGAAAAAAATAAATATTGAGCCGTTCTTCCTTACTTTAAGGACTGCACCATATTTCTGCCGTCACACAGATCGATTTAATCTCAGCCTTATTTTATGTGCTCCTTACAGGCCGTTTTACAAAAAAAATGTAGGTAGGGCCAGACCACATCTTGGCTTGCAAGAATTCCAGTTCAGTTTATTACTGTCATGCTGAAAATACCTTTATCTGCTGTTGCTATCAATATGATACCAGCTCTGGTTCTTGTTTGGCTGTTCTGTGCGTGACCTGGTGCATGATCTGTGTGTAACAAGTTACATTTGGCAAAGCTCAAGTTTGAGAAGATTCATGTCTTCTTTTGTTTCTGTTTAAGTGCTGCTGTCCTAGGGTATTTCGGTAAGGGAGGAAAGGGGGATGTTTCTGCCCTCTGATTGTATTTGTTCTCTCTCTTCTTAGTGCAGAGTTGGAGGTATAGACAAGGGAGGCTGAGTTTTTTGTGGATTTCAGCTATTCTGTTTTAAGTCACCAGAAGGCTTTAAGTTACAAGCCTCCAGTAATTTAGTTCAACATTTGGGAAAGCGCTACATAAGCATTAAATGCAATTGTTAATATCTCCCAGGGACAGCAAGCAGCTCGTATCGCTCTTAACTGGCCCCTCTGGCTGCCATGCAGGACTGCATTAATCATCTCTGGAGGGAGCTGTGTCCAACCTTTTTTATCCACAGCCAAATATGTTTATTTATTACAGCACTTCAGTGTGTTCTCTCCGCGTCTCAGTTCACTTCTGCAGCATTTCTGGTGTAAGAGCCAGGATTAAAAAAATGCTTCTCAGCGTCTTTGGTTATCTTTAAATTGTTCTACAAAGATATGTACAGAGACAGAAGCTACCCCCTGGCTCTTAGTAACGCAGACGATAAGCAATCCTCTCTGGCTGTAAAACATACCTTGCAGCTGTCCCCGATTTTTACCTCAAAAGTTCACTATCCTCCTTGATCTCAATTGCACTTCACTGAACAAGTGAGACAAAGAAATGCTGGGTAACAAAATAAGTGAATAGCCTTTTGGCAACAATTTTTTGTTTAAAAAAAGTACAACAAAAAAGAAGGGCTTCATGGCTTAGCACATTGTTGAACAGTACTTCCACTTCCAAGCAAATGCATATTTTAATATTGTTTAAACAATGAATTCTTCTGACACTACAGGCTCTCAAGCAAATCTGTGCATGGAAGAGGCAAAGAGAGCAGAAAGTCAAGCATCTCTAAAGCTGCTCAATAGTAACTGAAAATTAATGTGTCACTTTTTGCTCTCTTAACATGCCCATAGGGACTGCTCTACAAGCCCAGAGTAGCACTAACTGGTTGCACTGTTCCAACTACGACATCACCCCCTGAAAGCTCAAGTTTCCTCTGAGCAGTCCCAAAGATCGGCCCTCTCGTGCTTATCATCTGACCGTTCTGGCTCCCTCCCCCAATGGGAAGCCTTGAGATTCAAAGGTGGCATATTAATAACAGGAATCCAAACAGAATAGGGCTGTACTTACTTAACTTGTGCAAAAACCTGTCTTTTACAAGAGCTATTCTACTAGTATGTCACTCCATTATGCCACATTAATTATAGCTGGTCTTTAGACACACCTGCAAATAAGCAACTCTTCTGCCTGTCTGGAAAAACTTTGTAAGAAAAAAACCTACGTCCTTGCATCACTAGTTAGGCTAGATACAGGATAACAGAGCTGCAAAATGGATACCTTCACCTAGAATCCATAATATTTAGCATAGTCCAGCAAGATTGTATCTACATGTTTACTCAGAGTCATTTTTTTCAAAGAAACCGCTAATTCTTATTAAATAGTAAGACCACACTCATGGGTGGACAGGGAGTATGAACTGGTTGTCTTCTTGGGGGGTGTTCATGAAATTTTTGGAAGGCTTATCTCAGATAAGGTAGGTTTATTGGATAAGGAAGATCAAAGAGGCTATAGCTCCCCAGTTACCACTGGGCACAAGGTGGTATGTGTTCCTGACTCACACGATGCGGTCATAGTTGTAGTGATATGTAGCTTGCCTCAAACTTTCACTCTCGTTTCTCTTCATCTGTACCTGAACTACAGCTGCTTCTATATTCAACATATTCACTGGGCAGTGGATTACCTTACATTTTCTATGTACTGCACAAACATTAACTTATTAGCCTTCATAATAACCATGGGAAATTTAGCTTTTGCATTCTGAAGCCTATGCAAAATCCAGTGGAGGATATGGGAAGATTCCCACAGTCTTCAAGAGGCTTTGAATCAGGCTCTCATATAATACAGTAAAGTAAAATACAAGATTCTGTTTTTCTTAAGACCATACAGCAAACCAAACTTGCAGTCAAGGTCAGTTCCATTCACCAGATTATTTATGGATGTTCCAACTCCTCTGGCTGTTTAAAACATTCCTGTTACTTCTGGTTTTACTTACAACCAACAGTGTTACATCAAACCTCATAAAAAGGACAAAAGTTCAAGGCTACTTGTAGTTCCATCAACCCATTTTATCTGTAATATTTTTAAAACAGTGCCTATGCTACAAAAATGAATATTTCATCAAAATCATTAATGAATGCATCAGTGTTTGATTTTATTACAGCACTTTTTGCCCTATGTATTTGTAAAGTTCATCATCATCACAGATAACAGTAAACACAGGAGACAAGGTTTTCAAAGATAGCTAAGATCAACATTTTCACTGGTATATGTTCCTGTAAGTCATTTAGTCACCTTTAAAACTTCTCCTTGATATGGTTAATTAAGATAACAAAACAAAAATCAAACAAGGTGACTAAGTGACATATCTACTGTGATTATTTAATGAAGTTTTTAAAAACTGAAAGAGAATCTAATATTTAAAGCAATCAAGTCTCAGTGCAAAGCCCTTTTCTTACTTTTTCCTTTCCATCTTTTTTGCAAACAACCACCAGTAGGCATCTTTAAACTAAAAGGCATGTGGCTAAATTAAAAACTCAGTTACCGCTTCCTTATCTTAAAAGGCACAAAGAGACACACTGATTTTGCTCTATAAGGGTTACCACTTCGTGCCCTACACAGTTAAATTCTTCAGGTTCGGTATGAAAACTCAGCATTCAACTGCCCAGTGACCAAACAACTGCCATCAACTCCCCCCAAATCATGCTATATTAAAGAAAACCAGTCCAATGGACCACTGTGACTCTCTCCTTCAAATGTTAGTACATAGAAGAAGGAAAGCTTTGATGGAAACACATCATTAAACTAAGTAGCACTATATTCAAATATTTCCTGAATGCTTTGTTTAGAATTCATGAACCAAAATGAATGGAATAAGATAACCTGAGCCCAAGTTTAAAATGAAAAAGCTCTCTTGAAAACACGTACAGCCACCTGGTAGTTGAAAGGCTTTAAAATATTCTAGCAGGACCTAGTATCAGAGAAGAACAGATGCCTGCAATATACATTAGACATGTCATCTTGGGTTTACTTGCCAAAAAATCAATTATGTTAAGCAAACTTTCAAACAGCGGTCAGATTTGAAAAGGAAACAAACATTTGGAGGAAAATAAAGCACCTTTGCAAGAAGAGCAGAAGAGCTCGTCTGCTTTTGCACATTCCCTCCACAAGGCTCTATTATTATAAACAGCTTTCACTCCCTTCCCTTTCAGTGATGATTATTTCAGGAAATTTTGAAACTTCTTCAGTAGACAGTCATACAATAGTTAAGTGGCTCTGCCAGGAAAACACCGCTGTAAAAATTCTTCTGACTGAGGACCTGTATTTCTGATTCCCAGTTAAAGAATGAGTGGATTAGAACAAGAAAACAAGGCTGAACATACAGCACAATATAGGAGGAGTTTTTCTTATAGCAAAACCTCTATATATCATCTGCAAGTTAAACACTGAATCACAAACACGGATAAAGGCAAGTTCCAGTCCCGAGCAGCTGATAAAACAAATATGATCAGTACATTAATAAACATATTGGTGTCTACAGATCCTGGTTTCAGATATTATTCTTACAACTAGGTCATGAAATTATTCATGAGAATATAACAGAAATTTGGCAGAGTGGATGATCCTGAGCCACCACAGGAGATGCTATCCTGGGATAAATCCATGGTCACAATTTTAGGCAATTCTGTTTTGACCTCGAACTGCTGAACTATGGAACCTCCTAGGGCTTATCGTCTATTTTATTTCATTGCTTGACTTTTCACACACATCCAAGTTTTTCAAGGACTGAACTAGTTGGATGCTGTATTATCTGACAACTAAAGATAAATGGCATATGAGGATTGGGAAGAAATTCAGCCAGATGACTTTTTTATGATAAAATTTCACCATATAAAGTCTTCAGGACTTTCTGCTACAGGAAACTAAAACACTGTGCACAACTTTATATTACCCTTCAGCTTTTCTTTTTTAATATGTACTCACTTGAGAGGCTTATCTTTAACAAAAAAGTACATTATGCAGCTTCTAGGAATTTGCTAATACCTGCAAGCAATATTGACCAAATTACAATGGAACGTAAATATATCAGACATTAATAATACAGGATGTCAAAGTAATAGGCTAGATGGGAAGCATTTATGCTAAGCAATCATTATACATAGCATAGTTTGTCTTTATAGTAAAAAGAGTATAGTTTACACAAAATGAGATAGCACATTAATGGCAAAACAACTAGATTTCCTATTAAAGTAAAAAAATTGAAAGATTACCAGTTTCTGACACACACTATTATTATTTATGATGCTTTTGTCACTAGAGCATTAAATGATGTTTGGAAATGCAAAAAGATCCTTTGAAAATAGTCAATTTTTCCTTATTCTGGACTTGATTTGTTTTTAGACGGCAAACATGACATCTGTTCTGTATTCCATTTCCAGTTTGATGTTGGACTATTACTTCTGCTCGCACCACTGAGTTTTTTCCTGATCTGGTTTTAGCTAGAAATATGAAATTGCAAAGAAACACAAAGTATACTGGCCAAGACCAAAGCACAATACATGTGCTTCATGTTTCAAGTGCTAAAGAATTTAGAGAATAAAACTGAGGAAAAACTTCTGTAAACTGGGTAGCTGGGCTTAAGGGACAAGTCTGAAAACAGTCAAGACAGTAAATAAATGAACAAGAGCTACTAAGGCAGAAGCAGAAGTGAAGGAGAAGATGGAATAGTTCTCCTTTTGGCCAGAAACAATTGTTTTCTATTATTGAGACAATAAAAATTACTTATTTCTATAGCTGGATGAGGTGAGATTAATTACTGAGAATGACCTGGGTGAAGATTTGCATAGAAGATCTGCAGGCGGTAGAGGGAAATTATTCCAAGTCATTACCCGCATTTTGAGAAAAACAAATTTCATACTTTAGTAGTCCAAAATCCACAACTGCCCAATCTCTGAAGTCACACTTTATTCTTCTTTACCTATCTCTCCATTACACACACATCAATGGAAAAAACAGACTGTGTCATATCTAGGATGCAGAAGACAGGATGAGACAAAACATTTTCTTTTTAACCTCTTATTGCTCAGTTTCCATGTATCATGGGTCTTCAGCTCTTTATTTCTTCAAAGATCAGTGAGAAAATACTTTCTGTAGCACACACAACAGTCTGAAGGCTGGTGTGAATCAGAAGAGACCTCTTCAACCTGGGCTTCATTGGAGTCTCTGCACAAATACATTTTTGGGGTGCAACTAGACGTCTTACTTAAAAAGCAAATCTCACTACATCCGAAACAAAATAACTTCCAACCAATCTAACTGGAAAGTAGTCACCTACTGGGTTGTCTCCAAGCAGAAAAATAAATACTAGACACTAAATCGACATGGAATTAAAGAAATTTGACAGCTCTGCTTGACATGTACCCTGTATAAGACAACAGAATATGAGAAAGGAAACAGTCTCGCAACTGAAAGTTGGCATTCTATTTACAGAGGTACAGCTCCAAACAGATAAACTGCACAGTCCCCATAATGAGATAAGAATAATTAGAAATGTGCCTGAATATTTATGCTCACACTTCCCTGGCATAGAAATACAACAGGTATGTGTGCATTTCAATAAATATCATCTCACTTCCATTTGCAGCAGCTTCCAGACACATAACACTTCTTATCAAGTCCTTTCTTACCTCTCCTCCCAAAAAGGCAACATGGTTCAACAGTTAGAACTGCACCCTCGTGATGATCCCATTCTCATCCTGGCATTTTCATTATCTGGGACTGACTTTCTGCTAGTGACTTATGATAAAAACCTCTTCACTTCCCTGTCCGTTAGCCTCACCACCTGTAAAATACCTATCTCATCGCAAAGTGAAGAGGGAATGACAAGGACTGTTAATGATTTATACAATCCTCTGAAAATGTGGAGTACCATTTAAGTGTAAAGTGTATTTCAGTTATGCCAATAATGAAAAAGAGATCACAAAAGCATACTAGAATATGGATTAACATTTTATGTTAATTACTGGTGGAGAAAGAGAGAAGAACTGGCCTTCCTATATCCAGCAATAAGGAGACTCACTTTCTGCCTGTACTTGCATAATAATGTACTTCCAATAGCAAAGAAAATCCCCCCCCCAATCTGCTAGCTGTATGCTAGAATAAATGTCTTCCCACAGAGATTTGCCTCAGTCATGGAGGCAATCAGAACATTTAGACTTTGATATGAAGACGAAGGCCAAAGAGAAAAATCACTTCACAAATTAAAAATGTGCCTTTTAAAATAGCAGTTAGAAAAATTTCTATAACCAACATGAGCACAAGTGATCACAGCTGACATGAAATACAACAGTAACCATGCCCCAGACCACAAGCTAGCGAGTGCTTGTGGCTTCTTGTCCTGGGCACAACTGTTCTGCTTTTGAAAGCTCTTACATGTTTCTGAATAAAGTTCATTTGAAGTTAACACACTTGTTCCCTCCCCGCCACAAATTACACACATAATAATACAGGGTGCACTTTGAAATCTGTGGTTAACCAAATCACTCCTTCACGCGCATGAACTGGAAGCAACTTAACACAGTGCTATAAAATACTCTCTTGCAGCATCAGTGCCTACCGTTTCCTAGTCAGATTGTACTTAAATTCATTAGCTCCACCAAGCTCATAGTCAAGCTACTGTTGTTACCTGGTTGTTTAAAAGCACAAATCAGTTTTTGGCCACAGAATAAAAATCCAAAACCAACACAGAAATTCACAAAATAGCCACAATGCTCAAAAACACTGAAAAGGCAAATGGAGACGATGCCCAAAACACTTAGAGGCTGCATTTTCAAAGCCAGACCAGGAAATACTGGACTAGAACAAGTCACAGTTTATCAAACTCCAGTCAGCTAAGGTAGCTGATCACACATTTGTTGAAAGGTTCAGCAAAGGTCATATTATAAGAATAGTCAATAATAGGTTTTCTTCAAACGATGTTTCTATCCAGAAATCAAAACAAGTACATACAATAATACCTAATATAAAAATCTTGTCCTTCATTAGCACCTTTCTGCAGATATTTTTTTTCATTATCTTTGCACCAAGGAGGATTCCCTTCAGGCCTATATCTAATGGGGCTGATCTCTGAAGTGGTTTATCAGGGACCAAAATTCCAGGATTTCTTAGCCAAATATCTGACCACTCTCGGAGATCAACAGATTTCTTCTATGACCCCAACACCTTTCTGAGATTCAGATATAGACAACACATCAGTAGTATTTAATGGCATACACAATTTAGTAATTTATGTTATTTTAGTCACATTTAAAAAAAAAAAAAAAAAAAAGGAATACTTCCTGACATTAGTGCCACCCAGGGCAACTTACTGAAACCAACGGTATTGTAAGGCCATAACTGCTGCATAAAAGTTGACTTATCATGTGCATCTAGAAACTCACTATTCATTTAAACACCTGTAAATACTTGCTATTAAAATGTTTAATGCTGCGAACAAATCTGAAATCATGCAAACCTTACCTCATTTGGAATTAGACAATTTACCTATTATTTTCAGCAAATCAAATGAAACTGAAATAACATTTTTCAATTATCAATTATCCCTACACATTATAAATTCAAAACAGAAGATTAAGCTTGTTACAAACCTGGTAAGATTAAAAAAAAAAATCTTTATTTCTGGAGCAACCTGAGTGGGGCTAGCCTCAGTGGTCTTTCTTTAAAATCACTTTAAGTATGTATTTCTGCACAAATTCAGATAAGACTAAGTAGTTTTGAGTTTTGCTATAAGGATCTACATTTTTTCTCCAAACAAAACAAGAAACAAAAATTGCATGTTGTGACCCTTCAGATTCAAAAAGGAGGGGGAAGTGTTAAATAGACTCAGAAGAAATAAAATCACTGAGTTTTGCTCAGCTCTAGTTGTCAGGCAACTGATATGTTATCTTGCTGTAAACTGTTATCTCCATAAATACATCTCTGCTGCATGCCATCCTTGGATGTCCTTGCATGTCATCCCATACTTTTTGCTTTTTCCCCCAACCACCTCTGCGTATGGAAACTAACAGGACGAAAAACCGCCAACACCACCTCACAGTAAAGCAAAAAGACTGAGGTAAACATTAGTTATTTTCTGTTAAAGTTTTAGCTTATTTGGGTAAGAAGTGACATGATTAGAGCTCACATTAACAAATGTGAGTGAGTGTTTCTTTGCAGGCAGATTATCAATAACAATTTAATTAAAGTTTGATTGAGCCAAAGCAATTATCCCCCTGCAGCAGGTAGGAAGAGGAGGGAAGTGCGACAGGTTTGATCCTTCCCCCGCAGAGGCTGGAGAGAGGGGAGCGATTAGTATTGATGAGGCTCATCTTCCAGTCCGCTAACATTAGGCATGCCCAGAGGGGACAAATCCCACTCAGCATCGCTCCTCTGCAAATTGCCCACTTACACAAACAGGTTTTCTCGCCAGCACATGCTATTGTAGTAGACTACCCAAAGATGGCAGCAGTCCAGCCACTTATTTAACAGCCAAAGTCCATGTCCTTTTTGTAAACACATGTACTTTTCTAGCCTTTACATACAACTCTGGAGTCTAAAAACCTTACTAAGGGCATGCAGAGCTTCGGGTCAAAACCTCTTGAGTAGGGTCAGTGCTTTTGAAGTCACTCCCTGGCATCATAGCAACATACATCTATAACGCCTCTTCTGCTGGACATATGCTGTCCCCCCAAGGCAGCTCTGAAAGCACTTGGAAATAAAATTATTGCTAGACAGACCATCATGAATTTTTAAATACTGGTTTAGCTGACCAAAAGCATCTACGTTATACACACAAAGCAGCAGCCCAGGGCCTGCGCTCTGAAGTTTCATCACAGCTTTGGCATTTGTCTTCCAAATGCCAAACTCAAATTCGCTACTAAACTGCGCAGGGGCAGAATGACTACGTCATTCACGCATTTTTTTCCCCACACAGATACCACATTTATTACTTTTCACCTCCTTGTGCCCACACAGATCAGACCGGCTCTCTTCTCAAGGGGTGGGAATGCCCTGCCAGGGTGGTATCTGCAATGTGACTGTTTATATTACTGCCAAAGAAGTTCCTGATAATAGTTACTGCCCACTCAGTTCCTTTGTATTTCTGTGGTCTTCTGGTTGAGTTACTCTGTCCTGTGTAAAGGGACAGGTTATAATCCAAACAAAACTTGCACCTACCTCCTATTAATCCTGTCCCTTTTTCTTCCCCTCTCCCCCCTTGTTTTTCTCTGATTCTAAACAATAGAGTCGAAACTCTAACTTTAGGCAAATGCTGCAGTATAAACTAAGTGGCTATGTGAAAATGTTGATAGACTTTAGATAGATTTTTGTTTTTAAGTGACCTCCATCATGTCCTTCAAACATTGCTAGCAGTCTCCACTGATGAGTGGCTATCAGGTCTCAGGAGGCTGCAGTTGTGCTAGAAACAGGATTTCTAACTATTCTGCATCCACCACTGGACTTATCTAAGCCTACACTGCTTATACATTTCACTTTAATATGGTCCAAGATGGGACTAAAAGGTAGAATGGTATCCCAATGTCTCACCTAAAGACATCTACAGTGTGTTACCTCAAAAAAACCCTGTTTTGCTGAAGTAACATTACTTATACCATAAACATACCATAGTATTACCTATATTTTATACCATAAAGCAGAGTCACTGAATCAATGTTTGCTTTCAAAAAGGAATTGTAAAAATTTAATACAGTGAGTAATATAACAAAGATATTACTAAACAAATAAAATTGGAAAAAGAATCTACTTGAAATATAAGATACATCTATTAAACTTCACCTGGGGATTCAATGCCTGTTGTCTTCCAGGTTAGTCCCAGCTCAGAGTTTAAAGACAACAGCTATAGATTGCCCTCCATGGGGCTTCAGAGGAGTTTTCTGTTAATATATTCATCATGCACTGATACCTTTGCAGGGCTAACTGAGAAATTGCACTTTCTCATATCTGTTGTCAGCTTCCAGTAAAATGGACACTAACGGGTCGATAAGGATTTGTTCTGAAGCTTTTCACCTCTGCATAACAGTAATTAGACTCTTAGTGGTGGGGTGAAAGAAGAATGAAGAGAGAAAGCATTGCTTGCTAACGAACCCCTGGCTGCTCCATTTGGACATGCCCAGTCACGCTGCGCTTCTGTACTAACGAAATCACCGACAACCTTTACAAAATAAGCAGCTATAAATGAACATTTCACTGGTTCACATACTGCTGGCCGTGACGACAAACGCAGCAGGGAAACAGCGGCGAGGCGCTGGGGACTTTGCGCCGAGGCTGTGCCGCCCCAGCACGGAGGCGCCCGCGGCCGACGTGGCCCGCACGGTGGTGTGCTCCGTGCGTGCCCCAGTCCGCACCAGACTGTCGCACGAGCAGTTATATTTGCTCTGCCCTGATTTTGGTAGCAGGCTGCATAATTCAAAACCGTATCAAACGATAGGGCCTCCCAAACCAGCCCTCGCCCCGGCGCCAGTCGCAGGGAGACTGGATTCGTCGCCACTCAGCTTCAGCTCCTCATTTACCGACACGGCTGTAATTAACCTGGTAGCAAACACGCAGGTGCCGCCATGGGAACCCCCCCAGACAGACGGACAGACAGCTCCAGTGCCTAGTCCTGCTGACACCAAAAAAAAAGTTACACTTCTGGCAACCACGTCGCCACAGAAGGGTGTTGCAGCGGCAGTGCAAATCATCACTTCAGGGAGAGACGAGAGGACAGTTCAATAGAAAAGTCACGACCAAGCTAGAGAAATTAAGGCCAAAAGCAGCGCTGGGAAACCCAGAAAGCCATGTCATACTCGTTCAAATCACCTTTCCTTCTGCTTCTTAACAGCAAGCAGTCACTGCAGAAAATAAGAATTGCAGATGGAAAATCCGTAACACTATTTTTTTAAAAAAATAAATGCAGTAGGCTTATCTGAGAAAATAAGAATCATAAAAATCTAAATAGAACAGCACCTTACTAGCTAATATTTAGTTTGCAGTCCACAATTTGCATTATAATCACCATCTACTTTCTTCTCAGAAGGAATTTCTAAAGACTGACATAATGAGATTTGCAATTTACTGTACATTACAGTAAGAATTCCCAAGCTTTACTGAAATTTATCAAACAATATTTATTAGCATTCCAGGAAGCCTTTAATTCAAAATGAATCTACGTTTGTCAAATAAACGAATAAAATACATTTTGAGATGCATTATATTTTCTTCCTTTAAAAACTTGTGACTGGGTATTCACCAATTTACAAAATTCAGTGCTCATTACATCTTTAGATCATTAACTTGTATTGTATTCTAACACACGTTTAATGAAAAGGAGGGTCATAAAAAAATCCATCTGCAGATCTGAAAACCAATTTCTAACATAAAACACTTTATAGCAAAGTAGATGTACTATTTGTGTGTGCCTCTATTTTACCCAAGTTGTACTTATCTGTCCATATTTAGAACAAGATCCAGAAAAGCACTCAGGCATCCAAAATGCAACTCAGGCAAAGTTTAGGCATATGGTCCAAAGAGAGAGATCTACAAAATAATTTTGAACTAGCACCTTCAGTATCTAACAGTCTCCAAGAACTTAGTTTTCTCCAGAAAAATTACTTAGGTACTTCGAGTTCGCTGTTTTGCATTTGCAGCTTTTACTCAGCTATGATGCTTATGCCAAACCCAGCTGAGATTCACAAATTCAGGCATCCGTGGACCTAAAATCTGTCTCCCCTAATCTGGTAGATGCACTCAGAGCATAGGCTCTGCACATGGACAGCACCAAGTTCAGGGAGGAGGAAAAGGAAGAAGGGAAGATGGCAGCTGTGCTTACATTTTCGTAATAGCCTGGAGGCTAGGTTCCCTGCCCAGGAAACGAGAGACCTGGGCACCAAAGACTATTTATTCATTTTTCATTGAAGAGTGACAATATAAAACGCAGAAGCCACCGCAGAACAGAAGCGGGAAGCTGTGCTTCCCTCGCTGCCCAGTGGCCCCGTCCTAGCGGGACAGCTGGTCTGCTCTCCCGGACACTCACATAGACAGCAAGACCAACACAGGAGGAAGTATCACCTGGAAATGGCAGAATCCTCTTTCTTTCCAACCTAACAAATTTAGAAGACAATAAACTTTGAGCTTAGATAACTAGTTTCAGGAATCTGAAGCAATGAAGCCCTGCCTCAGACACACGCCAGCCAGGCCACAAACAACCTTTTGACCGCTGTCTTTTCTTCACCTTTCCCTCTTGAATGGCTCACAGCTGACTTATGGCTTCAATCTCGTTAGCAAAACCCTGTTTTGCTGCAGCAGCAGAGTGGGCCCACAGACTGCAGAAGGGCCAGAAGCAGTCATTGGCATTTCAAGGGCTAGAGGGTTAGAAGGGGCTGGTGGGGCTTGGGTGGGAAAGGTTGAGGGGGGAGGCAAGAAGGATACTGCGACTGGCAAGGCTTCAGGGGATAGGGTTTGAGGGGCCAGGACCATAGCGCTTCAAGCAGCAAATGGGTGCAGATGTCTCTCTTTCTCCTCCCCCAAACCAGATCTCTTCTGGGATCTCCCTCTTTCCCCTCATTTCCTCATGCTACAGTTGCTCCATCTGCAGTTGCAGCTGAACCAACATGTTTGTGTTACCTCCTGCGGCCCCAGGCCACCATCCACAGCTTCAAGCTGGCTTAGATATTCCTGCATGGTTCACATACTTGAACACTTGACTCTCCCCACACATTTTATAAAGGACAGGTGCTGAAAAATGGGCTTGTGAGGACATTTGAGAGATAACCGTGGTGATGTTCAGCAATATACGTCAGCAATATATAAGTCCTTTTCGAGGTCTGGGTCTGCAGACCTCCTGGCTGATATGAGATGCTGTCAGGGAATGAAGGTGAGGGTGCCTCACTGTCACTTTAGGGGATGCAAGAGTTCAAGGCCTTTATTCTAATTTAAGCTAAGATGAAAATTGCTTTTCTGCCCTTTTTGCTTTTCTTCTGCTAGGGACCTGCTTCCACTCTCATGGGGCTGGTCCAAAACTCACAGGTCAGTGCAGCAACAACAGTTACTTTGAGCAGGCTATTTACTATTGACCTCAACAGTGGTGGAATCTGGCCTCCCCCCCCCCCCCCGCCCCCAGTTTTTGCCCTTCAGAGTAAAGCAAAATAACAACCACAACAAAGGGTTCAGCTTACTTTCAGTGCCAAAACAGAACTGAATGGAAATGTATGCTATTGCTTTCATTACTTCACAAATACATGTAACAATCAAAAATATACGACTATTGAACATTTAAAAAGAAGAAACTGATAATCATTTGCACATTAGCAGAATTTACTGTTTGATAATCTGGATTATTGACTCACAAGAAGCAAGTTAGCACCAAACTATCCATTTCCAGGCTTTTCAAAGTCCACTCTGCTCAAAGGCTGCCTGGTTCAGATTAAAAACTCCCTTGAGAGTTTTTTGCCTTTTCTGCACAGATACTGTTGTTAGTACACAGAAGGTATCAAAGCGGTCCTACCACTGTTATTACTAAAAGGTATCCTTCACACACAGTTATATTCATGCTTTCTTTAAGGCTTGAGTAAACACGCGATCAATAGCTGTCATAGTTGAAAGGATTCATGGTATTTACATATGAGGCACTGTTAATGCGCTCTATTACTCAATAACTTCTTCAGACTAAGATCAAAACACCATACTAAATTTTTGCTTTAAAGCAGTGCTCTAATCGTAATCAAAAAGAGGAGGCAGAGCAAACTTACTTCATCTACTCTGCGCTAAATCACTGCTTTAAAGATGTTTAACTACATCATGCCTTTAACCTTTTTCAGTATTGACTCAATTTTTGACTATCAATTACATTATCCTGAAACAAAAGTATTGGAAAGCACTGTATCTCTGTTTAACATTAAGGCATGCCATTTGTCTAGCATAACTTTCCAAACTGCAGCAATTGCTTTTGATAGGACTTCTATATGTTCTTGCTTCCAGTTCATTTTTAATGAGACCATGTAAACTGGCACTTAAATCAGAGGGTAAAAAACCTGGGGAAAATTAGGCACTGAATCATGAACTTTACTGGGTGACCTTAGACAACTTTTCCTTGTGATTCACCCAATTTATCTGGGTGGAAAAAAAAAAATGTGTAAAAACTCCCAGGCCCTGCAAAAAATTGGAGGTGACACACATCTCAGCTGTGCTCACCTTGCAACACCATCCTATTGTAGGGTTGAGCACACACCTGGGATTTTGATTGTAAGTTATGGGTGCTGTTAAACGCAAGAAGATACAAGTTCAATCCTGAGAAGTCAGCAGTGCCAACTTGCTAAATCACAGTTTCTTTAAACATATATTCTGAACTTGGAAGTCATGGGGAGAATTTCAGTTAGTGAAATCTATGGTGCACCAAAAAGCCAAGCACAAGTAAACATCCTTCTAGTTCTCAATCTTGATGCAACAAATTCATGAACTTGCCAAAGAAACACAAATAATGCTGTAGTAGTGGATGTAGGTGCCTATCACAGAGAAATCAATCTAATGAAGAATTTACTCAGCTAATATAGCAGTGGTTTGCTTTCAAGCAATGTGTGTAGCATCTTTTTAAAAAAATCCAGGAAGGATTTAGGACATCATAACATGACCACTGTTTCCACACTATGACTTGAAAGATGTCCTGTTTCTGGAAATATTTTTGCTGCTATTTCTTGCCCTGTGTGCCGCCACTTCATCACCACTTCGGTTTTAAAAATTTATTGCTTCTCCTGCATTCCTCCAAATGCCATTTTCTATCACTCCCTGCTGTCTTCCTCTGCACTTGTCTGAAGCTCTAAGTTGAAATGGATTATCTGAACTCAGCACTACCTCCAGAGGAGTCACCAAGTTGACAAAACTCAAGGAAATAAAAGCATCTCAGTCACTGATTAGCAGGAGAACAGAGTCAGACAGGACAGGTGGGGAGGAGAGAGATGATGACAGATTATTATAAACCTCCCAAGCGAGTCATGATTAATAAAGCCCTGTTCCCACCTGAGAACGAGGAATTTAGGAATCATGGATGACATACTTTAGCAAACTGATTTACAGTGTTTCCTGTACAAATATTTCCCCTTGAAGCATACCACAGTTGCAAAGGGAATATTTCGACATTGTATTTTAGAACATCTCACTGACAAGTACACAGCAATACAGCTTCACAGTTCATCTGTTTGTCTTAATTTACCAAAAAAAAAAAAAAAAAAAAATCACAACATGAAGGAATACTGGGTTCTACCATTGTGTAAAAACGATGGAGCTCATTGACAAAAGCATCTGAAGTTAGCTAGCAATAGATTCAGCCTTGTCAAGAATGACAAGCAGTTGGAAAGAAAGCTTTCTGATAAAATCAGACTGAATTCCTTTGCTCAAAATGGGAGTGAACACGGCACCCTGCAAATGATGAGAGGAAAAAAGAAAAATCAAGAAGTTGTCAGGGACCTTGAGTGAGCTGCAGTGATTCAATATGAATTAAAAAAAAAAAAAAAAGCAAACAAAACACAAAAGAAAATGTCTTTATACAGATGTATAGCTCAGTGCTGGAGTCTCAGAATAGATGATTTCCAGATATAATAGCCTAGCAGTACCAGGAAATCACTTTTATGAGAACTTTCTTTTTTGGTTATTACTGAGGGTTTTTTTCCCCTATTGAAATTATGGATGTTCTGAGTTACAGGAACCTCTGTAATAAAGTTATATTTAAATATAAAAATAAGTTATTTTAAAGCCTAAGCAAACGCCTGCAACAAGCAGGAAATCTCCCTTGAAGAACAGCTATTATTATTGTCTCATTGTATAGCAGACATTTTATAATTTTTATGTATATTATCCAATGTACTTCGGCATTTTGGTATTACAGGCCTCATAAAACAGGATATTTTAGTAAGACTTTTCTGATTTAATAATCTAGTATTTTAATAATAATCAAGGCATCTCTGGAACAAACTGCTTTGCCTGCAGACTTCAGTCAAATACAAGGTATTCAGCTCATCACACAAGCAGCCTGGTGACATTCTCTGATCTGTATTACGCAAAAAGGCCCAACAGACATTCAGGCCTAAGATCAATGAATGTACACATCTCCCTTGAAAAGCCACAGAGACCGTTTCAGGTCTCATATTTTTTACCTAACTCCATTCTACCCTCAAAAGGTCTGGGTTTGGCCTAGTAACTCAATGAATGTTAGTGGTTTAAAAAGAAAAAAAAAAGTCTTCCTCTGAAAAAGAACCGAAAACGAAGGGACAACACGGAGAAGATCCTTCCCGAGTTGCTGCTGCTACTCGGATGGCACAGACTGCCTCACACGTCCTGAGCCCCAACGGCAAACAGCGGCGGGAGGTTGGCTCTGGCATAGGAAAAGAAGGTAACAGGTAAAGGCCGTTAGCTGTTTCCAGGCCCGAGGCAATATTTTCGGCCATGCCTAAAGACAGCCCTGTTGAACCCACCAAATCTAGATAGGAAACAAGTAAGAGTTTTGACATATAAAAAGACTGCCTATATGTTTTAAGTTTGGAAATACAGATGTAATGGTTTGCTACAATGACTTCCATATTATGCCAGGTAATAAATACTTCATTGGTTTTTTATGGACACCATGGGAATGGCAAACTCCCTTCTCATTCTCTTGACATCTTCATTGAACTGCAGTTCCTTCACCTCATTTCTTGGATGTTTTGGACAGCTTTTTCTGTAACACATGATCATTTTCTTATGAAATAGTCTTTGCGTCTGTTATCTCCTGGGATATTCTGCTCTTACCATTCATTTGATAGCACTTTTCCTAACCTCTGCAAATCCAGAAAATTCTGCCAATTGCATGAAGAGCAGTAGATGGGCATAACAGGATAGATGACTGGTTTTCAATATGTTCAATACTGCTCACGAATTAGCAGGTTACTAATGAATAACAGCATAATTACAACAAAATAGTTAGCAGGAGAAACATTTCTATTTAGAGTAATCAATACTAAGAAACATCAATGATTGGCAGAAACAAGCCAAAACTTGATGGATCATCAGGCATGTTCTAGCAGCTGCAACTCATGCAATATTGTCCCCAAAAGTTGGTAAAATCTTTGCATGAATAAGGAAGGAGGGGAAAAAAAAGTTAAACCTCTAAGGAACAACACGCCTCCAACAACACACCTGCAACATCTAGCAATGACAGTAACAGCCATGCCATTAAAGGATCAAGCCTTAATACTATCAGAAAAGATTCAGAAGAATATCATTTTCAAAAGAGAGAATTTTGGCAAATCTGCAGCCATCTGTTTGAATAAGAACTGGTCAAGTCTGGTACAAAACAAATGAGAAATAAGGGATAGTTCACCTTTAAAATCAAAAATGAAATGTTTAGTCAGTTCTAAAATAACCGGACAAAGCTTGGAATAGAGTTCATTAATAGTAACACAGACTGCTCCATTTACTGTAACAAAGATTATGTGGCAGTAGCCTATTCTGTTTGTGATATAGCAGCATAGACAAGCCAGATGTAACTGCCAAGATCTCATGAAAAGTTTATGATCTTCAATTCCTACATTTTTCCAGATCTACTGAAGAAAAGTTTTCAGTATGCAAATGAAACTTGGTTTCCATTTTTTTTTTGTCCAACTTCGCCAATTTATTTTTAATAGGCATTTGAGAGGTCAACTTTGGCTTATTTTTGCCAGAGGTTTTTTTTCTTGGAACTTGAGAATCATTGATTCATAGATTTCTAAGTCAGAAGGGATCATTAGAACACCTAGTCTGAAATCAATGCAGTAATGGCTGTGGAATGCTCCTTATTATTCTCAAATTCAACTGGTATTTGCTTACAGCACATTTTGCGTTATACAAAAATGCAGCAGTTTCAAGCCAGAAACCTCAGGAGGTAAAGCCACAATTAAAATTTGCATGCAGTATGAAGTTTAAATTGTCTGGCTTAGGGTTTTCTTGAAAACTGCCTGCCATTATCGTACTCATAAATCATAATCATGTCATATCTTGATATTCCTTTTGATAAACTAATGAGATTGCAGTATTTGAAAAATAAGTGTTTTAAAAGTCACCCTCCCCCCCCAAAAACCTACGCCAAACATGCAGCTTTCTAGCAGAAAAAGTTACCTAATTTGTAACTATCTGGACTTAGCTACATAATGCTGCAAAACATTCCAGCTCTGCATGAACTCATCAACTGCAAGGTTAACCACAGGTAACTGAACTCTAATTCCTAAGTCCACTGAATAGTAATGGAGGTTTCTAGTGATTTTTACTCATTTGAGAGTATTGCCTGTACAGTTGAAAGATTTGGAGGCATTCAGTCCATGTGTCCTCTTACCCTGCTTTCTGAGCTAGGCCACCAATAGAACGAAGATATGCAAGCCTTTCCCTGGCGCAAAGGAAAAAGGAATGAGTGCAGTCAGTGTGGAGCAGGAGGAAATATCGGGGTACTGCCTCTTATTTAATTGCCAAGATTAAATGTCAAAGTTTTAATACACTGGTATTACTTAAAAGCCTGAGAAGTCATCACAAGGATGAATAACTGCCACCATGAGAGACACTGTGAGGATGGACACCTCAGAGACCCAGAGACCCAGATAAGGACACAAAAAAAACACTTGAAAAAAAATACACTGCAAATTTATTGTTAACCTGCCAGGACTAAAGCAGAACTGCATTCTGAACTGCTGGATGTTCAGAGTAGACGCACTGTACCTCCACCAACGCTCCTCCTCTCGGCAGCTGCTAAAGCCTCACAACCCAACAGCTGTTACTCACTCACTGCCCAGTTGCCTAATCCGTTCATATTTCTCTGACAAATGATTTGGCTATGCTCAGGGTCGGGAGCCTCCTGCAAACCCCATCTGCCTCCTCCCTTACTCTCTGTGATTCTGCCTTACCAAATGCCCAGCGGAAAACCCACCAGCCACTTAAGCGTGAAAAATATCCACCCAGCAGCAGCACTAAATCTTCCTGTTCTAACCCAGCAGTCAAGATCATCAGTGTTCAACATCATGCGCCTTGAATCCAGCGCAAGTTCTAAGGAGTAATAGACAGTCCATCATCATCACACACCCAGACTCCCCAAATCCCACATTCTGCAAACATGATGTCATTCAAGTGGTGACACTCTCTTGCCCACAAGGAATCGTAGCTGCTTTGATTCCTCTCCAACATACCCCTTTTAACTGAAGCTGTACCCTGGGTCAGGAGCAAAGAGTTGTTAAAGAAATAAAATACCTGCCAATATGTTTGACAGAAGAAAATGTCAAAACAAACCATAAGCACAAGACTACACCCTGGCATTTTTGTTGACTACACGTCATATAGGATCATATCGGATATGCTCATTTCAGAACCCTGCCTTTTTTATTTTGTTACTCATTTTTTAAAAGCAAGAAGCAGCACAAGTCTCAGTAGAAATTTTTCAGGTTGGAGAGATTATATCTTCTCACCAGTAATTTTAGGCATGTAGGGCAAACTCAGGATAAGAGTATTAATCCGTTGTTATCCAATCCAGAGAAAATTTTCCTAGATGTTATTATCAAAAATCCTATCAAATTAGATTTAGCTAATTTTTGTGTTTAACTGGCACATACCAAGTATTCAAAACTTAATTCTGCATTTTTATTAAAAAGTATTAAAAAGGAGAGGAAACACTACATTAAACACTACACAACTTCATAAAATTCTCCAAAAAACATAGGCACACATATTTCTCAATGCTATTGCCAATTAAAAAGAATTTTTTTCTTCTGTAGTAATGAGCTGCTATGCTCTTCTTTATGTGCAATTGAATTTATACAATAAAACTTTTAGAAGATTTTCTATTATCTACCCTGAGAACAGGGTAGAGAGCAAGAATGGATAGAGTTACATACCTTCCAAAATATCCACACATAAACACACACAAAGCCAGATGAGAGAGCAGCACATACTTTTATCAGAAATCTGTCATGCGTGTACAGAATACAATGGGGACTCAAGTGTCAAATCTCACAGTGGTGGACTTCATCAAAGAAAGAATTACAGCTTTGTATCTTCTTTGAATAGTAGTCCAGAATTTTCTTCAAAGCTTTCAGTGAAATCCACTTCTAACAACACCCTAAGTCACCTCTAATCCTTTAAAGTCAGAACCAAAAAAGATGCCATTTTAGAGATTCACCTTTATTAACACAACCGAATTTTAACACAACTTCCTCAGAACCTAAGCAATGATGAGATCTAACAAGTCAAAGTTTTTTCATTAAGAGGAGGATATCTCAAGGCTTAACCTTGAAGACAATACACAAAATGGATCTCCTACTGCAAATATATTGCTTCTCCAGAAAAACAAACAAAAACTGATGTCACAGTATCACATAGGTGATTGGTAACACCTTGCTACCACAGGAAAAAAAAAAAAAATCTGTGATAGGATAAAGAGATTTGCCCTTAATGTAGGATAAGCCTGTCTGAACAAGGGAAGAACATTTCCACTTGTGAATTAGAGGTATTTAGTGAAATTCTCGTTATAAATATGACTGCAAAATTTCATAACAATACATTCTCTCTATCAAAGAGTTGCATTCCTTTTTACTTCTCCTCTACTCCAAACTCAATCTGGGATCTCAAAGTCAACCTGAATTGCTCAGAAGTTTGTCATCACCACAAATACAGCTTCATATGTTAAATAATGCTTATTATACTTAGTTAAAGACACAATACTCAACCTCATCCTTATTGACATGTCAAACCAACTGCTTTCAATGGATCTTCATAGGCGCAACTGCCTATTCGGGTCAGTAAATAATCTGACAGACACATAAACAGAAATGTTACAAACTTTTCATGAACTGTAGTAAAATATAGTATAAATGTAAAGTTCATCACTACCAAGATATGACACTGAATTAATGCTAGGCACAATGCTTTTCATTACATATCTGACTACTCAAGATCTTCCCCAAGGTAAGAGCTGCACCAAGACAGGACACCCAGTACACGGAGATTAGGGCACTCGCCTGCCATATGGCAGCTCAGGATTCACATTTCAGTTCTGTCTGCAGACAAAGAGCTTCGAACTCAGTCTCTCACCGATTACATACATTCCAACTTTACTTTTTAAATGAGGTTTATCATAAATGAAACGTGAAATATATTTACGTTAAAGGTTATTGACCCAGCATGGCATAATCCCAGATCTCATTATTAAATGAATGGAAGCTCTCAGAATTAAACAGGTTTCGCATAGCAATGAAAAATCCTAAGCATTAAGACTATATATTGAAAAGATCTTTAAAAGCAAAATTTATTTCGGAATTTAGAAAAACTAAAGCAAGTCACTGATGGTCACTAGGTCTCAGATGAATAGCAACCTCAAGGAATCGAAGTGTGTCATATATTCTGAAAACACCGACAGGCCAAGTTAAGTAAAAGAGCAAGTGTTAACTACACAACATTTTCCCACTCATCACCCAAGCCTTCCTGAGCAAAGAAAGCTTATATATACCAAAAGACTGGATGTGTTTATCCTAGACTATTTCTAGTACCTTTACATGTCACCACTGGATGATATTGCAGTAGAGGTTCAGCTACAGAGTGCAGATCAGTTCAAAATCAGAAACTCAGTGAAGCGGCCCCCATCAGCCTTCTTGCCTTGGTGGCGTTTCTGAACAGTCCAGGTTGCACAAGCAATTCTTACCTGTCAGAGCTTACAACGCAGACAGCATTAGCTAAGCTAGTGACAAATTGAATTTTGAGGAAAGTAAGTATTTAGAAGATAAGAAGTGTGAGAAATTCATTTTTGGTTTAAAACTTAAGCCTGTGATGGATTGAAAAGGCATCAAAATTTATATTTTGGATCTATACTAATATTTAAATAAGCTAATAGTGAATAATCTGGCTAAATACTGGAATTAGTCAGGTTTTCTTGTTGCGATGCTTTGTTTATATTCACTGCGCTAAGCTGTTTTACAAATATGCTGAAGCTCCTGTTCTGAACTGCTTTAACAACATAGGAACTATTGATTTTTGCACCCAATTGCAAGCTCTGAAAATCCTTTTTCCCCCTGAACGAAGAGAAAGATGAGGGCTCTTCCACCCGTGGGGAATGAGAACCTTTGTGACTGCAAAATAGCTGGGTTTGTTTTCCTCCTGAGGGAGGAAAACAAGCAAAAAAGAGGCCATATAGATATCCTTCAATATGCAATGCTTAAATGGAGAGTCTATAGCAACATGAACTGCTCTCTATAGCCAGTTTGTTTGTCTCTCAGACACAGGAGCCCAGGGAGACGGCTGCATTATTCGCCGGATGTTGCTGTGACTGCAAGATAAATACTGCATTCTTCTTTTTATCACTGAAGTGCCTCTCAGATAAACAGTCTGACCTGAAGTGAAGCCCTTTGCTGTTTAGAAACAAAACCAAAAGGGATCTATTTTCCCAACAAAAGCAGGCCCGAGCAGAGAAGTGGCTTTGGATCCGACATTTAAGAGTATCTTTTGATACGATCCCAACCAGAATTACACAAGCCAGAGAAAAAAAGCAGCTCGGTGCCCACTAAAGAAGCTACGAGGCACAGAAACAAAAATGGAGCACGGCTGGAATTTGCAAGACGTCTGCTCTCAGGTTTTGCAAAAATCAAAGTCCATGGTGAGCGCTGGCCAGGAAGCATCTGGCCTGCAGTGCCATGGAGATGCACCAGTTCGGGACGACAGCTCTCCAGTGCAAATGGCCACTGAGCAGCCCTGGTGCTGAACCAGCATTTTAGGAGGAAAGCAGTTCGGACCAATTCCCAGCTTCACCTCTGAAAGACTAACAGATAGAAATCCCCTTGCCCAGAAGAATGAAAGAGCAAGGGAACAAGTTACACTCCTCTATTGGATTCAATACACATTTAACTGAGCTACATCCTAGGCTTTTCAGATAGCTGTATCATACAACAAACATGCAATTATGAACCCGTTGTCTCCAATAATCCAAAAAAAAAAAAAAAGGCAACAGAGTGCTTTACCTGATGTTTATTACACTAAGTCAGAGCTCCCCAGGCGCCTGCTGCATTCCCCCAATACCAAGCTCAGATACTTGCTCTTATACCTCAAATAATGGAAACCTCACATTCTCCCTTGGCTACCTGTTCAAAAACGTCTCCATCCTTACTGTTGAAAGGATTTTTTCCAGATGTATAACCTAAATCTTCCTTGCTGTAATTCAAGCCTGCTTCTACTTGCTCTCCCTGTGAAAGACCATGAATTTATTCTCTACCTCTTTGCAACAGCCTTTTATGTATTTGAAAGCTGTTATCATGACTTGCCTTAGTCTTATCTTTCCTGTATTCAAATACTCCAGTTCTTTCAACCTTTTCTTGTCAGTCACGTTTTACAGACCTCTGAGCATTCTCATCACTCTTCTCTGAACTCTCTTTAATTGGTCCATATCCCTTTTGAGATAAACCACCCCAAAATGGACATACTACTCTGTCTGAGACCTTACTAGCCTCAAGGAGACTGCAGAATTTCTCCTGATATATAACACAATGTTCCTTTCACAAACTCCAGATGGTGTTTGACATCACTGATATGATATTGTTTACCCAAGTTCAAGCTGAGATTGACTATTAACCCACATTTTTTTTCCTGTATTGCTTATGCCTAACAAGTCATTACCCACCCTGTGTTTGTACAGTTAATTATTCCTGTCTGAATATAGAATGTTGTCTGTCCTTCCTAAGCAGCAGCCTGTTTATTTCTGAAAAACTATGACAAAAATAAAATGGAGTGACTAGAATGATTTTATAGTCATAGAATTTAACCTTGCCTTCCAAAGATCGTCATACATGTTCCGATGTTGTCACCTGAAAATTGAATGAGCATAGTTCCTATCCTTCATCCAAAGTATTTAAAGAAAATCTAGCATAATAACTGGACTGAAGTCAGGTTCCCGAAGAGTCCCATTTGATATATCTGTCCACTTTGACAGATTTTCTAATGTATATGTATAGAGACATCTACTACTTCTCCTCTATCCACCAGAACTGTTAAGCTGTCAGAAAAGAGAATTAAACTCATATGACACAGTTTTCTTGATTAATCTTAATTTCTTGATTTGTTACAGATCCTTGTAATCTTCTGGCTGCTTACAAAAAATTTTTTTTATTATTTGTTCCAAAGCTTTTCTGAAAAATGAGTTAAATACGTAGTCTTGTAACTCCAGGATTCTTCCTCCTTCCCTTGTTTTAAAGATGATATTATGTTTGCCCTTTCCACCCAGGCTTTGCTGAATAAAGCTTTGCCAAGCTTTGCTTGCTTGGCAACTAAGGCCAACCACTTTCCAAAAAACTATAATGTTTTCTATGTGCCCTAAGAGCCTCAGTCTGGTAGATGCTCTCGAAGTACCTCTAACACATACCATTCATATAAAATCCTGCAGAAACTGCAGTTGCGATGGAGTAGGAGATCGAAGTTCAACTTCTTTCTCTATCTCAAAGGGTTCAAATTCATGTATCCTATCGAAGTAGCTGCAACTGTCAGGTTGCCTTTGGGGAGGGAGGGAGCGGGGAGGAAGGCTCCCCGCCTCTCCCACTGCATCCGCAGGGCTCATCTGAAATGAAGCCAAGCTCCCTTCGGCCAGGCACAGACCCAGAGCCCGCAGCGGTCTGTGCAACCCTGCGGGTACAGCTCTCACATAACAGGGCTTCCAAGGCCTTGCATCCCTGCTTCCAACCGCTCTTGCATTTTATATTAAAAAGTCTTTGCTTAATATAGAAGCAGAGTTATATGGATTCAAACCATTTTTGCGCTTTCTCTCCCCCCTCATCACCTTTCTCTCGCGTCTCATCCCCTGCGACAGCCCAGTTTCAGCAGGAGTGCAGAGTCAGAGCACTGCAGTGCTGAACAGAGCACCGAAGTGGGCTCTCCAATTTCCTGGGCAAACATTCTACTAACAACATAGAAGTTCACTGTCTTCAGAAAATGCCTCCAAACTACAGTTAGAAGACCACTGTTTGATTTAGGACTTATTTTCCTCACCATTTTCTTACTCAACTGTCCAAAAGAACTGAAAAGCGAACATGTAATTTCAACAGCTCTCCTGCCCAGCACACTCTATATTTCACTTGAAACACATTGCTCTTCCTATTTCCCTGTTCTTCTTGTTGTGCACCTACCAGCCTTACGGCCTCTACTCCAAGGAAAAGGAACCTAATACTTGGTGCTAGAGCTTGGTTCTTAAGGAACGTGCATCCTTTCTAGGCCTGGCCCTATTCCCACTCAGAAGGCTGCTACAACAGCTACAGAAGTGTTACTTCAAATGAGCGGAAAAAGAAAGCCTCAAGTGTCTGGTTAACTGGTTATTATAGTATACTCTTACACTGAATTCAATAAATACAAATACTGCAATATATGGTAGCTTGTTTAATTGCTTTCTTAGCAATCCTGCTATTATGATGTGTTTCACAATTAATGACAGTTCATTCATTTACAGTTATGGAGACCAGGTATTTATAGGGTCCTCAAAGTCAGAGAGTTCTTCCTATAGAGTGGGTATCTGATAGAGTTTCACACACATGCTATGTGGTCCTTTGATATTATTATAGTTGACAGTTTTGTTTTGTTTTTGTTTTTTTAAATAAAAGAAAACTTACCCTACGTGCCTAAAAATATTGCTACAGGAATGCTTACTTATTCCTTAGATAAACCTCAGGAACAAAAACTATATTATTTTCCTAATGGGCTTTACATACTTGAAAATACCTGATTCAATACACCCATACACACAAAGAAATGATCATGTTCAACAAGCAAAGCCTGAACATTAAAAAAATTCATATATTGTGAGTTACAAAGCATCAATAATTAGTTACCAAAGATGCTTACAAAATATACCAGTAATTAGTAATACAGATGGTCACAGAATCATATTATGAGGAGATATCTATGGGTGTTCCACCTCATATACTGCTGAGATTTAGAAGCAATGGAAACGAATACAAAGAAAGTAATAAGAATTCCCTTCAGACTTTGGTTTAGCCCTGAGTGGCCTCCACTGTCACTTGACCTGATCAATTGGCTGTTAGTGTTAATGAAAGGTTATCTTGGTTTATACTTGCTGTACGTTTGCATGCTTATTCAAACTGTACCACAGTAGAAACCGTCAGCACCTTTGAACCAAGAAGCTGACAAGCTTCTCCGAAGTGGCCACATATGCATGAGATATAATTGGCCTGGATTTAGAAACTGCATAGCTAAATATAAGTTCTTCAGGCTGTTTTATCTATTTCTCTTTGAAGTCTATTCTAAAAACCTTTAGTTTCAATTTAATCAAAATAAATACAAGTTTTCTCTTAAATTAATGGCTTAAATTGCAAACATCTTCAACACATGACCAAAGTGAGCAATGTCACAGAAGTGCGCTTTTCTTTAAATATCACACAAAAGCAAACACTTCTCAGTGCAGGGAGAAAGGCCCAAAACTGAGCTCAAAGTTGTCTCCATGGGCGAAGGTACTACATCTATTCTGCAGAAAACAGTAATGCATATATGGCAATATAGGCACGTTCTGTCCTCTGCTTTGCCACAGCTCCTTGAAAATGCTGAATTTAATACCTTTTCATTAATAAAGCACAGTTCTTTGGGGGAAAAAAAAAAAATCTTGGACAAGCTTAAGTATCAATCAGTAAAGCCAGCAAATCACAATGTATGTCCCGTCTAACGCCACACAGCACAGTTAGAGCCCCAGCTGAAAGGATGGGAGTAGTCCCATTTAACCCAAGGGAACTGCTAACAAAGTTGATGTTGAGCTGATGATTAGGTGCTATTGTTGAACTTGGGCCTTAGTCTCTCCAAATACCGTGAAAATAAATCAGGTTGCATAAGTAGCTCTTGCCTGCCTTAAAGTATTAGAGTAGACCCTGACCAAGTGGTTTTGTAACTAATTTTCTCACTACAGTCTTTAATATAAAGGCATCTGAAAGAGCAGAGCAATCTAATTTTTCTGTAAGTTTTAAGCAAACATCTGCAAGACCCACAACCACTTTATATTCAAACAGAACTGCAGATGCACACAACGATACAAGAGAAGCTTTCCACTAGAGGACCTTACACTCTTATCTAACAGAAAAGCTACACACAAGAGGTCGGCTACAAGAGGTTATACAGTGCTAATTCCAGCTTTCACTAAATGGGAAAAATCGTTGACTTTATTGAATCCAGTAACCCACTGGAGGTCAACAAAATGTCTCTGGTATAAATGATGAGTACCTGTGAGCAGATATAACCGTTACACTTTCCTAAACTTGCCCAGAACAATTAGCATAGCAGTCCTTTTCTTTTAAAAGGATGGTTTAAATTGCTGTGGCCTTGATCTCCTCCTCACTGGGGAGGAAACTTCTCCTCTTCCATTCGAGCCCGCAGGTACTGAACTACCTTTTTCCCCCACATGGTCTAACTG
Organism: Apteryx mantelli; assembly: GCF_036417845.1. Classification (NCBI taxonomy): domain Eukaryota; kingdom Metazoa; phylum Chordata; class Aves; order Apterygiformes; family Apterygidae; genus Apteryx; species Apteryx mantelli. Next base: position 75,060,712 of record NC_089982.1, on the reverse strand, counting down.
GTCTAGCTAACCCCTGAGCAACCATGCTCCCCTTTGAAGTTGGCTGCTTCTGTTTCAGACAGAAAGGCCCAAAAGGCTGTCTGTTTCTTCCCAACTCTATAGTCAGGGCAACAAAAAACATCCCCAGATATACTCTTTTTCATCAAGCACCTACACACCCCAGTGAGAACAGGAAAGTACAGCTGTTTCACAGAGTTATTTCGTAAACTCAGTGCACACACAACTTACCATTTAAGGCTGATCATTTAAGATATTAAATCAACCACCAATATATTCCTGCTATCTCCTTCGTAAGTCTCAGACTAAGCAGAAGCCTTCTGGTTGTTCTACACCCTCCCTAGGCTAAGTCTATAGGTTTACAAGGGCCACCAAGCTACGGCGTTACGTTCGAAGAATTCTTATTTCCATACCTGGGCCACGGCAATTCTGTAGCTTAGTTCTTTTAACCATCAATGCAAAAACTACCAAGGTAGTTCATCAATCAGTTGAATAGTGAATCAGTTTATGAAAATGAACATGCATGCAAAAAAAAGTCAAGCACAACACAGGCATTCTGACAGCTGGATAAATAGGGCTAATTTGCAGCTGTTTTTCCCTGCAAGGAAATTAGAATAACCCAGACTTCACCATACCTTAAAGAATCAGTTCATCTAACAATACAAGTTTTACACTATCTTGTACATGTATCAAAGGAAAAAAAAACCTACAGTGTGATTAACCAAAAATGTTTCCTTTCTTCTTGTTATGAATAAAGTTGAAAATGTTACAATATATTCAAATGCTGGGATCTATCAAAAAGTCCTTGCTGGAAGAGGCTTGACTTTTAGGGGACATAAATCCACAGAGAACTGACTTAGTAATGTTTTATTAAAAATTAATTCATGCCAAGAGCACATTCAATGTTCATCGTATTAAAGAAAATACAATGATTTCGGTGAAGATAAAACAATTTTACTAAGAAAAAGATGGTAAAAACAGATATTAATGGGATTAATATTAAAATGCATTGACTAGAAACACAAATTAAATGTTAACATGGTAACTGACCAGCAAATTTATGTGAAAAATACTCCTTATAGTTGCAAAGTAAAGCAAATTTTGGAAACGTTTATTTTGCTAAGATTTCATTTAAACATAATTTTGAAATACTGAAATACAGTGAAAAGGAACTGTTCATCAATACTTTACTTAAGCCCACAGTGTTCCCAGACTTAACAGAATTTCTTTGATGAGGTTAATATAATGTTATTAGGGCAATTGGGATCGAATTCCAGTCCCTTCATATTTCTCTCATGAATACAAGTAAATAATTTTCTTAATGTAACAATAGCTTCATAGAGGAGGGTTTGAGGATAGACTTTGACAAGCTGTGAGGCCCTCGGATATAATTAACATATATACATACACAAATACAGTGATGTTAATATACTTCTATCAGAAGCAGTCCATGGTATAAAGACAAAAAAGAAAAAGTAGATAACATCTTTTTTAAGAACAACATTCAAGTGTAATGCCAAACTATTTTTAACAAGAATATTTGCTTTCTCATTGTCACACAGAAATGAAAATTGCCCCATTACAGAACTTCTATTCTGTTATTTTCAAATGATCAAGTAACATATATTTTCCCCACTTAAATGGTAAAATATCACTTAGTACAAGAAAGGCGTATGGCCGTGGGGAACTACCAGCTGCAGTGTTGAAATTGGAGGCTTTAGGCAATAGTGATGTAAAATAGCTTTGAAGTTTTATGTAAAAGATTTGCAAACTTTATGTAAATTTTTGAAAACAGGAATTATTTCCCTTTTTATTTGAATGGACTCTTTCACCCAGATGATTAGACAAAAACATCACATCTTAACTGCTAAAATGGATACTGCATATCAGGGTTTTTTTAAATGCAGTCATCAAAAAAAAAAATTGCAAACTTAATGATCTGTCAGGCTTTTTATTCAACCTCAATTTATTTTAAACTTCAACAAAACAGTGGTATTCTCTATCTTGTTGTAACATTATTACATTTTCCATGTACCTCTCCCTATTAAGTTGCACTATAACTTTTTTCCCTGATCTTTTTCTTCACATTTTTCCCCCAAGTACTTAAAGTACTTCTCAGGTTTGCGTCATCTATGGGTTTAATACACACATTCTTGATGCATGCTTCCTTTTGACAGTAAAACGTTAATAACACTCTTCTATTATAGTTTTTTGAACAGTTTTCTATCCACCTACAAGAATTTCTTCCACTAAAGTCAGAATATATGACATCTACTGCCTGTACTTTACCCATAAGGCCTGTTATTTTGTGAGAGATGAACATTAAATTGGTTTGACACATTTTGTTCTTGGCAAATGTATGTTTACCATCCCTCACCACCTTTATTTTTCCAGGGGCTTACAGGTACTTTTAGTGACTTCTTCCAGTATTTTTCCAGGAATTGAAGTGATGTGTGTAATAATCTCAATGAATTGCTAGAGTCCTTGGTAAAATGGAAATAACAGTTATAAATTTAAAGTGAAGAACATTTTTAAATGGTTACTTGACTCAATCTATGTGCAATGTAAAATAGCTAGGGGGTCTCAACCTCATCAACCATTATTTTTTTTCCTCCCCCCTATGAATACAGTTGTAACATTATTCACATATTTCATATGTTTAATAATAATAAAAACATAACCCTTGAAATCCTACTCAAGAAATAAATATTTTCAGCAACACAAGTTTCAGTCGCAGTCAAATTTTTATTGAACTTTTTAATGGTGTAATTTTACTGAGCTCTAAATTATTATGATTTTTACTAAACTCAAGATGGTCTTTGAAAATACTATTACCAAAGACATGTATGTCAGATTATGTGCATATTTTCTTTCTGAATGCAGACCAAACAGCTGTTATCACACAGTGGCTTTGAACAATATATAGTTCAGGTGATATTAAAAAAAAAAAGTATCAGTTGTAATCGACTATGTTCACCTCACCTTATTTACATAATCTATAAAAAAAGCTATGCTATTGATAGCAGAATTGTGTTATTCTGAAATATACTTATTAACTAATAAGTGACTAACTGCATCACTAGCAGGAACAGACAAGTTTCATTTCCTGCTTTAGGACTCCCTTAGTCAGCGAGCCATTGAACTGCATGCTTAACAGAGCATATGCTTAAGAATGGAACTTAAACACATCCTTTACTTAGATTTACAGCAAGGCCCTTCTAGTAACAGAAGACGTAAGAGTAACATGATCATCACTTCTCTAGGTGAAGAAATAAATAAGTAAATAAAACTTGGGAGAACCTGTACTAGTTAAATTGTTTACTAAAAATGGCAAGTTTTAATAGTATTAAAATGGCATGGCTACATATTGCCAACTGATATTTTACTTACTCTTCAATGCTTACAGTGAGCAGGAAAAAAGATTGTGAATATGATATTTCAGCTTACCTAAGTAACTTTTTTTATGTATACAGAAATTTGACGTTTTCAGTTGACCATGACTTACTTAAGCATATGAAATATCAACACAATAACCAAAAATTAAAAGTGGCCATCTTCAGTGCAAAGTTGGGGACAAGAGATTATAATTCTAATGGAAATATCCCAACTCATAACTAAACTGTGTGTCCCAGGCTAAGCACATTAGGAGTACACATATTCCTTTTCATGGTAACAGGGTTTGATCCTGCGACGGGACCATAGGGTTGCGTCCAAATTCCTGCCACATTCTGAAGCGAAGGCACCTGAGAATGGGTCGAGCAATGCCTCTGCCTGAGGTCTGGTTTCCACACCAGCAGGTAGGACTCGCACCTAAAACCACGTCCAATAGCGCGTGGCAATAACTGCCTACATAGTGTCATATAGCTTACCATATATGACCATGAATGGAAGATGTGGGTTCTGTGTCTTCCCTCTGGTAGAAGAAACTCAAATCTAACCATTGTGCACCTGAGAGGCATGACTTCATCCACCTAATTTTAGGTGCTTACCTAAATTTGGAAAAAATTTATGCTGGATCTCTATGGTCAACAGAGGAAGTGCAGCCCAAGAACAACTTTGACTGTAAACATGATCCATGGAAAATTACATTTCGCTTTTCATTCACTATTGAGGTAAGAGCCTGGGCTCCTTTTAACATTTCAGTTAAGTGTCTGAAATTTGGTGGGAGGAATACAAGCCAGAGTGCCTGTCCACCACGCTACAGGAGAGCCTGGTGGAAGGTGCATCTCACTCCTCCTGTACACAGCCATGAAGATACCTGGAGACAGAGGGAGATCTGCACCTATGGCTCCATACTCAGGGTACTCAGTGGGAAAGGTGAGAAAAGGGGTTATGCTCTCTGCACAGTTTATGCATAGTACCTTACACACCATATGAAAAACAGACATAATCCCAGCAGAAGGGCTCAGTACTCAGTCTAAACCCCTGAACATTAAAACACGGAGCAGCTTGCAAAGATGATATAGTTGCACCACAGTTCTGTTAAGTATTTGTGACTGAGGTGCATGAACCAGAACAGAGTGAAACAATTATACTGCATCTCTTGCTTTAGATTATAGGATAAAGAAATTATCTCTGTCTCACACTTTGTATAGTAGTCTGCCAAATGTTTCATTTTTGGAATACCGTTTGTCCAATGAAAAAATAGAAAACCATTAAGTAAGCGTACTCATTTCAAGGCTGCAAATGCTAAATGCATATTTTTCTGGGAATTGTTACACTAAGTGCCACAGATCATCCTCATCTGTTTCCAGCTGTGGTCTAATGTTTCAGAGGAATGCATGAAACCTCATGCACCTGGGGATTAGGAGATTTCTTTTACTGCAGCTGATCAGCTTGTAAACCCAAAGCTTGACAATTTACATCATTTGTACTTTTTCTTAACAAGAATACATGATGGTTTCACATTCACTAAATTTAACTATATTCATTTTTTAATTTAAAAAATTGTTCATTTTATTTTTAGATTACTAGTTAGAAATGACGCTGGGGGGGGTGGTGACACAGGAAGAGTCTTGCAAAATGAGTCTAGTATTGCTGCTGATATGGATTCCCTCTTGAGTCTATTTAAAAGGTTACGTTTCTATACTGAAACTAGAGAGTACCACAATAATGTTAGAGTTTTAACAGAGCTTGGAAAGATTTAAATGCCTAAAATTAAAAAAAAAAAAAAAGACGAAATATTGTACCAATGTACTGGCATATGCTTTCTCATCATTCTTAATGGAAACAGGGTGAAGTCTTGCCTTACTGAAGCTGATGGCAAAACTCTTTTTATGAGAAAAATGTTAAGGCGTTAAATAAAAGAAAAAAAAGATACTTTTCTCTGAGCGTGGTGCCCACCATTGGAATGTCATGTTGAAATGAAGTTATGCAGAAACAAACTGGGACGTGTTAGAGTTAAATGCAGTCCTAAGAAAACACAAAAGGACCTGGAATGTTAATGAACCAAAGAGCAAAGTTAGAATGCAGAATTAATTTGCAGCCAAGAGAAGCTTGAAATTTGCTATTAGATTCTGCTACTTGTTTATTGTGGTTTGTGTTTAGTTTTGAGGCTTTCTTCCTTTCTTTTTTTCTCCCCCCCTCACTCTGTTAGGATTTAGTATCACAGAGTAAAAGAAGCTTAGATACATGAACTACACAAATGACCAGGGAGCAGGAGGCTTTCAGATTGCTGTTTCTTGGCCAACTGAAGTTGATTATACTCCTAACCCTTTGGTAATAAATAAATAAATAGTAAAGGCAAAGCCCATTAAGATACTAAAAAAAAAATCAAAAAGCACAGGGTAGATATGATGAACAACAAAGAAGCTCTACCTAGTACCAGGCACAACAATGCACTTGTCCACAATTCCTCACAAAACTAATTTTTCGTCACATTTTTCAAGGTTAGCACAATAATATAGACAGCAATACCAGCCCTGCATATTTTATGCTTCTGTATGGCTTCACTTGCCAAGCATTATATGAAAGTACCTGTCTCATTTTTTCAGTGGCACTACTGGACTACTCGCTCATCCACAGCTAGCTAGTTGCTAGACTATATGCTCATTTATTCACCCTTTCTTAGCAGTATCAGCACTAATCCCCCTTGTGAGCCATCCCATTCTTTCACACACGCTCATTCCATGCCCATAAGGTATTGGTGACTCCAAATTCAAAAATATATGACCAGTTACTGCAGAACCTTCGTGGCCCTTGGAAGCATCAGTAACAAACATTGTACCCCTCTGCCTCTGTGTCTTGTCCTGCAACTAGATAACACCCTCTCGTAGACTCACTGCATTGGGATAGGTCTTCTTGCCGGGTAAATAATTTGCAGGTCTTAAACATGATGAAATGCTGCCCTCAAGCCTCACCACTGCAATGTCCTGAAGGTTTTCCCTGCGATGTCCCTAGGGTTGCTATCTGCTCTCCACGAGGAGCTGCGCTGCACACCGTGTCGGCAGCTGGCATCCCGTGCAAACGCTGCCCTGGGTGCAGCTCACCAGCGCTGTTGCGGCAGCCCGACAGCCACCGACTGGTTCTGCCAGATACGCAGATCTATTTGCTTTACTTTGGGACTGTAAGGTCTCCAGGAAGACAGTGTCTTCATCTTGTGTCTTATCCGTTACTGGACATGCTTTGATGTCTTTGCCAATGCGTGCAGCCAGACTGTCTGAAGCTTCACAACCTACCAAACTTAGCTTTTCATCTCCACTCTCAATTATTTTAATTCACAGTGTAAATGGTTGCTGTCAAAGGCGGCTCACATTTAATTTAACAGAATCCCCAAAAGAAAGATATAGGCCTTAGTTTATATGGGTTGCTCACATGAGTGAGTACATTAATGGTACCTGACAATACAATTCAGTCCTGCTGTTCACTCATATTGATAGGCAACGACAGGAAGACAAATGAACTAAAAAAAAAAAAACAAAAAAAACAAACTTGGAGACTGACCTCAGTGTGGAGAACTGAGCTGACATTCAGACCAGTGAAAAAGATCTGGCAGTGAAAGAAAACCCTTCATAAACTCCTCCAGACTATAGATACTCTTGATATCACCAATGGATGCTGCTTTACATTAGTTGCAGAGAACTGTACAACAATTATGAGGTGAAGAAGAGAAGCTAAGAATGGAAGCAGAATAATTTAAAGAATTTTTCATAATGAGTTCTCCATATTTTAATGTATTTTTCCAAGAATAAATACCAGAAAAGTGTTGGCAACTTCTCCTTTCAGCTAAATATTTTAAGTAACGCCTATTGCTTTTGGAACAGAAACGAAATAATGGGAAACTTAAGTCCTGTGCTGGGGCCTCCTTTATCTGTAGACTTTTATTGAATTTCCATGTTTGCAAACAATAAATAATATTAATAATAAAACTGAGCATTTTTACAGCTGTTTTCATCCATGAACTCTGGGGTACGCTTTAGTACATTTCACTAACTGCAGCCAATAATTTTGCCCTGTTGACTGGGGTGGAAAGCTCAATGCAAGCGTAGCCCATTAAAAGGGAAATGAGAAGAAAGATCGTCTGGTGGTTAGTGCCTGTGCCTGGGAGTAATAATTCTTCGGGTTTATTTCCAGCCCTGCCATTGACTTGCCAAGTGACCCTGGGCCCATCGCTACGGGCGAGAGAAGAAAAGTGAACAGCATTAAGTTCCTACGTTTGATTTAGCCACTCCGTAAGAGGTTTGATTTTCGTAACTGGCAACTATCTAGAAATTCTCCTCGTGGAAAAAGCTTTGCCCTAATCTCTTGTTCCAGTAGTTGACTCATCTGTAATTTAATCATCATGAGAAATTCAAGTGGTTTAACTCAAATCGATTTTACATTGATCTTATTAATCTGTTATAAATCTCTACTGTATACACACTTAAACCAACAAAACCTTCTTTTAAATAAGAGTTAGGCTTATTTGGTAAAACGTATGTTTTATTAAGCAAAACATGTTTAAGTTCAGCCCAATTTAAGAGCTTTTAAGTTAGGAGATGGCACTGTTTTATCCAGGTCCAGATCCAGACTTTTCCACTCAGACATCTTTTTTTCATGCACCTACATTTTTCAGGCACTGTGCGTATCAGTTCTAAGATATGACTTTTGCTTTCAAATTATCCAGTCTTATTCAATATATTACACTGTCAAACTATTACTGCAAATTCATTTTTCCTGGCCTTGACAAATGCAATCTTGTCCTGCTGATACTCATCCAAACATCTTTCTTATCATCCTCTTTGCTTTGCTCCTCTAGCTTTTTTTTCCCCCCTGTACTTATCAAATACAGCATCCCTGTCTTCACTCTCAAGACTTTTCTTTTAATCCCTTTACCTTACCTTTGACCATTCAATGACTGCAGAGACGTGTGCTCCCAATTCCAACTAGCTTAACCTCCCTTGTAAATGTCTTTGCAAATCAAATCACCATTACCACCTGAAAAGGATTTTAACTGGTAACACTAATCTGACAAGACTTAGCTTGATTATTTTACTGCTAGTTACAAGAATGCTTAGGAGATGTCAACAATTCAAGGTTTTTAGATTTTAGTTCAAAATTTGAATGATCTGTGTTCTCAATAAATGGAAACTGGTGCTGAAAAACAAAGCAAACCAATGTGCTAACATAATCAACGTTGCTGCCAACCTTTTCTATTGATTACTAGTAAAACCCAACAGAATTTCAATGGCACCTTATTGAAATTATTTCTAACAGCTTTGAGATATAGTAGAGTATTTCCTATGTATTTAACACATTTAAAGAAGATTAGCATTAGTGAGCGCATACATTTTAGCATGAAATTATCCATGAATGGAACCTTCCTGACTTTTACAGTTTAACTGGAAGTAAATTATATTTATTAACACTTCAACATAGTGAAATATTGTCTACAGTAAGGATGACTTCCCCTCCTTTCTTTCAAAATATTGCAGCTGGGAGAAAAAGTACATGCACTAAATTCAGTGGATATCGCTACAGACCAAACACCATGAAGTACTCCACTTCACTGCTTTGAGAAAGAAATTAGTGCTGAATTTTCCATAGATGCTTTTCAGATCTTATCACTGTCCTCAAACCATGCATGTTTCACAACTTGCTTGTTCACTGACATGTGACTATCTCCAATAAACTCTTCGGTCTTTACTTCATTAATTCTGAAGTCAGAGCTTTCTACAATGCTAATTTCTTAATTATGAACCCAAATCAGTCAATTTGTCAAATTACTGGGCAGAAAATAAATAACAAAAAAATAAATGAATCATTTACCTTTTGATTCTAATAGAACTATTTCATGCTGTAAATTCATGCGAGTAGGGTTAAGGAGTTTTGCTTGAAGCTACAAGCAGGAAAGAAACAGTCTTTAAGGGGGGATATAAGGCTGAACGTCCAACTCAGCAGATGGATCAAGATCTTTTAAAGGGGGAGTATTTGGCAATATATTAAGCAGAGAACAGGGATTATACTTCTACCTCCCTCCAATGTGGTGGGTGCAAGAGCTATCCTTTGAGCCTCAAACTATGACATTAAGGTGCCCACATGGCTGCTTCCAACATCACTTCTTGTGGTTCATTTTCTTTAATGCTGGTTCATGTCTCAGCTCATTAATGATTTAACTCTCCTTTGAAATTAGATGCAAAGATTAGAAAAATCTTTTTTTTTTTTTACTACATCACAGCTTTTCTCTAGCTGAAAAACAGTGCCAATGGTTTTGCTGCATTCCTTAAAATTTAATTTGTATTATTCCTACCCTGAATACAATTACAGGGAATGCCAACTTCCAGATACTCTTCATTCCAGCCAAGGAATGCTATAGAAAAGAAGAGACAGAAGAAAAGAAGAGAGCCTGAAGTTGCATAAATATTAAAAAAAAAAAATTGGGGGGGGGGCATTTTTATAGAAATGCCGATTCCATAGACAGAAAAGAGGATGAATAGTGGAAAACAGTAGCTAACAGTTGGAAGGTATGCATGCAGCACAAAAGAGAAGAAGCAGGAATAAGGACAGATGGAAGAAGCAGAGAGGCTAAAGATAAAAGAATTGCGATGCTGAACAGAACTCTGTTCCACAAACCCAGCCACCTTCTTAAGCTTTAATTTGATCATTGAGGAGTTTTAGAATTGGATGCAAAGTAGCATATGAATTATTGAATACCTCTGTGAATAAAAGCACTGCCATTCATATTGGTTTAGCTCAACTCTAATGAGCTCGCAGGCCAAAGGTGCTTCAGGAAGCAGGATGAAAAGATTGGACATATACACATTTGTTAGATTGGCTGCAGAAAAAAGTACACGCTTATATCATTGTCACAGCGTGCTGACATTAGAACTACATGAAGAAAAGCAGTGCTTTTTAATACTTAACATTCATAAGAACATGGAGTAATTCAGTTTTTCCAATATATAATGTAGCATCATTTGAAACAGTTTCAAAAATCGTAACCATCAGTTTTATCATTATCTAAAATGAGCAAATTCACCAAATTTGAACTCTGTCATCATGGTTTGGTCTGGAATAGCACAGCACTTACCTGCTCTTCAAGAGAAAGGAGGAAAGAGGAAAGGAAATATCTGAAAAATTAAAGAGTAAAACTGGACAGTAATATAAAAGTTAACACAAAAAAGGAGTTAAATGCCGTTCTTCTAGGTAGGTTACCAGCAAAACACACCAAGAAGCTATAGACCTTCTTATAATAGCAAGTAGATGACAGGAGGCTATCTTGGGTCTATATTATGTTACTCTATTGTCATAATACAAAAGCTATCCTAATTACACTTAACTTGCATTTTCCAATACATTTCATTTTATTGTTGCCTCCAGCTCAAATGAACACTTTTAACTTTTTAAGAGCACCTTCTAATTTGTGGTTTGTCCTCATTTCTGATTTTCAGATTACTAAACACCTACCAGCTTCAAATAGGAGTCAGTGGGATAAGGTATTAAGGCCACGGGAAAAATCCGGTGATTCTCAGTTAGTTTTGAGGAGGAAAAAACAAATCAGACAGCTCTTGAACATTCTGTGCCACAGTTGCAGATTCCTCAGGTAAGGACAGTGTTTTTTTCCTGCGGCTTGTGTGGCATAACATTTAAAGACAATGGCTGGTACTTTAAGAAATTAAAACTATAATACAAATTAAAATGTGGAAAGAACTGAAAGACTTGGCTCCTCCTCTAGCACTCAGTCTTTTCTGAAGATTTCCAGTGACCCACATGCAGCTGTGGACTGTAAATGGGAACAAAAAAAACAAGGAGTATAAATTTATTGGAGGGTATAGCTCTCGTAATCAGATTTATGAAGATATTTAAAGCACTCAGATATAAATACATGCTTAGAATAATCTACAGTAGCATGCACAATGGTTTAGCTACACTTTGGTTTTATTAACAAAATTGTTTAGGCATTTATGAAAATTCTGCAAGCAGTCGGTCTGCTTCTCAGGGTCCTTCAGTCTCTTTATGAACCTCGACTAGAGTCTCTAGTTTCATTCATATGACCGTAAAACTTCAAGAAGTCCTAAACAAATCAATAGATCTAGGCAGAAGGGAGCCAGATCTAATTCTAGGATTTGGAACTGTGCTTCCAATAACTTCACCACATGCTTTTATAAATATAATTCAAAAGAGAAGTATGGTCATCTTTTACTTTTATTTTGCTGTTCATTTGATTCTCCCTATATGATTAAAAAAAAAAAAAAAAAAAAAAGCCCGTGGTTTGTCCCTACAATACCATCTCAATTCTGCCCAAAACTGACAAGACACCTCATTATACAAAGTGACATGTGTATAAACCACATATGAACACAGGCACACAGATGTGACATTTATAAGCTCTGCAGAAATTTTCAGTGGAAAACCCAAGAGACAAATCCACATTATTTCCTATGGTTTGAAATGAATTTAGTTCATTTTTTAGTGAGTATTAGGTCACGCTGCATGGTAGATTACTTTTTTCTTTCTAATGTAGGTAGCATCTGGTTAATGAACAATTCAAATACACTGGGGATATGCTAAATCACTGAGAAAGAAACACAGAGATAGGAGAGCTCTAATTTCTTTATAAAAAGTTCTGTTAAGGTGAGAAAATGGTAATTACCCTTACAGCACAGAATCGTCAGCATCTATGCTTGAGTAGCTGCAAAAAATTCAATTCTGAAAGGCGGTTGATCCAAACTGGCCGATACAGTACCTACTGCACAGCTCTGTTTGGGGGTTCAGACCCAAGTGGATCAAGAGAGGAAAAAATAGAAAAGAAAAAAAGAAAAAGAAAAAAATGTATCCCAACTACAATAAGATATCTTATTTAACTACTTCCAAATAGTCTCCCCACCACCACGTATCACTACTTTCAAAGCCAGAGTGATTTAAAAGATTCCCAACATGCCACTTGACTTACAGCTGCTACATCATATCCATCACCACTTCACACTTCTTTTTTTCTTTAACTGCAATTTGGTACTTAGGTTGTAATGAATCTGATTTACCCTAGCCATCTAAAAAGATAAACACCTAGACTCTAAGGTCAAGGCAGAGCAGTAGGCACCCTGAAAAGGTGACTCATGGTAATCATCTTGGACATCTATTTTAGGACACATTCCAGCCTCTAACATTTGATGTTGAGAATTCTGATATTTATGGGATATTAACTCTATTAACACATGTTAAAGCTTGAATTAATGTGAATGAGAGTAGCTAAGGCTACAGTTTTGGCCTGCTTTTTTTTTTTCTTCTCCACCTGAAGAGATAATGCTCTACCTCTCTTTCTGTAGACATCCAGATGGCTTCAAAAATTCTCAAAGGCAGACTAATTAATTACTGTATATGGTTCATAGTGGAAAGCAGACAATCTTTCTATGGATGTAATACTAATATTGAATGCCTTGAACCACCATTGTATTTTCATTTAATGAACCTTTCTCCTAATGCTGCCAGTTTGTGGTTGCTCCCTTTGGAAAACAACAAAAGAAAAATCATCACACTTGCAGGCAAAGACAAAAGTGTTAAAGAAAAGCTTCGGGCAACATTTTAAAGGAAGTAAACAATAATTTTGAAACTTTCATTAGTGCCACCAAGATTATGCAGAGAAACAAATTAATGCATCTACGACCAATTATTTCACAGAATTGTTGAGGTTGGAAGGGACCTCTGGAGATCAGCAACCCCCAGCTCAGTAGGGTAGTGTACAGCAGGTTGCCCAAGACCATGTCCAGTCAGGTTTTGAATATCTCCAAAGATGAAAATGTCATCACCTCTCTGGGCAACCAGTTCCAATGTTTGACCACCCTCACAGTAAAAAAAAAAAAAAAAAAAAAAAAAAAAAAAAAAAAAAAAAAAGCTTTTTCTTATGTTCAGATGGAACTGCCTGTGTTTCAATTTGTGCCCTTTGCCTCATCCTATCACTAGCCATTACTGAAGAGAGCCTCACTCAATCTTCTTTACACCTTCCATAAGACATTTATAAACATTGCTAAGATCTCCCGGAGCCTTCTCTTCTCCAGGCTGAACAGACCCAGCTCTCTCAGCCTCTCTTCTTATGGGCAGATGCTCCAGTACCTTCATCATCATTGTGGCCCTTTGCTGGACTTGCTCCAGCATGTCTATCTCTGTCTTACATTGTGGAGCCCAGAGCTGGACACAGCACTCCAGACGTGTCTCACCAGTGTTGAGTAGAGGGGAAGGATGATCTGCCTCAACCTCCTGATGACATGCTTCCTAATGCAGCCTAGGATGTCTTCTCTGCCACAAGGGCACATTGCTGGTTCTTGGTCAACCTGTTGTCCATCAGGACTCCCAGGTCATTCTCTGAAAACCTGCTCTCCAGCCAGTCATGTGTCCAGCATGTGCTGGTGCATGGGGTTATTCCTCCCCAGGTGCAGGATTTTGCACTTCCCTTTGTTGAACTTCATAGGTTCCTCTTTGCCCATTTCTCTAGCCTGTCAAGGTAGCAAAATAAATGGTAGTGAAACTGCCTCGTGTATCAGCCCCTCCTCCCAGTTTTGTATCATCTTCAAACTTGCTGAGGGTGCATTCTGTCCCATCATTCATTAATGACGATGTTAAACAGTATCAGCCTGAATATCAACCCCCAGGGTGCACCACTAGTGCCTGACCTCCAGCTAGGCTTTGTGTTGCTGATCACAACTCTCTGAGCCCAGCAGCTCAGGCAGTTTTCCATCCACTTGTCTAGCTCATACCTTAAAAAAAAAAAAAAAAAAAAAAAAAAACCACACCCACCCACCACACCAACCACCCACCACATCAACCACCTGTCTCAAGCAGAGCTCCACACATCCTATTGATCTCTCACAGAAAGGGTGACTTCCCCTCCTTGCCTTCCCAGCCTGTCCTATTTCTGCTGGTTCTCAAGGCTGCTCATTTAAGAAAGCAAATTTACTGATGACACCTCCATTCCCCAAGCCCAATCCTAAAATCTTTTTAGGAAATGAATACAACTTTGGGACTACGCTCACTGGTACACCGCTGGTGATAGCAATGGCATAGGGGTAGGATTCATTCTACTTTAAACTCACTTTACAACAAGCTTCCATTTGTTTTGCATCATTGGAGCATACCACACATTAAGAGGATAAAGCGTTATTCTGCTTCCTTGTCGATTTTACACCAATATAGTCCGCATCTGACAGCAATGCGGAAAAAATTAAAGAGAATTAAATCAACTTCAGTGCTGTCGGTCCAGCTATTTGGTTTTCATTCCCCACCAGCCATACATTTTTATTGCTTACACTTTCACTTCGAGTCACACTGACATTTTTCCTGTTTTTCTCCGCCATGGCTGGGATCAGTTTCTGTGTACTCTGCAAACCTGACCATAGCTGAACTGGCCCTAAAACAACACTTGACAGAGTCAAGAATCAGCCATACGGACAATAAAATAATATTGAAGCTTTTTTGTAAGTGGACCAAAAAACCCTCTGAAAACTCTTTGCTAGGGTTTTATTCAGCTGCAATTAGCAACAAGCATCATTTTAAAGAGACAGACAGATGCTTCCCTGGCTCAACAGCCCAACTGGAAGTGCTCTGTGGCCTGCCGGTCATCTAGGAAATGCCGAGGGAACACTAATGCTTGGAGATAACCATTCTGCTCATCATCTCCTCATGCTTAACACTTGACATGACATTCTTTTCTCTCAACCTGTGCTGTGCACCCACGTGGAGATTATTATATACGTCAGTCTCGTATTCCTCTAACTCCATTCTCATCTTCAAATGCATATTTTCTGAATCTGCATTCTGAAACATTTCTTTTTGCTACAGATTTTAAAGCTTTATACACACACACACGCACATACTGATTTTAGAGAGCTTCTGGTTGCCTGTTAGGCAAATTTTTTTTTTTATTTATTATGATTAATACATGCATATACTAAAGTATAACTGGAAAAACTTTGCCAAGTATCCTCATTAGTTTCACAGTTCAGGTTTCACGCAGAGAGTTATAATCCTCCAAAATCCCTCCCCCTTCTTCATTTAAACACACTGTCTCCTCAAGAATGGTAATATAAAGAGCTGCAATGAATTTAGCTGTCTATATTAAGTGCTTGCAGAATTCGAAACAAGTTCAATCTGCATATGTATCCACTCGTCTTTCATTACCAAGTAAATGTAATATCCTAGGTGGTGGTTTTATTTAAGTCTCCATCACTTAGGTCCTGAACACAGGAGAATTTACAATTTTTGCATTTTGTATACTTACATTATTATTAATCTTCACTTAATAATGACACAGATATATTTACTGTGCTTTCATCTATTATGCTCCATTATTAAGTACATTTTGCCGTGAGAATGAAACAGTTGATAAGAACTTTAATATTTTCACTTTAGGAGTGGCACATTTGGCAGCAAAAAGGTTAGAAAACTTCAGGCAGAGTCTCCCACCAAGTCTAACACATTTACATTAAGGTTTCAAAACATAGGGGCTGATTTTCAGGAGAAATAACAAGCATTATGTCCCATGGAAGTCATGGGAAACAAGACCTCTTCAGGACCTTTGCAAAATCTGGCCATTATTTAAAACTCTGCCCCCTACCCCACAAAAGGGATTTAAGAGATTTAATGTAATGCCCCAGAACAGGTTCATGATGTATAAATGTAAAGAGCTATTCTGCTGAATCATTTTGCCTAGACAGGTGTCATTATATCAATACCAACAGTATGAAGACACATGAGAAAGAAATACAGTCAGAGTGGCTGGAGATTCATTGTAAAAGCAGCTGTAAGTGGCTATTACAAGGAGAAAACCCAGAATCATTCAGGCAAAATTCTGTACTACTACAACTACTGTTGTTGTTCTTCTGTTTTAAATTTAAGATTGAGAGAGAATGCCAAGAAATGCATTTGAGCTCTGGTCCACAGTTATGTGGAGGAGGGCACTAACTTTTGCCCAGCCACATGGAAATGCTCTTAGAGTTGGTTTAAAAGAGCATAATTATACTGTATCATTGCCATAAGTAAAAAGAATGCTAAAAAAAAAAATTAACACACTTTGTCAGTCAATATCAGAGCTTGCAAGCTCTTTGTTTTAAATGTTTCATATATAAAAAGAAGTGAATAAAGAGAAGATCACTGAAATAGAAAAAAAAAGTTTCAGAAAATGATTCTTAAGATGTTTGGGGCAGGGCTATCTGCAGTATGCAGGTACAGTATCCAGCACAATCTTCATAGGGTCTACTTGTTCCTTTAAATCCATGAAAAATAATAATCCACTCCATGACATCCATTTTCGCTGGCTGTGACAAAATAAATCTAAAAGATGAACGGCCTTCCTCTTCCAGGCTAGTCTCAAGATTGTAGGGCCAGATTCACCAGCATAGTACAGCAACCTCTTCATAAGTAACATAAAGCAGTCATAAACCTAGTTTAATCTCCTGGTTTGATCATGTTTCCATACCCATCACATCAAAACAGGACTGTCACTATGCACTAACGAACATAACCCATTGTCCCCAGTTTGAAGCTCCTTACTCAATTCTTGCTCATTCAAAGCCACGTTCTAACCCAATTCTAACCTCATAGCAGCAGCTTAATGGAAATTTGGGGGTAGGAAGAGCATTAGGGTTAGATCACAGTGAAGGATACTGTGAGAGAAAGGAGAAGAGAAGTGCACACAGACACAACATGATTGTAGCTTAGTGAGCAAAATCCACCGCATATCAGGCAGCTCCCCTTTTATTACTTCATACCATCTCTAATTAATGTGCTACTTCATACACACTTGTCATACCCTTCAGAAAGTAGTCTCCCTTTTATTTTTTTCCGCATGGACCACAAAATAACTCAAGAAGCTGCTGTGTGTGCCATCTCATGCCAGTCCTCTACAGCCCCAGAGCCAGCCACAGGCTTCTCACAGCTCTGCCAGCTACAGCTGGAGAACCAGGGAATTGTCCAGCACAACACAAGAGCACGCAGGGGAGCGGGCAATATGGGAGTCTCTGTCCTCATCCCTATCTCCTTGCCCAAACAAGACATGGAGACTCTAAGAGGGGGTTCAAGGAGGACCTTGGCAGTGGCTCCTGGTTGAAACAACTTTTAGACTTTCAGGAAATTGTTGTCCAGACTTGGTTTCTCTTAACTCAGAGAAACAGGACTGCATCTATACCTTGTGGAATAGATCCAAGCAAACATGTAAATGGACTGCATTGCCATGTTTAATCCCAGCTGGAACAATCAACAGGAGACCACATCTTTGCTAGCTGCTTAAGTCAAAAAAATACCAATACTTGCAACAGATATGTAGTGACCTTTAAAAACAACAAAAACCAAAACATTACAGTGACCACTAGACACAAGAGTCAAATGAGTGACGTCAGTTTGATAAATCTAAACTTCAGAAAGAAAAAGTATACCTCCTTTTAATTCACTTCCTCTTCCTTCAGTTATTCAAATGAAGGATACTGAATTCTTATTCTCTTCCATAGAGGCTCTATCAAAAACATTGCAGACAAGCCCAATTACATTTAAAGGCTGCAACCTGCTTGAATTGCTCTGATATTCCTTTGAGCTCATCTCCTAGCCAGACAATGTACTGAAACTGATATAGCCCACTCTTTTTCAAATATTGCTGCTATTTTGCCCTTAATACATCATGAACAAAAATATGCATTCATTCTGATAGAGGGCCACAATGAATTTTGCATAAAGTTGAATAAATGAGAACAGATGATAACCAAGCAATACCGGATCTGATTGTTTCAGATAGTACATGTATTTTGCATAAACAAATTTACTACTGAAAAAAATTTCCTCAAAGCCATTTGCTTTCTACTTGGTTCAGAAGTAGCAAAATCTGAAAATCATCCTAAAGTCAAACTATTCTAGGAACACTGAAAATGCTTTGAAAACACTCAAAGCTCCTCTACTCTCTCTGAGTGGGGATGTCGCATATCACCATTGCTCTAGACGTTCACCTTGTTCCCATATCTATTTCCAGTCCCTTTTTCAAAGACTGCTAAAACACTGGCTTCAATGCTATCTTGGGGAAATGAATGCCATGGGTTAATTACACAGTGTGTGAATAAAGTCTTTTCTTTCATCAGTTTTCAATTTTCCCCTTCCAGTTTCAATCAGTGTTTCCTTGTTCTTCTGTTCATGCTTTTAAAAATATAATACAAGTTCCCATCCTGCTTTTCTTTACTGTAACCATTACTTTGGGTAGTTTCACCATTTCCCCTCTTATTTCTCTCTCCCTAAATAGTCCAAGTCTTTTTAATCTTTTTTCATATAGGAACATTTTCTCCATATTCCTATCATTCTCATCTCTCTCAGCTATTCTATTCTCCAATGTGTCTTTCTGATACAGCAATCAGAACCAATCACAATATCCTAGGTGAGGGCATAGCACTTTTTTTTTTTTAATAAAATAGTAGCAGTAGTGTTTCCAGCATTTTTCTCCCTCCTTTTACATTTCAACATTTGTTTATTCTTTGGCTGCTGCTGCATATTAAACAGAAGTCTGAATTCATCTGTCTACACTGATGCCAAGGTCTATTTTTGACCAGACACTGTCAAGTCAGATCATAAAATTAGCTTCTAAATTTAGCTATTTACATAAATACCTAGATCCGAGTTAGCTATTCAAGCTTCTCTGAGCCATGAAGAGAAACAGGAAATTTTAGGGCACAAATTCAGATAGCCATTCAATGAACAGAATTGCATCTGAAAAGTGCAGTTCTTTCCACCAGTTGAAGGTGTTTATAACTAACTCTGATGTTGACATCTACATTAAGTTAGAGGAATCTCACCCAAAATGTTAACTATCCCTTATTTTTGCAATTCCAACCATTAGTATCTCTAAAAAAATGAAATAGCAAGTGAAAGACAAATTACAGTAATAATTTTAGGGGGGGACTTCCTCCCAAGCTTGGAGTCATGGCTTTGTAAAGAGGTGATTACAAAAGCAAGAGAGAGGATTATCAGAATGGGTCAGCAGTCTTGTCTTTAATGTAACATTTAAAAAAGAATTTCATTCGATTCACAAATTACTGCCTTCTTGACATTTTTTCTGATAAATAAGAAAAGTGTTCTGTGTTCAAACAATTTTTCATTTGACAAAAAAAAAGTTTCCATTTTATTTTAGTAATTTTCAACATTTTCTTCTCCCTCTTACTTTCTTATACAGGTAGGAGACCCAAAGAGCAAACGGAAGAGATTAAGAGTTTCTCTGATACAACCGTATCATTTAAGAACACTTCTCCACTCAGTTACAATTTGGTTGTCATTTACCCTTTTGTAAGGAAGTGGGAGGGCGGAAGCATGGCGGAGGGAGCAACAAAAGGGGAGGAGGAGGAGGAGGAGTCAGGATATAGAGTTGAATTAAAAAAAGTTAAACCCTTTCAAGGAGAAATTACTGTTTTGGTACAGTACATTGGAGAATGTGGTCTATATTCCACAAAAACAGAAGGATATGTTTTCTGTAGAAAAAAAATATTGGAGAGGTCCTAAAAAGAAGTCCAATATAACGTAAAGCCCAACAGCAGTGCTTCCCTTTTGTGCAAATGCAGAAAGCTGAAGGAAGATCTCATTTCCCAGTGGCAATGCAGGCTGCCGAACTCACGAGCTTTCTTAGGTTTTCATTTTGCTTGTTTGTTTTCCAATAAAGTAATATTGATCTACAGTCAGGTGGTACAAAGGGGCTGTATAAAATAGTCTCTGTGAGAAAAATGTCTTTACCTACCTCCTGTTCTCTCTTTCCACTTGAGTTAAACAAAGGAGATTTAATGATTATTCTGCTTGATGCTTTGGAGAATAGGAAATTACGCTTAAAACAACAACTGCTGTTTGCTTACTGAGTCTTTTATCTTAAACACAGGCCCTTTAAGAATATGTTGAGCTGATTTAAAAACTACAGAAAAATTTTAGGTGCTCTTTCTGTATAATCAAACTTCAAAGTTTGATTTCAGATGTGGAATATGGTTTTGTAATAAAATTTAGTCCTCGCTCATTTGCGTTTCAAATAAACCATTAACATCTTACGAAAGGACCGAGAACCAAGATAAAACATACTTTACACTTTGATATGTCAGCTGTTGTTCAGCCCTGTGGCTTCCACTTTTTTCTGATACTAGAGTTACTACAGCTTCACACCACTTCTTTTTTTGATTTAACTTTATGCCATCACCAGTATGTGAAGCTGAAAAAGCTCTCTCATGGGTTTCTAAACAACACAAAAACCTATGATAGAAATGGATTATGGCTTCAAAGCTTTTAGAAGTGGACTTGTAGCTTATTTCTCTCTTTATCCCCATTTAGTGTCCTCAAAGTCACCTCCAACTCCCTTTTACATTAGGCAGCATCTGGTGCTGTTCTGATTGGACTCCACATTTTCCTCCTGCTGCAGCCTTCTGTAATTCGAAAAAAAATTTACTGGAAGGATTTAAAAAGAAAAAAAAAATCCTAACTGACCCAGATTATTAGCCTGAGATGCTTCAGAGGATGCTGCCAAGCCTGCTGCTCTGTGCAGTTTACAAATGCCACCAGAAGGGAAGGAAAGGTCATCCTGGTGGTAGTTGTTGCCACTCTGTTACCATACGCTACAAAATACAAGCTAGTTCATAACAATAAGGTCCCAGAGCAGTAGCTATAAGTTCACAACACTGCCTTACAGCTGATTAAGCAAACTGCATCAAGGAGGGGAGGGCAGGGAAGATAACACATAATGATCCACAAATTAACTGGTTCTTGCCTACCCGATTTGTTTACAACAGCATTTTTAAGTTACAAAAATTGTGAGTACTGTGGAGATAGTCTGCCTTTGATTCAGTCACAGGTTATTTCTGTTTTGTGTGCAGTGCATATAGAGTCCTGTGGGAAAGATGCATACCAACAAAAAGCTAACAGAAAGATGCTTGCAATGTATTAGGAAGAAAAGGGTGGAGGGGAGACCACGGCCAAACCTCATCCACGCTCCCCAGGTGTAGGACAGCCACAACCCGACTCTCACCACCGCAAAGAGAGATCACCACCATCACCAACACAGCCTCTGTCAGCATATTTCTAGCCTAGGCCTGTATTATTGGAGATGTACCAGAGAGACTGAGATCCAGACCGTGGAGGGGTTGGCGTGCGAGGCATTAGCTTGCAGAGTTTCTTTCAAACATGAGCGTCCAAAGTGAAAACCACTGAAGCTATTCAGAGAGCATCATCAGGGGATGGATGATAAAGGTCAAGCTGAGATAATATTTTTCACTTCTAACTGGGTCTTTTCTATCATGACAACCTCCTCAGAAAGAATATGCCTGGGATGCCTGGTCTCGGTTCCAAAAGAAAATATTTTGGAAAGGTTAATACAGGATCGTGTTGCCAGTTTTGAGTTATTCAAGCACAAAGGAGAATGCAGTTTTCTTAAAAAATATCATATATTCTTTACTTCTTGCATACTGATAAATCTAAGCCTGATATTTTAGTTATTATTTACTTATTATTAGCTTACAGTGCTGACAGTGTGGTCTGCACTGCAAAGGATGAGAAGGAATCCCTGCCCCAAAGAAATTAGTCCTCGAAAGGCGATGTGCAAAGTCTTTAATCCACACGTAGCCCCCACTGAATTCAAAAAGTTACTCATGTGCGTAAAAACTTAACAGCTATGTTAAAGTGAATGTAGATTCAAAGCTTAAAGGCTAACAAAACACACACACATTGGCAGAGGCAGAAAACTTGCTATCCCTGAAAGAAACCCCGTGAGAACACGAGGCTCTTCTCGCTTGGCCTGTCCCACTGTTCGGTTACACCATAGCTAGCCACTACCCTCGGCATTAATAGGACTGTTTACATGGGTATGGTTTGCCCAGCTGAGCTCAGGTATTTTCAGAAAAACCTACAGAAAAAAGTTATAGTTGGGAGGAATGGGTAAAGTTTATTTAAAATAAATGTAAAAAATTGTTCTTTAATTCAGCACTTCATATCGTAGGTGTTGCTCATAATTTAACCCCTGATGTCTGTATTTAGGAAAAGAGTGAACTGGAAATATTATTACACTTGCCTATACAAATACTCCTACACGAGACAAATTAGGTGAGTCAAGTAAAGGATTAGGCCTTTATATGCTGCTTTTGGAAACCACCTATTTCTCTGCATTAGGAAGGTGTTGTATTGTCTTCTTACATGAAACTCCAAACAGTGATACTAGGACTAAGATCCATTAAACATCGTGCCTCAGGATGTTATAACACAGAACAGCTACATGTTTTTTTTCCCTTTCTGGACACAAACAAATTCAGAACATTGCACCTTGTGCATACATAAATAAATAAATTACTCGATGAAATCACGGGCCCTCATTGGGCCAGCATTACTGTGATATCTGTTTTCATTTTGGATAAAACGTATGCATTTGCTTTTGAGAAGTAACTCTTCACCAACTCAAATACATACTGTACCTAAATGGAAACTCAGACTGCCACTCTGTCATTATATTTCCACATGAAATATGATAATGTGCCTGCTTTCCAGTTCTAATGTGTTTTGGATTTGCCTACGTGATGCTATTAATTCCTAATTCCTGACCATGAATTTCTAAATCTCTAACTTAGAGAGATTTAGAAGCTGCTATGAAAAAAATGCTTCTAAGACACATTTGCTTTAGTCCCAGATACTTAAAGTCAAAAAGGATTAAAACTTAGTCCATAATCTAATCACCTGCATTAATGCATTTTTTTTAAGTTGGCACAACTTAAAAATGCAATTTAAAAAAAAATATCAGTACATCACAATATCATAATCACATTTTTCAACATTCTATCTTTTCAATTAACAAAGCTATTAATTTAACACAAATTCAGAGTAGTTTTATCCAGCACAGTTCTGCATTTTTCACTGACAGTCAGGGGAGACCTTTCAGAGGGGCTGAAGCGATTTATGAATCTTACAGGGACACTGTGTGAGCTCTAGCTGCATCTGAAGCTGAAGAGATGATTTTAACAGCCCGCACTGTCAATCTGAACAGATGCTGCTAAATTCACGTAAAGGGAAAACATTAAAAAAATAATATTATTATAAATTATATGCTTTCTTGGAATTTGTAGTCATTGAGACACTTCTAGGGACCCAGATACCCATTTGTTTGCAGCCCAGACCCTTGCATAACAAGGGTGATACTAATAAAACACACACAACTGTCAATACTTGAGTAAGTAGTTACTAAAAAGGTTACAAGTGCAACAATTTAATCCAATTATAAAAGGAAAAAAAACATAAAATCTATATCAAAAGCTGAGGAGTTATTCTAAAATTTCTTTTCATTCCACAGTGACAGATGAATGCGATATCGTCCTTAGCGATACCCACCAAGTGATGCAGTTTTTGCCTTCATTTCATGGTCTAGTTATGTACGATCAATACTCCCACTCATGCTGTCATTCTCTTCCTTCTGTCCCATTCAGGACTGTGGAAGCAAAGCAGCCCCGCATGCAATTACAAGTCTGTTTAGAACAAAATACTGAACCATATCTTCGAGTCTGCTTCATACTATATGGCATTTTCGACATAATTATAAAACTTTCACAGCTTTAGTTACTTCCCTCACAGGAAACACACAGAAATATTTTAAAAATTCAGAAGTAGATGAAAATGTGCTGAGTTACAACACAGGTATCCACACGGTCCTTTGGTCATGTCCACAAGGCAGGTAAAGCTGCCACAGGAGAATTAAGAGCCCTGCTGTAGAAGCACACCATCCACCAGCTCCCGGCCAGCCTGGACAAGGGCACTGCCCAGCTCACCTCTTAATGCTCGGCCACTGTGCCTGCAAGAGGGGATCTGCAGGGGTAGGAATGGGGGAGCAGAAAAAAGATCCCGACTCTCTAACTCTCCTGGAGAATCACCTGGGAAGGCAGCATCCGGGATCTGGCCCTTGCTCTCAGGAGTACATTTTATATTCACTGATCACTTAATATAAAACACAGAACCTCTCTTAGGAGGACTGGTACTTGGGAAACACTTCTGAAAAAAAGGCAAGCTCTGGCTTGAATCCAGTCTAGCTAAAGTTGTCCTAGATTTCAAGTTTTCCACTCCCTGGATAGATTCCTTTATCACTAAGCTACCAATATACAACCATTGCTTGCAGTAATTACAGCAGCCACAGCTTTGTCATGCAAGGTTTTCAGTGCATGTTAGACATGTTCTGAATATCCCTATTAGTTTATTTGCTTTGGGGATTAAGCAATGAGATGCCTGCTTTGTGACTCGCATACTGCCTCAGGCATGAGAGGTGCTAAAACATTCAACTCCGCTATGGCGATGGAGGCACCCCTAGGTATGCGCAGCAGTAAAAGTCTAAATAAATCTGTTAGTGCAGAAAGTTGAACTTCTAAGGATTGTAACTCACCCAGTGACTATTCTCAGGATTATTCTCCTACACTTCAATTCCATCTAAATTGTATTTAGATGCTAAATTTTGAGCTAGGCTTAAGAGAAAGATGTGTAGTATAAGAAGCAAAGACATAAATAACTGGGGACGTCTGTGTGCTCATATTTGCACAGAAGACTGTATCCATATCTATCTCCCAAAAGAAATGAGGGGATTTAGAAAGCTATGAGAAAGTTGAACACCCGATATCATGTTCATCTAGCGAATCCATCACTTGACAAAGATAATATACAGAAAGTATCACATGGTAAAGCTATGAGGGAATTCCATACAGAATGACAAGAAAGAATATGCTGAGCCATTTCATGTGTATAAGATCTGTCTGTTCAGAAAGATGTGCTAAAAGACAGATTAATCAGGAAGCGTGTGATGCATCTTTTATATTATTGGAATGGTTTCAAATTAAATAAGCATTTTCAATTATATTTTAGAATATCAATTCTCTTAATCTATTTAAAGAACAACTATTGCACTTTATTTAAGGACATTTTTATTATTATTTCACATAAAAACAATATAACTACAGTGGGCACTGGCCATTAGAAGATGAAGACGCTACACAGGAGCTTTTACAGACTTATAATCTTCAAATATTTAAGACTCACCACAATGGAACAGATAGAAGGTCCACATCAATTTATTGTCTCCAGAACTGGAGAGGAGCAGATTCCTGTGGAAGACTATGGTAGGAAAGTAAATCTTTGCCCTATGCTTTTTGCCCTACTGTTTCTCTACACTTCCATCCTCCAGCAATTCATGATTCAGTAGGTTCCAAGACAAGAGTGGCACCTCTGTGTTTAATAGTCCAGATGTACTCTTTCTTCCATGAATTTGTTTAGTCCCTTTAAGCCAATGTAGGTTTTAAGCACAGAACTCTTATGCCAATACTGAAACACCCAAAGCAGTAGATGAAGAAAGTAGGACTTTTCTCATCCCCTAGAATTATTTCAGCTTTAAGGACATTTGCTGTTTTTTGTTACTGTTGTTGTTGAACAACATTAGGAAACCCAGAGAGACTACATAAAACCAAGTCTTGTTCAATATTAGTTTGGTTCTCAAAATAAACTTTTACAGATTTGAGACATTCAGATTCATATAGAAACTCATCACTATGTTTATCCATATGTCTATTATTTTTGTATTCTTTGAAAGTGTTTCTACCAATTAGTTCAGCATAGGTATAGGGCTTACTTGTTGGTAGTTCCACAGATCACCCCAGAACCCTTTTTTAAAGTTTTGAGGTATATTTGACACCTTGTAATCCTCTGGTTACGCAGCAAATGTAAGCAATGGGTTACAAGGCACAGTTAATAATTCAGCTATTTCATCCTTAAGTTCCTTTCACCTCCCGGGTGAATACTACCAGCTCCTAGCAATTTATTTTACAACCCCTTCTTTGACACTTTAGTTTCAGACAGATCCTCTTGGATACCCCCTGTGAAAAAGGGTGCTGGCAGGAGGACCCCTTTCCTTTCCTCAGGCAATACATGCTTCCTGCATTCTCTGGATTGCTTCAAAGCTTACCCCAACACAACTGACCCAGCCAAACCAATTGATTGTCTTCATTGTACATCTGTGACATGGGGAATAACATTTTTTTTATCTTCCCATAGGTGTTTATAATTTAACACCAGAACAATTAGTAGTAAGCATTTTCTAGAGATGAAACAAGCTATTTTACTGCAAAAAGAACATTATGTATTATAGTACAGCAGAAATATTCTGAATACCAATCAAGTTCTTCCAGAAGCTCAGATTAAAGTCTCCTCTTCACCCATGCTATGGTAAAACCACTAAGGAAATTGGCCCAATATCAACATGAGGGGAGAAGATCAGTTTTCTTACTCCTTGTTGTCAGGGAATATAAGGGACACTACAATGCCTATAGATGTGGTGTAGCATCTTTCTCTCCTGAACGGTATGTTTGCTGTGTATGTTTGGATAAAGCAATTACACCAACTGCACTCTTACTCTGTTTCCATATATTCAGAATGATTGACAAAAGACGTTAAAGCTCTGATGTAAGCCTGGAGATAGTCCCAAATCAGGTAGTTCTGTTTGAACATGACATTAGGTTTGAGGGTTTAAATACAGTTTCATGTTAGCCCTTAAAAACAAATAAGCACTATCTAAAAATATCAAACATCTAGATTTGACCTTTGTAAAGGTATTTCGATACAGAATCATACTTAGGCCAATATGAACTATTAAAAAAAAACCTCACACTTTGAAAAACTAAAAGGTTTTCTTTTAAATCAAACAGTTTAACTTTTCTTTTGTTAGAATACTTCTGAGCTTTCAGGACTTTCCCCCCAGGAATCCAATGGCCTACAGAATCTTTTAGTTTCTTCAGCAAACTTTCTGCAAATGTATCTGAATTTCTCTATTAATATTACCGTAAAGCCCTGTTATTTTATGGGGGAAAGGTTGTTTGCTTTGTTTTCATGAAGCCAAACACTTTCCATGGCAAGATTGCTGTTCCACACGTAAAACATTTACTCTTAAAAAAGAAGGAAAAAAAAACCCCTTTATCATATTAGTAAACTTAAATTGGAGCTGTCAGATTTCTTCAAAGCATCCTGAGGAATCTGTCAGCAGTGTGACTGAGTACATAAATTTTGGCATTGCTTTTCACAGTAGATCAAAGCCTAGATGGATGAATGATCTGAAACTGTTATATGCGCGCTGCTGTCTTAAGTAGTTGAGCTGTTTGGTTTAATGACAGACAAATGTTCTTCCAGCTGCACTCATATGGCATAATTGTGATGTACAGTGAACAGTCAGATTTACAGTCTGTGATATAACACCTTTAGATATGTGAAAGTACAAGGCATCACGCAGCCCGTTCAAGTTTCTAGATTGAAAAGCAGCTCTCAGTCAAGTATTTGTCATAATGGACACAGCTATTTGCTACCTCAAAAGTCTGCCTCAGTCATCAGAAAGGAGGTGGTAAGAAGGCCTTGGTTCAGAAACCAAGAGGTTGGTCCTGGGAGTTGCCCTTGTTGCCAAACAACGATTTCAGGGGGCCCTTGCCAGCATTTACTTCTGGAGTAAAACAAAGAGCAAAATATGCTCAGGAAAATGCTGTTGACTCAAATAGCACAAACATCTGCTGCAATCATGAATAGCTTGTTGACTAAGTTCAGCAGCAGTGGAGCCTTCAAGCAAATCAGCTTGATCATCGGAAGTATGTAATTCCTTTTTGGTGCCGTAGACACAAAAAGAACAGAAGGGGGAAGAGGCAAATACCCAATTTTTATTAACACTGATTTAAGTATATTTGCTCTTCTTACAGAGAATTTTGACAAAGAAATCAATACTCCACATAAACGAGATATATTAGCAGAATGACTACATGAACAACACTGCTGTAACAAAAGCAGTCTGTTGTGGTTGGGAAGTATTCTTCACTTTAAACCCCTGTTTTGGACCTTTGCTACTCAAACTATACTAACTTTGTCATCAAATTTCTCCTGGTTTGATCTCTGCCAAGCAGAACCAATTTAGTCACTTTAAAATTGCCCAGTTATAGAGGAAAGTGTCCCAACTTTACTAATTGCTGCTGTCTTTTGGGGGTAAGGAAGTTTTTTTTCTGTTGTCTCAAGCTTTATTGCTGAAATATCAATTCCTCTAGCTGCCAGCTAACAGTTGAGGAGTGTGTATAAGTATCTGAGAACTATTTTCTTATATATTTCCATTACTTATAAGAAAACAACTGCAACACTGATTTAACTCCATTTTGAAAAAAATCTATTCAAAAAATCCTACTATGTTATGAAATTTCTTGAGCATTTTCATGCATCTTCATTATCTTTTAAATCATTAAACAACTTCACAATTGCTAGAACTGTTCAAAGTCTCAGACTACCTGGGGAAACATTTGAAGTTGCAATGACTTCTGTTGCAATGACTTCTGCAATAATAAAAGGAGATATGACCCATGAGAGGCACTAGTGTCATTGTTGGGGACTTTACAGCAATTAAGGCTCAAATCTTTAGCTGGTAGAAACAAAACCCTCATCCATCAGTTTCTAAGGTGGCCAGATATCAGCTACATTATCCTAGGCCCTGTGCCCAAATATATAGACTAATATTGAAGCTGACTGCCACCATTTCTTTCCCAAATGAAGGACAGTTGCAGCACTATGATCAGGGATTAATTCATGTGTACAAGTGTGTGGACTGAACAAAATGGGTGTTTTATTTGATATGAAAAAGCAAAAGAGCAGAATTTAGTCAAAGAATCTTTGCTTACATTTAAGTTAACAGAAAATACAAATTTTCTTTTATACAGTCTTTCTATACAAAACAGATTAGACCCATTTTGCATTTTGTCATCAAATTAACTTTGACTGTGTTTTAATTTTCACTGACAAACAGAGAAAGCATCTCGTCGTACTTCAAGAGTTATTTTCCTGCAGCTAAATAATACCAATATAACCATGCTGAAAAGTCTACACAAATGCATATTATAGGATTAAGTTACATTTATAGAACACAGATCTGAACATCCTCTAATTTGCACCTATTTTACCTGAATCTCCCTGATTTCATACAAAATCGGAGCAGCCTTTACTGCTGTTCTACAGCAGTAATAACAATCCATACAAGATTAAGATGGGAATGTATACTCTAAGACGTAATTAGTAAAGATTAAGTCCCTCTTTGCCTTTTTCTTTAACCATATAAAGACTCCTTAAACAAGGAATGTGCAGTTCATGTTGTGCGCATTCATGGTTAGCCAGCATAGATACTAGTTACAAAAGATATTGCCCTTGTAGCATCTTCCAACTCCTTGGCAAATAAGAGAAAGCAGTATATAGGCAGATGTACCAACAACTTTAGACTTGCCCTTGGGCCCATCATATGAGATGCCTCTTTCTGACCTACCTTTTCATAACAGTTACCAGTTTGACTAAGATTCAGTTACAGAGAATTTGACAAATCAGAAGTAATTTTTTTAAAAAATGGACATTGATATATGGAACCAACTGTTCACATAAAACTTGCTTTCTCAGTTTTCATATAAAACGTGTTTCAAGTAGTCAGACAGCTCAGATCCATCTCCCAAATTGAAAGCCAGGTTCTGAGATGTACTTAAATCTAATAATTTTCCAGGATGTAATAACTGATAGACCACAATTCCGCAAGGACTCAGCAAGCTCATGTTTAATTTTATCCCCCATAATTAATTCCAATGACTTTATTTGTATTGTAAACCCAGTCATCTATCATTATGCAAGAAATATATTGAGCTTTAAAACCTAATTTAAAGTGACTCTATTACCTTGGCCCTTTCAGGATATCATTGTGCCTGTGCAACAGCAAACCAAACAAATCTTGTTATTTGAAGCACATCCCGACATGCATTCTAATGCTCTTCAATACCCTTGCTGATCTGTAATAAACTGAGCACCAGTCCTCAGGTAAAGAACCGTGTCCAAAAGACCACCATTGGGATAATGGTCTTCTAATTGAAATATTAAAGTTCTGAAATGTGAAAAAAGTCTGTTTTCACAGAGGAACTACTTTTCCTCTTCAAATTCCTGATACATATACATACCCTCATCCACCCTCAAGGTCACATACGTCTCATGTCTAATTATAGAGGACATGGGCTCTAACTCCAGTGCTCTGATTCATACCTAGCTTAAAGGTGCTAAATATACCATAAAAGTAGCCTAAAGCAAACACTGCTAGGGGTATTCGTACCATCTCTCTCAGTCATGATTCATACCCTGTCAAGGCAGAGTATGTTGCTGCCACTAGACAGCATAAATATAGAAAAATTAAGAGGTTTAAGTATTAAAAAGGATGACTTCAGCAGTATTAATTAAGAAAAAGATGAAGATAGATAAAAAAGGGAATCTATAATTGGAAGAAGCAACTGAGACAGCAAAAAGTAGTAGACCAAATGTCGTCCTTATTTATTCTCATAAATATGTATATTTTCTGTGTTTCTTCAGTGACTGTGTTGCCTAGTTTATACTTCTGTGTTACTAATTCTAATACATTGCTGAGGAATGGGGCAGTTCAGCAACTTCACTCAAAAACCTGAATCAGTAATTGTGGGTTTTATGAAAAATATGCTGCTCTTTCCCTATCCTCCAAAACATAACAAGATAGATTTGCTCACACTAATATCAGTTATTCTCAGTCTAAGAGTTGCAGCACCAGGTCCATGCACAGATAGGTCATTATTTTTTGCCTCCATCTTTTTCCACAATGCTTTGTTGTAACAATAACTTTACATTTATTAAGGAAAGTTTGTGTCTGGAACATACTTTCAAGATTAACCATCTTTCCAGCAATTCTTTACAAACAGAGCTTTCTTCCTTTGAAGTAGGATTTGAAGACATTGACAGTGTTTATCCCAGAAGGGAAATAAACAAGACAATGCATAATTAATGCAGGTAAAATAATGAGTTATATTGAGAGGGAGCTTCGTTTGTCTCCTAACGCAAGAATGAGGGTCATTCAGTGAAACTGAGTAGTGATATATTGAAAAGAACTCCTCCCCCCCCATACACACAGAGGATAGGAAGCAGATTAGCTCTTTCCCCTTCATTCCTTGTTGCAAGATGTTTATGTTTTTCCCTTAAATAAGTTTCTCTTAGAGATAGGATACTAGACTAAGCAGACTTTACATCAGATCTATTAATGCAATTCTTGGTTTCTTAACATAGAAAACATTCTGACAAAGTTCAAAAGCTGAAAAAAGACACTCTTCATACACACTTTCAGTTTGGGCTTAGAATCCAATCCAGCTGTTTATTCCGTTACCAAATACCAGCTGATTCACAACAGCTGTTAGTGCCCATACTCTTAGATGATAATAAACACAAACTAATGCACTACAGCCCAAAACACAATGAGAGGTGGTCAAAGATAACTTGTGCGACCTTGTCAGAGGAAACTTCTTAGCACAGTAACTCGATAGGATGTTTGGGCTGCTAACACCAAATTCATCCCACCTCATGGTGGGCAACAACACTTAAGCTGTGCACATAAGATGGCATCAGGTCCCAATATTTACAATGAGCTGCGTGTTTCTACAAGGGGGGAGAATTTTCCCTTGCATAAGCCCTTTGCTAACTCTTCAGGTGGAGGCTACTCCTACCGTTCGTTCATTGAGGACCTAACTGAATAAACATCTCCTCTTTTTCAGCAAAAGGTCAGACAGCTTAATTTAGATTACCAGTGAGGCCCGATTAAATAAAGATAGTTGGTTTTGCATCAAAGCAGCTGAGCAGCACTTAGATAATTTGTTCTGCCAGTGGAACCGTTTCCCAGCAAAACGTCCAATGCAAAACCAGTATCACACAACGCAGGGGCGATGACACCTCGGACGACTACAGCTGGTTCTAAAGCATCAGCTGACCACAGCCTAAAACCCCCTGATTTTACACAATAAAGCACTATACCTCTGAGGAGGACAGGACCTGACTGTGAATTAAAGGCACACTGTAAATTGACAGCATCTCTGTTAAAGTTGTTAATAATTCATTATCACTATTTTATACCAGTCAACGCCTGGAGAAGAACAAATTAAAAATGCTGCTTGAAATACCATCCTTAACAGCAATAATTGGGGGGGGGGGGGGGGGGAATGCAACTCGCTTTTCCTATGCACTGAGTGCACACGCACAAACAAAATAGCCTTCTTTAAAAGAAAACAGTTGGTGACATTTTTACTTTATTTACAGAGGGCTCAGGCTATTGGGAAATGACATTTTCCTTCAGCTAAGAAAATGAAAAACACATATAAGAAGTGGTACAGCTGGCATTTACAGGAAATATAGCCAACAAATTACAGGTGACAAATAACCATCCACATTTTCTGTAATTAGATGACAATTAGAATTCATATTTTTGTGGTATATTTATGATTCTATTTATGGCCTCCACAAAGCAAGAATGGAATCCTTTTTGTTATCTACCTTGCCTATCACCAGTCAATACTTTATTACCACAAAGAATTTTTATGGAAATTAATCACAGTCTTATAACAGTGCAATTATAAGGTTTTGCAATATAGTGACAAAAACATTTTACTACATAATCATGAATACACGTAGGTATACATTTAACTTTTGATCCAAATTGAAAATGAATTCTTATATCTTATCCAAGAATTATCTCAGCTTCTTATTCACGTGATCATTTTGACGTTACCTTACAATATATTTATAGCCTTGAGAATACAGGCAGAAAGATGAGGTGCTAAACTCAGAACAGAATTATTCAATCAAATCTATTATATTCCACCCAGAAATAGGATATCATGCTAGCAGCACACTGGGGTTAGGCAGCACAATTTGACTAAAAATGCATATTTTTATTCATGACTTCACAAACTGTCAGCAGCTGTAGGAATACAGACTTTATGTTGCCAATGATAGCTGACAGCACAAGTGAAGTAACCAGCTTTCCCTTCTCTACATGCTTGAGGAATTGTAATATCATTTATCCCCTGCAAAAGTTTACAAAGGCCTGGTAGAGTGAGATTAATATGCTTCTTTATGAAGCAAGCAGCAATATTTTCATCTTTGCTTCTCCCCAAGTAGCATCTGATTGCAAACACTTCATTTATCAGGCTGATGTGCATTACTGGAGCCCCAAAGTAAAATAAATGCAAAAAAAAAAAATAAATGAAAATCACACTTTAAAACAAATGGAAGAATATTAATTCTTTGCAGAAGAACTACAGCATCCAAGCAGAATCAATGCATCTGGCTGTATCATTACATTTTACCGCACTGCAGAGGACTGTAGAAATCCTCATGCATTTACATTGCAAGACCAAATGATATCCATCCTGAAAAGCTGAGAGACTGTATTCCCAAGCCTTTCAAATCAAATACACAAGAGGAAAAACTTCCCTGCACACCTGCCAGATCAGCTCTGAAAACTGAAAGCAACCAAGAGGTGACACAATCTGTCTCCTAGGAGGAGTAAAAGGCAGATGCTTTTTATGACCACAAACTCAGCCACCTCTTTCCCAAGTGACATTTTCATCAGTCCCCTTGGATGCCTACTGCTCTACTTACAAAGGAGGAGAGGGAAAGAAAAAATTTTTTTTCACTTTTGCTGCAGTTCAGCTGACAATGATTGACTCCCCTATAGCAACAGCCTCACTATTTGATAAACCATAATAAAACATTTCCAACAACTTAGCCAATAATAAAGAGCCTCAATGAAGTGTTACCATCCTTTGGGTATTCCCTATAACAAACGTAAGGATGTTGTAGAATAGAATAATCCAGATTCTTGAATAAATATTTCTAGTTCATCTCAACTATGGCAAAAATTGACAAAATTTTTGTGTATACATCCACAGCACACAGGCATGTGTGCATACACATGCACACCAATTCTTCCCAATAGCATCCTCCACTTCTCAGCCCTGGAGGTCCAGAAATGACAGGCCTACAACTGTGCCTTTGTTGAGGCATAAAAGACCTCCTCTAAGTTATTTTTAGGTTTTTTTTTTTTTCCCCTCCTCTCAAATCATCTTCACAGTCCTATAGAATCAAACTCCCAGTGGGTGGCTTAGCTTTAAAAAAAGGAAACCAAAGACAACCATTTGCTATAAAATTATTTTTGGTCATAATTGTAGGGTGGGATTTTCCAAAGCTCTTATTGCCTGTCTAAATTTGTTCCCACTAGAGCAGAAAAGAATTTTACTATGGTCTCCGGTAGGAGCACAAGCTGGCCAGCAAAGAAAGCCTTTGAAAATCCAAACTCACAGTTACAATTACATACTTTATAATGAGCTCAGGAAATGCTCTGCTGCCCTAGTTACAGCACAGATAGTTAAGGAGCATTTGGAGATGTTTTTCTCCTGCTAACCAGTCAACAATGACCAGATAGGTTCTTTGCTAACACAGTTTGTAGGTGACACAGGAAGACAGGTAGAGTATTAAATGATCAGGGGGGCAGGGTACTGCTAGACTGAGCCAATACATGTGGTCAAATGAAAACTCGAAAATACCACAGAAAGTTTAAAAAAAAAAGAAAAAAGACACACACACACACACACACACACACACACGTGTGCGAAAACTGCCACAGAACTGCTCGAAGGGCTGGAAAGGCAGCCTGACAATGTAAGGCTTCCAGAGGAAAATCTGTTCAACTTTCAAAAGAAAAAGGTCAATAGCCCACTGTTAGTACTCATACAGGCAAAAGAAATGTAGTAGAAGAGAAATGCTCAATTTTGCTGATACATATATGTCAGAATATGATAGCCGAAAGCAAAAACAACATGATGCAATGTCCTGGCAGTGCGAATAAAAGAAAAGCTCAGTTTCATCTTTACTTATTTGAATTACATTTAGGACTGGGAAGGGATCTTCTCCCAGCCGATGCTGGCAGACAAGCGCCTTTTCAGCCACAGCGTGCAGCGCCAGCTAGGAGTGGGCGCCGTTCACTGCCCTTGCTGAGGCTTCTGGCACTGGCTGTGCCCCAACCTTCCCCATTTGTTTGCAGCATGCTGTGCTTTGGGGTAGAACTGGCTTCAGCAAGTGCCTTGGGCTCAGTCCAACAGTACCCAATAAAATTTAATAGCCAGTCTGATCTCTGCACGATTTCATTGTCCCCCTTCTGGTCTCGGGCTCTCTGGAACAAGCAAGAGCCAGTGATGATGAGACTCCACGAGATACGCAGTGCTGTGCTCCCTCTGCTAGGAGCATCACTGCTCTGTTATCTCTCCTACCCATCTAGCTTTGTTTTTTCCACCTCCTTTCTACTGCAGTTTTACTCATTTCTAAACACCGAGCTGAACATTTTGCCTATGGCTTCCTGCCAAGCACTCGCTTTCATGTTCTTGAGCCCTGGCTTTATTAGCATTGTCTATCAGCGTACCCAGAAGATGCTCTCACCAATGCACCTGACAGTTTGTTCATAACATTTCCTAAAGCACCATCAGCAAATAGATAGTCTCATTTCTAACTTCAATAATAATTTTCAGTTTCCCCTCCCCCTTTACACTGTCAGTGTGGACCATTCCCACCCTGGCATTAGGTGTTCTCCTGACTGATACAGTGCAAGAGTTTCAAACGTTCAGCAATTGAGTTGCTTAGGAGACTATGAAAATTCACCTCCAGTAAACTTTTAAAGTTTCCTCTAAAGGTGTTAATGTCATCTGTAGTGTTGCTGCTTTTATTAGAATTATAATTTATAAGTTTATATTTTAGTGCACAGCAGGCCAGATGCAATCAGGGTTCCCTTCTGCCAGGCATTCAGTTAAATTTGACATTTGGGACCACTGAGTCTAACAGCTGCATGCATTAATGTACAAAATCACTACTTTCCCACAGATTTGCTTTCCCTCCTTAAATCCGCAGAAGTCAGATTTTCTGAACAGGGGACACACTCGTTTCTTTAGCTGACAAGCGAGATGTTCTAGCCACTTGCAGGAAGCATAGGGAAGGGAGGTACATTATTACCTGCCCTAGACCACAGACTGTGGCAAGAGAGTTCCATGATGTGGTTTGCTGTACCCTCATTAGCTCCTTTTGGCTCAGCAAGAAGTTTTTTTTTTCCTGCAGGTAGGAACTTCAGTAGGTTGGCTTGTATTCCATGTCCAATTTTTAATCCAAAAGGAGATGCCCACCAAATAGCCCACCACAAAACCCTCCCAACTCCTCCTGGAGTTACACAGGCCTTTTAATGACTTTCCTGACACCAATGGATGCTAGTGCTCTTGTACACATTTGGCTTTTTCCTTGCTTCCTGATCCTTCATTCCTGCATGCTTGCTTTCACATAGTCTGCAAGCAATTTCTATAACCATTCAGATAGACACTCACAATTCTCATAAGAGGTTCTTTCTCTCCACACTGGATATGACCTGCTGTAACAGATCTGACATCAATTTAATCCAGTACTTTTTATTTGTCAGATACCTGACTGTATCGGGAAACAGAGCATCAGGATGAGAACACTTGCCTTCTCTTCCCCCTTGCCACTCCCTTCCTGCAACATAAGCTTGTGTGCACCCATGCATACAGCAAAGACCCTGTCCTGGTCCCTATCCAGTTTTTAATCAAGTCTTGAAAAATATTTAAATTCCTTCCAATTTCTTTTGTGACCAATCAGTAGCAATTTGGGGCACCCATCTTCTTCTTATAGCCTTTTCTCCGGGGGAATATCAGTGGTCCAAAATGTGGCTCATACCTCACAGGGTGTCCCACACAACCAGTGGCACATCAGAGAGCTCCCCTGGGCTCTGCCACCTCATCGAAAATGGCACTGACAGCACGCAGGACTGAAAAGATCCTTTCAACTCTTAAGAGGAATAATAACAGAAACGCTGATCTATCAGCACTATCAGTAGTCAGGCTTTCCCATGGAAACTGCTGATCTAATTACCAAGCTGAGTTAACTGAATCTCCGTCATATACGCATCTGTTAGAGGAAAAATTAATGTCTTTCAAGCTACACAGATCCTTTTTAAATATCATTGTTGTGGTATAAATTCATATCTTTGCCTGATTTATTACTGAGTAACCTCTTGAATGTCCAAGGATATCACTCACTCACCTCCCAGTATAAGCCTTGAAGCCTTCTGAAATCCCTATTGATCCAGTGCTAACTCCCCTGAATTCGTAAGTCAACAACAGCAGCGGAAACTACAGCTTGCAGGCCTTATTGCAGAAATCCATCTGTCAAAAGCCTGGTAGCACACACAACTGCTTTCTCAAAGAATTGCTAATTTGCCTCCCTGACATCTGTGACACTTTGAAGAGTCAAAAGCCAAACATTGCTCATCTCAGTACCCAAATCTCTATTACTGCTGTTCCTCAGAAAGCTTTGCAGCACAGGACAGACCTGCACAGTCTGTAGATTTGTATTTCCCTGGATAAAAAAATGTAAATACCGAGAGACGCGTTAAGTAATACTTTACCCAGCAGTTCTGTTCACCCCAGACAACTTCAAAGTCATGTGCAGTGTCAAAGAAAGCTACAGCTTCTGCAATAGAGATGGCTGACAGCTAAGGAATGTACCTAACAGTTGCAGATCTCAGCAGATTATCTTAATGGCAGAAAACAAACAACCCCCACCACCACCTTTGTTAAGAGCAGCCTGGAATCTAAATTCCCCTATCAAGCAGGTAGCACCCAGATGTTCCACCTTCAGTGGAAGACACCTTGGTGTTGAATTTAATGGCTGATAATTAGCTTGCTTCAGAAAGATGATGATCACATCTGCTGCCAAATCTGATCTGCACCACACTAAACTAATCCCCCTATGATGTGATTCAGAAACCATACATTACTATCCATTAAGTACACTAAAGTTCTACAAATATATCAAGCTATTTTTCAGTACATCTCAGTATTGATACTATTAATAGATATCATTTGTGAAGGATCTCCTTTCTTCATTAATCATTTTGAGGTTTTCATTAAAAGTTAATTCTAAAGGAAGTTAATTGCTTCAATCATATCTTATTGACTATAGTTTCTTATTAGAACTACCACCTTTCCCAGACTACTACACTACAGTGTATTAAAACAAGGCCCACTGCAAATTCTACCATAGCTCATAATGATCTGCAAGTGGTCTGGATCTACAAATACACAGTTATCAAGATATCAAGAGACCTACTCCCTATTCATTTTTAACATCTTTATCTGGTTAACATCAGACAAAACAGTCACTGTCTTCAATTTGCCATATCTCTAGGAATACCATCTTAATATTAACTCCTATGGTGTTGAAAAAGTAACAGACTGTACTTCAATAGAGCCCTTCCAAGAGAAACATGCAGGAACATTTTTATGCCCAGTTAAGGAACAGGAAATAGCCAGGGACATATTTTAAGTGGTGTCACTTCTTCTCGCTGCATATTTTCTATTAAATTTACTAAAAAAAAAGTAATAATTGTTAGTAGAAGTGAAAAGTCACTTCAGCAGAGATTGATCAAGACTGAACTCAAGTCTGCTCTGCCATGTGCATGTACATAATTCTGATTTTTTCCAGGTAATTTCTTCCTGAAGGTTAAGAACACACGCAGAAATGCAAAAGAACATAGAGTTAGTTTCAAAGATGAAACATCTGTATTTCAGAGAGATCAGATATTAACAAACCAGATATCCACTGTTTTATTCATCTTCAGGCATGCTCTGATCTTGCTAAATAAAAGGACATTTTTAGTTTTACTATTAATCTTATTTACCTCCTTTCTGTACTGCCATATCCTTGTTACATCAGTGTGCAATTTGTATTGCACGTCCCCAGGTTCAGAAGTCATATTTTACTGCTTTGAGAGGTATTCCACATGCCTTTTGGTGCAAGCAGTATCAACAGCAACACAAGTGTCCACTCAACATATTCTTAAGAGTAACAATAAAGGCAATTCATACCAGAAGAAAAGATGAATGACTAAGTAACCAGTAGCATCAATCTAGCATTTGACATCAGTTTATGATGTGCAGTAGAAATGCAGATGGAAAGTAGGAATTCCTCATGAAGAGTTTTCATTTGTCAGACCTGGAATAAACTCTGCAAGCAGAATTCTCCTCTGGTAATATTGATCAAGAAATGCAAACGTAACACCGGATTAGACGCTTAATGTTTTAAGAGCGAATGTACGCAAAGTGGAAGTCAATAATGACAATGAAACATCTGTTTCCAAATCTTCCTAGTTGGTTATTCCTAAAAGTGAAAATCACCTATATGTCTAGATAAATCCAGTCGTCTCCTCTCTTTCGTGTTCAGCAATGCATTCCAACTATTTCACACTCCAGCTTTATGGTAAGCGTCACCCTCAGATGCCATTGTGTTCTCATTAATTTTAACAACCAATGTAGGCTAAACACCTAACTTTTGAAGTTAGGCTATGGTTGAAGGAAGCAAATCCCTCCACTCTCCTAGATTACTGGCATGTAGTTAATACTAATATTTATATCACTTCTGGATCTGGCCTGTCTGCAAGATTACAGAACTACAATAGCAATATTTTTTTCCTGTTTACAAGTCACTGAATCAAAGAATTATAAGGAAAATGCCATTCTTTAAACCAATCTTAAACAGTTTAAGAATTTTTTCAGTTCCTAAATTATGGGAAACTAGAGGCACAGTTTTACTAGCAACTTTTCCTCCTTCTGGTTCATCTTCTCTTTAATATTTTGTATCCTACTTCTCTGTCCAATATACTTGATCAGACAGGACCACTGAATCCTTTCAGTGACAACAAAGTTCAGAGGAGTATCAATAGCTGCATTTAAATACGGTAAAGTTAAATGAGCCAGAAGCACTAAACTGTAATACACTAACTCTCAGGTTGAACTTGAGGAGAACATAGCAAAAGGATTTGAATACAATAAATGGTCTAGCAGGAAACAAGATAAGCAACACATTATTTTGGCTGTAAAACCAAAATTGGGATCAAGCTGAAGACACTGGACATACATTACAGACAGTTAAGACTAAGCAGTGAAGACAGCATAGACCAATGGACAAAATATTGAACTGGCACCACAAGGCCCGAGTTATAATTCCTGGCTCTGCAACCCAGCTCCTGCCTGACTTCAGGCAGATCACCTCAATCACAGCTTCAAAAGTAAACATCCTAACATTTAGCGAGTGGGCCAAACATCATCTAAAAAACAAACAAACAAACAACCCACAACACAGTTTGATCACTGTCAATAGAAGATTGATTTATTTTATGAAGGGACAGGTGAACCTAAAAGTCAGCATCTGAAGTTTGTGATTAAGTCTGAGGGTGACAAAAATGAGTCTCTGGCAGAGCAGTGCTTGCCTCGCACTTACTGCTGGGAAGGTAAGAGCCACCAAGTCAAGGAGGTGTTTTCCTTTATTGCCATGAGCTGCTGGGGGAGCTGTCATTGCTAGATTTTCACTGGTTGTATATACATATTTAAGTGACTTTACAGTGATAATGGCCAAAACATCCATCATGGCTCCTGTCCATTTAAGTAGCCGTTTGCTCACTGAAAACTTAAAAATCCAATGATGGTTTATAGTCACAGCAATGGCTGCATTATCCTGCCAATATCTACTCTCTCCTGAGCAGCACACTCATTAGTTGAAATTAAGCATGCTTGCCATAAAGGTGATGTAGCCCAGCTTTAAAAGCTATCTGCATTGTCCTACAGATACTTATTCCACTGCTACTCTGTAATTAAAGGCTTTATCAAGCCTTTTGAGAAATTCACTTACAAAAAGGAGTTAAAAGAAATGTGAGTTGTTCCAAATTACTGTATTTTCACCCAGCAATTCAACAGACTGCCAGAAAACGCAGCCAAATATCTCAAGCATTTTGTAGACCAGGAAATGAGATTAGCAGCAATTCGATCGCACCATTACTATGTTATTTTGAGCAACCATTCAAGGTACTGACCCAAACATCAATTACCCTTCTGCCTTGCACACATACAAGTAAGTGTCTTGAATTCCAGAGTTTGGAAGACACAGCTGGCAATTCCCACAGCTGAACAATACATTGTATCAAGAAAAGCCACCAGAATTCACTCCCTTGTAGCAGAACAGAATAAAGTCTTCATTCTCCACTCAACCAAAATGTTGCCACATAGATGGCTAAGAGACAGCAATAACCTCAGTCAATGACTCTTTGGTATGTTACGTGGCTAACAGTTAAGTCCATCTTCTATCCTTTCACAGCTAATTCTCATGCTTTAAGTGCATCTAAAATAAATCCACAGCAAATCAAAGCGATATAAACTTGAGATATCACATGAAGACAGATCACCTGAAGTCTACAAAGCTCTCATCTACAAATCAACTCATTGTCCCAACCCTGGATTTTAACATTAGTGGCAGGCAAGTTAAATGCAAATGCTGAAAATGATGCAGGCACCACAGCAGATTATATACCTTTAAGGAAGGTTAAAATAGAGAGTCTTTGGAAGGGCAGTAAATTAGTTTATTCCAGTGAAGTATACTATACAGATTTAAAAGATTTATTTCTTTCTAAATCCATAGATATTCATTTTTAGTGCAATTAAACTGCTCTTATAGATCAATGAGCACAGATAACACCTGAAAGTAGAGTGAGAGCACCCACAAGCAATCTTTTTCATTAAGTACATAACCAAATGTTATTTGTTAGGCCGAAACACAAAATACATCTAAAGGATCTCATTTCTTTCAAAACCTGAGGGACAGCCACAACACACGACCTTTTAAGAGATGAGGACGTACAACCGATGCATTCAGCAGCAAACAAGTCAGTCCTTATTACTGCTATGAGGTTTGAATCTAATTTCCATAGGTGAAGCTCCAATAAAAATATAAAACCAGTAAAAATGGTAGCAACTAGAATTAGGCCATTAGCAATAATATAAACATAAAATAAATGCAAAAACTTGAACAGAAAAAATCTGAATATTCTAGACATGTACAGGCAAATCCAATTTCTAAACCTTTGTCAAGCTGACAATTCTTTAAAATAATTATGTAACCAGGAAATTAAGTCGGAAATATCACTTTGGAAGTAGAGGAAAAAAGCCAGAAAGTATTTTCTTTTTTAATCCAGCCCCATGACATGCTAAATTTTTTGCTATGTGTTGCTAAAAATATTATTAGCACTAATTGCAACATAAAAATCTGCTTCTAGACTAATCTATAAATATTACTGCTAAATAGACTAGACAGATTTTTTTTTTTTTTTTTTTTTTACCCCCTTGGAGAAATAAGGACATCTTTAAGTTAGTTCAGTTACAAAGTTTTTTATCTTTGAAGTTCTCTTCTGACTGGGCCCCAACAATATTAAACCAATTCTTTCACACAACTATCTTATGAAGGTCTCAAAACAAAACAAACAAAAAAAAACCAAACACACCCAAAACACCATACCCTGCAGAGATCCTGTATGAAATGGCAGAGAAAGCACAAAGCACCACACAGCAGTCACAAGCTCTACTAAATGGGCATCATCCCTTATTGGTCTGGTTTCTTCATAAAAAGAAGAAACATTTTAGTCAAATCTAGAATAGCAGTTACATCAGTTTCCAAACAATCCTGGCAAAAAAAGGATACTTAATTTTGCTAGCCTTCAAATGTAAAACTATGCAAATGGATCCAAAATTAAAAGCATTACTACTGTTGTTTTTAAAGGACTTCACATGCTTATATCCTTCAAAGAAGTGAGGCCCTATCCCTTAACTTGCATTATTCACTGCTTTATCTGCTAAAAATGTCCCCGCTTCACTGTCACTTTAAGTCCAACTTTGCTAGACAAAAGACTACAGCTATTCTAGCTTTAGAAATCACCAGAAGAGGTACAGCGGCATCATCTGAAGACCCTGACGCCGTCACAGTACGCGACACGGAGCCCAGGATGGGCCAAAGACAACAGCCTACCATCGACTCGTTAATGGTCCCATGCCACATCTGCGAGTCTGCTCCCCACACAGCAGCAGAAACAGCTGTTCAATTTTTCCAGATGATTGGAAACCCCATGTTTTAAGTGTGGAAGGAGAATCTCAGTCCTCAGCATATCTTGCATTTCTAACTATCACAAAAACATTGTTCTGCTTTGCAGAAAAGGAGGACTATAGCCAACAGCGTAACCCCAAAGAATAATACAATTACTTATCTTAAGGTCCTCTGTTCCCTAACAGTTGCTCATTAAAAGCCTCGTAAAGATTGTGTCAACATTTGCCCTTAATACAAAGCAGTAGCTTTCCAGCCACTGACCATTTTGACATTTCTGGCCAAAAGAAATAAAAACATTTCAAAGTCTGTGTTGCCTTTAAGGGATACCAAAAGTGGACAGTCTGCGTACTCCTGCATGTTTGGTTTCAGGGTTTATTGCCTGGCTCATGCACAAAGAGAAATGAAGAAGCAAAACCCAAGGAAATGAGGAGGAGACTAGGAGGAGCTTATCCTTTTTACACGCTCTGTGAGCCAACTGCGCAAGTGGAGCATAGGGGAGTGCACAGGATACAGGACATTGACCTCATCGCCTTCCTTGCATCAAAAAGGGATAAATCTGCATAAAGAATTGCCACTGTTGCGGGGGCAAAGATCTGCCTGCCCTCCCTTTGGAGGCTGTTGATTATAGACAGTATCTCCCGCTGGCTAACATGCGCTGGTGGTGCAACGCCCCTTGTGCGGAAGTAGCATAAAGGACACAACTCTACACTGACCAATAGTTCATAATCTAAAGAATACAAGCAATCCACAGGAGAAAAAAAGATGCTACAGTTCCCACAAGAAGATTGGCACACTGATGCATGTAGTTTAAGAGAGAAGCAAGCCTTGCAAAGCCAGGTTATATACACCGGTCTCATATCCCTGGTAAGCCCTAGGAAAGTCACTTAACCTGTCTTGGCTACAGTTTCACTATATTAAAAAAAACGGAGACTCTACCCCCAATCAGCACATGCAGTGCTTGGAAATTGTACCAAAATGCTCAGATGAAAATTGCTACAGACAAGTAAATATGCATCAGGTTTCCTGCCATGACTTCAAATGCTAACTCACCCCTTTGCCCTTAGCTGAGATTTATGGAGGAGGCAATAAAAGGCCTAAGCTTAGTGTCTTTGCACTGATATTTTTTTCATTTTTATCATCTTTTTCAGTGGTCCATAGCATTTCATTCTCTCACTCTTAGCATGGCCTGTTTCTTTGTGCTGCCTTTTGCTTTCACAGTCTTAGCTGAGGAAATCACTCAAACACATAAAATTGTTTTTTGCCATGATTACTGATACTAAACAATACCATATAAAATAGTAATTCTTCTATGGCCCTATTCAATCTGAGTAAGGGAAATAAAATCTAATCCACAGATTGTTGGCTGTAACATGTACATGTTAGTAGAGGGGTTCTGTTTCCAAACTATTTTTCAAGTTTATCTGTACAATTTCATGTAAGGAATACAATTTTTATTCAAAACAGTGACTTCTTCCATAGAGGGAGACCAAAGGACAAGGAAAAGCAAGAAAGTAAATGAAGCATCCTGCCAGGGGGTATTTTAAGATATATTTAGATCCGACCCT
Source organism: Apteryx mantelli (assembly GCF_036417845.1). NCBI lineage: Eukaryota > Metazoa > Chordata > Aves > Apterygiformes > Apterygidae > Apteryx > Apteryx mantelli. The sequence goes on along the minus strand of NC_089982.1, from coordinate 75,015,866 downwards.
GCAACTCCTTCCACACACAAAAAACAGACTGCCACAGAAGTCAGCACATACTAAATAAAATCCATCAGCAGCTTATTGATATCAACCTAGAATTAGTCATTTTAAGAAAGCATGCATCTACAAGTTTTCCTTTAATGACCAAATAATGTCTAACTGTAGTTAATTTTAAGCTAAACCCAATATGGTATCTCAAGGGTTACAGTCTCACAGTGATTCTTGGGTTTATTTGTTTGGGATGAATCAGCTTTGCAAAGTCTAAATCATAAAGATTAGACTCCCAATCTTATTTTCCTAATCATGAGTTATCTCACAGATTAGTTAGTGATACATGTCAGATAGTCCATATCTGTGAACCCAAAGGCTTAAGGTAATGGATCATTTGAGACAAATTTTTAGATGTGGGAAGTCACCACAGCTCCGCTAACTCCATTAACGCAGAAAGGGATCTGGTTCTCCAAAAAGCAGATCTGTCTGATAGACAGCTCTGCTGCCACAGAGGCCTTATCGAGCTCTTTATTATGCTTCCTCATGCTCAGCAGCCTCACCTGCTCTCCTCAGACTGCCCTTCACTCTTCCCTTAAACTTCTCAAGTCACCAAAACAGCTCAGAGATGGCACTATTTTATTTTGCTGCAAGGTAGCCCAGCAGTAGGTGCCGCTTGCGTACTGTCTGCCAACACCTCAAAAGAGATGTGCCGCTATCCCTCTTTCCACTTAACTTGGGCTAAGCCATAGGTTCTTTCTGAAAAAAAGCCAATGTGGGAATGACTAATTATATAACAAGGCATATCTTTAGCTGTATTCTTGAAATTAGTCTCATTTTTAACAATCCAGTTTCAACTTGAAAAAGTAGGAAATTGTTAAAAAAAGAAGAAGGAGACCAGCTAAGACAATGCAGCTATTGTGCCCATTCACCTGACATGTTGAAAAAGACCTATATACAGATATTTTATCTTCTTTAGCAAGAAGAACTTGCTGTTCCATCTATTCATTCAATCTCCAGTTTGGCATCATTGCCACTCTAACATTTCGACTACTGAATTAACTGACCCCTTTAGTCCTCACAAATGCAACAAAGCTTCACATCAAAGTTTCACCCAAAGTACTATTATTAGCTTAACTTTAATATAGCACAGAAATTAAGAATGGCTGCAGTTAGAAAAAGCCTATGTAGATGTTACTTGTCTGACAGCTTCAGGCTTATTCTCAACATGTAAAATAACTCAAAAATGACTCAGCCAGCCATTCAGATGACATCAACCCCCGCACAGCGAGTAAGTCGTGTTAAGGGCCTGTAAATGGAAGGAAATCCTATTATGAATGCCAGGAGGGGCATCAGTCTTTTCTTCCAAGCCACTGCTCCTTATGAATGAGGGGAGCAGCACTAAGCAGCAAGCACAAAGCCTGCTTGCCAACAGCCCCAGGAAAGCTCCCGCTCCTCAAAGGTGGGGACACTCCAGGAAAAACTTTAAAAGACTTGGAAACTGCTGAAATAAAGGAAGCTTTCAGAGGTGAATCTTACACATTAAAACTTCTACAGTGATAAATGGACTCACAGAAACTATACCAGGTAAACAACAGTTTGCAGCTTTTGGCTTTAATTTGCTTTTGTCATTTTCCACCTTCAGCTCCTAACAATTCCTATACAGTTGCCCATGGCCAGGCGGGCTGGGAGAATCCAAGACTCTGCAGAATTTGGCTCTTGGTCTGCAGGGGAAATGTCTGGGCTGAAAGTTATCTTTTATGAAGAGAAGTAAATTGTATTTCTGGGATTTCTCAGCATGTTATGCCCTCCTCTGCTGGATAAAAAGCATCCAAAAACCCAGCAGATACCCTAGATGTCCTCAAATATACAGAAAGGGGGAGCAAATTGATACAAAAAGAGAAACTTTCACTCACCACGGAATGTCCTGCCAAAGATTATTTGGCAAGTACTGTTATTGAGGTGCATAAAAGCGTAGGCAGATCCGTTCTGTCACTCCAAAGACTGAGCAGAGGGAGGAAAAAGGAGATGAAGTAGGTCTTACAGGAGGGGGAAGGCTTCTTGCAGAAATGGCAACTAGACTGAACTAGCAGAAAACTTCAGAGCAATCTCAAAGTCAGTCTAACTCCTAATTCAACTGGTCCAAGCCCAAGCAACCAAATCTGAGTGCATTGTGGTTTCACCTCGGTGTGAATCCTTTGGTTCTCATGCAGTTACCTTTGCATCACCAAGTGAGCAGGAGTCAGGACCCTTATTTCTGTCCTCTTAAAAAGCACTAAATTAAACTGAAAGCAAGTCTACTTAAATATTATTACAGGTCAGACAACAGATAAGTTTTAACTTGAATAAATTTATCCAAGTAAATTAAAGCAATGTAAAAAACATCTGAGGATATGCCAATTAAAGCTGTAAGAATAATTAAATTTCTTGCTTCTCATGCTAATTTCTTCTGGGGCTAATGAAGGAGCTTTTTCTCTCCCTCCCCCCCCCCCCACCATCCAAGGCTCAGAGCAGCCACAGGAGCTCAGAAGAGCGTTTAAAATGGCAATGCTGCAGCTCTTCCCCTCCGCAGCTTCTGCCTCCCCCGGAGGATAGGGATCAGTCCCAGACACACAGCGCTTACCCGCAGGCCACCAGACTGACCTGCATGTTATCTTCCTCATCAACTTTGCAATGAGAGCTGCCCATATAGCGCTAAGCCCAGGGAGAACCATCTCCTGATAGATCCACTTGGAAAAGAACAAGAAGTAGAGTGTTTTAAGAGGATTACATACATTATGGTGACACCTATTTCTCTGTCAGAAGCAGCCTTCTAGAAGTATTTTATAATTTCTGTAAAGAGGAAAAACCGTTTGCCTATTACCTTAAAATAACTCTACACTTGGCTTTCACTACAAGAATCCCATTCTTACAGTGCTCATGCACAACCTGAGCTTTATTTACACTGGGGGGGGGGGGAAGTGTTTCATTTTAAGATTGTCTGAATTATACTGAAAATAATTATAAGACTGAAACGAAATCACAGCCATAGTCTCTCTCATACTTCAAATTTTGGCGTAATTTACATGAAGAAACATCATAAGACATAGTCTCTGAGCAAAACGTACTCAGTTACTGCAATGAACAGCCATGACTCCTAAATTCCCATTTACCACTAGAGGCCAGCAGTTCACCTCCTGGTGTCAGAGAGATGACTACCTGACCACCTGAAGTTAATTCTGCTCCCTGTTTCACCTGCTAAGCTATACTAAAATAGGATAGAAATAAATATACTCTTATCTCACACATAGGCAATTGCTCCAATTGGTCACAAGGAATGCTATGGATTGGGAGAGGGAAGGAACTTAGGCAATCATAAATTTAAAGGAGGTACACAAAAAAAACCCTATAAAAGTCATTGAAATAATAATAATAAAAATCCAAGAGTTTTTTCACCGAAAGGCATCAGTCCAAGGACTGGGTACTGAATCCAAGGAAGGGTACTGAATTTCCTGAGTTTTAATCCTGCCTCTGAAACCAATCTATGGCCTGAGATACATCATTAAACATGTGTCTGCCCTTCCCCCTAGCTGTAAGGGGCAACCTAAGGAGCAAAGATAAAGTTTTAGAATGAGATTTTAAGTAGGTGACTAGTATACCCACTGGGAGATAATACCTACTTTAGGAAACAGTAAGCAGCAATCATCTGAAAAAAAAAAAAATCTCAATCTCAGTTTAAGCATCCAAAAAAAGTAAAGATGTTCAAAATGTCTTTAGCATATATTTATTCATTTCTCTTTTGAAGATTTTTAGTTCTACATGTAGGAGTAAGCAAGAGCTACTAAATAACAACACCTATGACATATAGCTACTATTTCACAGTCTCAGTGTAAGAAGGAAAAAAACCAACTTATCACAGATGTTACAGTATCATAGGTAAACACTGACAAACACAGTACCGGACAGAAGTAGCCTAGCACTTTTTCAATTCCATCTAGATTTGGATAGTGACTCTTTTTCTGCTGCACCCATCTCCTAGGTATTTCATAATTTAAGGGCACTACAAGAAAGTTACTTGATGTGATTAAATTATTTATTAACAATATCTAACTGATATTAAAACAGTACTAAACTAATTGCTAAAAAAAGAAGAGTTTGTCTCAAGGAGAAAGCCCCATGTATAGTTTTTCTAGGCAGCAGTTCACGGGGAAGAGAAGAACTCCCAATTCCTCACCATTATTTCCACCTACCTGCAAACCCACCGAGGCCATCAGGCGGATACAGAGCTAATGCTCACGTGCAAATGCCTTCTGCCTGCTACAGCGCAGCTCCTCCTCGAGCAGGGGGCTTCCTCTCAAGTGCTCTCTTCCACCACAAAGCGCAAATACAAATCCCGAGTAGCTGCACGACCCTCAGGGAGGTTCAGTACCTGCGACGAGCTGCTGCGCTCTCCGCCTGCTGGCAAAGGCCACCATAGCGCACCCTTCCAAAGCTGCTAAGCACTACACTGCCGCAAAAGGTCAAATTCAAAAGTCATTTAAAAATCCAAGAGAAGACACTCCTAAGACTGAAATATTGGATATTGACACCATTGCACAGTAAGCAGAGGAGCTGACCACGTGCTACAGCCTCACAGAAGCCAAAATACCACCGCCTCAGGTTTGTGCAATGAGCAGAGCTGCCCTGAACACCCTGTAATTGCATCAATTTATACCAGCTGTGAATCTAGCACGTGTTTTTTTCAAGCTCTCTATTAACAGCTAGCATAATTCTGTTAAAACTGAGCCTTAGTGCAGTTCAGCTGCAGGTCAGTCTCTTTCAAAGAAAGCAAAGATGATAATTTTGGTGAAATAATTGCCTGAAAAACAGTAAAGCACCCATTAGGGAACTCCAGGGGTTTTTACCCTTGAGAACATTTATTAACCCTTATATTAGGACCCTCAACTCATTTCTGTCTGCAACATAAGAACAGCCCCGCTCCTCTGCTGCCTCTATTTTGTACTGTCACTGAGTTGTGAGAAAAAAGCTTGTGTTTGAAACATTATCTCACAGTTTTAGAAGCTATTAAAGAGGTTTCAGGGCAGTGGAGAACCAAGCCCTGGGAGTATCAAAAATCTTTTAAAATCTGTTTTCAACCAAGAGGAACAGAAGTGCCTCTCGCGCTGTATCCCACAGCGCCTTGGCTCATTCCAGCTTCCCAAGCCAGAAGCCCTGGGGGAGGGAGGGCACTGCCAGCCCTTCAGCCTCACTCAGTCCTTCCCCTCTTTTTCCCTGGGTTTTGCAGGGGGATGAGGTTTGTGCGCACACGCAGTAGGGAGGGGAAAGATATTGCCATTTACCAAGACAAATTAATGCAAGCTGATGAGCTGAGCATCTTGCAGCAGTAACAACCAAAGTGCAGGAAGGGCGCAGCAAAGGCCAGGCTCAAAACCTACCGCTACTTCGTCTGCTCGCAGCAGCAGAGACTTTGCGCTCCAGAAGGAGGAAACAGGGAGGAAACTGTAATTCCCTACTAGGCGATCCAATTAAAAAAGGGACATACCTCAAGCAGAACTACTTACAAAGTACTTCAGTAAGTATACTTTAGTATAGTAATTGCAGTGTTCTTACAGCAGTAAATAGATTATTAAAAAAAAAGAGCAATTCTGGGAAAAATGTGATTACAGGAATGGAAGTTCTCATCTAACTATTTGGTGTTATTTAGCACGTATTTTCCACCGAAGGCATACATGATCTGCATTTTCAAAGAGGGGTAGTACCTGCTTTACCAAACCCTGGGAGAGAAAGACAGTCTGAGAGATGTGCCATTAACATGTGGCACAGTGGTTTGCAGACATCCAGACAGGCCTGATTAAATGAATTAATTACTCTTAGCTCAAAGCCTTTAACTATCAACTTTTCTTGACGAGCGTTTAGTTTGCACAAGAGGCCCAACTCTTATCCAAAGTCCAGAGTTTTCCTGTGTACTGCAGACTTCCGAAACTTAAGGCTGATACGTCCGTCAAGGTACAAAAAGGAGCAGGTGTACTGTTGTTGCACTAACAACAGGCAACGCATATCAAAGTTCCTCGCATATTCTTGACAACTAACAAAATTACATTTGTATTCAAAAATAAAATTAAAATCATTGACAGTTTAGGTTAATTGAACATATTACAGCAGTCTCTCTTTTTTAAAGTAGGATACTGAGCTGTCACAGTCTACTCTTTTTAAACCTCAAAACATTTGTTTCAAAATAGGGTCACTGCTCTAAAGACTCTGTAGTGACAGGCTCACATTGTGAAAAGTGTATTTCTCCTTCTCCACTACAGACAGTCCACCAACACACAGCAATGTAAGACAAGAAAGAGATCTGAAGCAACCTAAATCCTGTCTTATAGCACATGCAAACTGATATGTGTGGTTGGATGGAGCTGGTAGAAAATATAGCACGCCGTGCAATTACTAACTTGCTCTTTGTCTCGGGAAAAGAGAATTGTGTAATCACTAAATCTAACTGAGTTTTATTGATCTGGACAGCAACGCTGTCTCTTCAGAAACCTGATGGAAGTGCCAACATGAAACAAAGTCCATCAATCTGTGCTCTGCTGTTTACCGGGAGAGCTGAAAGAGGTCACCGAATGCGCTGCACAGAATGCACCTTGCCCGTAGGTACATTCCAGACTCTCACAGCGTGCCTTCGTTAAAAAGACTTCAGAAAAAAAAAAGTCCTATCTAAGCCTACCTTCCCTGTGTGGACAGCCCAGGATCCAGCAGCGCGCGTGCTGCATGGGCAAATACGAGCCCCGCAGCGAGCAGTGGCAGCCGCACACTGTTCACGGAAATGCAGCTCGCCCCTGCAGCCTGCCCCTGCTCCTGCCTCGCGCTTGCTGCACCACCTGCCTCCGTGCAGATCTTGCTGTCTCCTTTTCCATGGAAAATTGCATCCCAGCACCTCACTCGCAGTTTTGCCAAGGATCAGATACAAATCTGCAGCACCCTTGGAAGTGTTTGGATGAACAGCCTGAAGGGAAAAGTATAATCCAATTTAGCCAGCTATCCATATTCTGAACAAAAAATTATGGGGAGAAGGTGAAAGAAATCTGTCAATAAACAGCAAAACATGTAAAGTATAGGAAAAGAAAACAATATGCAGAAGAGTACACTGTTCTCGAATGGAGTAAATGCTCCAGTCCCACAAAACGGCTTTCATTTTTACCAATGAACAAACTACAAAGGCATTTGCAAACCTTTTGCTTGGAGGGAAACCATAACTAATGGCATCTGCCCCAGGAACTGAGCAGCATTCACTGATTTCCAGCCACAGCTTCATACATCTTTAGCTCCCGCACAATAGACCACCAGCGCCTCTCTGGTTCCACTGGTCTTCAGCGCGCCACTTAGACTTCAAAACAGGGAGGTTGTTAAGTGACAAGTCAGCCAAGTGACAAAAGAACCCATATCAACATACATAATGCAACAAAACCAAGTGAACCTGGGTCATCTGACTTACAACAGCCCGGGTTTCCATGCCCTGAGAACTGTGGATACTCTCAGTCTAACAAGACACCGATTCTTGTCTGGCTCGGGCACCGGGGGCACGGCAGGAGAAAGGGGTAGGCAGGAACCGCTACACTCCTGCAAAAGTCTAGCTGAGATACTTAGAAAGGGGAATGGATATCAAGGAAATGAAATGGGAAATAAATGTTTAAAATGGGGTCTGTGGGCCAAGTGGAGGACTGAACCAACACATTTACATACTATGAGCAGTGAGGAAAGGAGACTTCAAAACTCAGCGGATCTATTTCAAGGATTTATACTGCATGCTTCATAACATTTTCCCTTCTCATGGTGTCTTTAACTCTGCAATTTATAACCAGATTGTATACATAAATGGCACAATTCATAACGCTTGTCTTATTTGCAAAAAAGAATCTTTAGCAGGTTTGAATTTAAGTTAAACAAATAGACATATAAAATGAAAAAGCACATTAAATAAATCATAACCTCTGACTGGAAGAACCACAATACAAAAGATAGGCACAAACCGTCAAAACTGAACTGTGAATGTGTTCAGTTGTCACTCAATAACCACAGGATCACAGCAGATCTCAGGAGGTCTCCAGTCACCTCCTGCTCAGGCAGACCAGGTGGGGGATTGACTGATCCGATTAGCCAAAAAGATTAGCTAATTCAGCTTGAAAATATTTCTGAAAATTTGGGGTGGAAGGTGAGTGTAATGGCCCGGAGAGCCTCCGCCCCGCTGTGGGGGTTTGGGTGCCAGGGCGCGGGGCCGGCTCAGCGACGCTGCAGCCGGCCCCGGGCTCCCCTCGGCTCCCAGCTCCCCATCCCGCAGGGAGCAGCTGGCCCTCGCTGTGCCCGGGAGCCGAGCACAGAAACTGGAGTAAATTGCTGAGGGTTCCTTAGGTCGCTCTATCCTGTGCAAGTAAGAACTTAGCAGCACTCTGAGATTTAAATACCATTACAAGGGTGAAAAAGATGGTGGTGTAACTGCAGTAAGTAATCAAGTGACTTCTCCAATTCTGTGTGCAAAGGCAATGGCAAGATCTGTCGATTAAGATCTAGAAAATTTTCAAAGTGAATTGTTTTTTTAAAATAATTTTAAAAATATATTATAAAATAAATTATTAGTTCACATAAGGTCTTTTGAGTAATGTAAAGAACTTAAAGCAGCTTGAGTCCGGTTCATCAACATCACACAATAAATGATGTGGTGTAGAACCATATCGCCATTTCCTGATTCATATTAGTAGTTTGCTCTAAGTTCATAGAATAAACCTTTATTTTGTGGGCTGGTTACCAAACTAGCACAAAGCAGGTAGGATATGTTCCAGGCTTTCTGGGCCTATGTATTTAGACCACTTATAAATGGCATTCATAAATTACAAAACTGACAGCATACATTTTTTTAAGAACCATATTTCAATTACTGAACAAACATCACGCTGATAAAGAAATAGTTGCACTTCTATAACAGGCAGCTTTACTGAATCTATTTTCATAAAAACACTTGATTTGCAGCTTCAAACCATTCCAATGTCCTCCCTCAACTCCTTTGTTAGGCATCTTATTAAAAAGAATTATTATGGAAAATGTTCACTATTTTATCCATTTAGGTCTTATTGCGGGACTATTCCCTGATATTAGTCTTGCTTGTTTCCCAGGAAATAGTCCTAATGCATTGCTGATAAGCATAATCCCCCCTGTCCCATAATTTCAAAGAAAATGACCTATGGGCTGTGAAATGGTATAATTTATAATTTTCAGTTTATTACTTTTTGCTTACAAAATCTCCTACCTTCTACTGCAATGAAAATTAACAAAAAGTTACCTTCATAATACAAGCAATTATTTGCCACTTCCACAAAAGATGGAGGTTTCCTTTCTCTACTCCCTTACTTCCAATTTAGTCTTTCACAGCTATGTGAAGCCAAACCTACCACCCACCCACCCACCCACCACCCAGGCTCTCGCCTTGCAGACGGTGCTTGACGTCCGGTGAGCTCACGCACAGCAGCCAGCCTCAGCTCCACCATGCCGAGCCACCAGCGACACCACCGCTCGCCCGGCAAGTCTGCTGGACCAGCCTTTACTTGGAACTGAAACAGAAGCAGCAACACAACTCACGCCGCTGGACTTCCTTTGGATCAGCAACTTTTCCCTTTGGTCATTCTGGGGCTATATCTTTCTCCTTCTCTTTTCTGAGAACAGCTTCTTTAAGCCCTCATTTAAATCCACCACCTGGGAAATGAGACCCCAGGACAGACACACACCATTTCACTACTAAAAAAAAAAAAGTTAATGGAAGGCCTCAGATACACGGTATTTTGTTACAAAAGAGTGACTTTATTTGCTTCAAATATAGATAGATAGATACTCTTCTCATTTACAAATGGAGATATGGAGAAGTTACCCCCAGCTACTCTAGTAACCACTGATTTTTTTACCTTCCATTTTATTCCCCAGTTCCCAAATGCAACTGTGCAGGTGCTTAACCTTATGCACTGAACTGAAGTCAATGGCACCATCCATGCACTTAATGCCAAACACAAACAATTTAAACTTTTTGCTGAACCAGAACACAGAAAACAACCTGAAATGAGTTGGTAGGATGCCTCAGAGATGCCAGATATCCCTGTTCTTCAATTTTTGCATCAAATTGCTACTGAGGTTGGGCACTGCACAGCTAGGGGACTCTAAATATATTGTCCTTAATATCCATCTCAGAGACAGAAAATGACATAGCAGCTCCTGAGAAAGGAGCCCAGGGTTTGTAGCTTCTCTTCAGTTCAGACTGAATCTTTAATTTCTTAGACCTATATGATAATGGAGTAGTTTGTTAAGTTCGCTACTAATCCAGACATATGAGTGCATGTCTTGCCCCAGACCTTTGCTGAAGCTGCTTGAATTACCCTGGATGTAAGAGGATCAAGAAACGCAGAGTAACCAGAATGTACCGCCGGTTCTTTAGGCCACATTCTTATTGATTTTACAGGACACTTGAAAAACTGAAAACAAAATTAAGAAAAGACATAAATGGATGCTATATATGTTTAATAGCTGAACTCTTAAAAATTTATATTAGCCCAATTTTGTAATTCAAATGTATGAAAATATATCATGCAGTCTGCATATATGTGCCATATAAAATATCTGAAACGCAAATAGGATTTTCTGAGCTAACGAACAGCAACCATTTCCAGAGGAGCCGATGGGAGCAGATGCTGCCCAGCACTTCTGCAAGATGAGGCTTCCTATCCATGGGATCTGCTCCCTGGAGTTCGAAGAGGCTCACTCCCCTTTTCCATGGTTTTCTATTGCAAGCCTTGAATGAACACGTCTTTTCTAAACAGTGAAGTCTGGCCCGAGTAGGTAATGAATAAGGAGTGCTGCCGAGGCCCCTTTCAGTGCAGGGGCTGTACGACAGGACGCTATTACACAACGCAGTGATGTATCACAGCAACAGCGCACAAGCAGGCCTGAAATACCCAAATGCCCAGCGAGTTCATATTTACATATGAGCTTCAGATTCATAAGCTAGCAAAGAATTTGACAATTAAATTTGTAGCCATTTCCAAATAATGTTTTCCAATAGATAGGACAAAACTTTTCAGTCTTAGCACAAGCATACTGCAATTTAGCACAAATACTCATTCATGAGTAACCAAATACCAGCAGCTCTTCTCCCCTGCTTTTACTGAAAAATCAATTGCTTGTTGAGGAAAAACAACACGATATACATGAGAAAAATATCTGAATCCCCATTAAGAAAAGTGCAGAGCATTTCACTTTTACAGCAAAATGGGGACAAATTGGACTACTCCCTGCAAAGAATTCCCAATTGACTGGAGATTGCTGTGATGCCAGGCCAAGGAATAAACCAATTCTGTCCTGTTTGGAGGCTCAGGAATGCTTTTGTTTGAGCACAGAAGTTTTCTAAACACACTGCAGCTCAGCTAACGGTCACCAGTCCTCAAGTGAGAGCCCTTGGAGAGGTATTATTCTGAAAGCCATTTATCTTTTACTTCAATTTGGAAGCAAACACCAACACAGAGAGCCATTAGAGAACAAGTGCTCTCTGGATGCTGAAAATCAATGGAAGAAAATTAAAAATCAACAAAGCTCTCACATACAGGCTCCTAAATGAAATGGCCTGTGATGCAGTCAATCCTTGTTAAGAGGAGAATGAAATAAATTCTTAATCAAGGATGAGCTCTAGCAACACTTCTTATCATATTTAGATAGCATATTATATAGATCTCAAGCTATACTTTGTGCCGTAGGGATATAATCTGATAGTAAAAGTTATTCATAGTGCATACAACAATTAAGAATCTACTTTCAACACTCAAGTTCTCGTGGCAGGCAAAAGGCTGTAGACTCCAGGAAGGATGATGAAGTGTGAATGAAGTGAGAGTGACGTAAGCAAAAACAGCAAAAGTTTTGCACAATATTTTCCTAAATGCCTCTTCGCTTAGATCCTGAAGAGTAAATCCATCTAATTTGCATCTTGATTTTTTTTTCAGCATTCAATTAATTACTAATCTTTATGTTAGCTCTTAAAGTAGCACTGGAAACAACATATTGCCTGTGATGCTCTTCCATGCTTTTCGCAGCCATGGAAATGTCAAAAAAGAAAAAACTACTGAAAAGAATTTTCTGTGCTCTCCCACCTACTCAGGACTGTCACCCAGGCTCAGTTGGGGATCGCTGTTCTTGAGAACACGACCAAGTATTGCTACAAAGATGTCAACAGAAGGCAATGTCACGTGTACAAACCACTCGGGTATCTCAATAATTGCAATCAACATGCAACAGCATGAAGTATGCTCATAAAATATGGGATCACCTCTTGAGCCATTTATTAGCCATCCTAATGTAATAATTTCTCCATGATGTAATAATCATGGAACAACTAATCGATTCTGTCCAAAGAATGAAAGAATCTATACTGATTTATTTAATTTTTTGCATTACTTCTGAATGAAGAAGAGTTCGGTCTTTCTGGAATGGTCAGTTTTCCATTTCGGTGATAATTCCTCAACATAGCAAGAGGACAGAAGATGAAAGGGTTTTCTTAATTCCTTTTTAATTTCTATTATAAACATGACTGCTGTGAGGAAAAAGGAATTCTGAGGTGAAGAATTATCAGAAATGAGAAGCCTCACATCTAAGGCATTTCTATTTGTCTAGCACAAGTACTGATGAATCAATATAAGGGATAGGGTAATGAAACGACTGATTGGTCCACAATACTGACAGGTGGACACGTTCAAGCAATGAAGCTGCTCCAGAAATAGGAACATTCTGCCCATTTGATATTACAATGGTTATGGATTTCTCCATTAATGGATGTGTCACAGCCCCAGCTAAGCCTCTTCTAGGGAATCAGCTGCAGTTAGGTGTCATGCCACCAACCTCTGCTTCCAACCTCAGCAGCTGAGTCTGGGCAGAATATTGTTTCGGTTTCTCACCCTGAGCTTCAAGGGAAGAATCAGTGGTTCAGGCTCTGCTGTGAAATTCCTTTAACACACACCTTTTACTCAGCAGCATAATGGAATTACAGATTCAGCCAAAACAAATAACCCTCCTACATACATGGCTAACACCTTCTGAACAAGCTGTTTTGATCATCAGCAAACCAAGGTCCCTCATCCTTGCCTAGTCCTGGTGATGAAGTGGCTCCACTTTATAGAAAGCATATGGACTTTGAAAACCATTTCAAACACCTTCTGTCTTTATCTTGTACAAGGATTGTCTAACCTCCATACTGTTTGCAAGCTGCTGGTCTCTAGTAAACCCCCTCTTCTCCACCAGTGTGTAGGTGCTCAAGGTGTGGGCATCCCTCATACCTCCTACCACAAAATACAAATTCTAAACTACCCAAAGGTTACAAGTAACAGATTTCTTAAAATCATGAAGACAGATGGCATGGATATCTGAACACAGACATGACAAATTTAGGACTACGTACATCTGCAGAACTGACTCTTCAGGATATTTCTTTGGCAGTCAAAGCATTATCCAATGATAAAAAATAAAAATTGACAATTTATTCTTTCCAGAATAAAGACAGGTTCCACAGCTCTCCCCTCTGGTGACTAACTCAGTTAATCTTAGGTAACAAACTCAGTAATTTTTAACAGGTATGAGAACAGAAGCAGAAATAAAAACTGCCTTTTAACTTTTTACTTTATTTTCACTTCTAAGGTTAAAATTTCCAGATGGTTGGGTGAGACAGAGAGATAATAGCTCAGGGCAGCTTGCTTTCTTGTAAAGCTCAAGAAAACTTGTGAGAAATCACAGTGGATTTTTTTATGATTAAAAAAGGCAAAGGTAAAATGGCAATTGCCAAAATTTTGAACATGTTGCTTGCTTTTCCCTAGCAAGGCTAATTTGATTGCAATTTGACTCATCAGATGTTGTTTTAACGCCTCTTGAGATGTAGGAAGTTGATGTCTATGCTCCCCTGAAGACAAGAACATATTTTTCAAACCTCTAGGCTGCCAGTCACACTGCAGTGAAACATATGCTGTCCTGTTACTGCAGATAGCAAACGGCTTCTCTTTTGTTCAACGCTTCAGCCACACAACTTACTTTGTCTCCTGAGACTTTGAAATGAGGGAGGTTTCTTCAAATAGATATCAACTGCAGTGTATTTATTGGGTAATATACTTACAGTACACGGATAGATTATTCCAACCAAGGTATGGTAACTGAACTGGCTTTTATAAGAAGCAGCTGTGGCAACTGGTTGTGATCCCACTATTCCCAGTGGAAATCTTTATGGAAAGAGTCTATAAATATTACATACCCGCCATTACTTATGATGAACAAATATCAACAATATTCTGAAGCAAGCTGTAAGCAACCTCATTCATGTGAGAGAACCCCATTTATGAAAGAGTCTTTTTGATCAAGTAAACGTATCAAAGATTTCAAAAACATCTGGTGACATAACTGGAATGGAAACCAAAAGCACCCACATCAGTCACAAGGCAGCACTGCTCCCCTATTATCATTCATCTCGTTGGGAGAGAATTTAGGTTGGATCATAGCTTCTTCACGTAGAATTAGTCTCATATAAAGAGGATCAGGAGGGGATTAGGAATACCACAGCAACCATCATCACACTCTCTGTCTTTGGTATTTCTAAGTCACTCATCACCATGGTATCCTAGTGTAAAGGGGATACCCTAGAGCTTTAGAAAGAGAAGAAGCAAATTTACATAGAGTTTTGAATAAGACTATTCTTTGTCTGAAGGAAAGAAAAAGATATATTATCAAAGCAGAGTACTGCTTCGAGGTGATTCTTGACCAAAATCGCATCTAACAGGAATATTCTCTCAGCTTTGGCTGGCCGGATTCGCAGCGCCAGCGCAAGGCTTCCCTGCAATACCAGCTGGGATGAACGCTGCTGCTCTGAGGACACAGGCGGTGGGAAGAGCCCAGGCCAGGCTGATCTGCAACGGGAAGGGAGGGAGCAGAAAAAGAGAAGGGGAAGGGAAGGAAGGTGGAACAGAGAGCTGGAGGGAGAGCTGGTTACACTGGGGAAACTGGACAACCTTTGAGGGTGTTCACACAGGCAAAGCGGGGATGGACCTGCTGTCCGCAGCAGCTGCAGCTCCAGCAAACCACCTGCTTTGCCTAGAGCCGAAAAGAATAACAGCGAACCAGGTCGCAGTGATGCCAGACCTCCCCAGGTTATTACTGCAGTTCTATCTAGAAAATCAATACTCAAACCATGTGAAAGCCCAGATTGCAGCACTGTACACTGTTAAACAACAGCCTTAGATGAAAGGTCATCAATCTGGAGTAGCCCTGATTACCATACAACACAGTATGATGGAGCTGTGCAAGCTTAAATTGGAGGTCTCCTTTTGATTGCTGTAGTTCCTTAAGAAATGCAAGTAAGCTGCAAAATCAAACCCTGCAGGGAAAAAGCACAACAATATCTTATTGTCCAGCTATCAACATATAATTATTGGATTAAAAAGTGGACTGAAAATCTATGTGCATTCTTATGTTATCCTTCACCCTTCTATGAACTAGTAAAAATGCTTACAGTCTTGAGAATAGCCTTAATAGCTTTTTTTTTAGGATTTCTGAGCACTGCCCATTGACCCCTACCAAAGCAGGCGTCATTGCCAGTTTACAGTCTTGGTATTAACTGTGCATATTTGCTGGCTGAAGCACATAAACTAATCTGCAAAGAAGGCAAAAGAAGGACTCCTGGGTTCCACCACTGCATCACATGGTGCTTTTTAAATAAACTTATTTGCTATCATGACCATTTAGAGATCCAGCTTCTCTCTGGTTTAACTGGGTAATATTTAGCTTATATTTGTGAACACAATTTAAATGCAGGGGCAGGTAACACAGCTGTATTAAGGAACAGCAAAGTATACACACTCAGCCACTTAAAAGCTGCATTAGTTTCTCTGGAGGAGGCAGGCAAGAGAGAGGGGGAAAAAACTCCACCCCAAACGAATGTGCTACCAAAAAAGAGGACCTACCCCAAATAATGTGCTATCAAAATGTTCAAAAGGGAATTTTCAGAAAAAATAAATTTGGGCAGAAAATGCTGGAGTGGCAAAGTCAGTGTTTTCCAACAAAATACCTTTAAAACACTGCATTTAAAAAGAACACAGTTGAAACAAAATATTTCAGCTAATCTAATCTATTTTTCCTTATCCTGAATCCATCGGCTCTCTTCCAAGATTTTTATTTTCATCTATAAATCAGTATATAAATGTTTTTGGAATTTTTCAAGGGATTGAAAAACATTTGTGGCCCTGTCCCAACCTAGTCATGTTTTACAGGGTAACTGGTTTATAGTAGATAAATGGTAAGAAAGAGTGAATTCTAAGAATTGTGCAGAGCCACAGGACCAACGTTTTCAAACACAGTATCTAAAATTAGACTCCTACCTGTAATAAGCTTCTTTCTTTGTTCCTCAATGTAACTTTTAAAGGTGCAGTTCCAATTGCTTCTAATAGTTTAGAAAAGCTTTTTTAACTTCCATTTCATCAACATCACGAATAAGCTTTCTATACAAGAAATGGCTCAAGAGTCACATTTTTAGTGTTGAAAAAGATATTACTGAACAATTTATCAAATTCTATATATTTATCTATTCAATCTTCCAAAACGGTAACACAAAAAAACCCTACCTGGTCTCCTTATTTAAGGCTGTTTATGATTTTACCATTGAAAATACTTCCCATATTTCAGTCCTACATTCTAATAATATTAGCTTTTCTTTATTATTTGAAAAATAAGCTTTCATATATTTGGCTGCTGGTAATATTTATGGTTTCAATAGTCCTTCCACAAGCCTTTCTTCTGAACTGGTAGAGATACGTTCAAATTAATTTGTCTGTTATTCTGAGAGGGGCAAAAGGGTAGTCTCGTGCTTGAAGCACAAAGGCTGGCACAGACACCTGGCATATTATTAAACCTCTCTCATTTATTTCCCAAGCAAGTCATTTACATCTTTGTGTTTCCACATCCATGGAAATCCAATCTTCAGAATTCCCAAAGCTATTAACAGGAGACACAAAATCATCTACATGCATATAAAGTTTTGAGAGCTTGTGATAGAGTACAACTCACAAGTGGTTTTAATATGGTCTTATAGTACACCAAACAATATTAGACTGGAACATTAGTACCTTCTGAATGGCATTTTATTCCAGAAATGACAGTTTTATAGACTTTGTCTGCCTAAGTCAATGAAAAATTATGCCTGGACCTTGCAATAACATCCAGCATGGGAGAGCGTCAGAGGAGCCTTTCTGCTCTGCAATCGCAAAGAAGAGCAGAAACCCTTCAATTCCCGGACTCTGCATAATAATGGAGGCCCAGATCTCCCGCTCCAGCATTACAGTACCTTGCAATGCAGGAAACCACTTGCCTAATCTGCAGCTGCAATAAGTTTGTCTCCAGTGGAACCCACAGAAAGAAGAAGGCGCCGCACACTGTTGTTCACAGGGACAGACTCTACCTTTTAGCCAAAATACACTAATTTATTCCTGCCTGTACTGTATCACAAACTACAAAAGCATTTTAACCCAAAAAATCATACGAAGTGATTCAATGGGGAAAAAAATTAGTTCAAAGGTATGACTGAATTAAATAAACAGGATACAAGTTAGCAATAAAGAAAAAGAAATCCAGTGCATTTAACATCTTAAATTGACATGAGATGTTTGCTTGTTCCCAAAGATGCAGGTCCGATTCCTGTAGTCATAGCTACACTGAAAGCACAGCTTTTTATGCAGCTAGCAATTGTCAGGTTTTGGCAGTGAGCTTTACAAGATAAACACTCCAGGATCCCTCGGTGCTACCTGAGGCACTGCTCCTGCCAGACCGCTCCACCGTCTCCCCTCGCAGAGACGTAGTGTCTGCTGAAAAATGAGAGCAGTAAGTCCCATCTAAATGCCATTTCAATGTCCAGAGTGGCAATGCTGTTTAGAGGACTCAGAACAGGATTGTAAGAGCATGAGTTCCAGTTCCAGCAGCTGTTGCAAAAATTAATTATGTTCCATTTGGGGAAAGTTGTTTAAATTTCCCCATTTATCTGAGAAGAGAAATGCTACCCTCATATTCAAGGTATTAGCTATGTCCTGAAACGACCATGCCAGATAAATGTTAATAAGTCTTGCAAAACATGGGATCATACTTATAACAAGTATTTTCAGTACGTTGTAAATCCTACAATGCTGTTCAGCACTGCAGGAAAGTGGCATGAAGAAATACATTATAAATATGCATACCTCTCAAAATGGAATCACAAAATTACACACCATTTATTTAAGGGTCACAGGTGCTCTGCAGACTTAAGTATCATTCTCTTAATTTTATGAATAAGAAAAATAAAAGAGACTACTTCTGCACTTTCAGCAAAACCTTGTAATCTGACTTCAAGGTAGACTGTCAAATCATGTCATGTCATAATGTTTTTGCACAAGGCAAATGATATTACAAGGTGCAAAGCAATGGGAAGTCACACTTCAGAGAGGTTCAGGCTTGCTCAAGGTTATAGAAATTGGAAGTCAGGTCTCCTGGCTAACAGCTCCCTGATCTAATCACCATACCATCCCTATTGAAGAGATTCATTTTTTGAATTATAGTTAGGGAGGTCTCAGCAGTTTTATTATTATTCCAACAAAATTATGATTTTGAACAGAAAGATAGAACATTAATTACATTTTTCTAAATAATAGTTTTCTTTAATAATTGTAACTGTGAAAGAAAAAGGTTTAATTTGCTCCAGAGACTACTTGGGAGGTATAAAGAAAGCAGTAATGCTTAGAAATGGAAAGAAGAAAAGGAGGAAAGCAAAAAAGAGCTGGAAAGGGATTAAGAGATGGTTGGACAGAAAGAGGCAAAGATTGCAAGAAATCATTAAGAACGGAGAGAGAGAAATACCGGCGAGACATAAAACAAAACAAGCCTGTAGAAGATTCCAGTTCAAAAACAAATTAGAAGCTAAGAAGAATCCACCATTCATTTGATAGTAATCTTCTGGTATGAAGGAACTATGGCAACCTAGTGTTTTACTGTAACAGATGGAAAAAATCTGTCTCTAGCGCTAGACTGTGAAAGAGGCCACCGTCACGAAGGCTTCAGAGATGGCTTAGTTAAAATTATGAGATTTCAGGTTCCATGAGTGAGAATCTTTCTCTGCCTGATAGAGGCACATAGTGTGAAATGAAAAAAAAAAAAAACTGTTTTATGTTTGCATGAATTTTTGATAACTATATTCAAATAAATGGAAACGGGCTGTATGAGAAAGACATGATTAAAATGTACTTGTCACACTGGTCCTGCCTTTTCTATAGGAGTTTGCTGCTGCAGAGTGAGTGCTACTGGGAATCAGGGCCAATTTCAGAACTAGCAACAGGCAGGCCAAAAGCTATGTTCATGCCTTAAAGCTAGTGCCACAGCACGTGGTTGCAGAGGTTGGAATAAACAAAACCACTGGAATATTTAACTATGAGATTCACAGTGCTTTAGGAGTTCTGCTCAATATTAGGAGTATTTGTGTGGTGACAGCAAGATTGCAGCAGCTGATTTAAACAGCAGTTTTATTCCTATCATTGTAGGGGGACAGCAACCCCAGGGATTCTCAGTGGCACGAGCACGCTGCCAGCCCTGCAAAATGTTAGCATCAGCGACTTAAACCCTGCTCATTTCTGCTGTGCTCCCATGCCAACCCCTGGGAAAAAAATCCTGCTGCATCCCTGCTCCCGAGAGAGCAAGAGGAGTTTGTGTGGTCAGCACGAGCGGAGGAAAGTTGAACAGCTGCAGCGAAGAGAAGCAGAATTTGACACATCAGTAGATTGGAAAATGCTAGCAGAGCATGAAGCGTGGGAACTCGTGATGCGTGTGGCTGTTCGATCACTGGGGAAATGAGGAGGAAAGGCACAGGTCTCCCGGAGATGCAGGAGATCCATCAGCAAGCATGATGAATGTTTCAAACATGCTACACTGTTATTTTCTGGCTGTCTGGGGAATATGCGTACTCTACATTGTCCTTGCAGACCTCCTGAACAGTATTAATCATCTTTTTTCAAATACTGTTTAGAAGTTTTCATATACCCCCCTTAACATTATCCTGGTGGTTAGACTCTGAGTTAAGATGAAAGAGTTCCCAGTTTCCTCCCTTCTGTAAAATGGGAACCTTGATACATGCCTCTAGGCATGTTGTGATGCTCAGTAAATAATTAGATGAAAGTCATCTCAACACACATTATAAATTCAATGGATATAAATAGTCTAAATCCATCAGAGAAAAACCTCATCTTGCACCTGCCAGGCATTTTAGTGGAAATCCGAGTGTTCTATAGACATGACTGTACCCATTTCATGCTACCACACTGGGCAATCAATTCAATATAATGTATTGAAAAATGCCTGTTACTAATTCTTTACCATTTCCTCATTACAATTAGTTTCTCTCCCTTTTCTTCTCTTTCCTTTTGCACAGATTCAGCATTGTTGATATAATAGCTTCTTCCTTTCTGGTTCTTTTAGCAAACCTGAGTCAATAACTCTACACAGTCTTCACCTCTTTTGGATGCAATCCTATACTGTCCTACATATTATGATTTGCCTCTTTGCTATATTTAACTCTGTAAGCTCCATACTGCCTGAGAAAATCTACCAAGACCATATTCTCACAGGAATGTATAACCTTCAAAAAAAATATGCGATCCTCAGTAGCTCCTGAGTAGAAGGCCGCAGTTACAGCCCCAGCTAGGACACCAGAAAGTCTCTGACCTGTGTGCCAGAGAAAAGCCAAGATCTCCCTCCAGTCTAGAGGTCCGTCATAGCCAGGAACTACTACCCTTCACAGTTTTGGCTGGTTAGTTGATTTTGGTTCCCCCCACAGCTTCTCTCTCAAGGGATGAAGGAATTAAGAAGTCTCCTCAGGCCAGTCAGTTAACTGGCAGGCAAGACAAGAGAAACACGCTGCCTGCCTAGTTTCTGCACCGCAAGTTTACCAACACCCTCTTAGGTTTGTCTTTGGCGTATGGCTCAGGACTTGGGCCTAGAACTAAGAAGCCACATTTTAAAACAAAAAGCTTGGAAATGACAGCCTGGTCTAAATTTTGCAAAATTGCCCTTATTTTTAGGGCATATCAAAATCAAAATCCCAGACCTTTAAACCCCTCTGGTATGGAGTGTTATGCTTTCCAGTTCAGGGCTCGCCTCTGGCCAGATACCCATGCAGCAGCACACACTACCATAGATGTAGAGGGTAGCTTCAGACATGCTTTCTACTATATGCTCTTGACTATTTCTATTTCTCCAAGCAATGACTCCTTGCTTATTGCAATAGGAAATAAAACCTTGCTGAAAATATGATGCTTGGGTTCTCTTCACAGAATTACCAGGAAGAAGATGGATGTCTCTCAAGCACAGAATCATATGCACAATGGTCTCTTAACACTTGCTTGCAGGTCTTTCCCATTTTCACATAAATCTTTTTTATGTTGTACTCCCACAAACTAGTCTTTTTATTTTTGGCTTCACTACAGTAAACTTAATTTACCATTAGGGCTTTTTGTAGTTGTTGGTCTGCATTTGTGATTAATGAGATTTAGTCAGGAAAATCATAAAAATAGAACAAACGAATCTATAACAAGCATGCAGTTAAGACAAGACTACTCTTGCTTAAAAAATTGCATGCCTGAGCATAGGAGAATGCAAAAGTTATGCATTAGATTTGATTACAAATTTAAAAAAAAGTTACACATTTGATTACAAAAATCACAGTGAAAGGTCAACCTCAAAAACTTCAGTTGAGATCTCTACATTAAACGTCAAACAAATTACAGGATACAATAATAACACAGAATGTCTGTTCAAGCATTAACCCATTTAGCCCACACGTCCTCTACCCTAAGGAGTAATTATCCTACATGCTATGGAAAACCTAGAGACTAGTCACAACAATCTGCTGTTCATACTGTTAGACAGGTTTGTATTTTTTAATTAGGTACAGCCTTTGACCATCATCTTCTCCCAGTGCTGGACTATAAAACATTAAGATGTCAAAGGGAGTAAAAAATAAGAAAGTTTAAAGACAGCTTCTAACTGCATGTTTCAGTGTTCTGGTAGAAATGCATGCAGAAAAGTATTCAAAGGTAATAATGCATCTAAACAGCCAGAGCAGGGGATTCTTTTCAAGCTCACTATGTAGAAGTCTGGGATGGAGAAATGCACAGAAAATATGTGTAAATTAATTTCTATTAAAAAAACCAACAAATCAAACCTTTCTCCATCACACTGTACAGAAAAATGCATTCCAAGTTTACAGTTTAAGGGAGATGGCTTACGTAAATATACTGTAATCTTGCTATTCCCTTTGACTCATTCAGGTGTGAGGAGTTAGAATGTGAAAATCATGTTAGAGTTGTATATATTTTTGATGCAGCCCTGTTTACCTATGAAGTGTGAAAAAGCCCTGATTTCTCAAACATAGTAGGAGTCAGTCAGAGGGAGAAAGTAGTATTTCCCAGCCTCAGTTTAGCCAGCACTTAGCTCAAATACTTTTCTAATAGACAAATTCCTAGTGATTGTTCCTTTTTTTTTTTCTAATTTGCAGCTGTTCAACTCTCTGCTTCTCTAAGCTTTGTCATACTTTCTCCAGATATACATATTCCCACCCTATCAAATAGCATCCATCAAACCTTCTTACCATATGGCTTGGTTTCAGAGGTGCTTGCATGAACCTGTGCAGTGGATGGTGATGTGTCAGTGGAGACTCTGACTGTTTTAACATATTTAATTTCATTTGTGTTTAATAGCTCCCTAGATTGACTGTCAATAAAAGACAACAGATAGACCATGCATGGTTTTGGTCTTATTTTGTTTTGATGTTGGCACAGTAAAATTTTGCACTTTACAGTGATTTTCATTCCAATGTCTCCAAACACTGCGTAGGTATTAACATCACATTTTACAAATGCAGATAGCAAAGCACAGAGCACAGGACTTCTTAGCATTTCAGAGACACCAGTTCTTGTCCAGATAAGCTAACAATTAGGCAACAGTTCATCAGCCATGTGTGAATAAAATGTGGGGTTCTGCATAGTGCTGCCTCTGATAGCAGTCCACTTAAGTAGCAAACTGATGGGGCAGTAAATTCTTGATTACTAGGCACACTTCTGGATGCCTCTGGAAAATCTGAAGATGAACTGAACAGTCCTAGAAGTCTTAAGCAACATGATGCGGCCAGGTTACATCAGTACTTGGGCACTGCATCACTAGAATATTATTGAATAGTGGCACTGTTTATACAGAAAGAACACGTCATTATAGAGGGATGATGGGTGCATCATCACAACATACAGACTTATATTCTGCAGTTTCACAGGGAAACCTTCCTGCAATAACTACTTAAGTTACGGAAAGAAATTATTCCTAAATTGACAATTTCAACTACAAAGATTGGAAGATAATTCTACTCAGTATGTTTGAAGATACTCTGGTAGGGTCTCTAAAGAAAATTGATACTTAAGAAAAAGGAAGTGCCTTTTACCAGTTCCACCACCAATTGTTTTGCTTTGAAAGACAAATATCAACATGCAATAGGACTACATTTACCTGCAAGTGCTGATAAACACTGCTCAACCCAGTTGCTTCTTGGGAAATGCTTTTAGATCCATGGCAAATACCCTTTTGCTATCATGTGTAATTCATACTGTTACTATTTTTAAAGTATCAGGCATTTAACCATTATACAGGATAGTCTATTTCCTTATTATTATCTTACGTATAAGTGTTCTGCATGGCTTGTCAAGCAAGAACGCATACTTGTCATCTTTGCATTTAGTTTGGAAAAACATGCAGCTATTGGTCATTGTGACAGCTGGGAAATCTAAGTGTTCAACCCATTCAACTAATAAGTCAGCGTATGCACAATCAACATTTATTTTCTATTAACATGAAAACCTTGAATGTATACCGCTTAGCTGCCGCTTTTGCAGAAAAGGATAAATAGAAGGATGTATGCTTTATTTGCATTTGTACCAACAAAAATTAAAATATTTGCTGAATGTGGAACAAAAACAGAGTTTTCACTCAACTCCTTCCCAGCAACATTATACAAATGGTATTAAAATAAACATGTAATTTATACATCTAACAGCATATATTCCCTATAAAAATGTTATATATTTTGTTGATAATTTATCTCAGTGAAACTGAATTTGATAACTTCTGTCCTCTGTAGACAGGATTTACTTTGGCTGGCTGCAGACTGACACTGTGGAAAGCAGAATTCCTTATTCCATGAGTAAATATGCACCACTTCCAAATCAGAATTACAATGTGGCTTTGGAAAACAGAGGACCCAGATCCAATTATTTTTCCCACACTGTCCATTCTAGGATGCCTGCAACAGTTTGACACTACTGATAATACCAGCACAGAGTCATTACTGAAAAGGAGATAATTACTAAGTTCTGTTTTTTTATAGTGTAAGAACATTCCTTATCAACGCATGGCACTTCAAGGACTGCAACATGGCCTGCGGTATAGAGTAAGACTATTTTATGTCACGGATCAATGAAAAAGTGCCTCCAAATGGAGAAGTCAGAGATGTTGCGTAGGAGGACTCACCCTCATTACCCTACAACTTTCCCAAACCCTGTCAGAGCAATGTGATTAATAGTTTTGCTGTCTTTGGATGCAGGTTTCTGCTACACTGAAAGAGCCATAATGCATAGCAAACATTAATGCATCCTCAGGAAGTGTTAAATCCTAATTACACTGTTATATCTCGCATTGCTCTCTTGTTTCATAGCATTTAGAGTAAGCCTACATGGTCTTTTGCAGCTAGGTGCAAATGTCTTCTACTTTTGCTGCTGCCTGACTGCAGTTCAGCTCTGAATCAGAAACAATACGGTCACAGCTCACACCATGATTTCATCAGAAAGATCGGTCAGAGCAACACGCAAAGGGCTCTAAAGCTTTACCCTCCGAGCTCTGCCATCATCTGTTGTCAAAACTGGGTTTGTTAGCTTGAGTCCCATGGTTACTGCAGCAACACAATTTTTATATCAGAGTTTTGTCACATTCAACCAGTGCAAGACCCAGGCGTAGTGAATTTATCTCAATCTACAAAAGATTGTGCAGACATGACCTTGATATAACTCCTTCCTGATTGTTCCTGGAGACCAATGAACAGCAGTCATCAAACTTGTTCATAGAAAGGTAAGATAGAAAAAGAATGTGCCACTTTTTTGCATGGATTCAATGGGGTTTATAAATGGATTTATTTCCTTCCACCAGCTAGTTCAAAGTCCCCAGCATTCTTACAGTTAACCTTGTAATTGATTCTTTCTTATACAGTCCTTTTTCCACAGAGCACTAGGTGAAAATGATATGGTTTTAACCTCTGCATTTGCTAATGCACTTCATAATAAAAAGCATAATTCTGTGGAATTTTAACGTCTTTAACAAGAGGGTACGAAAGATAAGAAGGATCAACTTTTTCTTTTCAACCGGTCTTCTTAAGAAAGTGCAAACTATAGCAATCCACAGGGACTGAATATTTTCAGCATCATTTCAGATTTGCACTATAAACCACATGTTTAAGTCCATCGGTTTATATGGTATAATTACAACTCACAGATTACAGGCACATTCAGTAAAATTCTAATTCACTCCAGAAGTTGGTATATTGGTGGAGATAAACTGAGAAAATAATCTCAGTTCAAGAGCTAGACTGGAGCCTTCTAGCAAATATTTGATCTAACTGCATTGCAAAATAAAAGCCGCTTCCCAACTCTTTATACGCCTCTGTAGGCAGCTGCAGTTAGACTCTGTTCAGACCCACAGTCACAAAGTCACAGCAACCTCCACAAGACCATTCAATCTTACTCTTATAAATAGGATTAACTATGATTTTGATAGGATGAACCGTCTGTGGAGGTGCCCAAATTTCTCCATTGACTTCAGAGGGAGAGCGAGCGAGCTTAGAGTAGACACCTAAAGTCTACACAGCTAAAATCAGGCGATGTCAATTCTCTGCGACATTGAAGTGGAAATGATGAGCATTGTATCTGCAGGAAGAGTTCTTCTGCAGATGATGTCTACATTGAGTAAATGGGAAGAGTGAAACTCTGAGACTTTTGCTCAGCTCGGTAAAGGGAGTCAGAACTCTTAATTGGCTCTTCCACCCCAACGCAATTATGCTGAAATGGACAGATAGGAAGACATTTTCCATCTTTTGAAGTGGCTTTTGTGTAATCACCAGGTCATCTTAGTGCCTTAATCAAATGTCCAACATCAGAAAAGTTGCCATTATGACTGACAATGTTCTTAGCAGATCTTGAGACATGGGGACTCCTCCCTCACCTGCCGTGTGTGACTGCAACACCCCCAAGGCAGATCTGAAAACGTTGGCTAAACAATTTAACTGCACTGCTTTCACCATTCCTGTACCGTGTGTGTATGTATGCCCCTTCATCTGTATAAATATATCTCCATCTGGCTTCATTTACAAGCCCTAGAAATCCTTTTTGCTCTTCTGTTTTTGTTGTTTGTATATTATAGAACATCTTGTTGAAAGCAAAACTCAGCATAAAAATAGCATATTTAATGACCACCAAAATTTAACAAGTGAATTCCAACATGACGATAGTTTATTAAGCAGGGTTTGTATGTCTATGGACTTCAAGTTGCCTTGAGCAGAAATTATATTTTTCTGAGATCGGGTTAACATGAAATTTTTGTAAACATCAGTGTCCTTCAGTCTTGAAATTCAGCAGTGATCTTACCACTGATTGTTTTGCCAGACAACAGGCACATTTACACTGTCACAGCCCCCCACATGTTGTGGAGGCTTTTACAATGCAGCTGGAGGAGCTGGGCAAAGCTCTCCCTGGATTTCTTCTCCTTCTAGCCTTCATGACACAAACTGACATGAGTAAAGATTTTTTTTGATTCTTTTTGCACTTGAAATCACCAGTCGATCTTAGCTCTGAGATGCATAGCACTCAGAAATTCTGTGCTTGGTGGTAGTCCCACTTCAAGAAATGAAAAATCATTACTGACTTCACAGCAGATTAAAAATGTATTATCTAACTCAGGCATAGCATAGCTTGGTCACAAAATCTCCAGTCACAATTGCAAGAGAAATAAAAAATGTACTTAATCATCCAGGCAGCCTCTCTGAGTTATCCTGATTTTTGATTAGGCAGAACAGACAGACAAACACAACTAGCACTGTCTTCCCAATCAGCGGCCTCTGCATGAAATCAATTCTTCTGCATTACACTGTAGTTAAAAGGTCTCTATCAAGAGAAAATTCTTACTTCATGAAAGGCCTACTGTGCTTGTATTACTCACAATAATATATTCACAATATATTTCACAATTCCTGCAGTTTAAATCATGGGTATTTTGCAGACATAGAAGGGTTGTTATTGTTTTCTCTCATAATCACTCTTCCTGCTTGCTTCTAACATAACATCCATTGTAAATACATTCAATGGGTCGATTTCACTCTCACTTATAAAGTTCACTTAATCTTCCAAGGCTCCATGAAAGGCTTTTGGTTCAGTAACAACGCAGGAACATTTTTTAAGAAAGAGTTTCAAGGAGAGGGTCTTTTTATTTTTTAATTAAGGTTTTACACAGAATAAACATCATTCTCAAAGATAGATTGTCCAATTCCTACACTTTATACTAAGCAACCTCCAAAGGACTTTGAACTTCCATGTAACGGATAAGGAGGTTAAATGCTAATCCCAGAATTTGCATGGATCTGTGAAAACCTACAATTTCCAGGAGTCAACGTCCTCAAAAGTTCAGCAAGGCATGTCTCCCCTACTGTATTGTTCAGCAAGAATAAATAACCCATTTCCATATGTCACAATTGTACCTGTGGTGACCAGCAACTCCGTGAAAACCACTTCTCTATATTTTAAAAACCTATAAAACAAACTTCACGCAGTAGCAGAGTCTCAGCTGCACTGTAAGAAGTCATTTTTTTGCCACATACCTTTTTCTTGTTGGTGGGGCAAATGTAGAAATTGTCAATAACAGTGGCAATCCCAGGCTGTAGATTCAGCTTTGTGTACAAAGTCCCAAAATCGGATGACCTGAAAGAAATCAAACATCTGTAAGTGCTTTCTTCTAAAGGCCTCAGCAGAAAAACATGTCGTAACACTAACTATCCACTTTCAATGCTTCTCTGTCACCCTTTTGTTCTTTTCCTTGCTCATTAGCAACTAAAATAAACTTGCCACTATTAAGGGTATTTTTGCAGGTTTGAGAACACATTGCTAGTTCTGTCTGTATTTTGCAATTTTATGCAGTGCTAGTTTTCATGATGACACTACACTGCAGCGAAAGAATCACAAAATGTATACCTTCCCATTACCCACGAGTCGTGAAAAAAGAGCTAATCACAGCAAAGGCTTGTATTTGAGTACTAACAACACCTATTCATCTATGCAGAAAAAGAAAAGCTGACTTCAGAACCTAGGGCTGCATAAGAGAACAATTATTTGGCCTGAGATCTGGAAGACTCGCAATGGACCTCTACAAGAATTTGTACATGACAAAGGTATCAGCCTCCTCCAGCTCTTTTTCAGATGATCACTAGAGCTTTGAATAAATAAAAGCAAAGAAAGTACCTGACTACCACCATGCATTACACACAAAGCTATGAATACTATAACTGTGAGCACTATGCAGAAATATAGCTTCATTTACCTGAAAAACCTGCAGTATAAAACAGCATTTGTTTTAGATATCTGTATCGGAAATGTGTAGCACAAGAAGAATGCACAGGTAAGATGTTAGTTAAGGAAAATGTTATTCAGCAAAACTCAAAGCAAGCCAAATCTGAACTTAAATCACTTTGGATGAAGCCTCATTTGTTTTATACAGGATCTAAATGCACCATCTGGTCTCTCCGTGAAAACAATTTTTCCTTTCTTATTTGGAAAGGGACGGAGACACATTGAAAGCACCCGTCCCTTCTTCAGCACGAAGCCCTTCCTAGAACAGATGGTTGTGGGTGGACTTCTTTTACATGGTACTACAAGGTATTATATCCTTGTTCTTCACTGGAGTAACGCTCAACCTCTAAGGGATGGGCTGCCCTGAGCACAGCCCGCCGTTCGCCCTGTGCTCTGCTCCCAGCCTCACCACCTCCAAGTCCTGCCACAGACGTCACTCGAGTCTAAGGTTGCAAATTTATCTATTTTATAGTGACATCTGAATAGATTTGACCCATTTTTCCCCCCATAATGTTGCTTGGCCTGCAGATATACAACAATGCATCACAAAAGTTAATGCAATCATAGCAATTCAGTTTTGACAAATAATTATGTAGAAATCAAATATACACAATTGGGTACATTGGGTATTCAGCACGAAGCTGATTAATTTCCAAAGGGGGAAAGGATGGACAGTGCTAAAGCTAACCTGCTGGAAGCATTTGACAGAAAAGAAATTAAAGCAAATGCTAAAATACTGACTTCAGACAGATGTACTGAAATCATGCAGAACAAGTAGGTATATTGGAAACAAGAACCTAGTATATTCTCTATAATGAAATAAATATCGGGCCAGTGGCTTGCCCAGTAATAAAATCCTGGAATAATTCTCTGAACCTTAAAGATGATCCAGTTTACTTTGAAGAGGCAGTTACAGGATTAATACAATGGGACCACTAGAGAGTAACACCACAGGAGTAACAGTGATGGCAACTGTGTCAAGGTAATAAAAGAGTACAGACAAGAAGCCCAAAGAGAATAAGCCATTTTAAAGATAAAAAGTTCCACTCTAAAAATTCCTACTCTAACCCTCATGACTCATAAAAAGTATTAAAAGGCTAGAATAAAATTGTAACAAAAAAGAGTATGCTAAGGTAACTGAGGTATTTGAAGACAAAATGTAGAAAATTTAGATGGCCAAAATCTTTCAGTTTCTGGCACAAACTAGTTATCTCAACAACAAAATAAAAGTTGGAGAAAAAAAAAGAAGAAATCCAATTCCAACTTGACACCACAGGCTAATTCATGTACATAAAGGTGCACTGTGCCCAAGCAGGAAGACCCTGACTGGCAGGACATCTGTGGATCTCGGGAGAAATTTCTTCAGACCCTAAAAACTTTGTCACTAAAACCCAGAAAACCCAGCAATGCCAGCTGCTCTTTGAGACATTTATATACAAGAAGACACAGTTCAAGTACACTGTTCAAGAGAAAAGCTGTCCAAAACAACTGATTTTCGAAATTTGCTATAAGCCAGAGAGAACAGGTCACGACAACTTTTCTGCTAGAGATGTGAGCTCCACAGTGACTCTGCATATGTACAGAGCTACCACATGGTGGCACATGGCTGGGACAGCATTCCCTGTCCCTGTAAAAATGCTGTGGGGTTACAGGGCTGGGGAGGAAGAGCTATGAATTCTGGCATCTCAGACTGAGTGTGCCTATATCAGGAATAGACTAAGAAGAAGCACAAAGTGTGTTTTGTACCAGCTGCAGAAAAGGAGGAGACCTGCATGCTCTTCCAGTAATGAAGGGATTTTTTCTGGGTTGAAAACCAAGGTTGTGCCGTGTCAAAAGTACTAAGGAAAGGAGAAAAAACAAAAAAACAACCAGTTGTGTTTATTAGGATAAATACATTCTTCTTCTGTCCTAAAAATTCATGAAAAGCATTTCAAGGTAAAAATGGAAAGAGGATGCAACAGGGAGGTGATATGAAGAGCAAAACGGGCCTTTAGAAGGGTCCTAATAGAGCATGGTTTATTTGTAGTGGAAGCACAATCCTGGCACTTGGTAAACCAGAGGATGAAGTGTAAAGGTTGATTTCTTAAAGATGAGCCTGGCCTGCACTTCTGCAGGACTTGAAGTTAGGTACATTTTTTGCTCTCTGTGAGACGTTCTTGTGGATGCAGCAAGCTCTGCACACGTTACTTGCTGCTGCTCATCCATCTGTACTAAAGGCTATAGCTTGTTTGGATGTTTCTTAGCATAGCAAAGCTCAGCAAAGTGGAGGACTCAAAGGAATAAATCTTTCAGTATTCAGGTGATGGGCCATTCAGGACAGGTCGAGCCGTCGATGCTAGGACTATGTGATTACTCATGTACGGATGCCGACATCACGCAACCCGTTTCTGACAGGCCTTCCCATTAGGTAATAGCTTCTTTGAAAGTGTGTATATCTGCTGAAATACGAACCATTCTTCTTCAAATTCTTTTTCTTTATGGAAAAATCACCTGTCACTGTAATAACAGCATGTTGAAATAACAATCACCAAAATCGTACAATGGTATTACAGCAAGGACAGAATCGTGTATTTTTTATTTGTTTTAATACTGTGAGCTCAAACTATACTTGTGAAAGCAACCAAGTGGCACAGAGATGTACCCTGATGAAATCAAAGCTTCAAAAACCCCTAAACTCTGGGGAAAGGTGGATCTCTCCCTTAAAAATGTAACTTTTATTATATTTGAGCTAAAATAAAACTGTGCCTAATATAATTTGGAACTGTACCTAAATTCTTGAGTCTTTCAACAGAAATGTTGAGGAAGAAGAAATTTAAGACGTACTGAAAGAGACATGAACCAAATGTTTACCTATCTAAACTTCAGTATCATTATACTGCTCTCCACTGATGACTCACACCTATGATTCAGTATTGCAGTTAGGTGTTTTCCAAGATGATATTTACAAATATATATTAAAATATATGTCAAACAAACATATTAAAATGTAGATAGTAAGATTTTATGGAATTTTTTAAAGATTGCATTCCTGTGTCAAATTTAGTAAGAAAACAAAGTGTCAACTGCGAATGCTTCTTTTTTTATTTTCATTAATTTTCAAATAATTGAAAAGACTGACTGGAAAGACAATGGTTGGGACATTTAAACACATACATGTTGATCAGATTTCTTCTACCTTTTGTCTTTGAAGATTAACTCAATCTGCATGCTAGCAACATGAGCGCTATTGTACATTTTCTCCAATTAACCAAAAATCCTGGAAGACAACAATGAAGAGGTTTCAGGTGACACAAGGATTACTTAATTAGCCAAAAAAAGGCACTTGGAAAAGAGACAGAGAAGATCTGCTGTTTTGGATTAGTAATAAATTGCCAAAAACAATTAATGATTCAATTGAGATACACATTATAGTATTGAAGAAGCATGGATCTATGCATAACACTCATTAGGATTTCTTCTCATCTGAATCTTTTCCAGATCGTATTGTAAATGTTTTCCTCTCTCCTTCTCCATCTTTTGGTCAGAAGAATAATCCAATAACTACATCATTAACCTTAAAGTGCAGGAGAAATGAAGTCCTCGCTACATCAATGAAATGAAAATGAAATGAAAAAATGAAGTTCTCGCTATATCACAGACTTATGCCTAACACTGGGATTTCCTCTGCGTTCTGGTCTCTCTCCTAAAAAAACAGAGACAATACTACCTCCTGCGTCTCGAATGTCTGTTATAAGGAAAATACATAGATATCTAGAGGACAGTATAGTAATGAAGGACTGGCTGATGGGATATCTAAAACGGATACATCACAGATTCCAGCTACATAAGCCAAGACAAACCTAATGCAAGGGAAGTAACCAGAGAAGTATCATTAAAAAAATTGTACACTAATGTATCTTTATCACTTAATGAGCACAGAAGACTTCACAGGCCCTTGTATGTACAATGTGGAAATTGCAAAGACATTGGTTAGCCTTACAAAGCCTTTTTAAACACCGCCACCAACAAAAAAACCCAAAATCCAAAGCCTTTCTTCAGAGTAGAAACACATTGTAATGACTGGATTACAGTACCCAATGCTCTATTTAGGAATTCATGCAGATGAATGTTTCTTCGGTGGCTGTAGAAGCGTATGACACCTAGCAATCCAATTAACTCACTACCCATGAGCTATCAGCTCTGCTGAAGTACTTTCTGAAAATACCTCTCTCTCTGCTTTCCAGAAAAGTTGAACCTTTTTGAACCTCAGTGATATTTTTGCTCTCAAAAATAGAAATATTATAGAAATGTTTCCTGCTTAATCCTGTTTTATTGTAAATAGTCAATGGTGTAGGCAAGATCTAACAGCTAAACAGTTTACCAACTTCAAGTTTAGGTAACAGAGTTTACCTTTTTTCTCATACGCACTAAGAAGATGAATTCATCCTGTTTTTGTTTACCAATCCATTACTGATAACATTATCTGTATTTTTAAGAACTGTTAGATTAGTCTATCAAAACAGCCTTTTCGGCTAAAGTAAACTGCTCTGTAACGCTCTGATGAGCACAGAACATGGTACAGCTCTGTATTTATACAGTTATAGAGATTTCATCCCACTACTGCAGATATTGTAGACAGCATATGCAGAGTTCTCCAGTCTCCAAGTCTCTCTCCAGAGTTCCAGTCTTCCTGGAAGCACAGTGAAGGACAAGCAGCCATTCCTAGCAGCATTTTAGTGACTTGTAAATATATATTCACATTTGACTGTGAAATACTGACTCCAAAACACCCACAGGAAAACAAACAAACAAACAAACAAACACAAAAATGAAACACTGAACAGCTGCATTTGTATCCAGTAAGAATCCAAAGAGGATCAAAATGTCCTGAATTCTAGAACTCAGCTTTTGCTCAATGCATAAAATATATTTGATTCAACCATCTGCACTGAGAGTGAAAAACAGTACTTGGTAGCCCATAATAAAAACATGGAATTAGCCTGCTGGGTGACTTCGGCAAGCCAGTTCCTTACAGGAATTATGGTTACTATCACCAAAATGAGGAATGATCACTGCCTTCCTTTACAATATACTTAAAAAATAAAGGGTAAAAATGCTAAACAATGCTACGTGTTGGCTTCTCCCCTAAGGTTTGACCATGCTGTCATCCAACCTGTATCAGCACTCTCCACAGTGCCTGGTCGAATCCCACTACTGGCATGCCAGACTACAGCTTTTTATCCACATGTTGCAATTACCTTTCTAGAAAGTGTTTCTAACAAATCTTATGCAGGATCTACCCTCACCCAGACTTGCCCAGACACAAAGCTTACAACAGGACTGGAATCATTTATGTTTCCTTACGAGGACAAATAGGGGGTGGCAAATACAGCTCTGGGTATGGGTGAGTTATTTGGCTCAAATTTGGCTCTTTTTACGTAATATGTATCTTACATACTGTCTCACACATTGTCTTATTGGTTATCTTCTGTCGTGAATTTATTATGCTGTTTTTTTGATTAATTACTTTATTTGTACAATGAACACACAGGCATACACTTAAATTTCACTAGTTAGCAGGACCATGCATTCAGTACATGCCACATATCTTCCAATGCTATATTTACACATTCCTACTCTGCATAGTCTCATTGTACAATTCCAGAGTTACCTTGTGTAGCCCTTCATTAGTCCTTCAATATACTGCAAAAATCCTGCTCATTAGCCCATTATCGAGCTGCTTATCAGTTAAATTATCAAGCTCCTCATTACTCTGCTGCGCAGCTCCAGTCATTTGACTTCATATTTTACAGGCCTACAAAGCATTGCTGTAGCTTCTATTAGCTGTAATTATCACCTTCTCCCAGAAATTGTTAGTTTAGGTAGGACATCTATTTGGAAACAACTGCCTTGGAGTATTAATTCAATCATCAGTACACAGAACTTGTAGATGGCATGTAGCAGAGGGCACAGACTGTAGCCTGCTTCATATTTGTGATGAATCCTCTCAACCATAGAATAGTAGTGTCACAGTGAAACAGGCGACAAGGCACATCCAGAAAGGTGGGGATACGTATCACGTAAGTGAAACCTCCATGTTATTTCTTACATTTCTATTTGCAAGCCAAGCTGGGCTGGGGCAGGCTATGGACCATGCCGCCCCCCAGGCTTCAGCTGCAGGACACCTGGCTGTGCCTGGGAGGCCACCTGGAAAACTCCCCTTAGCCACTTGTCCCTGTTAAAAACAAAACAACTGAAATGATCCATGGTCAAAATACTATTTCTGAAGACTTACTTTTTAACATTGATCATTTCAGTAATCCTGCTTAAAACTAAGTCATACAAACAGCTGTAGTGGCCTAAATAAATGGGTAGAAAACCAGAGTGCAAAGGTGGAAAATAGGAAAAGAGGAGTTTCTTACCACACCTTCTTCACTGAATGAATTCAACATACCATGCAACCATTCCCTTAGCGTACAAGCATTTATCCTGAGAAACAATCCTGTTCAGATTTAGTTTCAGTAGCTGCAAATCCAGCATTGCATTAGTAAGTCTCAACAAGGAAGGGAGTATGTAATGGAGTGTTACTGAGAGACAGCTCTGGCATATTAGAAGCATAAATAAACCACTACCCTTGCTAACTCATACAGTGCTGCAAAAATGATTAATATTAATTTGTTTTCTTTGGTATCATAAAAATGCTAGCTGGATTAAAGAGTACAGGAAGAATTTGACTGTTAGGTGTACATTTTTTAATAGAAAGGCTTTGCTTCACAAGGTCAATTTATTATTTCTGAAAATACTGTTCTGAAAACAAAAAGGTGGCTTCTCTTAACTATTTAATCATTACCTATGAAAGAAATGAACACTTCACTTCCTTTATAATGTTACCTACCACCAATTTTGAGAAAAGTAATATTTGCTGAAAATTCAGGGAAAAGAAAAAGAAAGAAGAGCCTTTAGGGCTAAAATGTGATTTTCCAAATTACATTTACTAACCAGGCTGCCAAAAGTGGAAACATCCTTATATCACTTCCAGTATGATTCTTCTTTTGTGAGTGTTGTGACTGGAAATAAGTAATTAACAGAGGAAAACTTCTCATCCAATATACTGCCCCTTCTTTGGGGATGGGGGATGGTTTAAGAACATTTTCTTGAGGCTTGCAAGGAGCAGTAAAATTCTCCACCATGGAAAAATGCTAGTTATTTCCCACAGCCTTTTTATTTAAACCACTACACACAGCTGAAATATTTCTGAAACAACTGTATTTTCCTATTAACAGTCAGACAGCTCCTTGGAAGGCAATAAGGATGTTGGGATGTATGGGAAGAGAGAACTGGCCTTGTGCTCTCTGAACAGAGCAGCACATTCTCCTGTTATTGCTGAATAGATCCGGCTGCAACAAGAACACTTACGAAATTAAAAAAGAACTGATAATCTTTAAATAAATTATATGTGCACATTCACATGTGATTAGGTATACCTCTAGTAACTGGCTCTGCCAACTATAATAGTCAGCTACTTATTCTTCAATAAATGGGACTCTTCTTTAAGTCAATTTGTGGATGTTTTTGCTTTTGCTGCGGAAGTGTTGACCTCAATTTTATGATTGCTGCATGAGGAGCAGGGAAGGGGAGCAAATTCTATGGCCAGGTTGTAGCACTTTATAAAAATGGTAAATGAAGTCAGTGTTTCGTCAGTAATTTGACTGTGGTACTCGTTGCCACTGAAGCCAAACACTTCATAGAACTGAGGGAGCAGCTGGACATTTTTATAAAGAATGAAAATATCCCCAAACAGTAAGTAAGTACAAATAAATAGACATTGGAAGGTAAAAAGCCTTACGCTGAATGTATTGGAGACCTACCAGGTCTCCCACAGTTGTCTGTTGTGGGTTTTCTGGAGTCGTTCTTGGAAACTGCTAGTATGCGACATGGGTCGAGCATGGGCAGTGCCCCAGTGGAGTATGAGCTCATCCAGGACACCAGTTCCTATGCTCCCAGTGTTAAAGGAGTGATTATTCCAAGTTATTTCAATTGCCTCAGCAGCCAGACCTTTACAGGCACCGTTTTGAATTCCTCTCCTTCACCACCAGCTCATTAGCTGTATTGTACAACCCCGCCTGCCTCATACGTGTCTGTCCGTGAACCAGGTTGCCGTGCTGTATCTGAGGTCATGGCAATGTTCAGAGAGTTAAACAAGATCAGATTTTCTTAACAGCCATTAAAATCACAGTGTGTCTGTGCCACCTGAACTGACACTTTGCAAAACACAGTGGTTAAGTGTGCAGTTAATGATGGGAGGAGGCATATGGTAGGAAGCTGAAGTAATCGGGGCGACTGGGGGAATTCAAACAGCTCACAACCTCTTCAGCAGGATTTGTTTCTGTTACTTGTTAATGATCCCCCTCGTAAGCTCCTAATAGCCTTCTACAATTGCCGAAGCTTTTTTTTTTTTAATGTGTTTTGCTTAGAACTTTCTGCAGCCAGATTTCCCCTGCAGTTGCTCCCGGTAACTGCAGTGACACCTGGGGATGGCAGAGCCCATCGGCTGTAGTGTGGCCTGCTGTTGAACTTGGCAAGAGAGCAGCACGTAAAACCCCAGCAGATGTTTCTGCTTTTGTAGCAGCTCTTCCAAACCCTTGGCCAGACATAAATCCAAAAGAGATCCAGAAAAGAGACAAATGGTGCCACCACCACAGCTCTTAAAATTAGAAGGCAGAACGAACCTTTTCTGCAGGACTCAGATAGCCCATTAGCAGCAGAAGGTGCAGTGAAGTGCTCCCATAAATTATGCAGACAGACTACAGGGGCTAGCCACAGCAAACGCTACACATCTTGCACTGCATCCCAGTTTGCTAGGAAACAGAATCCAAAAAGACAAATACATGCATTTACGTGGGAGTTTCAAAACTGAGAACATCATATTTCATAGCAACAAGTACAGGAAGCAGGCTATTTTATGGCCATTAACACTTTCACAGGGATCTACAGTACTTTCCCACCATGGGAATGAATAAAAATTAAACAGAAGAGAAATGATCCTTGGCAGAAGAAGTATTTCTGAATATCTGCCATGCTGGATCTATTTTGTGAAAGGAAAATCATGTGAAGCGCGCGTTCACAGCTGACACTGTACTTTAAAGGAGAGAGGGTTGATATATGCCTGGGTGACATGCTAATACATTTGTTCACTTGATGATGACTAACTGCTCTTTATGGAAGCTCAGTCCCCCAGAAATTGTTGCCGTGTAATTTCAAACATGAGTGAAAACAACCCCCACAGACTAAGATTAGCTCACTGCACTCATAACAACACAAAGCACTCAAGGAACTGAAAACTTCAGTCACATTCCTGTCTACCATTAAGGGAGACTAGGAAGAGAAGGGACCCAGCTTCAAAAAAGGAGGAATCCCTATTGTAGGAATGAAGATTATCACGCGTTCTCCTGCTTGCCCTGGTGTGGGCCGTTGAAGCTCGACTGGTGCTCCAGAGAGGAGGCAGCGCTGCGGGCTGGGACTGCGGGCAGCGCTGGGGCCTCTCGCCGAGGCTGCGCCGCAGGAGGTGGGCTCCAGGTCTGCAGGAGGTGTGCACAGGCGGAGGCTCCAGGCCACCGAGTAAGGGAGCTGCAGGAGGAGGGCAGCAGACTTCGCAGCATCTGAGATGCTGCCAAAAAGATTGGCTGGGTCTTCTCCGAGTCCCTGCAGCTTCAAGAGCCTGAACTCTGCACTGAACTGAAGTCTGTGCTCATTGGTTTGGGTAACAGAGACCCCCAGGTGGCCAAGGCTGGAAGCTGGTGACTTCTGGCACCGGAAGGACAGTCCTGCTCCCCCTGCAGACCTGCAACTGCAGGGCAGGCTCAGCGGCCTGGCAGGACCTGGAGGGGCTGGGACCTCTGGCCAAGGTGGCACCGGAGCCGGCTGAGCCTGCGCCCCGCACCAGCACCGGGCAGAGGCAGCGAGTGTCGGTAGCGGGAGCCTCCCAGCTGCAGGGGACGGAGGCCACCGGCTGCCGACCCGGCCTGCTGCCTAGGGAGCCTGCTGCTTGCCAGGGCCTCGGATCCAGGATGCTGCCGAGAGACTGCCGAGTTGTTTCCAGCCCTTGGGCTGTTACCCCCGTGCTCTTCCACATGGGCACCAACGATACTGCCAGGGGAGACCTGGAGCGTATCAAGAGTGCCTCAGGGGCAGGGGACAAGGGCATGGGAGCCCAGGCAGTGTCTCCTCAACCCTGTTGGTGAGGGGAAAGGGCTTGAGGAAGAGTGGACAGATCCTGCGGGTCTGTGCCTGGCTGCACAGCTGGTGTTGGCAACAGGGATTGGTTTTTACAACCATGGGATCCTCTTTGGGGATTGAGGACTGAGGGAGAGACAGGATCCACCTAACAAAATGGGGCAAAGCATCTATGCTCACAGGCTGGCCCACCTGGTGCGGAAAGCTTTACTCTAGGAATGACAGGGAGGGAGATGACCATCCACAACGATGTAAGGAATTGGTGGACGAGGTTGGCAAGAAAAGGGTGCTGTGGATGAAAAGAGACTTTGTAATCTACAAAACAGGGCAGAAGGGAGCCCACCCCATGTGCAGGCACACCAGCAAGGAAGTGATCTGAATCTGAAATCATAGTCCCATCCCAAACTACACATTTGCAGTTTGAAAGATGGCATAAAAGCATTTTGTCTACATTTCTTCTTCTTGCAGTCATACAAAGTTTTGTTCAAATGCCCAAAGCAGTCAGGCCTACCAAAAAAAAAAAAAAAGAGAGAGAGAGAGAGAGAGAAAAAAAAAGAAAGGGGTCTTGCCCAGTGAAAGCCTTTATTTTGGCTGCTGTTGTTGATTCCACTCAAAACCACCACTCTGGGGAATTTAACCTACAGAAACTTTGGCAAACCTTTTGGTACATGTGGTCAAGCCTCAGGTTCATAGTGAAAGTTCAGTACGATACCACTACTCTACAAATAAATGTACAGATCCCGTATGTTAGCCACTAGTCCCAACAGGCATATTTTATTAAGTTCTTTTGATACATGACTCGGAAACAGGCTCACTCACTCTTACACCAATAAAATGAAAACCACCATGCCAATGTTCAGGGAGATTAAGATACATCTGCTGTTCTTGCTTCCAAATCACATCCACTCCAAGGCAATTTTTTCAAAAGAAGTCTGAGCCCCAGTTATCTCTCACTGGGAAGAGCAAAAGGAGGGTAGTGAGGAGGAATCACTCAATACTATGTCCATTGTGCCACATCTGTGCATAATCCCATGGAATTCAGCAAGCTAGACTCTGCCCTCCTTCAGTCAGCTTCATAATATAAATGTATGTTTACATCTAAATTTATGTTTGGCTTAATGTTAGGTACTGACCCTTCCATTGCAGTGGAGGAAACGTCTTTTGCTCTGCTTGGAGATCCACCGAATTTGCTGGGTTCCTTTTCTGGCAAAAGAATCAACCTCCCATTTCAGAGCAGAAGAACTGGGGCAAAGACTGCACATTTGTGTCTGCAAAGGAAGCAGTAGCTTGGGTGTTGCCACAATATAAGTGAGCAACATCACCAAATCAATCAATAAATATTCTCATTTGTAAGTAACTTGTGATACTGTAGCGTAAATTAGATAAAACCTCCTACAGAAGTCTCAGATTTTCACTTAAGTAACAGTGATTGGAAGCTGTCACATAGGGAAATCAAAGAGCCATTCAAAGACTGAAGAAAGATGAAGACTAGCCCTCAAAAATATTCTGGCCCATGCTTTGACAGCTTTGTAAATCTATATAACACTTGTAGGGAATATTATTGAAGCCCTAGGAAATAAAACAGATACTTATGTGAGAACTCCCTCTGGACTAAAGCACTTCCCTTTACTCTTTTTGAGATGAGAGAAATGCTATGAGCATTACGCACAGAAAAAAACTGCAGTTCTCTTTGCTGACTTGCAATCTTATTAAATACCATTAAAACAAATCTGCCTTACAATTCAGTTTATCAATATGAAAATTTCAACAGATGTCACTTGGTTGAAACCACAGACACCTTTCACATCCAGACTCTACAGTACTTTCCAAAAACACCTACCATGTCTTCATAGGTGCCCCAGATGTTTCTCAAAATTGCAAATGACAACTACTCCACTCAGTCTTTTATGTGAGGAAAATGCCTGAGAAGCATTTTAATTTGTGCAATTAGTCTCTTCACATGTCCATCCTCACTCTTCATGGTTTTTCCAAGCACTAAGTGAAACACCAAGTCTTGAGCTAATTAAAAGCATGCTTCATCCATTGAGCCTTCCAGTTAATTATAAGACATGAATGGCGGGTAGCAAGGAAGTCAGGCATTGGCCTACACGTACGTCAGAACCAAAACTGCAGAGCTACAGAATATGAAAACGAAACTGGGGAAAACCTGTCTTTCTGCATCAGCCTTATATATCCATTTCTCCCATTGAGAGAGCAAATATTTCAATTTTGTTTTAATAAGAAATTAAAAAATCACTGTCTAGGATTCCTGGTAAGTTTAACTTACTATGGGTTCTCCGTTGGTAGACCCTGCACAGACATGGAAAGGACTAAGCTATACCTTGAAAAGCTCACAAAATAATCTGACAAAAGTTAAATACCATAAAGCAGCCGGGGGTAGGGGTGGGGGAGCAAAATTGTGTTTAATATCAGAGGAAAAAGCATAAGGTCATGCAGGAAATTTGTGGCATACACACAGCATTGAGCCCATGTCTTCTGAAGATCTCTTCCAGTGCCTAATTTTAAGGG
Organism: Apteryx mantelli; assembly: GCF_036417845.1. NCBI lineage: Eukaryota > Metazoa > Chordata > Aves > Apterygiformes > Apterygidae > Apteryx > Apteryx mantelli. The sequence goes on along the minus strand of NC_089982.1, from coordinate 74,974,395 downwards.
CAAGATTTTTTCTCTTCTTCTGACTACACTGAATTAGACTGGATTTCCAGACATGCATCACTTTTGTTTTGTTTTTACTAAGGCAAACTCTTATTATCAGCACTGAGATAGCAGTGAAGGGGACAAGCCTTACAATATATCTTAAAAATACATGTAAAATCTTGTTTGTTGAATGCTTCTGAAGTCCTTCCACATGTAGGTACTGCATTGTTGGCTATTTTTTAATATCAGATGCTAATAAAAAAGAGAGATCTGAGTCATAATGTTGCTGTTCCTATACATTAATTTAGCTGATAAAGGAAATTTCTTCTTCTAAAGCCATCTGTCTAAATTTAGTCTTTGTCCTATTATTAAACTGTATTTAATTTATTACAGACCAGTTGTATTTGACATTATCACTGATTACTCTATCTGAAACATCTAGCTCAGCAGAATAAATGCCACAGAAGATTTAAGGAAATTAAATGGAGATGCACCACGGGGCAGCCTAAGAAGTTCCAAAAACTTTCAGTAGAAAGTTACACGAATGAGCTGGCTTGAGATCTATGGATTTGCCAAATGCAGTGACAGTGAAACTTGCACACTTACACTGAAGAGGACTTAATAACTCGTTTTTAAAGGCTATAAATGACCACCGTTGACTCATCATTACTAAAACTTGATAATTCTTAGATGAAATTCACCCATCTTACTTATTTTAGTTACTTTAATACATCTTCTGGTAGCAGTAAAACAGAAAAGAAAGCTCTGGCATAAGAGATTTTTCCAATTTCTGAATTTCACTTTAAGACTGCAAAAGAGGTTCTCCTGCAAAAGACTACCATACTTCCAGACCATAGACAATAGTTGTTTGCTATGAACTACTTGTCCAAGGATATCAAAATAGACATCATGCACATACATTTTTCAAGATACTATTTTGTCATGTTCTGTTCCCTTTTCTTTTTTTAAGATGTTGCTAGTAAAACTGATTGATGGGTAGTCTTATTGTACCAGGAGGACTTGTCATTCAACTCTTTGACCTTGTCTTCACACTAACAGTCAAGTGTCTTTGAAATCTGTTTACTTCAGAATTTACAAGAGTATTAATGACAGGTTGTCAGTACTTTTCAGGTTTGGAAAGATCTAATAATAGTAAATGAGTTCGGACAGTAGGGTCATTCTGTAATGTACTTTAAGCGAGAGAGACAAAATTCATTATTCCACCTTACAATTAAGGACAAGTATGACAATCCTTAAGCCACTTTTTATTCTTTGGGGTTTTTTATTAAAGAATATTCTCTATTTTTAAGGTCAATATAGACCATGTTATGTGAGCATGAGGAAAAAAAAAACTATCTATACTGTCAAATAAATGACTTAACAGACACAACATTCGTTCCTGAAAGAGCTAAAGAACCTAAAAATCTGAGTCACCTCTTATCTGAATAAGTTTTCATTAAGTTTGAGAAGCATCCTACCGGACTTCACTCTTTCATCATCATGTACCATACATAAAAAAGGGGGGGCTATTTTCTTCTCTGTCACTAACATGGGGTCTGCATTCCCCTGCTTCAGACTCATGAAAATAAGACATATAGATTTGGGGAGGGGGATGGGAGGGAAGATGTCTTTCTCAATGGTAATATTTTTGTTCCTTCATAAACAATATTACATAAAAAATCACATATGGCAATATTTTTTTCTTGTGTTTGTAGAAGACCCCTTGCTTTGCTGCATAGCTGCATCTCAGGAGGAACAGTGATCTTTTGTTCCATCTCTTTCCAGTAGAGTTGGACTCTCCTTATTTACCTTTTCACAATTTCATCTAGTCTACAGCATGAGATTAGTAAGAATAATACAATACATGATAATCAGGTGACCCATCAAATACCAGAGAGATTGTCCTCTAACATTAATGTTATGTTTTCAGAAACAGACTAATCTAGCAGAACAATGAACAGTCACGTCACATCTGTATTTGCATTGGCCACATACGGCCTATTCAGCAGCTATGTGTGGATAGCATTTTGATTTGCACTTAAAGCTTCTAAATATTTTTTCAGGTTTTACATCTTGCATCTGTCTCAGATTCTTCTAACACTTCACATATTTTACACAGAGGAATAAATCTACATTCAACACAACTGGGCTTCGGATTCCTCAAATTTCTCACTGTACGAAGTCAAAGAAACTTCTGGTTTCATAAACCAGAAGCATAAAAACTGAATACAGTTAATACCTGTTGCCTTTGAGATATTGAAGGATGTAAAATTGAAGGTTATTACTATATGATAATAGGAAGTTGTAGATCATTATAAAAAGAAATAAAATAATGAGTAGCTTTGAGTCACTTATTCTGTTAAGAATGCAAATTATAAGTAAGGAATATTAGCTGATGGATTGATAAGAAATTTCAAGTGATTCCAAGCCATTAAGTTATTCACACTGATATTCAAAATGTAATTACTTTCAAACTACACGATAGAGTTGGATTAACGGAGAAAATACTTTATGAGCAACCCATGAGTCATGTCTACTTATTATTATGAGTTTTGGGTTACTTATAATTTCAGCTCTGTGGCTTTACTAAATAACAATAACTATAATAAGTAACACCACATTCAGACTCTGAGATCTTCATGGACATACTGTCAAGTACAAGAGGAAACAAAAGAAGAACATTTATGACTTAAATTTTCAATGGAGTATCTTAAAGAAAATATAACTTTGGCTATGCATATTGGAGATAAATCTTCAGGCTTCAATTTTATGCTTTATAATTGCCTCTTCATGTTTTTAGATATAGATTTTAGGGAAAAAAAGAAGTTGTCCTTTATTAGTAAATGTGCCAAATGCCATAGAATAATGTGGGATGGAATTAGTTCCACTGCATAACTAGCTGTGATTTCATATTATATACTCTCCTCTGCTGCCCACCCCATTCCTACTTGTTACTTCATGTGAACCTCCTGCTTTCTGTCCCCTCTCTCCTCCACCATCTTCCAAATCCATGAGCAACAGAGCAAAGTTTGCCTTTGGAGATTGCTGACCTTTAGTAATTGCATTTCAAATTCATGTCACAGCAACAATCACACATAAAATCTCTCTTTTCTACCTATCTTTTCCTCCCCTTTTCCCCATCAGGATAGCATTTTTTCTTGTTGAGGGGCTTTTTTTTTTCATTTCATGCTTATCTTTCGGCAGTGATTACACAAGAGTCTGTATTTAGCACCAGCAAGGAAAAAGAAATGCATTATTACTTAGTTTGAAAGCTGTGCATGCTAGGCACCCATTTCATCTTAACTGCAGGTAGATCATCACTAGCAGTACCGAAAGCAAAGTCAAGTATCCTTGGCACACAGAAGAGAATGCATATATAAATATAATGTAAATTTGCTTGAGAATGTTCTGAATGTCCTCTTAGAGCATATCAGCGCTTGGTGTCAATTTACTGTCTCACCTCAGAGAAGAGGAAACAAATGCCTTAAATATCAGCATATCTTCTTTATGCAGCGGTTCCAAAAATTTAAGATCAGTGGATCACTGTCAGAATATTTCAAGTCTCACTACACATTACACTTTCAACTGAAAACAACATACTTGCAACATACTTCCACAGATGGGCTGTGAAGTATTCCCCATGAACTTGTAGATCACCAGTGATCTACACCCCCTAGTTGTGAAGCCCTATATAGGCAGCCTGCAGATACCTCTAACAGCTATCACTAAGTATTCAACAGCTTTTGATACCCTGCCATCAGTTCTGGAGAGAAAAACATGACAGATGGTTGGAAAATTGTTCATCTAAATCTACAGTAGTCTGCTTATTTAATTGCATCATCTCCATTTACTTATTCTGCATTTAGCCTATCCTCTCTGAATGCACTTGACACCATCACCACCCTAGTTTCTACTGTAATGGAGAAAAGGTGATGCTCTGAGAACAGCCAGCCAAACTGCATTTCCCAACTACGGTACATATTCTACGAAGATGTATGCAGGGAAGCGATAGGTGCTGAGAGGTGGGGAACAATCCATCCTCTAAGGCCCTAATAAAAAGGTACCTAAGTAAATCACTTGGAATCAAGCCCTGTGCATTCTATGCAAATGAGCGCTAAATCCATCTCAGTACATGAGAATATTAGGGAACATTACATTATCATATTTATTCAAACAATGTCTCTTCTGCTTGTAAATTATCTGAAAAATCAACAATAGTTGTCTCAGATTGTTTGTAAAGTCATTCTTGATCTGAGGCTTGTTGGCTGTTTGCTGATGACACCTGTGCTCCAGCTGGGCATAAGCTCACATGTGAAGTTAATCTTTGCCTGATCACCTATGACTTGTAGAATCAGGCTTCTGTTCTGAGCCTTGATCATTATAAATTTCAATTGCTATCCTCGAGTATTCTGTAACGTATACTCAAAGCACATTGATTTGGCAAATCCTGCCATTTGCTGAAGTCTATTTGAGCAAAATGAACATAAGAGGGGTCTAGACAGAACTGAAATAAATTAATTTCCAAATACGAGTTAATATTCAGAAAAACCTCGCAATGTTCTGCTGCTCTGCTCAACCAGAGCAAGTGATTCAATTACTCATGCAGTTCCTTTTGTGTGTTCTGTAGCTTAGTGAAGTCAGGCTCCCCAGCCCACTGCCATATGCTTCCTGTATGAAACCAAATTCAACTGCAATCTCAAACACGCTGAAATATAGGGAGGAATTCCAAGGGAAAATTAATGGGCACAGTCACTCCTCTGGCTTTCACCCTCACTGGTTCCACAATGGCATTATTTGGCTTTTCATTTAAACCTCGGGGTGAGAAGAATGCTACTTTTTTTTTGCTAATGTGTTCTGTGTCACAAGGAATACTGTCCATCAAATCACAGCATCCACAGAGCAGAATGATGCTAGCTCCTACCCTCCAAATAAGTACCTGGGGACAAAAGCAGCATACCAACAGTTGGTCCAATCTGCTCCTAGTAAACAAATTCTTCAGAGAGTCAAAAGTCAGTGATATGAAAAACAGAATTTGCACTACATGCCATAAAGTATCTAGTAACCATTAGCAGCAAGACTAGCTCTGGTAAATGCCACACTGCGAATCCTAAGTATATACAGGAAATGGAAGAATTTGCAGAAGATCTACTGACAGCAGCTCTTCTGAATCACAGAAGTTTATACCATGAGCTAGAGCTGCTTGTCACTTTGTGCTCCAGAGGAAAGCCACTCGATCCTCCAGAGCCAAGGAAATATCCCAGCATCATCCTTTCATTTCTATTACCAGTTACTACCATCCCTGCTGAAATGAAACAATGCTTTTGAACTAAAAACTGATTCTCTAAAGAGAACTTCAGAAAAGCACATCTTGTAAACCTTGTTTCCCTATAGTCATTAAATATATAGCAATATTTATAATTATATATTTTATCCTAAAATCTGTTTATCTGAGTGATTAAGAATCATTCCAGTTGAGAATATATTCCCAGCCAAAGCACAAGTTATTTCTAAAAATCAAAGCTCATGTGTTTCCTCTCCCTAACAGTTTGAGTCAAATTCAACAGAACAGGGCAGGGAGAGCAGTTCAAAACATTTCTTAGTTCACCTGATGAACCCCTTCCAGCAGAGCTTTCTTTCCTTAACCAGAACTCTCAATTAATCCTTGTGCACTCCATACGCACTAAATTATATATACTCTTTTGCTGAACAGGGTACTCCCCAAACACACTACTCCTCTGTCTGAAACTAGTAATGACTGAACATAAATGTAAGACATAAAATGATTGAACAGAACTATAAGACACGCGAGTGATTTGTGCTGCATTTATCAGACATGCAAAACTGTCACAGTACCTGTCCTAAGAACCATAATTACAAACAATCGCTTGCTCCTCTGATGCACACCTGTGCCTTTTTGGCAACGTTTTGCCACTTGGAAATGCCCTGAATTCCATCTTAACCTCAGAATTTCTTGTTCTAATCCATTTTGGAATGCTCCAGCTTTCATAAAGCTTTGATTTCATTACAAAAATTACAAATGCAATCAATCAGTACTACAAACACTTCTTAGCTCCTCTTTTTTCACATACATTTGGAGAGTGTTCCTATTTGTTTGAAAATGTTTTGTTTTCAGGTGGTAATAACAATACAATAGAAAAGTCAGATACCCAAATTTCACTCCCATCCTGCAAGTACTGCCATGTATAATTGAGTAATTGCAGTGGGCTACTGTTATTACCAAAGCCATTGATAGTTTTTCTTTTTTTAAAATGATATCAATACCAAATTCACTTATAACTTTGCCTGGTGACCTAAGCTAGCTAATCATAGCTAAGCATTTTACTGTTAATCAACATGATAAAACCATGACGTTATATTGCAACTCAGTACAAAAAAACTAGTGAAAATTGCCCATTCTTCTTAATCTAAAAGATATAGGATATTTACGGTAACAAAACGAGATGAAAATTCATTAGGACAGAAAAGCAAACATCCATAAAACATGGAAAATGTAAAAGAAGCTTTTCGGTGCAAGTATAAATCACTATTAGCAGTCAGGACTCTAATGCCTATAAATATTTCTCTCTCGTATATGACTAACATAAATATAACTCTTCTTGGTGAAAGTTTTTTTAGTCCTTGATCTTTCTGTTAGTGAATTGTGGATCTACTTTAGGACCCGAAACACAGGACTACAGCATACCTGCAATCCACAATGAAGGAAGCACCTCACGGGGTCAAAATCTTGCTTTCTCTCACAAAGGAACTCGTAGCTCTGTGCAATTGCATTTGTATTTTCCTGTGTGCTTACTGATATACGGTTGCAGAAAAAGGTTTGTGCTCGCTTCCTGGGCACCCTTCACTTCCCCCAGAAATATGGTATTCGACAGCTCGGGAATTTATTCCCCCTTGGCCGTATGGTATCAATTTTGGCTAGGTCTGGTCCCCAGAGCCAATTATATTCTGTGTAAACCCACCCTTACTTAAAATTACATCCTGTTTTTTCCTAAAAGCTCATTAGCGTGAAAGGTGCTGGGCACAGGCGGGATGGCTGCCCATCTGTGGGATTACTGGTGGACCTCTCCCCTCTACAAGGCTTAATTCAGGTGTCCCAAGCTAAACAAGACAGGGAGCTCCACCCACGCTGGTCTGCCTGTCTCCACGACGGTGAGGCAGGTGCAACAGCAGAAGAAAGCCAACGGGATAAGGATGTTACTTCAGTTTCCTCTCTTAGTTTACACTACTTGACACATAAGTCTCATGCCACATAAACAGCACGTCAGTGTGAAAGAGACTGAAGACAGCAAGCCAAATTCTGCTCTATTATGAGCACTTCCACTGAAGTCAGAAATAAAGCCTGGTGCCACAGAGGTTAATATGCCTATGGAGCCTATTAACATTCTCACCGCATTTTCCAAATTATTGCTTTCAGGAGGTCACAGTAGTAATCAGAATAAATCTGACACTTAAAAAAAACCCTGTAATGCTAACAATATATTTTATTTACCATCAAGATGTCAGAGCAGATAAAAAGTGTTTATTTTAGGCATGGTCATAAAAGGAGAACCTCCAGAGGAAAGATATAACTTACCACATACTGAAACATAATAATATCTGGCTTTAATCTGTTGCAAATATATTAAATAATTATGAATCAGCGTACCGATATTGATCTGCCTAATTTAAGAAATGCTCCTATCACTTAAATATCAACAGTGATACCTATCAGTGTGAAAATTTTCAGGTTTTGTTAAGTATGTAAAGCAGTAAGTAGCCTTAACTATCAAATTTTATTTTCTAATAATATGAATTTATCAACAGAATTATAAGAATAAACAAACAAAGAAACCCATACAGGAAACAAAAAGCAGGGCTACAAGTCTCTTCAAAAGGCCAATTACTCCATTTCCCCCTATTGCCAAGACTGGTGAATTATACTTCTGTCATCCCTAACAGATGTTTGTTTATTTATCTGCTAACCTCCAGTAATGAAAATTTTATAACCTCCTCAGGCAAACAGTCCCAGTGGTATAGCATTTTATAAAGTCTTCCCTAATTTCTAACCTGTACTGCCTTTGCTAAAACTTAAGCCTGTTTTTTATCTTCCAGCACCACGCATTTGGAGACTGTATCCTCTCTGCTGATATATTTTTTTTAATGTATTTGAAAACTGTTGCCTCATCTCCCATTGACTACTCTTCTCTAAAATAAATGAGCCACACTCTTTCAGTCTTTGTCATAAATCATATTTTAGATCTTTCTTCATCCCTGATGCTCTTCTCTAGGCTCTCTCCATTTGGTCCACGGTTCTCAAAAAATAAAAAAAGGAACTCTTGTCTGATTCCTTACAAAGTTGAATAGACCAGAAGGATCATTTCACATCTTTTCAGGTAAACTCAGATATATATTCTGCTGTGAAGTTTGCCTTTTCTGCACCACTAAGACACAGACTGCAGTTCAACTTGTGGTCTGCTTTAATGCTCAAAATTCTATTTCTAATCAGTATTTGTGAAGCTAGCGATTCCTGTTCAAATGCAATATTTTGCACTTATCGCTATTAATTAACCCCCTTTCTTTTTCCAGATCATTTCCCCAATTTGTCAAGGTCATTTTGAATTCTGACTTTGTACTCCAACATGCTTACAACTTCTCCAGGCTCCATGACGTCTACAAATTTAATAAGCAGACTGCCTATTCCACCAACCAGGTCACTAATAACAAAAATGGAATGGCCTCCAGCCTAAGCTGATCTACACAGAATCTTATTCATTAAACTTTTATATTTTTACAGTGAAGCAGTAGTGACTACTTTCTGAGAAAGTTCTCAGACCAGCTCTATACCCACTCTATAGTAGTTTCATTTGATTATCGTTCCTTAGAATTTTTTTTTCTTTTTTTTGAGGAGACCATCAAAATCTTTGGACAACAATAAAGAACTGGATACTCCAAAACTACTTCATGGAAAATGACTGTGTAAGAAACAAAATTTACATGTCCTTTACTGAACTTGTGCTGATAATCCCATCGTCCCATTTCATAACATGACAAGTTTCCACTGACTTCAGTGCTGCAGCATTATGCATTTATTACAGTCCTTTCCACACTTACTAAAGGGAGAAAAAGAAAAAACTGTAGCAACTGCAGATAAGCAATGACTTCTAGACACTAACTCAAGCAGGCCTAGTGACTAGAATTATTTTTGGTACAGAAATCTGATATGAGATTAGACTTGTCATTTTTTACATGTCCCTTAAAGTCCTTAATGTCCCATAATCCCTTAAAGTGAAAGCTCACGTGATTTCAGACTTCTGGACTGCAACCGATCCAGCTCCAGAAGCATGAGAGTGTTGTGCCACTGGCCAAAAGAGTTTTAAAGTCTTTGGACATTCAGAAACCACTTTTGAATATGAACAGGCTACATGAGAACAGCTACAGGAGCTAAATTTCCAAGCTCACATTTAAAATGAATCACTTACCTTTTCTTGTGCTGGCTCTGTTCAGAATAATTATTCATATTTATTCACCTCTATGCTTGTGGTATGCATAACAGAAAAAATAGCAAGACATTTGCAAAAAAAGAGGGAGGATGTAATCTATCCTAAAACTAAAAAGAACAACCTAAAATACAGGCCAGGCCCAAAGCTTAGGAAACAAAGAGCTGAAGAGGGCTTTGACTGAGCGAATGCAACAATGCCAGCTCATACAGCATGCCAACTATTTAACAAAAGCAAACAGCCTCCAATGTTGACACATTTAGGCCTCATTAAATCCAAAATACCAAAGTTTCTCCATATTTAAAGCAGAGGCGGTGTATTCAGCATTGAAAAGGCATCCTTTCTCACTCTATTTTTACCGGGACAGAATTTCCCATGTTTCCACAGTACCACCAGCATATGTCTGAACTGGAAAGCTTGAACACTTCTAAATACTTCTTCAGCCTACATCATTCTCTACAACTTGAGGGGGAATATTTTTCTCACAACTAAAGGAAAAGGAAGGACTTTTTTGTATGATGTGAGGGAAATCCAAAATGATTTCTAAGAAGGTACTTCATGATTTAAACTCAGAAAAAACGGCAATGTTCCTCTTTTCCTTGCTGTCTAATTCTTTAAGGTGGTGTCCGGGATGACCTAAACCTAGAACTAATCACAACTGAGTTACAAGTCATAATGTTCCACTATACCCAGAAATCCAAACTAACAGAAAGCATTAATAGAAAGCAAATTAAAAGAGTGCAACAACACTGCAAAGCCAGGAAATATTTCTGTAGCACTTCTAGTGTCTTACCTTCTTGTAGGACAGAACATTGCAAAGTACAAAATTTTTTGGCAAACAAAATATCATATTATATATATTTAAATGTATGTAATTATGTCACCTCCGGCTGCGATCTGAGAGGAAATAGTTGGAAATACACAATAACTATCTAGAACATATGTTAAAGGAAAAACATAATGCTGTAAAGTCAGAGTGGTGTTATACAGTGAATAAATGACAACTGCATTTGTGAAATAATACAATCCCAGAGCTATCACATGGCAACTGAGGCACTGTGTCTTTAGTGCGTTTTTTCAGTTCTTGATCACCCCTGTAATTAAGCTTCCCCATGACAGCAGTGCACCAGAGGATGCATTCTGCTTGATGCATAACGTGTGAGACAAGTCTTAGTGTATATTTTTAGTCTGGCTCCCTAAGGAAACAAGACTTACACGACCATTTGGTTTCTCTTTCAGTTCCTTTCCCCCTCCAGAATCCTAAACTCCGACAAGTTTTAGGACTAGCAATAGCTGGATAAAGGATGCAGCCCCAGTTAGCACCTCTGCTGAGGGGAAGACAAATGGAACTGGTGTTTGGGGGCTCAGTACGCCACAGCCGGGTGGCTGACCAGCCATCCCGCGGCTCCAGCGGCCGTAGCCAGGATCGCCTCTCGCCCTTGCAGAAAAGATGCGGAGATGACCACGGGGCAGGGCAGGAGTCAGACAGACAGGTCTGGGGAAGGTAACGAGGAAGTCAGTGGTGTTACGGTGGATAGGGGGACAAAGAAGAAAAATCCCTAAGCCAGGTGTTCTGTAACTCTACTACTTTTATATGAATATGGTGTAAATGATCTGTACAGCACAGAGGTTTATTGGAATAAAAAGCACATTTCTATGGCCTTTCTGTACAGTGACTAGCAGAAAAGGATCCTGACCTTGGATGAGGGTTATCAGGTTTTCCATTTACACGTATCAGTCTGTAACGACACATAGCCTGAGCTTAGTACTTTTGTTTTCTTCTTCTTTGTTGGTGATCTCCCCCCTAATAATTAGTTGTAAAAATAGCTACAGCAAGAGCCAGAAATAAGCAATTCACCCATGTTTAGTAATCTGTCTTTCAAAAAGTGGTATTTCACCTAACATTAAAAATACCTTCTTAAAACAAAACAGCCAAACGTTATTTTGCTGATTAAGCACCATTAGTAATCCCACATGAAACAAACAAACAAACAAAATCTTACTTAAGAACAATTTATAAAAAACTAATTTGTCTTTTGCATCCAAAATACCAAAGTATGACAGGCCTTCTGTACCTGTTACATAGTACAGTACACTGAATAGCCTAAGCTTCTTTAGGTTAATTCAATGTCACATCACGTATCTATTTAAGTGGTTCTTCTTGATCAGATTTCATGGCAAGGTGGTCTACATTTTTATTATTAATTTTGAAATTGGGTCAACTTATCAGTACATGATCAAATTATTGAGATTGTATCATTTCCTTTACTAGCATTCCATAATCTTCTTTCTAACCTTACAATGATGCCTCTTACAGCTAGGCAGGAAACCATTTTCTTCTTAGATGAAAGTTTTGAGACTCCATAAATCGCCATGGTTTGAGTTAGGATGAAAATAAGACCTGCAAGGTTTTTCACAAAAAAACAGAGAAGGAATAGCATCCCAGAAGAAAAAACAGCATTACAGTGAAGATACTCAACCTGTGGGAACATCTGGTTCAGCTTCCAGATCTTACATTGCCTACAGGACCACACTGTTTTTTCTGAAATAGGTGTTTGCCTGTCTGTGTATGTCTCACTCACTCCCCTTTCAATAATGAATTTTCAAAACGCTTTTAAAAGCATTTTTAGTGAAACCAGTACATTCCTATAAAAGGCTTTCATTTCGGTAAATGTAAATGTACATTTAAAAAAAAAGACTGTATCAGCCACATTCATGCTGACCCTCATTTTATGTTCTTACTTAAAGCTAGTGAAAGCACAGATGAAGAAGAGAGCGTACGCACATTTTTCCGAAATAACTGTTGGCATAGTACTAGTAAATTCAAATAGGACAAAACATCTCTGTTTAAGTGGCTCATTATTTTATTTAAAACATAATCACAGCAACTGATTGATAATAAGGAAATAAACAAATATATTCTTAGTTCAATTACTAAAATATTTGATTTTTTTTAAATAGTGCTCTTTAACCCTTTTATTTATTGTTAGCTTCCAAACCTGTAAAATCTTTCTTCGTGAGGTTTTTTATTTTAATCACGCTAGCCATCTGCAGCACATCTGTTACTCCCTCTTATACAGTAATTAACGTAAATGTGCACTGGGTACAGATATCAAAGCACCTGCTTTGATAAGGGACCAACACCTCTATATCAGCTATAACAGTTAGTCAAGTTAGAGTTAGATTTACTGTCCATCCCCTAAACTCATGTGATGTATCTCTGTGTGAAAACTGAAAGCAAATATTTGGGTTTTTTTAATGATCTCTATTCCAGTGGCAAAATGCCATATCTAGAGCAAGAGACCTCATTTTAAAAGCCAGCTATTCTGATACTACTATTTATTTGTTTTTAAACACAATAAATGGATGTTTTGCATTCAGTCAGTTAGAAATCTTGTGTCACTGCAGTTTTTCTGCTGACTGGGGGAAATGGATGCATTTCTCTTTGTGGTCTTTGCTGGAGACCCAAAAGAACATTTAATGAATCCACTGAGAAAGTTCTCAGAATTGTAACCAACAAATTAGGTTTTGAAAAATTCCTCATGATCATACTGAATCCACATAAGTACCATCGTTTGGAAACTTCATGGTCAGCCTTGAACTGGCCGCACAATTGCAACTGCTAGACCTCCAGGCCAGCTGGACCCACCTTTAATTGCACACTTTATACAAGTCAGCTTTGACAATCCTATTATATTTTAAACAAGATATAACTGAATAATTGCATTTTGTTACCTTAGAAGTCTGTGGGTTTTATAATTAATTGCATTCTTTTTAAAGTCAGCCCAGAAAAGAATGGCCTTCTGCCAAAAAAAAGTGCTTATAATGTTCAAAGAATGATTCTGAGGAACAGCAGGTGTTCTTTGTTTTTATTTCTCAGTGTGCTAATGCCAGAGAAGCAGGGCATTCAATCGCCATGTGTCTACAACCTAATGCTCTCTCCATCTCCATAAAAAGAGAGAAACTGCTGTATCATTTATAGCAATCTCCCCCAAAGCACAGTAAGGATTGGACTAATAGGTAGACTGTTTCAGGGAGTTGTTCTCTTGGGGAAACATGGCTCATAGGTGCATGGGAAGAAAGTCTGTTGCAGTATTTGTGCATCGAACCTTTCATCGCCTGTGTTACATCCTTGGTGAGGGTGCTCAGGCTGTTAGTTCTCAGAGCACAGCCCATTCCAGGCTGCCTCCTCTGGGCAGCAGGGAGCTCATTAGTAGCACCAGCTCACCATCTGTCTCTGAAGGAAGAAGAGACAGAATTAATATATGATGGAGGAAAAACAACAAAGCAAACAAAAAATTTGCAGCAGGTTGTCATCCAGAAAGGCATAAAATGTTTTCTTTGAAATCATCTTGCCTTCTCTACACAAAACATGGAGAATAGCTTGGGCATGACTCTGAAATGCTCATAAAAGCATTTGTAAAGATTGAATTTTGATCATTTTATCTACAGTACCTTCCAAATTCTACAGAAGAGTATTATTAAACACAGCTGTCCACAGACCAGTCCTGTAAAACCCCTCCTGGTTCTGTATTGCCTGAACCACAGGAACTGACACCTGTCTGAGATGATGGCTTTCTGGCTTCAAGGTAAACGAGAGCCACCCAGATAATGACAGAGATCAGTTCTCAATACAGAACTGAAGAGTCGTCCTGCAGCACAGACTACATGTGCGCGGTGGGTGGCGGAAGGGGAAGAGGGATGAATGATCTGCAGTGGAGAAGCATCACCAAGTAATGATCCAAATGCAGAATAGTTTCCTCCCCAGCTCAAGCTTTTACAAATGTTGGGGAGAAAAAGAGGCAACTGGAGAAAGCTAGGGGAGGACAGCGTGACCTAGGACAGTGACAAGAAAGAAAGGACTAGAGAGGAAGAGAATTCCATAGGATAAACATGAGGCAGACTGCAAAGTTTTGAGATAAAGATCCAACCTTCTGAATACCTTCTCTTTCATTGGATGTTTGTCATTATAATACAATTATCTTCAGAATATATCTTATTTATACACACAATACCATATAATACAACACAATCTCTAGAATACCGAATGCAACAGGACATCTTTCTGAATACCTGAAAATTAAAGATTTGTTTTTAAAATAGCTAACAATTCACTTCCAATCTCAGCCTATTTGGAGAAGAGTTTTCCAAATACGAGCAATTAGGTTTGTAGCTATGCTCACTATATGATATCTACTTCATGTCTTAAATTTCTAAAGAACAATGTAGACTTAAAATCTGAAACATATTTAAACTATCCTACTTCCTTAATAAGGTCAAAAACATTCACAGCTAAAAATAACGGTACTGAAATCACAAATGATAAAGTCCAGCATGGCCTAGAAAGTCAGTCACTGAGTGAATCATCCAGGAGACCTCCATCATCTGGTCTTTCAGGAATCTCAATATAAACATCCAAAAAGAGAATATATCTTACTAAAAATCATGTGTGATGCATGGAGCATTTAGGGCTTTTTCAAAACCATGGAAGTAAGTATCAAGTCTTTCAACTGATCTCATAGACCTTTGGGCCAAGGCAGACAAAGATGAACAGTTCAGATGTCTACTCTCCAAAACCCGAAGCTCAGATAATTCTTTCACTTTTCTGGTGGTCCATATTTAGACACTTAGATCTGAATCTGTTTTCTCTGCGTCTACTGAAAAACAGCAAAAAGACCCTCTAAGCCATAAAGAGATTATGGTAAAAATATGCATATAACTCTGAATCCATAAATTAGACTATACCATCTATACTTATGTACCTAAGTAGATGCCTTGATTTTTAGAATGGCTGAGCAATTGCCAACAGGAATTGTCATGGATCAGCATTTTTTGAAAAATCAAGTCATTGACCTACATGCCTAATATAAGGTATTACAATTGGCTTATGGTTTTTACCATTCATTTACTTCAAAGCTGTGTTCTGTGGAAAGGAGAGAAAATGTGTCTAACTTTGAATGCCAAAAAATGTTAATGGTATGATCTCAGTTTTCTGCTGATCATGACTACATGGAACTTTTCCAGTAAACATAATAGAGTGGGAAAAAGAGTAACTGAGTTCTTGAAAAAACAAAGTTAATGTCATCTGCACACAGAGTAACTGCATTTTTGTGCTACTTTCTGGGTCACAAATTCGTAACAGTCCACAATATTCTCTTCCCTGATTATCTCACAGGCTTCTGCAGGTCTGACGTACTTGACAATACATCGTTTTTTCATATATGCAACTTCAAAGAAACTAATGCAGTTACAAAAGCAGCACACTAGAGTAATGCACTGGTGAAATCAAATCTTCTATCCAGAGAAAAACATGCTAATGGGTCAAATTCAACTCTACATTACAAAGCTGGATAGTTAGAGTAGCTCCATTAATTTCATTGGAACTGTCCCAGAAATGCAACCACAGAGTCCTTTTTAACATCTGTGTAACAAAGAGGTGAATCTAATTCACTGTACGCGTGCTCTTAAATTTCCTTCAGAAAGGATTATTCAGGTTAGCCATGGAAAACAGCATTTTTATTTCTGAAGTTTTACTGTAAGTGATGAGCAGGTTATTCAGTTGCACACATTCTCTGTTTCCCACAGTAGAAGGTATAGCAAAAGGATAGAGGTGTGGCAGGTTTTGGGTACAGAAACCCCGCAGTAGCAAAAAACACAGATATGCTAATCCTGAGACAGTAAGACAAGACACAACTGTTCATACTGGTTTTGTATCAACAAAAGGAATAGCTACAGCATAGGAAGGCATATGCTCACAGAGTAAGGTATATAAAAATGGAAATCATAGAAGTTTGCAAATACGGAGACAGGCAGCCGGTCTGCAGGACATATGGTTGTACTTGTTACAAACAGATATTTGTTTTCTCTGAACACATTAACATGAGGTTTCCCCATACCACTACTGCACATTCCGCTTTCATAGTTTCAGTGTAGATGTCTGTTCATAGCAAAAAATAAATAAATGAACACTGGCCTTAATGATACATTTAACAAGTCTCTCAAGATCTGAAATCAATAATCTTACTGCAACCCAACTAAATGGCCACACTGTCTGCCCATAACATGGAATAGTTAAGATTCTCTAAATATAGCAGTTGACCATGCCAGGTAATTAGCACTTAAATCTCTTATATCTGTTGGCACACAAAAAGCAGCTCTAGAGTAATTTATGACTACTGATGTCCCCAGCGTTAGTATTTTGGTTCTGCTCAAAATGCAGGCTGTTAGGTAACACACGCAACATGAAAGACGTCTTCAAGTGAACCTCCCCCTTTGCTTAATTATGATGGGATGGTAATTTTGGAGAACTATACTTTTACACCATTACTGTACTGCTAACATACCCCAGCTAACTCTTCAAAAAGTGAAGAGAAAGGTTCTCCTCACATTTAGTGGCACAGTCTCAAAGAAGATTCCCTGCTGTTCTTTGCTGAGCACTTGCCTTGAAGCATTTTTCAAGGTTTTTAATTTATTTATAAACAGGCCAGGCTTCCTAAAGGTTTGGGATCTTGTTTGCTTGAACAAGTAGCACTCATAATTAATAAATGTGCTAAACCTACTGTCAGCCTAACTGATGAGCAAAATTTGATGGGGTCCTAGCAGGGAAGGATTTTCCCTGTTGTGCTTTTTTAAAAGAAAAACATCTACCTCTGGTTGAAGGCAGAGGCATTGAAATGACAGAAAACAATTTTAAAGAACTTTAAAAAGCAAAAGAAATTGAAAAAGGATAGGATTTTAATTTAAGAGTTGAACTTAAGTCAATTCAAGTCAAAATTTGAATTAAATCACTTGCTCGGCATTACAATGGCAAGTCAAAAACAGGAAAAAAAGGAGACGATTGTCCCATTTTGCACACTGCCTCTCCAAGAAACAAACTTCTCTCTCCCTTGCGGGCATCCATAACCGCTTCGCAGGGGTACCCAGCACGCAGCCTGTGCCAGGGACCCGCTCCGCTGGCCCGCGCCAGCACCCGAGCAGCAGCTCCTGGCAGCAGCCAGGTGCCAGACACCACCTGGGCCATTGGATGGCCGGTGGCACGCTGGAGCCATGGAGGAGAACCGCAGCCAGGGGGATGCACCTTGCCTGCCCTCCCTTGCTGAAGTTTTTGGGGGGATGGAGAGTCTTGTCACCCCGCACATGGGACTTTGCTTATGGGGCAAGTGAAAAGCCGACGGACCTGCCTCTGATATCGCAAAGCCGCTAACGTAACTGAATCAGACCGCAATGGTGTGCACGGTAACAGTAATAGGTTTAGGCTCCATGAAAGCAGTGGTAAATTAGGAGCATAGAAGTGTGGTGCTATTAGGCTAATGCATTGCTGTGCAGAAGTGCCATGCGAAGGAAAGCTTTCCAATGGTGAAAACATGTAAATCAGGGTTGAAATGACTGTCTGAAATGCTGGAAGTACTGCTCCAGGCTGTCAGAGAACTGAACCTGCTCCATTCCCTGTTAGGGGAGTGAACAGCAAAGTCCTCAAAGAAAAAATGACAAGTTAATAAGGATGATTTTGGTGCTGATGATTTGAGTAGAAACACGCTAACCCCATCGTGTATCAGTCTGCACTGCAACGGGAGATGTGCAGGGAAGTAAACCCAAGCACTTTGTGGGTAAGGAGATGTGTTTCCTCCCCTCAGGATAGCAATTACCCTCATTTCTAGGGTGAAGAATAAGAAAAAGGGAAATAAAACACGAAAAGCCTCTCCTCCTTATCAGGTGTCAAAACCCCACGTGCCTGATGTTTAAAAGCCCAACAACCCCCTTCTCAGCTGTTAAACCTGTCAGGACTTTCACCAAAGGCAGTGCAATAACTGGCCATTGACAGAAAACCATGCTGAACACTTAGACTCTAAAATGAGACGGCAGCATAAATGTGTTTATTAGCGATGTATCCATTATGAATGTCCTATTTAATTAGCAAATAACTAATTAGGTGGACTTTGGACCAGGTTTCCAACGCTAATTGTATTTGTCAGGACAAGGAGGAGATCTATACTCCATACTCCACACTCCATAATTTCTCCACAAAAAATGGGTATCGATTCAATCCAACTGTGGTTATCTAATTGTGGCTATGGGAATTACGGTGCCATTTTCAGTATAGAGATTGATCCTAAGTAAATAAAGAACATTGTATGTGATGAAAAAAATAAAAACAATAACACTATTAGGTTACATGCTATGCTTTAGAAGCTTGCCTGAAGAATTCCCTCAAGTGAAGTTGGCGATAATATTAAAACCTGTGAATCATAACAGCTGCCATAGGGGAATTAGCTGGTACAGTATCCTGTTCTCATGGCCTTGCATCCCATGGACAACTTGGTACATGAAACGACTCCTCAGGGAAAAAACTCTTTATTTCTCTCATGTGCTGTTTTGTAAAAGCCTGAGGTGACAATTTACTATTTGCTGTTATACATTTTATTGCCCTTCTTAACCACTAAGCCTCTCTGATTTAGTTTCTGTTGACAATACTTAGCTCAGGGCCACAGAAATGATATTCTTGAAGGGCTCCCTCCACCCTGGAATTTCCATAATTAAATGTATGCCTCTGCTAGGAAACCCAGTGAGAGTTTCTGACTTTCTGCTCACCCTCCCATGCACATATTCCTTGTGTCTCCTCAAATTCCTTAGCAATATGGAAGTCAGAATAAGCTGTTGGGTCTAACAGCAGAGTTGAGATATTGCAGTAAGTACTGCATAACTCCACATGGACAGTATAGAGTTCCTGTCTCCAAAGTACCTGCGCAACGTGGTATCTTCACACTTCCCAGTCTACAGATGTTAAACCAGTGTTAAGCAGAGAGGTTATGCCATATTTTCACTGGTGTTACTCAACAGAGTCTATCCCTATAGCATACATACACATATAACATAATAGCTCTGAGCTCCGGTATTCCAGAAAGTGGAGCAAGATACTCTATTTTAGCCCTAAACTTAGATGTCTCGCACAGCACTTCCACGGGCTTGTGTTTAATCTTTTTTGCTCATACATTATATTCACAAATGAAATGGGGTAGTGGAAACAGGACAGATTTGGCAGGAGATCATGAAAAACAAAAACAAAAAAAACACCCAGCATTTTTCCCCATAAAAGCAAGAAACCTATAGCAACTCTGTGTAAGAAAGGAATAAAATTTTAAGGAGGATTTTTTCCATTGTACAGGACTTCTAATGGTTTTTCTATTGCTGCAAGCCAGGAAGAAACCACTATGAAATTCCTTCTGTTATGAACTTCCTCAGAATCTTTAAACATTTTCCAATGTAATTTTTATGCCTAATAAATTGTCATTATTTTGAATTGCCTGAAAATCATGAATCAATTTAGTCACAAAGCAGATCTGTTCGATTTAATGTTCTTGTTACTTATTGCCTCAATGTTGCAATTTCCCCCCTTTGCTTCCTTCATTTCTCTGCCTCTCCTCACATCACCCTGTTGTAATGCCTTTAATGTAAAAGATGGCCTTCATTCTCATGTACTATTTAAATTCATCATGTCTGACCTCTTCAGATGCAATGAATGCATAATTAATTTTCATTATAAATTTAGAATACTTCCTCTCTTCTTGCCACTTCAAGCTTCCTTTAACTTTCTACTGCTATCATCTTTTATTTTACATTCCTTAAAAAATTCTTTCTTGCTGTTTTCTTTTCAAATTTCACTTCACATACAATTTGACTCCTTGGTACATATGCACAGTGGGAACCTGCCCAGAACCTGAGGCAAGAAGCCCCTCTAAAATAATGGAAGTTTGGTCAATCACTAATAACGTAGATCATACTCATATCACTGGAAAAACAGCTGGCTCTGTTTACATCATCTTCTTAGTAGACAGAGGTTTTTAGGATTAAAATGCAGAGTCTTTAATTTAAATACCAAGTATTCAACAAATAGATACAGCATAGTCCTAAAAGTGTATGCTTATTTCTCCTTTTAAATAGTGGTATTACTTCAGCATTTTTTTCTTTTTCACAGTCATTATGAAGGCACTTTCTTTGTATTTCCAAAAGTCTTGATATATTAGCTTTATCCGGATACTGGTTCTCTTGCTAAAATAATTCAAGGATTCTGCTTATCTAATTGACCAAAACAGTTTGAAAAGTGCTTCAAGCTGATCTAATAGACTTGTGGAACTGCAACTCTCAAAGTGTTTTTCCATGAAGGACACAGAGGTGGAAGACCTCATTAGGATACACACATTGCTGTTCGGTATCCCCAGGTTATAGGATAAGCATAACAGTATATTCCAAAAAAATCTATGATTTCACTGAACCAACATAATTCCTTTTATGAGAATCACATTAACTTAGGTCCTGCATTTATTCTTTCCTGCAAAATGCTAAAGGATTTTGGAAGGTTTTAAACTATTGTCAAAGATAAAAAGCTACAAAAATGGTGACTAGTCATAACTAAAACACCAGGAGAGCTCCAGAAAGCCTGGCTGCTCAGTTTAGCTGCCTTCCACTCTGCACAACACACCGCTTTAAGACTGAGGCATCAGGTGATACATCAGCTCTACTGCAAGTCCACAGGAAAGCTCTCCGTAAGCAAATTAAACTACAGTGAAACTTTGCAGTTTACTCGTACTGCTTTTTCTGGACACCTTTCCATCCCTGTTGTCTAACTGACTTTGAGAGAGTCCTGTTTCAGACCACTGAAGTGTCCTGAAGTCTTTCCAGACTTGTTTTGCTAAACCACTTTCTGGTGAAAATCAGAGGTGGTTCCAACATGTAATTTTGTTGGCATTTCCATCCTATGGTCCAGACAAATCAAATTTTAATGGAAAGGCAAACTCTTGCCAAAATAGGTCTCAATAACATGACACCAAGCAGAAAGGTCACACTGAGAATGCAATAGCAGCTGCACTGTAATTGCTGTTTTGATAAACTGTCTTATGAATAGTTTTGTTAAGGCATAAAGAGCTGCATTTTCTGACCAATCCATCAAAAAAAGGAAGTGAAGAAGGAGGAATGACTGCACAAATACTGTGTGCGCACTTTGCCTTTTTCAGTATAATTCAGACAAAAATACAGCAGGCTAAACTGATCGTTTCCTGATGGAACACCATCTGCTATGCTTGCTATGTTACTGCTTCTGTCTACTTTGCCTGGATTTAAAAAAGGTGTAATATGAAACTAAATGATGTTAAAGGCAAGCAAACTGTACAAAGTCCAGAGATTTAACTTATGCAGTGGAGATTACTGGAAATTTGGAAAGATGGTTGTTTCATATGGAATAGCTGATATAACTACCTTGTTGCAGGACCAAAAAAAAGAGCCCTAAAAGAAAAAATTACCCCAGTCTCTTAAACACGGTCTTGACGAAGCATTATCACATTTTGTAGACTGCAAGTCCGAAGGCCGTAACCCAGTGTCAAGAGTTCAAAATTCTATCATTTTTCTAGTCCTCCTGAGAGACAGGAAGTGCTTCGTAAGGAAATTGGGGTTCCTGTATGGTTAAATAATGAGACCACTACACTGGAAAATATCCTGGGAAGAAGGAGGAGAAAGAAAGGAAATCTGAAGTGGCAAGAAGATTTATTGCACAATTTAATAGGATTTTCTCATCACTAAATTCTATTTTTCTTCTGTCCCTAATCACCTTTCTTCTACATCATTAAATCCAATTTCACTTCATCATATATCTTTCCTCTCTAATTTCATAGATCATCATGTAATTTCTCTTTCTCCAAACAGCATTCCTTCTTTTTGCATCATTCTTTTTATATCTACTTTTTCAGCTTATCATTATGCTGCCTCATTTCCTGCTCATTATTTCTCTTGCCATAAACTGGTCCCTCCTATAATGCTGTCCACCTTGCCTTTTTGCAGCATTGTGAAGACACTGTGCATCTCTATCTTTTTAAATTTCTTCCTTTCTTTGGCCAAGGCCTGTTCCTCAGTTTGTTAACTAAACCATTTTTAATGTCTTGATTTCTCGCCTATTTCTAGAAACATATAGATACAGAAATGATAAAACCGCTCTAGGTAATCATTAAATCATATTACAGGGAGGTACATGGAAGCTCCTGCACACATTGTTAACACTACTATGGGATTATAGCAAAAGCTAAAAACAAATTTAAGATTTTCTGTGTAGCTGGGACTGATCTGCATCTCATCCATGCCCCTGATGATGCTTTATGTTCAGCAATGAACATTTCCATAATTCTGTACATTTTCCAACTTTACCTAAAGAACAGATAAGATGAGATGTAGCAATATGATACCATAGAAGGACTCAGCAACATACCTGAAGCACTATTCAATCCTCTCTGCACTGGAAAGACTGAATATTGTCACATAATGTCACAGCACTACATTTTGTAATGATACCCCCCCAGATAATCTTAACGGCAGTGAATATGGGATGTCTCTGTACATGAACACAACAAAATCCTCCTTGAGCCCTGTTCCCCACCTCTCAAGGTTGAAAAGGAAAATATGGCAAAAGAGAATAACTACCAGCACCAATAACCATTTAAACTTTATCGCTTTTGAAAAAGTCTCTACACTATGAGTTTGTAGATCCTCAAAATTAGCCTGTTCTCCATCATCTATGGCAAGGGATTTCCCATGAGTTCGCACCAAAGGCCAAACAGTTCACCCGCTCTTCAGACAACTGTATATTCAATCATCCCAGTAGTACGGGCCACAGGGGAAAGAGAATAAACACCTCTTCCCTAACTATATCTATTTAACAAAAGAAGGAAAAGATGTTTGGGGGACCACATTACCAGCAATAATTAATTAGTGAAGACAAATGAATAAAGATGGCCAGTCTCTTCTTCTGCTGTACAGCCAAAAAGTGCCATGGAAAAGTCTAGGCATGCCCAATCATCAGGTAGTCAACGGAATATTTTCATTAGCACAAACAATATTTCACCAGCTTGAGTCTAGACCAGTCTGGAGACTGGCCTATTCCCAGTTTGTCTTTGGCAAGGTAAAACCATAAGGCTTATTATTATGTAAGATACCAAGAGCAATATATAACAATAACAACTTTCAGTGTGTTCAGATGTTCACAAAGAAGTTAAAACTGTAGTTCTCCGTGTTTATCAACAAAAATTGGCATGATATGTTTAAATGTCCTAGTTTCAAAATAAACAACACACATCTTTTTCAGGAAACCCTGAAATTTTAAAATGCTTCCTAGGTCCTTATGATGAATCTACCTGTCGTACAGAGGGCTGACTGGACGCTGGTACCGAAGGCTGCAAGTCAAAAAGCATCTGCAGCCATGTAAAATGGTTTCAAGAACATAACAGTGGGTGAAGGTTAAAAATATTAGTCAATGTACTAAGTTAAAAAATGAAATAAGTGAATAAATGGGGTTCTGGGGTTCATGCCATTCCCATTAGTCTTTCTTCTTGCTGAAAGTTCTCCTTCTGCTTGTATTAATATTTTTTGGCCTTCAGACAGAATTTTACTATTATCACCATCTTTAAAATCAATATTCAAGATTCCTGGTTCTCACACGTAGTGTTATAACCTTGAAGCAGAGGCAACTAGAATCTAATGCCAATTATAACAGCTCACTGCACAATATGTACAGTTAATTCATTTTACTATTCTTTTTCCCTTGAGTTTTCTGCAAGGACCTTTTAAAGAATGACATGCTAGTATCGCTTGTTACATTTTTGTTCCCAGTTTTTTTTAATTGTATACACTCAATCAATCAGTAACAAATCTTGTAGGATGACACTTCAGTATTGTCACACATGAAACTCAGAGTTCAGTTCAGAAGACCAAGGCTAAGACTGCAGAAATGCAAGCTAGTCTGCTGTCCAGCAAAAGCTATACTTGCAGGAAACAGATCCACTGGTAAACACTTTATTTAAGCAACAAATACAAAGTCAATGCTCAATACACAGTTGTTACTGATTAAAACCAGTGACATATAAAAAAGTGCCCTCTAAGAGGTATACTGTATAACTAATTGCAGTACTGCAAATCCCAAACATGTAAAATTCACAAATCAGGTTTCTCAAAAGTAACTATTTTTAATAATGAATTTGGGGTTCTACTTTGTTTAATTCTTCAGCATTTCAAGTGTTTTATCTTTTCAAGCTTTCATCACCACCTCAACAGCTATGAATTCAGTAAGACTCTATAAAAACAACCAGAATAGAAAAATCATTAGTAAAGCTTGTGTTATAGTTAAGTTTAAGTCAGAAAGCATGGGAAAACCAATATCAAAAATACAGAAGTCACAAACCCACTAGCTCAAGGGGCAATATAAGAGGTATATGATCAGACCTCACATGTAAGTTTTGGATCCTAATGAATTCAAACAGAAAATTCAATTTCTGGGACAGAACAGGAAAAGCTAAAGAAAAATCAGTTTTGGGATATGCTTGGTGGAAAACAAAATCCAGCAACAAGACCACTAAAGAAGGACCATAGATGAACCAAAAGGAGGCAGGATCACAAAACAAGACAGGGTGCAAGACACCAAGGCAGTAAAAATACTCTTAGAAAATCTTAAATGTTACTGTGCACTTGGTGTCTGCCTGCTGGCTTGGTGACATGGTCACCGCAGGTTTAGCACGACCACCAGCTAAGGAGAATGATTTGTGCCAGTTACGCACTATCTCATGATGGTTTGGTCTCAGTGTGAATCTCCATTTCCCACTAAAAGACCAAAAGACAAACATTTTGTATTTAGATCTCACAGCTGTATTTGCACTTAAAAGAAAAACCTTTGGGCTAAATTCATATTTTTGTAATGAACTATGTAAGATTTTAAGTTAACTCACATAAAATGATGTTGATCCTACGTAAAACATACGACTGCAGCAAAAATTACCCCAAATCAATTCCAGTTTGCTTGGTACTGGATTTTCCAGTCATCTCTTACAGTCAAAGGTCTAATGTTATGTTTTATAATATTCACCAATGTACCACTCTATTGGAATCAACTTAACTAATGAATTGTCAAAAATATACTCTGTTGCATTTATCTAAGTTAGTAACAAATCCAAAGTTCCTTTAATGACAAAACAATATTTTTTCATTTGCTCTCAAAGAATTTTTGAGGTTCTATTATAAGTGAATGCATCTGTTGCATTAAACTTCATGTACAAAGCTACATTCATCATTTGCTTTGGAAAAAAAACCCTCTCACCCATAGAAATGTTTCATCTAGAGAGAAAAATGTACGCCATTGACAAAAATATGAAGAAGAAATCATTTAGATATAAAAATACAATAGCAAATCCTGATGCATACAACGTTAAAACATATTGATGCACTACTTTATTTTTGAGTTCACCATACCAGTAACCAGTGATTAAAAACCAAAAAATAAAATGCATTACACTTGAATACTAAATGCCAAGAAAAGCAATATAATTCCACATATCTCTCTCTCCTGATTTTATCTATATAATAAAGAAAACTTTCATATTTCAGGGCATAAGCACATACAGCATGTGAGAATCAACATACAGATGGGATCAGTCAATTCAGTGCTAGCACATTGACAGTTTTTCTGAAGAATGGATTTTGATTTGAAACAGATATTATATTCAGCAGTCTAAGGGAAATTCTTACACAGAACCAAGAGGATGGAAACCCACCCCATGGGCCTTTGAATTGTATTTGTACAGAGGAAGTAAAAATTCAGTGAAACCAATGTAACATCTGTGCTACAAAATTTGAAAATATTTGGGGTTTAGGGCCTGACAGTACCAGTGCATATTCAAATGTCGCATCAAAGCTCTCTGGTCTACTGGGCATGGGAACCTAAAGTCAATATTGTAGCAACCACTGAATGAAATGAGTGAAAATATAGAGGCAAATGGGTTCTTGTTTGTCACAAGCATGAGATGACAGAATTTAAACAACTGCATTTTAATATTTTACCATACAGGTCAGATTTTTTCAAGAATGCAGAAACTTTGAAGACTACCATAGAGAAAATGTTAACTGGTGTAAAACATTAACTTGTCACTTAACTTGTTTCTTAAAATCATATGAACAAAATATCTGTGGGGAGAAGGGGAGGAATGTAATTTTCATTCTGCAGGATGTACTTTAAATCTATTATACTTTTATGTAATCTTTGTATTTTCAAAGCTTCATTCATATTGTCTATATTATGCTTTCCTTTCAAAGTCTACTTTTCAGTTTTAACTTTATATGCCTTTGGTGCATCAGCATTTTAGAAATAGCACAGGGCTGGCATTTGCTAGCCTTATTCATTCTGTGCAATATCTTATTATTCAAACATAGTCATGAGTCCCATTGGGCTTGCTCATACTCTTCACTGAGAGTAGGGCTATAAGTATTTAAATCTTAAAAACTGTCAATTGATTCAGAGAAAACTGACATTAAAACATGCATTTGATGCCATTTGAGGCTCCTTGTTTTCCATAAAGAATTTACATGAACACGGAAACAATAAGTTATTTTTCCTTAAACCGAGAGTAATTAAGAACACAAAATCCATAAGGAGTATCCATCTTATGTTAAAGGCAAGTTTAGATTAATCAAGCCACTGAAGAGATGAGGCTGAGGATGACGTAGTTTCCTAAAAGTTGAGGTACTTCATGATATGAATATAAATAGCTCTGTAGCATGCGCTTCATGGACAAGATTAGTCCAAGGCTTATAACATTGGAAACGTAGAGCTGTAGGAGAGATAGCAATAATACTGACGAGGGTCTACTTTGGTGATACATTTTCCCTTCACACCAGTACTGCTTTTCCTCACCTGTGAAAATACACTATTTTGGATGACTAGAATGTAATGATGGACAGAAAGATCTGTCGAGGAAGGAAGACAGGCTGTATTTAAAGAGGACACTGGTAGAATATTTAAGAGGATATTACAGAAAAGAAGGACCATGGAGAGACTGTATGACCAAGGAGGTCTCTCCTTTGGTACTATTAGCTCCATCTCTAGAAAAAGGCAAATGCCTAAACCTGACAGATATTGAAAGGTACAGTTCTTCCTTTCTTCCTCTTACATACCCTACTTTCATCTACCCTTTAACACTAATCTCCTTCTACATCTTCTTTCCTTTTCTCTGTTTCACCTGCACAGTTGAAAGACTTTCACTTCTTGGAACAGCATGCATATTAAACTATGCTTTCTATTGAGCATTGTTGTTTCTGTTTGTAATTGCCTTATTTTAGTCATATAGAAAACTCTGTATTTGCTTATAAATGGATGATATTTTGTTCTACAACAATAGTCAAATGTAATACAAAATATTAAATAATGTACACAAAAAGAAAATGAAATGTTAAAATTTAAAAGGCCAATATGTTTTTCTGCATATTCATATCACAGATGTAATTTTTTCAGAACTACTTTAATCAGTGGATTTCAAAGAGAGTGGCATTTCTGTTTATTCCCGTATCAATTTTATGCCCTTTCCTTTCTTCACAACCAATTAGTTTATGTAACAAAGTTCTTCACCCTTGTAGAGATTAAGACTTCACAGTTAAGGCTTATGGAACAGAGAACTGCACATTCAGGTGACAAGCATTATTTAAAGCTGTAACATTAAAAACCATGCTAACATTTTCAACAAGCCAGACTTCATAACTCTTCAGCTATATTTGTAATGTATTTTCAGCTTCCTAGGCAAATACTATCTTTATCAACATTTAACTTTTTTTAATGTCACAAGTTGTATTACCTTATTAATCAAATTGATAGTGGTGGCTTGAATTTCATATTGAAATCAAAAGCAATAACTACATAACTGTGAAGAAATTCTAGATTACAAATCAGCCATTCTCTGAATGGAACACAACATATCATTCACTGCATTTCATTTAGAAATCATTCTAAACGACTCTTCCTAAATCTTCTAAATCATGATTCAGAAGTCATCCTAATAGTACATTTTGCCTAGAATGCCTCTGATGATAAAACACCTTGTTTGTTTATATTAAGCCAACAATAAAAATAGCAGTGAGATAAATTCTAAATAGTTGAAATGGGAATCACCTTCCCCCCAACTTCGAATTAAGAAAAAAAAGCAGTAAAATACTCCACATATTGCTCAATAATAACATGATTTGTTCAGTGACGATAGCATGCTCAGTGCTGCACACAAAAGGAATGAAGACAGGAGCCCTGTCCCAAGGAGGCTATAATCAGATGAGGTGAACAATACAAGACAGACACAAAGACATTGCAGAGCTGATGATGACTTTATCTCAAAATGTAAATCATTTTAAGAATACTCCAAATCATTTGCATGGCATATCAGTATCAACATACACAGGAGACAAAAGTTCTCCAAAACGGTATGAATGAAGAGAGAGTATTTCCCCACTGAATGGGGAAAACTTTCAGGTGTAAATAAGAAATCAAAGTTCAGAGTGGAAAAAGAAAACAGAGAGAGATGATTTAGTATGACGAGCATGCTGTGGAAATAGAAAGTGAGAAAATCAGAAATGTAAATAGAGGCAGAGAGCAGAATATAAATGGATTACGTTAGTGTTGCTAGCAAAGGGTAAGCCTGGCGGAGAGAGCCAGGGAAAAAGAAAGCGAGCACTTGTGAGGGAAGGGAGAGGGATGAGAATGGAGAGAGGCCAAGATAAGTCAATAAAAATACAGATAAGGAAAAGAGTCTAGTTCTGGGGAAACAGAGACAGAACTCTGATACAAGACCCTACAGTGGAAAAATGTAAAAAAAAATCCGGGAGGCTCAAGGAAGAAAACTTAAAAAGAAAGTCTTCTTGTATGTAGGATTGCTATCTTTCCCTTAGCATTTATTTATACAATAGATGTCTCATCTGCAGATATTGATTTATTGTTATGTTGGGTAGTTGAAACCTTAATTCACAATTATTTTTCCTTTGTATTAAAAGGTCACTTAATCCATCTCAGCTGCTGCTTTCTCCAACATTCTCTACACTTTTTTTTCAACAGTTGGAGAATAGTTTCAGTATATAGCAAACATTAGCACGAACAGATTTATTCTACATGGGCTTAATATGTTAAAAACTTTCTACCATGACCAAGTATGCATATGCTATATTGCATCTGTCAAATTATATTTCATATAGGAATTTATATGAGTCTAGAGAGAGAATTAGTAAGGTCCTATTATTTTAGCATAAAATGGAAGTAAGGACTGTGTAAGGCTGCTATGAAAAAGACTCTTTGGTATATGAGCGCTATTCGGTAAAGTAGAATTATATTGTTTGGATCAATGACTAGAATAAATTCAACAATTCTCTGTTCCTCCCTAAGCATCTGTTATTGGTATTTCCCAGAGAAAGGGAACTGGACTGGAAGGACCTTTCATCTGCCCAGAGTGGCACTTCCAACGTTCTTTCCAGAACAAAAATAGCAGACATCCTGAGCAAAAAAAGATAACACATTTTGGAGAGAAAGGCTACCAGGAGGCTGTTAAAGCTCAGACTCACTGTAAAGGGAAGGAGGAACTTGACAATGCCCTTGCTAGCAATCTTGCAGTTTTATTGAAATTGGTCAGAATATTTATAGATCTTAAGAAAGTAAAGGTATTCCAAAGAAAGCAGACTTAAGGCCAAGAGAATTTGATACCAAGTTCTATTCCAGTTTACTGCTAGAGAGTACAAACAAATGCTCCAGCCAAAAAAGGGAGCTTGAGAAAACAACCAGTATATACCATAGACTCATATGATCTAGAAATGGAAAAAAATCTCAAATTATGACGCCATTCATATTCATATTTCCAGTATAGAGTAGTTTTCTAAAACATGTTTTCTGATGTCTCAGTGACAACGCAAATTCAAATTATTAACATGACTGAGACTAGAGGAACTATTGAAGTGATGAACAGAAGAGCTGAACAGGAGTGTTTTAAACTTTTTTCCTCTTCCCAAAGGAAAAGGATTACAAAAGCTAGGGATTGGTTTTGACAGTTACCCATGGGTTGCATATATAAATTCAAGCCCAAAGCCCTATTTTTTTAATTATGAGAAAGAGGTATTCTGTGGCTTTATGAATGAATAGTATCTTAAAACCTAAAAGAGGAATACAGCCTTCTGATTAAAAACCTAGGGCTAGAAAAAGATATTGAACAGTCAGCTTAGATTAGAAAAAGTCAACCTGACCAACACAAAGCCAGGTTGATGTTCATTAATAATGGTGGAGAGAATTTTATGTACCTGACAGGATAGTGGTTTCACCTGAATTTTAAAACAGAGGATGAAAATGTACCGCTGGCTGACTTGAGACGCCTCAGGTTAGGACTTTATTGGTTCTGAGAAAAAGTAAGATGGAGTCTAGGTATAGAATATAGCAACTGACGGTATATGATTAATTGGTTGTAGTAAAGCAAGGAAATTCTGTCATGAACTTATTTTATAAAGGTCAGCCAGAACCTCATCTGTATCTGGCTTTTACCCACAATGTAGTTCTTCACTTTGGAAATTTCAGCTGCAGTTAAAATTTCATGCAGCTGAATCCTATTTCATCTATTATGGACATCTGGAAGAACCAATGGAAGTGGGAAAACAGAAACAGAGGGTTCACTGAAGAATTAAAGCCTTCCTCCAGCATAGTAAGACAGAACAGAAGGAAGGTATTAAATTATTACTAGTATACATAGTTAACCAAATTATAACTGAAGGTATATCCAGAAGAAGGTAATTCTTCTCTGAGCAACAATCTCATGACTGTAGAATTATTTCCTAAGACCTTTTCCCATCTGGGACTGTAAACATTTATCCCCTAAAATCATTACCCCTGTATAAGTTAGAGCTCCCGGCTGTTGCACAGACTTTGGACCACGCACATTTCATGGAC
The DNA here is from genome assembly GCF_036417845.1 of Apteryx mantelli. NCBI lineage: Eukaryota > Metazoa > Chordata > Aves > Apterygiformes > Apterygidae > Apteryx > Apteryx mantelli. The sequence continues at coordinate 74,943,162 of NC_089982.1, read as the reverse complement.
TTTTCCCTTCTCTCCAAGACAGAATGAATGTAATTTAAACTTTAATTGTTTAAAAGATAGATATGATTTCAGTTCAATTTATGGGTTAATTTTAAATGTGAGTGTTGTGACTAATTGAGCCATCGTGCAGATTAAACTAGGGCAAGCCAACTCCTGTAGAGCACAATTGTTTTTCCATTCAGGAACTATAAATGGCAAAAGTCAGTACTCTGTTTCTAAATTTTAAAAAGGACCCAAATTATAACCCCTCCCTAATCCTCCTACTAATACTCTCCATCTGTCTTCACAATTCTTTGTTTTCCTTCTCAATTTTAGAAATCCCACTGTTATCTTTTCTTACTTGAAAAGAAATAAAAATCAAACAGAATGGACAATATTAATTGCAACTGTTGACCATGACAAAATTGAAATGTCTATAGGTGACAAATGAAACTCCTTAGAGAGAAAGAAATTCTTCTTACTAAGAGCTGGAAAGCAGAGTTCTTCTCTCCCAACCATACAATGCTTGAAGCTTCTCTCTTCCAATAATTTCTTTTTTAGCAAGTGAGAAGTACGGAAAAGAAGTGTGCAATCCACATTACATGTAGATTAAAAGAATGTAGAAATAAGCCCTAAGGCCAAATAATTTTTGCATCGATCCAATTCCTATCAAAATTATTGATGAATCTCTCCAGTGAATCTTCAGTCAGCCTTAGATAACAGACATGTTATCTTCATGCTTTGCTCATGCAAAGCTTCATGGCATTTTAGAAACAAATTACATCTCACCACATTTTTGGCAGTAAAACAAGTGGAAACACCCCTAAATAAGAACAATTCTAACTGGAAACAAATTAATCAATTATCAATGTCTTAGCAATACACCCACTAATGGAAACTTGCTCTCTTTTGAACTTCAATTCAAATTTCGTTGATGTTTCCCATTAACTAATGTTTCTTACTAAATTATAACAGCAGCATCCGTGTAACTTTCACTCATAATGGGAACCACTGGGGGATCATGATCAAGAGCCACCCACCTCCCTGCCTGGGCCAGCAGATTCAAGACACTAGAGCTGGTTTGCAGGAACGTAAGTGTGCACTGTTTTGTTTTCTTTTCAAATTTTCACTCCTCCCACCTTTTTTTTAAGTTGAAACTCTGGAAATTTCTATTAAACAGCCATTCAAATCTGAAAAAAAGGAGAAAATTATTTTATGATGACTTTCTCCGTTGGCTTCAATGAGTTCCCATAAACATCTGAAATTCTGGCCTCTCTGAAAACAATGGGGGCTTTTGCAATGATATCATCTTCTACAGCAAAATCCAAATCCAAGCAAAACAGAAAAGGAGATATATATCTTAGTCTGACATATATCTAAATAAAATATAACTGACAACGCCAAGTAAAATTTAAACTGGTTGAAGGGTAATTTTATACACACACGACATAAAAATAAGTGAAGTTATCCTTAAAAATTACAAAAAGAAAGAACTGGTCTTCTCCCATAAGCACCATATTTAGAATGCTGAGTGCAAAGCCTTCATGGCTGTACGTTGTCAATTATTGTTTAATTTGATGCCTGATAATGTATTCCACAAAAAAGGAACCTTCAGAAACATTATTAGGCGCTGACATAATTATAATGTGACTTCTTAACAGCAGAGACCTGGAGATTAAGATGCATCACCTCAACATCAGATTTCACGGGTGAGATTTACTATCCCAGTGTCTGCATTATTGAAAATGACTGCATTTGGGAACAGGTAATAAACTACACATTAGTACAAATGTGCAGCATAAACAAATCAGTGTGAAGAGAAAAACAGAAAACTTTTTGTCCTGATTAGGGGGCCTGGAAAGTTTCTGCCTAACAATACAATGAAAGCACAGAGATTTCATATTTAAATCCTCTGCAATTTCAATTTCAAGACCATTTTTCAAAGTACTCTATAAACTCCCCACATTTCTGAAGCTTGTTAGGGTAACTGTGAGTTCAAAAGCAATTTTCTGGTGCATGTTTCTGGTCATTTGATAGTGTTTTCTCACAATATCCTAAAATAATGGTACTTCATTTTAGCATTTCACTAATATTCTTCCAGTAAAGTTATTCTTAATAATACATTAAAGTTCTTCTTAATAATACATTTCCAATTATCTGCACTGGGGGAACTTCATTTTCATAGTCAGAGATCAGAAAATTCAAAACTGTGAAATGTGCCTGGAAATTTAACTTCACCTTAGCTTTTTTTTTTTTTTTTTTGATATCATTCAAGGGGAATAGCTTATTAATCATAGGACTATATTGGAAAAAGAAACTGAAAAAAAATCATTTGAAGGACAGGAATGGTTCTTAGAAACTTTACATGTGATAGAGTGAGGAAAAAGTGGTGCAATTGCCTTGCAAGAGACAGGCGTCCTCCTAATAATAGGCTTGAGATGTTGCATAGTGAGTCTCTGTTGAAAAGCTTCATCAGGGTGCTATATATGAGCTTCTACACAGGGCATCTCTTGTTATTGTTCTAAATACTTCTAATGAAACCCCTAAAACTGCCCTGTGATAATGAGACATGAGATCCTATTGTACATTTGCCAATATTAAAAAGGGAACCTCCTGGAGCAGGGAAAAAAGCATTATGCTTCACTTTATCCCACAAGACTAGGGTCTGAAATTAAAGGCCAGATCCATTATTTCACATCAGTGCTGGAGGCAGGAGAATTTATTCACTACAGAATTAAAGATTAACTAGGTGCTTCACTAGGCATACGACTGTTCATAAGTTAACAGATAATAAAAGAAAGTAGAAATCTGAGAGCACCCAGTAAAACCTGAAACTGTCTCCACACTTTTGCTAGACTACACAGAGAGGCTATAGGAGACAATACAGTAAAGAGCTTATTTGTATTTTTAAAACCAACTTCTTTAGCATTCTCCAAATCTGGCTGCAATTTGTGCACTACTACAATTATCAGGAAGAGGCACATTTGCATATTTTGACAAGTGGCAAAACGGCAGAAGAACTAAAAATAATCAAGTCACCTTTATAAGTAGTTGGGTTAAACCAAAAAAACTCCCCATGTCTCCCCTTCTTTTCTCATCTGGAAGGTGAGCAAACAGTGATAAAACAGTCAGGGTTGTATAAAAATACTGTACTTTGGGTGTTTCTTCCCAGACTTCCTTCTATTTTTCTTCTTTCTGCTGTTACTAGATCCGTATGGCCTAAATGGTTTCCCACCTAACTGGTCTGCCACCTAGCTTTTGCCTAAACTTTTCATGTTTCCTTCTATAGTCCCCTATGGCCTAGATATATATGGCCAAGGCCTTATTGCATGAGATCTCTGCACACTATGTAACTCTTAATACCCTTCAGTTCTTGTTGCATGTGTCTTCTCTCGTTCATGGAAAGCGATGTATTTGCTTTCTGCTCTAATGGATGAGTGGCACTGATCCATCTATAACCATGTCATTACATTTCCAGCACTCAGACTGCCTTGGATACTCCCTCAGGCATTACATATTGCTGTAAGCATGAGCCATTTCCATAACCTGCCTTTTCCACTGCTGTATTTCCAAAGGGAGAATGGAAGAGGAAAGAAGGAATATGTTCTCCTTTGCCCTTGGAATCTGCAGTGGGTCCCGCATGTGGATCCAAAATGCTCTTGCTTACAAGTTCCATCACTGTCACACTTGTAATGATGCACTAGCACCATTACTGAGACAAACGAAAGGACCTAGGTGACAGTCAAAGGTTCCCCTAGTGATACAAGGCTGACTTAACCTTAGTCCCAAATCTGTAGAGCTTGTAAAATGACCACAAATTGATTTTGATCCAATGCAGGTACATCATGTATGGCACCTTACTAGTCTGTTTTCTAGAACAATCTCTTAAGTATTACATCCATCTTTACAGATAAACTTTGCAATCAATTAAGAATTTTTTTTTTTCCCTCAGATCATGTCAGAAAACATTACGGTTTCCCATCTGCTTAATACAACTAAGGTATATGAGTCTAAACATGATGTACCATAGTATATTATTGGTTGCTATTCTGGTAAGTACGGGGCCCAGTTCTGCCTTTCTTCCATGTAATATCACCAGTGTGTCATTAGCCATGCACTATGGTACCTTTTGATACAACCTTGAGCAGGCAGGAGCATGCACACTCAATGCAAAGTACACCAACTGATGCCCTGCCACCAGATGTGATCACAGAACATGTTTTGGACTGAAAATCAGGAGCACAAGGATTTAAAATGGAAGTTTTACTCACAGCTTCTTCACTTACAGGGAAATGGACATCAGTCTTTGTGACACTAAAGGCAGGGTCTATCTGCTGTTTAATTTTTCCTCTCAATTTATCTTCCAGCTCATTAATCCGTTTCCCAGCAACCTGTCCCCACTTTCTATTCTTACACGCAATTCTTCTCTGAGCTCCTGCTGGGAGGCATCCATCTTTCAAAGCAGTCAAGCTTTAATTTCTTCTTGTCTAGCTTGAACTACATCAATCCTCCTCCTTTTTTTCTGTCCTGCAAATTCAAGACTTGTTCTCGGATTAAAAAAACGGTACTGGAATCAGGACAACTAGCTTGAGTAATGGACACCTTTCCCTGGAGAATAAACTTCCAAGTAGCTACAAAAGGAGCTTCCCATTTGCTAACAGAAATATGATAACACCTCAAATAAATAGAACTTCATTTAGCAAGGCAATTCTTCAGAGAAGAGACCAAGTCTCTTCAGCTGTAAAGCACCTTCTAGAACACAATGATATATAAAAACAATTTTTAAATGATCCCATCTAAAAAAGATTGTATACACTATCTGGTTCATATACTTGGCACTTTCTGCTTTATCTGGAAACAACTAAACAATTCAGACATGCTATTATTTTCAATTCCAACTGCATTGATACTAGTATATATAAATAGATGAAAATTTCTTTTTAGAGTGTATGCATATACTGCCAATGCACATTAGCGACTTTACCGCTGTGCTATGTTGTTTGCTATGTTTATGCTAACAGTGAAAAATATTTCTAACACAAACTGCTCCAGGTCACTTCTTGTACCTGGTGCAGACAGCAACAATAAAAGGTGTTCTCATAAAGGCACCCTCACTTTCAGTCCCAGCTCAATTAAGAAATGTGTTTTCTTCTCACGTTGTTTTCCTCTCTGTCTCCTTGTCTTATTTCTCATACTTAGGGATGGCTGCCTGACTAACCAAGGCAGTCCTACCACTATCATAACGGTTGTAGGGAACGTAACGCGACTCTTGGCTGCTTCAGTGAAAGATACTGCTGCTGCAACATTTTGCTGTGTTACTCCTGTGTTGCTATTTATATTGTACTGCTTAGGCAGACACTTGCCATTTATTTAGAGGCAATTTTATCATGAGAGTTTTTGGGGTTTTTTAATTTTAGGGATTTTTTTCTTGTTGACAATAACTCCAAGGCAGGGCTGAGCCTACAAACCAAAGATGGTTGGGAGAAGAGTAACAGATATGATTAAGGGAAAAGAAAGATTTATTTCCCTCTCCAGTCCTCCTTTTTTATTACTATTTTAGGGTTTCTGGAGGCATGAAGTAATTCCCATATCTGAACTGATCTGTTTGGCCAGAAGTAGCTCAAATAATAAAAGCAGCAAGGAAAGCTACGGAAGAGACTACAGAGCAAAAATATTGGAGAGAATTCCCCTGGGGAGGCTTTACAAAGGCAGAGAGATGGTGGACGTGGAAATCCACGGGAGACATCATATTGAAAATAAAAAAATGAGAGATAAGGAGTAAGAAGCAATAGCCTAGCTTGAACCTTTTCGTATATTCCCTTCTATACTCCAAGGCCTAGATGGCACACAGCCTCTCGGCCCCAGTTCCTTCTTTATTACTGTTGTTTCTATTTCATCAGAAATAAAGGGTTAATCAAAGACTCTGGTCCCTCTAGAGGTGTTCTGGCCGTGTGCAGGCCACTTGTTTAGACCTGTGCTGTCTGTCCACATTTTCTTTGTGGGCAGCCTGGACTCCTGTTGTCTACAAAAATGTCTGCCTTTTTTTCATAGAACTAGATGGTCATTTAAGAAGCATTGCATGAAGGCCTGTTACACATGTGCCAGTGCCACAGGAGGCTGCCAGGCTGCGTACAAATATGTGCTTGAGTGTGTGCTGAAACCTAGGAGGTCCCAGAAACCTCAGAGTCAGTTACCTCAGAGGCAACCCGGCAGGCATTCTGGAAAGCAAAGTATATAGGGGGTGAATCCGGCTCCAGTCTGGCCTTGAGGCTGCTCTTGTGCAGCAGGGAGGAAACAACCCCCATGTACAAATGCTTCCTGCTGTAGAAGTGATACCACATACTTTAAAGCAAAAATTTTATGCAACCCCAGGCACTACTAAAGCATGTACTGTCTTCCAAAATTGAACAGTTGACTCAGGTTCCATGTAGGTTGACTTACCCTGCTCCTGTGACTAATCTGAAGACATGAAGATGAATTAGATGCAAGATTTTTTTTTTCATGCATCTTTTCTCTAAGCTATATATAATAATTCACAAAGGAAAATGAGCAGTCAATGCCATGCTTGAAAATATATACTATTACAATGCTAACAGTATCTACATCAAAGAATTTTTCCACGGTTATCTAGCATTAGGTGATTCACTGACCTCGTCTTAAGAAAGGTTTGCTGCCAGTTTCATTGGGAACACTGCTACTATGAGTGAGCCGGTTCTAGAGAATTTCTATGCAAGAAAGCCCTCCTTAAAAGTTGCAAGGTCATAATTACAACTAAGATGGATGTTCTGGTTTCTATTCATTTATCATTACGGTCCTCCAGAGAAGACTTCCTTTGCTGTGAACAACAACAAAAAAGGGAACAGACAAGCCAAAGACCAGGGAAGGATGACAGACTACAGCAGGCAGCAGCCTGAAACAGTGTCGGCAAAGCATGGCACATTGAAGGAGAACAAGTCTATTTCGCTGCTTGATGGAGTGACTCTCACAAGCTCTGTATCTTAATTTTTCTTTTTTCCTGCTTGTCTACCTTTTACTGTTTTTTTTATAAACCTCTGTGTGCTTGATATTCAATCTCTCTCTCTTCCTCTCCAAAGATATTTTTGTACAATGGTGAATCAACTTACTCTCATATAATCTATAAAGGAAACCAAAAAAAGCCCATGATTCAAGCTGTGAATCTTTGAAAAAAACAGAATCAAATATTTATAACTCAAGTGTGTGTCTATAACTATATATTTCATCTTATGACAGCATCATAAGTTTATTATAGAGCAACCATCACTCCACAGTAACAGCTGAGACTGGCTTTCAGCTGTAAGCCCCATAATATATTTCTTTTAGAAATGAAAGTTAAAGAATTCAGCTACCTCTCTGCTACAACATAGTGACATGTTTTCTCTGCACACACATTTTGTCCCCTCAAAATTGCAAAATATATGTGCTAACTTCAGCACAGCTAGTGTCTAGATTACAAGTAAAATAAATACAACATATTTCCATTTGAAGGACTAAAATGTACTGGAGGCATGAAACGTTTCAGTATCAATAACTTAACATTTGAATAGAATGACAGAATGTGGCCACTAAAACACACATTAGTCACGTCTCTATTTGCTTGTATGCAATCAACATATTTCTTAGCAGTACCAGCTGAACTCCTGCCGTTTCATTCATCAGAACCCATTCCTGATCCAGTACCACCATGTGAGAACCTATAGCTCATAAATATAATATACATCTTGGGATTATGTTCCTTTCAACTTTTTAATGCTTGTTTAGGATTGAGTCCAAAATCTTACAGAAGTTTTGGAAAGATTCCTTATCAATTTTTATGGGGTTCATTTAACCACTGGTCAGTAGGGACTGCATGTCTCTCTCTGTGCCCAGTCCTCAAGCGTTATGGTTGAAGATCCTGGCCCAAAGCTCAGACAAAAGTGTGAAATTTCCATTACCATCTCTTGCACTAGCCAACAAGGAGGCGTCACAGTTAGATTAGACTCATAAAAAACTCCACATGCTATGTTCAAAAGTGTAACTGTAGATTTAAAAGAAAAAAGAACAAAAGGTAAGGCTTGATGGATGATGTATCTCAGTGACATAAAGTATAATGAAAGATCACATAAAAATGACAAACTGGATGGATGCCTCAGTCCAGACATCTCTGGACAAAGTTTTTTCCATCTGATTTTACAAATAAAAAAATAAATCAGGGAGAGAACAATCAGGGAGAAGCATTATTCACCTTGAAAAAAAAGTACATTGAACTAGCAGAAGTTGAGAGCTAATTGGTAGCTGCTGATATAAGCTAGCACCTTGGGGTGACAGTGAGGGGGAACATTCCATATATTAAGAAACACAAATTCTGAACTAGTTTAAACACTATAAATACATTTTATCTTTGGCTCAGAAAACTGTCATATTGCTTCTTAACCTTCTCTGATCATAAAGCAAACCAAAATACTGTTATCTAGATTACATAATCGATCCCAGCATGAATTTCAGAACATACCATGAAAAGTTATTTTCAAACTCTTATGAATATCATCCTGATCATAAGCCATGGGCTCCCAGATTGCAGTCTCCAGCCTACTTCTGGTTCACACAACCATGATAAGTTTCCATAACTGGTTCAGGAAACCATATTAATAGTGATTTCCAACTTAAAAAAATATGATTGTGGGGCAGCCCAAGTAAGATGAAAAGGAAAACATTTTGAAAGTACAATTTCAAGCACTCCTTACGGCCAGATTCTAAAAACCTTAAACTGACTCATGTCTTACTGTCTTAAATAGCCCCAATGAAAGCAACAGGATGACTTAATACAAGGAGCAAGTAATAGCGTCTGCAGGTCAGTGAAGGACACATATTCTTCTAGGTATTCTTTTATTACAACGAAGCTCATAAGGAGATTAAATGGTTTTGACAGCATTGTTTTTTTCCTTCTTCCAAAATTCATACTACCCAATTTCACTTGAAGTTACAGTTTTTATTCATTCATCTTATGGATATGAATGTGGTCTTACACTGTGGACCATGGCCCATTGGAGCAGGGGGCAAAAAGTTTAAAGATGATTGAGAATTGTTAAGAAGAATGAGTCTGCAAAAACTCTGTTCTTTCAAGGTGGAAGAGGGAGGGCAGGCCGTGACAAGAGACTGCAAGTGGTTTCGCGCACAGGGAAGCGCTCACCAACAGCAAGTGTTTACAGCAGCTCGCATCCTCCACGACACTCAAGTGGGCCAGTAACTACAGCCGCATCTCAGTCTTCCCACTCGAGAGGAAAAACGCCATTGCCTCCTCAGGGGTCATGCAAAGACCGAGGAGCTAAGCAGAGGTCAGGTATTTCGGTCAGAAAACACCACGTAGTCAGATCAAATATGGGGGAAGCCTGCAACAGGAAATCCTGCTGGGTCACGTGCAGCGATTCAGGTTTGCAGCAAGTCAACGGGAGCGAGGCTGCAATGACACCCGCACCGTGAGGAGGGTCACGGCGGCTGCAGCAACCCCCTCCTCAGCACCGGCTGCCTACTGCTGCCCTCGTGCTGCTCACAGCCAGGGGCTCCAGCCGGCGCTCGTGTGGCGGGCGAATAACACAGGGAACCGGTCGAGCTGGAAACAACCCCATTACAAAAATAACATAATCCTCATTACCAGGGCAGCGCCAGCGCAGGGACAGAAGCAAGGGGACAACCCTGAGAAGCGGCTGATGAAGTTGGGTTGCCACCACCGAGCTGTTCCTCAGCTCCATCTGCCGCAGAGGCGTTGCCACACGCTGCAAGCGCTGCCCGGCCGTGTGGCGGTGTCCTGGCCGCAGAATTTCCTACTCTTGTTTTAACAGCAATGCAAGAAGAAAGAGTGAAAACAAACAACGCATGGGAGATGCTTGCAGGTCAGTATATCGGTCTTCACATGTTCACCTATCAAAATCTCCATGCATTAGGCTGAGAATTTATTAATATTTATCTAGATTAGAAAGCATGCAGTAACTTTCTTCTATTATAAATCAGCTTAAATGGTCACTATCAAAGTGCCGGCTCTCTTCGCCAAACAGTTTAACCATTTGCTTTTCTTTCCTAACAGCAGCCTCTTTGGGTTTGCTATTTTTGTCCGAAACAAAATCAAAGCCAACATCCCAAAGGGGTAAAGCAGCCACACAAAAAGATAGCGGGAACCGATGGAGACAACATGCCCTGTAAGAGAAGGTCAACCTTCCCTGGCACCGTAGGGCCACCAAGGCTGGGCAGGGCCGTGGGGCCGGGGCCAGGGCCAGGGTCGGGGCTGGGGGAAGCCGAGGGCGCGCAGGGACAGCCCAGCCCGATCGTCTCCCCTGGGCCGGGGTACACTTCCAGGAGCACTTAACAGCTCTTTTTGCTGTTTCGATCTTGTTTTTAAAACGCTGAAGCTGAGCGTGCTCAGGCGCCCCCGCCCTGAGTTCTCTGCCAACTACAACAGCATCCCCATAGAGGGAAAAGACTACAGCTAGTTTGGTGGGTTCCGTTTGTTTGGCTTTTACAATGAATTATTTTATTTTAGAAATGACGGAAAGTGTTTTCCTCTACAAGATGTACCGTTTATAATTTTCTATTTATAACATAACCAGCACAACATTTTGAAGACTTTGTTGTGAACATAACTCATGTAACACCAGGTGTCTTTAACAGATAATCATGGGGTATTAACTAAATATTATCTTTAATTAGGGAAAGCTTTGCATAATTGCCGTTCCAGTTTTGAAATTCATTGTTTAATTGTTATTAGAAGACTCTCCAAATGACGCTGAAGCGATAGTGTGCTACAGGGAACATGGAATTGGCCCTGTGTGCAAAAAGTGGAAAATGACTTTGCCAGAAGTACATCAGCCAATTTTTCCGTCACCTCCTTATACCAGCCCGCCGAATAATCTCGCTCACAAATCTACGCATTAACAGTGAGTATTTTTCTTATCACAAAACCCAAGGAATTCGAAAGGGCTGAGTTCAGTGTGTTGGGAACTGCATACCACCACAGATATTTCTTAAGCAAATCTTTGATTTTTTTTTTTTAATCTCAGATAACTTTATACAAAGATTCAAGTGTTACTCTGTTTCACTTTTGCCATTTCTGATTACTTTCAAGTTCCACTTTTTTCTTCTCCTGCAATTTTCTTTGCTTTTTCTCTATTTGTTAAATCATAATAAAGTCAAGCTACACTTTTGTACTAAAATTCAGGGTGAAATGCTTGGTTTTTATTACAATGAAGTGAAGTTTCTCAGGAAATTTGTAGTTTAGACTTCTCAGTTATTTTATTCCCCTTGGTCCAGATGCCAGTATCTCTTTTTACTCCATCTCACATCCTCCTTTTGATACTCTCACCTTTATGCCTTAGAACGGACTTTTATGTATTTGACGACGCGTTTTTTAAGTTTTAAGCTATTCACACTTTTTTCATCCACAGTGACTGAGATAAAATTTACTTCTTGGGACATTTAAACTTTGCTAACAATTAATTCCACGGAAATGACCTGTACTGATTTTATTGCTGTTATAAAAAAAATTAAATGTGATAGACATATGGCTATTTTGAAGCAGTGGACTCTAAATGGACTCTAAAGAAGAAGTAATATGCTGTACACTGGCCAACCAAATACATTGATTTAAATCTAGATATTAATTCTGAATTACAGGCCTCCTTACTATACCCTCTTTCAGATTTCCAGTCCTTAATATACAATAAAAGAGCACTTATGGGAATTGGAAATAGAGCTTTCATAGTTACGGCTGCAATTCATTCTTTTACTAGGAGTCAAAATCAGCCCATCAGCCTAAGGAATACCATCCTCAGTACTGTTGATAAGATGTAGGGATGGGATAGAATTTTTTTCACATTTTTGAAATACATTATAAAATGGCTTCCTTTATTGAGAAATCCTAAAATCAGAGGTAGCAACCAGGATCAGAAACACTTTTCACTTTCCCATTCACTATATGGATAAATAACAGAAAGGGAAGAGAAGTTAGAACTGATTTGCCTAGTTGAGATCTAATGTTCAAGATCAAAGGCTGTCAAACTCTCACCTCAGAATATAATATTATTTTATCTCTAAATTCAGATATACATGCTGTAAGACTGTTTTGAGCCTGTAGTTTGATATCTTGAATAGGAAGCAGTCTCTGATTATTTATATTGGCTGAACAAAAAAAAAAAAAAAAGCAAACTTGATCAATAGGAGTAAACTAATTCAGAATTTCATTATTACTACATTATCTGTATGGCTACACTATCTGTGTCACCCTACCTGAGACAGACAGCAAAACACTGAACAGAAAGATGGCCTTGAAACAATGTTCTCACAGTCTAGGTAATTGTGTCGTGGAATATGAAGTTAAGATATAAATTGCTTGTTAAATAATTTTAAGTGATACTTCTCTTAGAACATTCTTTAACATCTTGTTACAACATTCAGTATCCCTGTCAAGATTCAATGTCTCTAGTCCCACAAATTATGGCAAGTAGATTAATAACGCAGTAGAAAATGTAAAACATTATCCTTTATTGAGTAGCTGACAAATGATGTCAGCTACACGCTTTTTAAAATCTTGTATTTTAAAAATGATATAATTATGAATGAAACCACTTCAAATTTCATCCCTGGCACTTCACCGAAGGAAGGGTACGCTTCGATAGTGCTTATGCTATTAGATGTTGCATTTCTTCCATGCTAATTCTCGGAACAGGATTCAGATTGCGGCTATTGGAATGAATAAAGGATACTGGGCCTCGCTCCCACACCTGCCAGTTTTAGCAGGCCTGACTTATGTTGTTTTCACTGCGTGTCACTGGGCTAATCTTACACTAACAAATTTCACTCTTGCAATCCCGGCACACAGACAGAGCTGGATTGCAGAGTTGCATTGCTTTTCGGAAAGGTGTTTGTACCTGCTCTCATTTCAGCTTAAAGCATGTACTTATTTCAAGTTACTTAAAGGCAATTAGGAACAGATTTAGGCTAAATTAAGTTTTTAGACACAAAACCAAGCATACAGATGTGCTGAGTTCAGGTAATGATCAGTAATATCTATATCCAGGGTCTTAGGTTAAACCTGTTTATCTGAAAGGCAGGCATCTGTGATGGACTAAGATGAGTTGATGAGCAGTACTTGTAACAATATCAAAACTCAATAGCATGTCAAAGTCCTATGAAGACATAAGCCCTTTGCACCAATTTAACTTAGTAAGAATGTGATATGACAAGACCTTGTGCTAATGGTCATATACCACCAAAACCACAATTAGTTGAACCGGACCACTTCACCTGAAGTTTGTTTGCATAAACTATTTGGCATACACTTAAGAACAATAGATGCTTTTGTGGAGACAGGATCAGTTCATTAACAGAATTTGGACTGAATTATTCATGGCAAAATAAATTATTTATCACATGTGCTTGAAAGCACTGTGTGCCATTTTGGGCACTTATTACAAAATGGACATTAATAAATTAGAGACAATCTAAAGGAGGCAAGCAAAACAACAAAAAGGTGGTAAAGATACAATCCGGAGGAGAGGGAATGAAAATGCTTTGTGTATACCTGCAGAAAAGGGGGCAGTACACCATTTAAAAATAATCCCTTCTGGTAAGGGATTATTTACAATGGTTGAGAGAGAACAAAAAAGAATAATAGCTTGAATCTAAAAGCAATCTGCATTAAAACCGATCCTAGTTCCATTAAAGATCAAAGACCAGAAGTAGTTCAGTAACAGATAGCAAAATTTACTGATAATATAAACCTACAGTTAATACAAAAAGAAGCAGTAATAAAATTTTTAATGACTTAGAAGCATATAGAAATGAACAGATAAGCAGTTCAGACAATATTCTACAGAGATATGCAAGCTACAGAGACTAGATTAAAATATAAAAAAAAGAACACTGAAAAGAATATAGCCTTAGTAAACATCTGCCACAATACATTGAAAAGAAAAATCTATGGAAAGACAAAATTATGAAAGGAACAGATCAGACAGTTTGATTCAGTGTCATGCTCAGTAAGAGGAGACTTTCTCAAAGGAGGGAAAAACCTCACCATAAAGGAATTAGAGGGATTCATTCTGCACAAAGATTTGTCTGTGCAGTATATGGAGGAGACTGTCAGGCAGCTATCGGATCTCATATACGGGTTTAAAATATAGCATCAGGGAAAGAATATTGTGCATAAAACAAGTAATAGCTCAATACTAGGTGGGGGGGGGGACCAAACTTTGCCAGGCTACAGATTTACTTCTTTCATAAGAAGTCTTTTCTTCTGTGCACTCTTCCAGCAGCCATATGCAGTGAACAGAGCAGGGAACTACGTGACCAAACCTCCTCTCTTCCAGTGATAACCTCAGTGCCTCGGTATTAATAGCCTTTGCACCCCAGTTTGGCTAAGAATTATCTTCATCAAAAGTGTTGGGATGCTATTCAAATTATATTTATAAACTGATTTGAAATATTCAGATAATTGCTCATTGTGTGTAAGCACAATATCTTTATTAATGCTGTCACATATCACTTTCAACAGTGTTCCCTTACCCCATGCGTACCAGCTCACAACAAATTTTTATTGGGGGTGGCTTCCTTTTCCTCCTTCAGACAGAAATTGCTTTCCCCCGAGTTTGTATCATTCTGGTATCAATACAGCCCAATTCAAATGCAACAGCAATGTCTGCTGCCTATGCAAAGGTCTGGATTTGAATCCTGTTCTTCACAAGAAACTAAGTTACATCAGGAGAGATTCTGTACTGCCACCACGGAGCAGGATGCATTGCGAGCAGTGCAAGCATGAACGTCTTGTTCTAATGCACCCACAAGTCGACAGTACACATCGAGAAATGTAATATTATATGGTAGGTCTGCTCAGCTGGGTGTTTTGTTAGAAAAAAGGGGGTGAAAAATCATTAGAAACACTTAGCTAATCCTCAGTTTGGTTCAAATTTTCCAGCTGGGGAAAGGTTGTGGCCTATTACAAAGGTTGTGGCCTGTGATTACAAAGGCCATGGCTATGCATTAGGACACGAGGGTTGTGAAATGCAATTCCCTGCAGTGCCCCAGCTCGGCACAGCAGCACCATACGCTGGGACTTAAGCACAGTCTTGGCACATCAGCTCAGTGAAAATTGTTTGAGCACTTCAACCGGCAGGATGAATTGTAGTTGCCAGAGAGAAATTAGGAAAGAAATTTCAGAAATATTCCAAATATTGCCAATTAAGCAACAGGGGAACTTTCTAAAGAAGGCCCAGTGAAAAGCTGTGAATGAGCTAGAAATCATTCTTCTCTTAGAGGATGCAGCTAACATTAATACTGAAATTTGTATCGTGCTCTGCATGCTCGCACCCAATGAAATCAATAGTAATTATTTTTCTAACCCGCTGACATGTTGTGCTTTATGGTTACGTTCCGTGATTGGGCTGCCAACATCTTCAAATCTTTGAGCCACAGGTTTGCTTTGGCAGGTATCAAAAGCCAGTCTCTCATTCTCGGCAAATACGAGATAACAGTGGCAGCTTGCAGCATGAGCACTTTGACATGGTCCAGGGAAAAGGAACGACTTTCAAATCGTTCAGAGACTGCACAAATCGTTCCTGAGGCTGCAGCCAAGTCATGGACCATAATTTAGACATTTTGCAAAGACATAAACACAATTTGGTCAATTCATAAAGCCACAAACACAGTCACTCTAAATTAGTTCCAAGTTATTTCAACACAAGAGCTATAAAAAGGTTTTATTTGGAGACCAGTATTTAAAAGATGTCAACTCTTAATTTTGCAGCATGTGAACTTTTACCCCAGGAAAAGTATGCAAAACTATATCAAAGAAGAGCGCAAAGTGACAGGGGCTGTGAGAACTCTTGTACCAACATTTTTATATTCCTCCTCTAGATGTAATGGTGCTTTTGCACTTTTCCATGCTTTGTCTTGCAAAGGTAAAAAGTACCTAATGGGCTAAATACACAGTGGCTGTGAAAAGACATTGCTTCAGTGATCTGAAGTTTTAACTATCATGACACTTCAATTATTCTCAAATGTTGTAAAAACATTACAGAAAATTTACTTTCTATTTGTCAGAAAGATCAGTTCAGTTTCCTGCTGTGCAGAAAGTTCATATACTTTTCAGTTTTCCATTGAATTTGAAAAAAAACAGAATGCAAGGACCAATCGACACATTGCCAGGTGCAGCACTTACCTACCTCCCAGAGCTTTTTAAGGCTTAATATCCTGCATACTTCGATCTGATAAAATAAAATAAATTTTAAAAAGTATTTTGAGCCATTATTCACTAATGGGGAGGAAAGAACTTTACAGATCTTTGAATGGAACTTTACAGAACCACAAAGTCTTACTGTTAATAAAAATCTAGTATTAAACTCGCTCTGCTGATAAACATGGTTTGACAAGCAACAAGTTCAGCTCATTTAAAGTCTATCCTTGTTTGCTGTTTACCCTGATTCAAGCACTACAATAAGCATGTTACAGACTGATCATAGTTTAATTTGCTTAAAGTAAAAATCCCCAAAGTAAAAATCCCCAACCTGTATTTCAATTTCCTACATTTTCAAAGCAAGTAACAGGTAAAAGGAGAATGATACAATTTTCCATTTTTAATGCTTTTTCATCAATGCGACTGTAGATCTGAGTACCACTGATTACATAACACCTTTCTGAACACATTGTAATTTTCTACATATAGCAATAGTGTAACCAATTTCATGCAAGTCTTAGAAGAATCAGTATGCATGAAGTGCCAGTTCCCTACTGAAAAATTAATTAGTGCTATTTGCATGCATCACTCAACTTTTTGTAGCAGTGAACAAGAACTGCATAGCAATTTCCTAAATTCTGCTCTAACTTTTTTGCTTGCTATTTTAAAATTCAATAAGCACAAATCACTGCTGTTTTCTACAGCTAAACAACAAATTGCTTTGCTATGACTCCTATATCTATTTACTTAATGGAGACACTTAAAAAGGAAAGCACTTTGAATACCAATGCTTGTTTCCATAGAGGCTCTGTCGTGATTATAAAGGTTGTGAGGCAAATGATACAAAAGAAAAATATAAATTATACTGCTTGCTAAATTCCTTTATGTTTCTTCATCCATTGTGCCTGTAATTTCAGAATTCATACTTCAAGCATGTAGATGGCTCAACATGTCACCCAATACACCAGACACCATGGTGAGATGTTGCGACCGTTGATAAACCATGTCCAGGTCTCTGAGATGGGATTTGCATCTGAGATCATCTGGCCCAAAGACAAGAATGCTGCTGACACTGAATAATGAAACTCTGTACAAAGCAGCAGTATTTTTGTTTTACAGGGTTTTTTTTTAAATTCTTGCTTCACTTAATATTGTTAACATTCGCAGCATTATGAGCAGTGCAAAAAAATATTGGGTTGTCAAAACAAGCAGCCTTCCCAAATTTCCCAGCAAATGGACAAAACTCCCAGAAACTAATGGCATTTCAATAATGAATTTTTAATACAGTACCTAGAAGTACAATATATCAAATATACAAAACTATATGTGCTTTCTTATACTTTAATGAACCCTTCACTTCTCTTTGCTTTTCTCCAGTTGTGAGACTGAAGACTAAGAATAGAAGGAAGAACTAAAAATCAGTAGAAAGAAAATGAATAAATTTTAGAAGATCTTGTATTTCCCTCAAGCATGTTCTCGGTCAAGCTCTTCTATTGAGCATACACTGTTTATCATGCCAACACAGTAATAAGACACAAGTTATTTATTTAAGCCTTTAGTAATTTTTAATCATATCACTGATGGCCTTATCCCATTCAAGACCAATCCCATATGCTTAAACCTTTCAGATGGGCTAATGCTGCC
Source organism: Apteryx mantelli (assembly GCF_036417845.1). Taxonomy (NCBI): domain Eukaryota; kingdom Metazoa; phylum Chordata; class Aves; order Apterygiformes; family Apterygidae; genus Apteryx; species Apteryx mantelli. Next base: position 74,925,323 of record NC_089982.1, on the reverse strand, counting down.
TCTCAGTCTTCATTACACTGGGAATGAAGGTCAAACTAAATGATTAATGGAGCATTTCATTAGGTTTTTCACTGCAAACTGTGAAGGGGAGTTTAGCGTTCCAGTTTCCATTTGACTGCCCAATTTGAGTGCATTTGGAAAAAGGAGACAATATTGGCTGGATCAGTCGAGACAAACAGTGAGTAGGAATTCACATACGTCGTGTCTGTGGTGAGGGAAACTCAGCGAATAAAGATGAAGCCATAGAGAGGGAGAGTAACAGTCTCCATCCTTCTGCACACATTCGCTGAAGGCCAAAGTGGCACTCGGCCACTTTGTGTAAGGAATATTAATCCACGGCTATTCAAGACTACCAGGTTACAGTTTTTTCAAATACATCATATTATGAAAAAAATTTCTGATAACATCTTCACAAACAAAGCAGATTTAACTCTCTAGGCAGAGGCTCCTGCAGGCTTCCAAATGCAACCTTCAGTCTCTACAAGCCTGAAATACATTCATGCAAGCAACACAAAAAAACCCTTCAACTAGCTGTTAGCCAGTCTTTAAATTTATGAAATTCTGAATACCCCCCCTGGAAAATTTTGCCCGTTAAGTTATTTGTGAAAGCAAATACAGTTAAAGTTAAGTATTTGGTAACTCTGTATGGGTAATATATAAATGGCTGAGGTGAGAACAATACTCTGTAACAAAACAATTCATTAGCGTTGCCCGATAATATTGTGTCTCCTCTCCAAATGCCAAGCTCAGCATAGCTTTTGGAAGCTAGAAAATTAAGGGTTAAGATAAACTTCTGAAAAATTGAATTCCATTCCCATTAGAGCAGAATAACTAATGGGAATAATCTGCCAGTATTCCAGATATAGTCAGTGTATTAGGACTAACTGGAGCAGATTGGCAATGCAGTACTGAAAATACGGAGCAATTTAAGAAGATCACTTCAGTGAATAAGGCAAGCCCCTACACTGACCTCTGAGTTCACCAAAGGAGCAGGCATGTTCTGAATTTTCTACTGTATTCAACTTTCCCAAAATAACAAAAATGCTTTGACAAAAGCAGACTATAACAAGATGTGTTTGCTTTTATTTCTGATTTCATTATGGCTGGTATGAAACCAGAGGATAGGAGGTTTAGGAAAGGTTCAGCAATGACTTCAGCTAACATCTACATGAAAACTAACATGCTAGAAGTATTTGAATCAATCCAATTAAATAGAATAAGTAATTCTGTCATGAATAGTGTAAATCATTTGGTTGTAAGACCCATAATCACAAATACTCTTCAAATTCCATATTAAATAGCATTTTAATTATAATTCTACATAGCTTCTGTGGGTTATATACTGGCTTAGCCAGAAACAACATCAGGTCACTCAGTCCAGTCAAACCAAAAATGCATTTTCACAATCTCATCTGCTCAAGAACTTAGAGGAAAATAAACAGATTTAGCATCAGCCATTAAGGTGTGTATTCCTGAAATCCCTTCTTTAAAAACCCCAAATTAGTCGTATTAGTTCTACATCCATACATCTCCCTGAAAATACATCAGAAAACAAGTACACATATACTTTTCAGGGAATTTTGCACAGTTACCCTTCAAACTGAAAGTAATTCTCAACTTTATCTACAGCAAACCTGCTGCTCTGCCACAGTAATCTCCATTAGTCTATTTTTGTGTGTAGACTGTACCTTCTGGAAACTTAATCTGAAAAACAAGTTCCACCTGATTACCTAAGAATGAATATTCAAGTGATGATGAAATTAATTCCCAATGAAATGTATCTGAACTAAGCAGCAGATTTTGCATTTCCTGGAGTTAACACCATGAGAACTTTGAGTTTCAAAATCTGCAATGTGAGAACAGCCCATGCCAAATCAGATCAGCTCTCATTAAGCTGAAACAACAAGTCAATTAGATGCTCCATATCTGTTCAAACATTCTTCATCAAGTAATTGGTTATAAATGTGTAAAAACCATGTCAGAACAAAATATACTAACAGCCATTTAGGTACCAGTATATGCAGTCACTGGGTATTGAATCTTATCAAATTAAACTCCAAAATTAAGAAGATGTTTAGGATTAACCTGTGGTCCCAGATCATTGTGGAGATAGTGGTAATTCCTAAGAAATAAATATTGAGATATATACTGGTCTAATTCAAGAGGGTTTAGGGTTTCCTCCTCCTCAGTGCTACAAACTTAATATTAACATCAGGAAGAAGAGGGAAGTACATGCTACCTGCTACAAATAAAACACCAGAATGTTATTTATCAGCAAAAATTGATGAACAGTTCCTCTGGGAAGAGATCCTGATTTTAGCTCAGATTTCAATGGCACTTATCCCTGACAGGCAAAGCCAGTATTTCAAATTCTTACCAGGAGGAGAGATGGTATAAGATCATCGAAGGCATCAAAGATGTAGATAATCATATGATCAGGTGCTTATACCCACTTCCTTTTATATATACATTTTAAATTAGGTTCTCCATCTCTGAAACATATTCGTATGCGCTGTTTGCTTTCAAGACTGGCATTCAGTACTGGCTGGCACCTGTATATTGGATATTGGATGCTTCTTTCCAAGATCACTTAAGTTTCTTACAAAAGGAAGGTTATGACACGAATTTGCTGCACCTGAGGCCACTTTGTCTCTGCAAACTACCATTAACATTAACAGAACAAAGGAACGAACAAGCTCATCACACAGCACAGCTCCATCTGGATTTTTACAGGTGTATCTCTCATATCACTCATATTTCTTTGCAATTCCTCACTTGTCCTATTTGGTCACAGCGTACCACTGGAGGCTCTCTGATAATTCCTGCTCTCTTTCATCAGCAAAACCTTCCTGTAGATCCACAGGACATTTCATCACCTCTGAGTTGCAAGGCATTGACCAGCTCCTTCAGGTTTTAGCATCCAAGATGAAAAGATTGGCTGTGTGCACTTGTGAAACGCCCCCCCCAAGACGTGCGAGGGATGAAAAGCAGGGCGCTCTCCAGCAAGACCCCGAGAGTACTACGGTTTCCCTTCTCCCCTCATGCAAAGCAAAGTTTTGAAACAGAAGAAGAATACAAACTGATGCTGGACCACTGTGAACGGGGAGCTAAAACTCAACTATCAGTGTGGCGTCTCTCCCTTCACACTGGCTCCAAACTGCCACCTTGCTTTCCCTTGCTCCTGCTCCATAGTGGCCAGCTGCAAAATTGTTTTGAGGACTGAAGTGCCAAACTTCTCCCACATCCACCGTCGGTCATTTCAGGTAGCAGCACTAAAACTTGGGGTACGGCTGGAACAGCCTTACCTACAGAAATATCTGACGAATATTTCCAGCACTATAGCAGCCTTGGTTGAATTCATTCTCAAAGTGACTTCTACCAGCAAAGACTAGGAATTACTAATTAAGAAAATATAATTCAGGTTTACTACTTCATGCACAAACAGGAATAAGCAAATTCAGCTTTATTCAGCTGAGTCACAAAGCACGTTTAAAACCTATACAGAGGAAGAAAACAAAGTATCAATTTCAGATTAACTAAAACAAAGTGGTTCTCACTCCTTCTGGAATATGAACTAGCACAGCATCATTATAATTTCCAAAAAGGCTCAGATGAAACACTGAGACCTGATCAAGAATGTATTTGCAGACAGGTACAGAAATATTTCTAAAGAGATCAAAAGAAAGTGCATTAAACTAAACAAATACCCATATAAAAGAGTACCCAGCAAAAGGCAAATCAGGGATCCTACTCCACCGTCCACTCACATACACAGGAGGAGATATAGGAACAAGAATATAAATTGCCAAAATAATATTTTAACTATTTCTATCAATAAACCAACATATTTATTAAAATACCACTCTATCAAACCATGCATCAACCTTGATTAGTACCTAACTGTGTGAGCGCTAATACTGTCCTAAGCATCCTATCTTACCAATCCTTTCAGCTACCCTTGATGAACCACAAGGCAAACCCATAAATACAGCACTGCCTGCTGACACTTTCAGAAGCGGAGAAGCAGGCTGCCCTGGCCATGCTCTCTGCCACAGGCCACCGCTCCTTCCTTTGCACCAACACTTGCAGCGAGACAAGTGAGCTAGAGTAAGAAACTATCTGGCTGTAAACTAATCCCCTCGCAAAAGCCATCACAGGCGCAGCGCAGCATCCTGCTCGCTGCGCTGCTGCATGCCGCCAAGCACCGGCACAGGGATGCGCGGCCAGGAGCCAGGGAAGGCGAGAGAAATGAGCTGCCCTCTTTCTGCACCGCAGGAATTTCTGACCATGAAAACGACTGTGCAACCGCAGCTGCTAAAGCCAGCAGTAAGCACACAGGATGTAAGGAGCAGTACGTAACCAAATAAAGTACCTAAAGCATAACCCAGCTTTGCACTTGCATTGCACTTACAAATAATTTGAACTTATTCATAGAAGTGCTTTTTATCTTCTTAAAAAAAATTTACAACTATATGAAGGTAGCAGTGCTGTGTGGATCATGCGCATGCAGATGCTCCCTTCTCTTGCAAAAGGGAAGCTCTGTAGCATATTACACTCGGAGATAACTGATTGTGCATTCATCTAATCCACATGACTAGTCTTTCATATGCAGCTCCCCCAGATATATATGCACATAACAAAGCAAAATGCCCACATTCATCACGCAAGCAAGATTATATTCAAAGTCAGACTTCTTTTTCAAAAAGATTAATTTTAATGAACTTACAAATAAAACCAACGAAGGCTAGACAAATTGAAGAGATTAAAGTGTAAGACCAAGATGGACTAGCAAAATTGTGCTTTGAATAATTAATGACAAATCAAAAGTCTTCTGAAGCTAATTATTTTTCTAGACTTCTTTCAATTGTGAATATCCACTACTGAACGACCTACGCCTTTCCCATTTATGCTTCTCTGAAGCAAATTACAGGTACTACTAGCTATATCAAAAATCTCCTAATGCAGGACAAAAATGTGTTGGCTGGGGTGGGGGTTGATGATGACCCATAAATCTTATGATTAACTCCTGTGGAGTGATTTTTTGGCTCTGAAAAAATTTGTGAGTTTTGAAAAACCTACAGGGTGCAATAAATCCTGGATCTCCCATCAATTCTGAACAATAGGATGGGCACAGGCTAAACAAAACAATTTTATCCAAACAGAACTATGCTGGAAATGCTTCTATTTTCAGTAGTACGAAGGGGTATTACACGCTGCCAGGCAAGCGTGTGTATTTCTAATGCAAACATGCACACAGGTCTTAGCAGTGATCTGGAAACACAGACCTTTTTTTGCAATGTTCGCTTTTTTATGACACACATTTGCTTAAACAATTACTGCCTGGTGTCTCATGCACACTAATCATTTGGACCAGCCTGCTTTTTTACCCCTCTGATACATCCTAAAAAATACGAGAATCTGCTCTCTTTTAATTGCCCAGTTCAATGCTTTCATCTTTTCAAAGCACTCCATATTCTTTAAAAATCTAAGGAGAACAGAACCCCCTTAATCTTTCGAAAAGGCCAGACTGCCATCCCAAATGCTTGGTTCCAGCTGGAAGCTCCTGTGAACTTCGAACAGAAACAGTTGAGAAACCTCCCTGACAGCAGGTTCACGCTTCGACCTCCCCTGCCCTCGCCTGCTCCTCACACACGAGAAGGTCTCTTCAGCAAATGGTTCCTCTACAGATTCCTCATCGTTCCCATCCCTCCTAAGGACTCGCTACTGACATTTAAACTGTAAGAAATCACTGCTCACTAGTAGGGGATTTTCCGTGTGACATGCTGTGCTCGTACAGGCCACCTCCTGAGACTGACGGCTTTCTCCAGTGGTGCCCTTCAGCTTGCAAGTTCTCCAAGCGCCTCGGTCATCGGCACGTACAGCACACGGCCCCACTGAACAATGAAGGCTGAACCCCAAAACTCCGAAAGATGCATTTATCATCAAGTTGGCCTTTTTCTTCTGTTATTTTGTCTCCTTTCTGACATTAGGGACTTAGGAGGAGGATTGCTCCTGAAAGGCGTTATACAGTCAGAGGAAGGATGCGGAAGAGGTTACTTGGTGCTGAGGGAGAACAAAGGAATTCAGATCAGAAACAATGGGGGGGAAAAGACTATAGAAAATGATACAAGGGCATATACTAGAAAGATAATAAGTGTGAAGGGAAAGCAGGCAGGGAAAAGAGAATAGGAAATGCAAACAGCAATATTAACAAACCACTGAAAGTTAAAATGAGCTATTTGCAATTTAACAGCTTGTCCAAACACTTCAAAAGGTCAATACACATTGGTTCATCATGTTTTAGATACAGGACAAACTCACAGCCTACCTGTACAGGTTATTGGATCACTTTTTCCTGAGTTGGAAACTTGCAGATGAAATCAAAGAGTTGTACAACACATGAACAAGCCCAACAGACTGTGCAAGTGGGGCTGCATAGAATAACTCTACCGTTAAACACATCACTAGGAAAGCACTGCCTGATGGTGCATGAAATAAAGCACCACCGGTTTGCTTAGTGTTTAAAATACTGACATGGGATCTACTACCTTTTTTGTTGTTGTTGTTATTAAGGTACCTTACTTCTGAGTGACAGATAAATCCTTCCACTCCTGCTTTATGAGGAAGCTTACAGGAGTGGAGACTGAGCCTTAGATAAATACATAAAGTGAATTTGTTTTTGCCTTACAGATATAGGGCAAGCATGGGGGAATATGATGATTTCCCAGCATGGAAACACTTCTCTGAGCTATTCACATAGCTGCTATTACTGACTCTCAATACCATGGGACTTCGTGGGTTTCTGTGTTTGTTTTTCTATAACTACAATTAAAATACATGCCTGATACATTTTCCGCCCTATGGAGAATTTTCACTTTTATTTCTAGGATCACTTCCGAAGGTTTGTTTCATTGTCAAAGCTGCTTTTTTCAAGTGTTTACTGAGGAAAAAGAAAACAGTTCTCACCTTTCAGCCTCCTACAAGGTTCCTCTGCAACAGAGCAAACCTTTCACAGTGAGCGAGCCAGCGTCTACCCTCTGCCCTCACCAGCAGCTCTCGGGAGGCATCTCGCGAGGGAAGGCAAAGCGGAGAAACAAGAAACAAGGTAAAAAGAAAAAGGAAAATTGGGAGGAAAAAAGCAGGTTCAAGAAACTGCAGAGCTAGCTCAGTGCACAGCCAATTGAGACTGTCAACACAACCGGCAGCGGGTTCGAAAGGGCACAGCACCACATCCCGCGGTTACTTCTGGGAGTGTTCCCAAATGCTTGCCGAGCGTGGGAACGTGCAGGAGTGACGGCTGCCGCTGCTGGCCCAGCATCACCTCACCTGGCTGGCATCAGCCCTGACTAATACATCTTTGGGAAGCCTAATTAGGATGAAGTGCAGGGACAAAATGAAGGGTTAAGGAGAACAAAAGAATAAAAGGAAACATGTTGGATTTATTAAAAGGTATTTTTAAAAATATATACACACGCACACAGACTGAGAGAATTCCTCATGAGTTGTGTGAGCCTTCACTGGTGCTGGGAGCTCTTCTTTGCAATGAGCAGACCCAGGCATACCTCTCCCACACTCTTTCTCCCCCTCTCCCTTAGCATCTCTTGTGAAATGCTTAGATCTGGATAGCGTTTCACATCCCTGTGCACCAAATGATACAAATAGTCCAGGAAAGCAAGCACCCTGTACATCTGCTAATTCACTACTGAATATGAATACAAGAACAGCTTGCAAAGATTTTTTCCTATCATTTAGCATCATTTAGCATCTACAGTGGCTGAGAACCTGCTGAAATTTTCAGGTTTCCAAGCAGGTTCCCGAGCCGCCAAGGTGACAGGCCTGGGGGATTGAGGCCAGGAAGAGCCAGTCCTTCAAGGACCAACTGCTGCGCAAGGGTTTCCAGCAACCACCTCTGCTGGAGACGCTGTTGAAGACAAAAACAATTCGAATGAGTAACAGAGACAGGTAGGCGAATCCTAAGGGAGGAATCTGTTAGAGTGAAGGCTTTGCTTGAGCTAAACTGGATGAAACAAATCAGTGAGGGATATGCTTATAGTTATTTATTGTTTTGTACATATTGAAGTTAACCATGATATCTTACTGTGTTTTGAAACCATCAGCTGGAATAGGCATACATACAATGCCCTGCCTGTATCAGATACATGGCATTTTAAAGTACATGACAGAATGTTACATGGTATTTGTATGGTAGTATATTGGCAAAAAGTGTATTTATTAAAAAATTCTCGATAATGAAATGTTTTGATCAAAACAGACCTCCTCTCATGGCAAAGAGGCTATTAACACATAAGGCCTTTTCCAAAAAAATGGATTAAAATGGGAAATATGAAAAGCCATCAGATATAATAAGAGAAACCATTAATCCAGCCATAGAAATCGTCCTTCAGAGGCACTGCCAAAACAGGATTACCCCATCTGGGGTTGCGCAAGAAGCCAAAAGCACAGAATAGTGCAGAAGGCTGACCAAGCCCTATGAGGGCTCTTGGCAACCATGTCTTGAAGATCTCCAAACACATTTTTCAGCATTATTCTTTTTTGTCATTCATTAATGGGTGACTCTACTGGGAAAAAAACAAAAAAGAAGTGTGGACATGGGCAATGCTCAGTATTTGAATAATGTATCATTTCCATTAAGCTGTAAAAAGAATGTAAAATTGTATGGTGATCTATTAATCTGATTTAGTGATGGATAAGTAAAATTATGAATATGGATTATATATTTTTAATGAGTGTTACATTTAACAAGCATGAATGTTAGTGAGCGTGAACATCCATGAATGAATAGCAAGGCTTATGAAGTTTTGGATCTGACAAACCTAACTAGAGCCCTTTTTAGTGTGTGTATTATCACTGTCTTGAGATTAAACAGCACCTATTGGAGCATGTAATTGTTAACAGACAAAGAGATCTTAAGCCATGTAAGCAGTACGTTTCTTGTTGGTTGGTGAACATATTTTAGTGCCCGTGTTGCACTCCACCAAAATATTTTCCCCCTGGCTAAGCTGTACTGATCTGTTTCCTGTCATTCCCCAGAGCGGCAATGAGAAGACTAAAAACCACGAGGTTGCTCAAATGTTGGTACAAGCTGATTAAAAGGTGTGAAAGCGAAGCTCAGGAGAGCAACACAGCTGAGAATCCACCTTGCACTGGCAGACAAGTGGACATCAAGCTGTCCACGCTCCAAGTAAAGATGTCCTGGAGTGGACACCCCAGCACCAATCTAACCACCCTCCAGCTGCCAAACTCTCCCGCAGCGGCTGATTACCACATCTCACCTCCTCCCCAGCCTCCCAACTGCTCATCTCTAAATTTAAGCGTGTTATGTTGCAGCTAAACAGAGGACAGTAACAGTCCTTCCGAATGGAGCTCCACTAGTTCTCCACCCCCTTTTGTAGCAAATACAAATTCACTTTGTTATCACCTATTAACCACCTAACTTCGCTGCATCACTCTTTGTAGAAGTGCCCAGACTGGATCCTCTACAGCACATCGTGCCCTCCCTCCTTTTTCCCCTGTTCAGCAGGTGAAACACAAGGTCTTCCTCCTTCCCAAAACACCAGTGATCCCTTTTGAAAAGCTGCATCAACTAAATAACACGTCTTCTAGACTGCTTGATTGCAATAAATTGCAGAGAAGTTCCTATACCTGCAGTTACTATTTTACTTCAGATCTTTACCCTTCACCAGTCCTTTATTCTCTCATATTCTCACTGCTTTTTTAGCACCAGGATAGCTGTGCACTACAAGATGGAGACACAGAAGCGATACTGTTAAGTTATAAAATGGAAAATATTGTTTAAAAAAAAGAGAAAGAACAAGAGAGAGAGATCTTCAGGCAAAAGGTGGAAAAAACATTCCCTTTTTGCAGAGAGAATACCAGAAACAAGGCACGGCAGGTCCTTAGAGGAACCTCTTGTGGAGCCAGAGACAGCTATCCACATTTCTTGACTTTCAGTGACAGCAGCTCATCACTCAACCTCCCTGCGTGGTACTTTTACATTGCAGTTGATGTGTTTTGCGCTACTCTGTTTTGCTACTTGAGAGCTTTTTAGCCCATCCCTTCTCTCAATTTTTCTCATGCATTTTGATCTTAACTCCCTTTTTTCCCCATCAGCTACTTCAGCCTGCCTAAATGAAGAAATTACAGAAGGCTGGAAGACTTGGCTAATACCACCACAGCTTCTACTCTGCTTAGTTTCCCAATGTTAATTCAGCCACAGAGCCCAATGTGCAATGATAACTGTATTGCAGTTCTTTGTTTCACATATCACTGAATTTTCTTTTCAAGAAGGTGTTTTTCCTCCTATTTAGCACAGCCGGGGTTTGTTTCTTTTTAGTTTTCCCATCCTAGGAAGAACAGTCTGTCCTGAACCTCCCTGGTAAGCAATTAAAATCTGGAAGCTTGCCAGGCTCTGTGGTACCGTAAATTCGTTTCCCAAGTAGACGTGTAATTCTTGAAGCTGAAGTTGAGACAATAAAATGTGTAAAACTTGACTATAATACGACTCCTCACTGAACGACAGAGCTCCTTTCATATACAGAAATTGGAGCGAACCACTTGGTAATGAGAAAGTGCAGACAGTAATTATTTTATTACAAGTCTGGAAATGATGCATAATTTAATTTTTGGAAATTAAATGTTCCGCTGATAGAATAATCATTTTTTCAGGCCTGACATCATTAGAACTCCAGTTGTCTTTAATATCTCTCGATAACATACTTATTCTCACCGTTAAAGCCGAGCCGTATTCCAAATGTCTGGACTTCAAAAGCCCGTACTCAATTTGCAACTAGCAGTTTGATACTCTCCAGAAACTGCAGAAGAGGGGAAAAAATAGTGGATGAGGAGCAAGACCACTGTAGCAGCAATGTTTTAAGGTAGCATAGCGCAGAAAACTTAATTGGTGAATCTTTGCCACGTATATCGAATGAAATGCAGAAAAACTGCTCTAGACATAGTGAGTTCATAGGAAGGTCATGGCCACAGATGTCAGAACAGGCGCATTTGACTTGAGCCTAACCGACTACCCCAAACTTCCCCCTGCGGATTCCAGTGGCTTTGGGAAAGCTTCAGGTTTTGGGCTGGGAACTGAAGAGAAAAAGGGAGGAGGTGGGGGAGAGAAGGGGAAGCGCCAGCCAAACCATATTACGTTTCCCTCCGCGCTCCCCCTTCACAAACAGAGCAGCCCTTGAAAGAAGGTAATCCTAACAAATCCACATTATAAAACTTTTTTCACATAATTCATACAATCATTTTATTGTTTGTGTATGCGTACCTATCCCTTGCAAAGATTTCAGATGCGGTGTGCCTTACATGTATTGGAAGATTAACAAGGCTACTACAGCACAAGGCTTGTTGGAACCAAAGGGAACAGATTTGTTCCAATGTCTTAAACTGTTTTAAAATAAATTATTTCAGCTGAAATCCTATATGGTGTTTTACGTTATATAGTCATCATTATAACATTAGAGTTAAAGGTCAGTCAAGTTTTCTTTTATAACCTTTGATAAGTGGAGGATTTATTTTCTCATACTCTTTATATGCCAGCATTTAGCAGTGTGTGATTCAAGACATACATAAACTCAGGTCTGTTTCTAAAATGTGGTGTTGATCCACTAAGAAACAAGAAAATTTACAATCTGTAAAAAACCCACATACTTAGATGGGAATGCAGAAGGGGAAAGTATTATAAAATACCATCCTTTATGATATGCTGTTATTTTATTAACTAAATCCAAAAATAACTAATATGAAATTAATAAAATTCATTCACCAGTGTATGCATATTAATTAAGAAACACTTATGTTTCAACCAATATATTCATTTAGGCCAAGGCTCAGCAAAACATTAAAGCACAAGCTTAAATCTATTTCTAGCTGCAGCATTAGCTTGCTTTATGTTTAATACAAATCACCAAGTCCTTTGAATGAAGAGCCGAAGGGGTCTATGAGGGGGGTTATAAGATTAATTGCAGAGTGATAGCAGTAGTCGCTCAAAAGGGGTGACTTAAAAGCCTGAGACAGTTTATTTTGCAAAGATCAAACCCGAAGGAACATGATAAGCGTGCTGGGTAACAAAAGCGCAGGCTACCGGGGCCGACCTGCCTCTGCTGTTTGCACGCAGCAAGACACAGCCGCTATCGCATCACACCCGGCAACGCAGAACAACCTTTCCCAAGCTGTGAATCTGCGGATGTCGCTGCCGCACGGTAGAGAAGCCAAGCAGAGAAGCACTAGGAACGATGCTGAGATCACAGTGCGCTATTTAGAGAAGTAACAACTCCTGGAGTCCTCGTCGTGTGTTCCCGCACATTTTGGAAACCTTATTAAACCAAATTCTTTGAGTTTTTCCTCCAGTTTAAATACGAAAGAAGCCTCTAACACTTTCTGTGGTTTTCCTTAAGCATCTAGCTCTGATTAGTCTCAGATGTTACATAGAGGACTGGCTGGATCATTCGTCACCTAGAAAACACGATGCTTAAACATCTGCCTTTTCTTGTATCAGCAACACAAAAGAAGTAGTGAGAGCATCTGCAAATGGGACTTTCACTGCTGTAAGGTTCTCCGTTTTCTCCCTTTCTCTCTCTCTTCTTATGCCTATCTCCAGTTTCTTTTTCGTCACTACTAAGCACTTGATTTTTTTCCTAAGGTATATCTCTAAAAAGGAAATGGTTTTTGATGTTTTGTTCATTTGACTACAGAAGAATAACTGGTATTCAGACACAGGCTGAAAGCACAAAACTCGGTCCCCAAGAAGTGCCAGGTGAGATGTTTAAAAAGATCAGTGGTCACTAGACCAGTATATTCAACTTAAAATTTGGATTTTGTCCTGATGACGTCATGCCTTACAACTAGCATTAATTATTTTTCCTGAAATGGATCTGATAGCTCTACCCATAGTATTTTCTATATGTAACATGGTTCACACAACACTGCAGCTTGAATACTGATTTTGATAATCTGAATAGCAACAACTAATCCCTCATAACCTAAAGACAGCAGAGAACCAGTTATTTTCTGTTTCACAGAACGAGAGTTTCTTTTCGAATCAGATGCCCAGCCCCTCTGAAACCCATCACCCCACCAAACCCACCACTGAATACACTTTTAAAGCTCAGTATTTTTACTTTTATGAAGCATCACACTAGGCTTGGCCAAGTAATAGCATTTTCCCCAAATCACTAACAGCAGAAACAAGATTAGTGTTACACAGGTTGGAGGACCCTAGAAATACAGTGCACTGCTAGGCTATTTTCTCCATGGGGGCTATAAAACAGTCTTCATTTTGTGCTGTGTGTCTACTGCAATGCAATGCGAGGAACCTGTGCGAGATTTATGCAAGAAACCTCTACAGCGCCATGAACCTTTTCTTCAACAGTAAAGGTAGAAGATGGTAAGCGCAGTCAGGTTGCATCTTTCTTATCTTCCTAAATGCAAATACCATCAGTATCATCTCAGTACAGAACAGGCCATGGACAGTACAGCAGTTGTCTCTCTTTGTTGAGCAGAAATTGAGATAAAATGCACTGAGCTAACTGAGGAAAGGAAACTTGATCCAGATACATAATCTTATCATCAGAGAGGTATTTCTTTTAAAAATAGCATTGCTTTTTTGAGATATTAGGCTTAATTTTAAAGTTATTATACTTCTTGAGAAACTGATATAAAAACACCAAACATCTATACACTTGATTTACAGCAGAATATTGACTATTAAGACTGTAACACTAATTTGAACTTTTACATGTCATAGCCCTAAACAGAGAAAAATTCCCAAACACAGAAAAAAAACGCTACAGTAAAATAATTTTGCTTATGGAAGCAAAGCACTTTTATATTCAAGGTCTAAGCTTGACTCAGTTAAAAGTGTCTATTCTCATATGGCTGATACCTGTTCAAATATACTTTACTCCACCCAGGCTAATGATTTGAATCTCCTTAGAGATGCAAAAACTGCATTGTTCTGTATTTCCATATCACTTGTGTCAACCCTGGTTGGCACTGCTTGATATCATTGCAGTTGAACAGTTAAATACCAATCTACAATTCAAATCCTCACAAAAGCACTGCATGTACTTTTATTATTTGTAATATTGAAGTGAAAAAACAATACAGAAGAAAACCATTCTCATATAGCCCTGTTAGCAAATTTTATTTCTGGTCAGTCTTTCAAAGAGAACTTAAAAAAAAAAGATATGAAAATTAGTTTGAGAAAATTAGCACATAATTTCATAAGTGCTTACTTATAAAGCTGCTAGTCTATCCTATTCCCCCTGTTCATATAAAAGAATTCCAAGCAGTATTAATGCAGTCAAAAACATTTGGCTATGTTAGAAGATTTATTTTGCCTTTCAGAGACCAGGACCTATAGGTTATATTTTCTCTCTGCCACTGGCTTGTTCTGTGACCTAGGACAAATGACTCAATGTCTCCATGTCTTCTTTTATATGTAAACTGGGGCTATTAATACTGCCTTTAAGAGGGCAATTGCAAGGATTATTAATGGTTTGTGAAATGCTTTAAGCTCTTCCAATTAGAAACATTGAATAAATACTATCCAGAGCATAGTGTTACAGTATAAGGATTGCACAGTAGTATTATAAATGCAAATTATTATTATTTTTAGAACTAACGAGCATAATACCATGAAGATTTAAATTACATCTTTAAAAGAGCTTTGTGAATAGCTTTATTTAAGAAACTAGGCAACAGTTCTTTATGATCACTTGGCTTCTTAGGTTGCTTTAAGACTAAACTATCTTAAATAATTAGTTAATAATTTATACTGTTTTCAAACCAAGCTACACAGAACCAAAACAGAGACCATCCCCTCCCCCAGTGCCAACCAAAACTGAAGCTCTGTACTGTGAAAGCGCATACTGGGCCGGGGCAAAGCATCCTTTTGTTTTGCAGCTCTTTGAGGCATATTGTCCGTTAGGCAAATTGCTAAGGAGAGCAGTAGGGTTTAACCCTAGCGAACTGTAAGAAACCACTACACTTGGGAAATTCTGTAAAGCTTAAGAAAAACATCTAGAAAACCTGTCAGCCCAGAGTCACAACGCTGCATCTATCCTCTTCAGTCATAATGTCCTCCTGTCCTCCGGCACTTGGCCCTGTGGCCAGTCGCTTCTCCGTGGTTCATGAGATGGGCTGGTCCACAGCCCCATGTCCTGGGAGCTGCTCAATGATAGCGGCCCTGTGAGTGTGCTCCTGGGAATATTTCTATGGATGGAGGAAGTAGAAACGCAACTGGATCCAGAGCAAAAGGCATGGACGGTGAGCCTGGCACCAGCTGGGCAGATCGCCTGGCACTCAGGCAAAGGGGCAAGCAGAGGTCTTCATTTTTTTTGTCCCCGTCTGAGAAAAATACCCTCTAGATGTGTAACAAACAAAATGACTAACAATAAGTACCAGGCAAAACAGGCGGGCTTCCATGCACGCTTCCCGCACATCGCAGAGCACGATGCTGCAGCATGCATACTTCAGCCAGATTTCACTGGGAACATTACATGTGAGGGCACAAAGAGTCATTAGTATGTCATTGTGTATTAGTCAACACAAAAATCAACATTTTCTGACTGTTAAATCTAATCAAAACACCTCACTGTCCTTTCCAGGGAAGGATTTTTCCATTCCAAATTTCAGCTTTCTATCACTTCTTATTTAGGCTTTTCAATTTTTTCTAATTCTGTATAATGACAGCAGAGACAATAGTTTTATTTAGTTTTCTCATGTCTCCACATAATGACTAAACCATTTTGGCTTGAATTTAAAAACAAAAGCAGACAAAAAACACACATACAAACAAAATCCTTGCTCTTGGGCAGAGACCAAGCATGGACAATCATAGCCTTTGTAGAGTAAGTCTTGGAAAGCTAAATGGAGGAATCAGAATACAAATGCTTTGCAACCATGATTAGAACTTTCTGCTCTGCTCTAGGCATAATTATTTTAACTCTTCCATCAAGGGATTTAGTAGATAGCGCAGCTGCACTACAATGTTATCTTCGCTTTCAGTAATATATGGAAAACTAAGATCTTCTGAAGGCGCTTTAGTCAATACGCTGCATGGCTCAAAAGCTGATACTGATCTGGAATCTGGAAAATAACTGATCTTGAAGCCCTATCTGAGTCCCTCAGTACCTGGTAGGGTAGCAAGAAGTCTAACAAGTGATACAGGCCCATGATAAATTAATTCAGAATCATGCTACATACAGCACAAGAAATACAATTCATATACTGCTGGTGAGATTTCTCTAAGGCCCTTCCAGGGATGGACAAGAGTGTGTCCACAGAGACCTTTATCACCCTCTGTGGGTACAGTATAATCATTAGGAGTGCTACAGGCTGACCTCAACCCTGTACACACAAGAAGTCACGAACAGTCATATTTTACCAAGACATTCTGCTTTCATTCTCTTTACTGCAGAGCTGCAGAGAAACCTGATGAGTAACAATGGAATAAAAACAATCGAGCAATTTGATAACTCACAGTCTAATGCTTTCTTTAGTATCTGGATTAAATTCTGCTTCAGTCTATCACTACACGCTGATGCCCAGTTACCAAGGTCACATGTCAAATTCTGCCTAAAAATCAAGTATACAGAAATACATGTTTTCTGGCAAAATGCATGTGTTTTACCACCTTTTGCTTAAATTACTTTAAAAGTCCACTCCCAATCTATCAGGTATAAGAATCTTTTTGCCTTATCTTTTCCCATAGAGGACAGGAAACAAAGGGAAGAAATATCTGCATTTTTTCATACCAATTGATAATTAGCTTATTGATAATCTCTATTATAATAAGAAATCCTCCTGCCTTGACTTCAAATTCAAACAAGGAAATACTCATCCACACTGGAAAAAAATGGCTTAAAAAATAGGTGGATCATTTGTTGGAAAGACTCAAGAATTAATAGAAATGACAAAATCAAACAATTTTAGTAGTTCCCTACTGTGGCTTAGTCAGCTACAGTCACTCCCTGTCACAGCATTTGTCTTCAAGGTTTTAGCTCTTAACAGACACGAGCTTTCGTATTTCCTATTGGTGAGAATTCAGATCATTCATACTCAAATGAATTAGGCATTCTCCTCTTTAAACACTGTAACTGTAGAATAAAACCTGTCAGACCCACTTATTACTGTGTGTATTATGAGAAAGATTAACTGCGTCAAGAATAAATATCTATTGGACAATAGCTTTCTTTTTTCTAACATGTTCAGCTCTTTTCTGTCCTGGTTTGAACTATTTACTGTACTTCTCCATGAACTTCATGTCCTGTTGCACAACTGCTTATCCATCCGTATCATCAGAAATTAGAGTAACCAGCAAAAAAAATCAAATTCAGCAATCACCATTAAATTCTGCAGCATGCCATGCTTTTTCTAGATAATGAAATCAAATGTTACTTTGATGTAATTTACAGACTAATTTACTAAAGTTTTGTAAAGCATTTACGAAGTTTTCCCTGCAGAGCTCTCAGCCTACCAAGATGAAAGGCAGGAGCAAAGATGCAAAAAAGAAAGAAATGAAAAGGAGGAAGAGTAGCACAGGCAGCTGAAAAGGAAGTGGCAATAATGTATTTGAGAGGAAAAGTGTTTTTTTTTCAATCTTAATCATATAATTTGGCTTTCTGAAGTAAATAATGCACTACTAAAAAAAGTAATTTGGATTTATGCTCTAAATTGGGATCTTTTAGCGCGGTAAGAGATAGTCTACATGCAGTCCTGGTTATAAATTTTAACATCACTGACCAAAAGAGCCGTTGCCAGCTTAATGGCCAGCTGTTGGGATATTAGGGTTTTCTTTTTCTTTTTTTTATGAGGCGCAGTGCTGATCAGAGTAAGGCCAGCAGCAGAACCAGCCTATTTTTAGAGAGCAGCCACACTGCTTACCAGACCCAGGAAAGGAAGAGATCAAGCAGAAGAGAAACTGCAAAGCTCCCTTCAGCAACACAAAACTGCTTTTCTTCCCAGCTTTAAGGCTTTATCACAGCTGGAAAGAAGCAGACAGCTGAGCTGACGGCGGCCTTAGAGTTTTGCACCATTTCTGAACGAGTGTATCCATAAACCGTAACCGCGACTTCTGGCATACGTCTGGTCGCCAGCTCCATTCTGGACATGCGGTTCAGCACAAATACACGCCAGTCTGCAGACAGCTCTTTTATTCAGTTATTAGCGAAACAGCATTTACACTACGTTGAAGATACAAAGCAACTTTTAAAATAAGTCTCCAGTAAATATGTTGCTTTTCCTATTGAACTTGACCCAGAGAAGAACTGCAAGTATGTTATTATGAATATCTGTGTTTTGTCCTGGTTCATACAAAATTCTTTGAGTATCTTAAAAAGGATCAAAAATCCCTTTGCCTGGCATAAACAGACACTAATAAGGAGGTCCTTGGAGATGAGAAAAAGGTACAGTACATGAGATGGTATGGCAGGAGGGAAAGAAAAAGAGGAGAAAAGGTACCATCAAACAGTCATGACTAGTTGTTATAATAAACTGCTATTACAGAACATCAGCTTGTTATTATCTATACTTCTGGCTTCATGAATCAAGTAGCAGAGTATAGTCAGGGACATTATAAGTTAATGTACCAGCTTTTATACTCTGAATGCCAAAAATTAAATCATGTCTATTTAACCTATTTCTCATTTTGTTCATGGAGAACTTGAGAACTGGCACAGAGAAAATGGCACAGCAGCATCTTCACACAATTCTCGCCTACATTGTTTGCTGCATTTAAACTCAGTGTTAGCATTTAAGGAATGTGGTGTCATTCCAAAAAATAGGCTAGGCTAGGCTAGGCTAGGCGAGGATGCATCACTTAGAATAACGCAAGGAATAAGAGTACACATTTGACTCATTTACAACAATTGTACATTTATTTTTAGTACAGTTGTTTTTTAGTTAATTTACACCACTACAGGAAAAAAAACCAATTTAAAAATAGCCAAATGAGTGATCTTTCTTTCTGATGTAATGTTTCACTTTTTCTTGAACTTCTAAAAAATGTTCCCATCATAAAAAAAGACCCAGCCAGTGAGACAGGAGGAGGAAGCAACAGAATCTATAAGCAGATAACATCCTATCCACATTTTAATCCAGGGAGTATTGGATTCCTATGGGAACCTTCTAGCACGATAGAGAATTTCATTCTTATTACATTTCAGTATTTAATTTTAGAAGAGTTTGCTCAGCATCGCCCACATACAAGTAGCCATTTATGCCAGTTAATGGCAGTGATTTCCTCTGTGTGTAGCAAGCCCACATCCATTTTGGTGTGTGCTGTAGACCAGAAGAAAACATGATGAGAACCAGGCTCTTGCACAGTACTTCCAGTTGGAAATAAATGCAATAAATCACTATTTCTCTGACATGTTACAAAGCAAAAAATATAGCTTGGCTCTTTCTACAATTTCTAGAAAGAGCTGGAATCAGCACACAGACTTAGGCACGTCAGGTTCGGTAAGCTGCCAAATACAGACACTGCAAGCTGGCAGAACCAAAGGGCTTTTTACATTTCACAAATAGGAGTGAAGCCTGAAATAAAATGGGTTTAAAACCTCATAAGAAAATTTAGAGCATATTTAACCATTATTCCACAGGAACCTTGTTCTTTGTAAAGCACAGATATGACCTAAACAACAGAAACTACGTCTACTAAAAAGTTATTCACAATGAAGTGTTTTTTAAGGAAAGAGTCCAGTCTATTTCAGATGTACTTTTCTGATATGCTAGACAGGGCTATTCACCTGTATATCGAATTTTCACCACTAAGTAAATGTAAGCTGGCTCCCAAAGCATTTCTCATGTTCACATTGCACTACATGCTTTATTCACTGTTCAGTCCACGAATAAGGTGCTATGATATAATGTGGCCCTAGTAGTGCAGTACCTTTAAACATTAAAAAAGTTTAAACTCATCTATAAGAAAATAATATTACATCTGCTTCGCAAAGTGGATAGACAGACTTGTCCAAAATCACACAGTGAATCATTGGCAGAGTTGGGAATGAAGCAACCATTGCACAAGCCAGACTTTTGTCTTTAAAGAAAAGATACCTCCTCTCGAAAAATATGGTTTGTAAGATGAGGTTTCATAGAGGTAGCATAGGTAAATCTGTAGGCACAAAAGAGAGCTGATAACAAAGCAGGTGACAGAAGAAGGTGGACAGCTTTCCAAAAGACGATGTGGTAGTAGGAGAAGCAGCAGATTCCTATGCCTATGGTGTAACCCTGGCAGGGCACAGGACAGACTTCCACCTTACCAGCTCTTTCGCTGGTCTTTTCTTTTGTATTGCAGCAGTAAAGGAGAATTCATGACTCTACCAGAGGCTGTAATAATCCTGATTCAAACCCTAATTCAGTGAGTCTCTACAATGCCGACTGTCAGGAGAAGCAGGCTCTCTCAATAAAGGCATGATCTAGGCTTGTTTTTATATTGTTTCCTAAACATCTGCTGTTGGTCTTTGTTAGCGAGAGGACACCGGGCTTCAAAAACACTCGCTCTGAACATTTCACGGTTATTGCGAGGATTAAGGTTTCTTAAATCACTTACAATTGCATTGTCTTAGTTCTGAGGGTCTTCTGTAAAAATTCCCTATGAACTTCCTACAAAAACTGGGTATGATGCAAAGATTGTAATTAACTCACACACAGTTGACACAAACGTGCACCCATCTCAGTTTCCGCAACATAATCCCATTTAGTTATCAAGACCATTTAGGGACAGTGTCATGAGGATAATGGTGTTGTTATATTGAACAAGAGCATGGTCAAGAAAAACAGCTGAGAAGAACTTAAGACACCTTTCAATGTCAAAAGTGACAGGGGTGCAACCACACCTACAAGTATTCCATATTACCTTCTACAGAAGTAACACTATATATACAGCTAAGTGACTCTATTTGAGAAAGATTCATCTCTTGAGTATGAAATTTCTTACTCCTGGGGAATCATGGTTATTCTGAGATGTAACAGGGATTGCTGCAACATAGAAACTATTTGCTCCATGGATATCATTATTTGCATCCAGACACATTTGGACAATGGGACGTGTTAAATTCTATGAAGTATAAAATCCCCTGTATGTCTTAGCTGTACCTTAACACCCGACATTTTCCATTAAAGGCTTGGCTTACTTCAGTATAAGCTTGGTTAGATTTTAGATAACCCAATAAAAGGGGCTCACCACCACTTATGTGCAGATTGTGCAATATACTGGAGAGTGTTTTTAATCTTTGTAAAGTCTATTTACTATTACTAGGATACTTACTGAAAGAATAATGCTGATCCCTTTATCAGTTGAATGCTATAGCAACTAATTTTCTTCTTTGTCAACTAAAGCACTCCAAATTACGTTACTAGACTTCCAAGAAATCAAAATTGCTAGAAACTAAAGATTAGAGCCCATGCTTGCCCATGAGTGTGTGCACTTCAGAATTCTGCCTGGTTCCGATTCACAAATTTGTGCTTATTCAGTGTCCAATTCACATTTTAATAAGGATTATACATGTATACACTATATCTTTCACATCTTTCCAACCCGCAAACCTAAGGTCAAAGAAATTAATGGCCACACCCCAGCTAGACAGGAAGCTCACATGTAAGTTGTTGACATGGAACTAATAGAAAAATACAGGAATTTAACAGTAAGTTTGCTCAAAGTGAACTTATCTTCACAGGGTTGCATTTTTTTAACTAGATGTGTATAGCATGTTGGCCATTTTGTTTCCATTACGAGTAGGCTTCATGTGAAGGGGAGGAGGTGGAGAAAAAAAAATCAGCTGAAAAGGCAGAGCAAAATCAGCAGCAGCTCACAGGTCATCTTTAGCACACAGTTTATTCCTGGATTTGAGCAAAGTGAGTAAAGCACCAATTTAAAAAGATTAGTTGAATCAGTAGGAGGCCTTAGCAGGCAGTAATTTTCCAGATATAAACCTCGTATTTGTAAGATATCAAAGGACAAAGTCCAATTTTGTCTTCCTATTTTCATCTTTACTTGTATTTCCTTTTTAACCAAAAGGTCTCACTGATGACTCTGGAACATCAGAAGGACATACTCACAGTAAAGAACTGTATCTATATCTAAGTGTATCTATATCTATATATGGATATACATAATGATAATGTGCAAGGGTATGATACTATCTTCATCTTTAAGGTCTGAATTCTGGGAACTTGATTTTATTTTTATTAATGGAGGAAGTGAGAAAGGAAGGAAGGCAGTATCAGAAAACTAACATGAGAGAAAATTTGTGTTGTTTTAATCAGTAGACTTATTTACATACAAATATGTAAATACTGTTACACAATAATGCCTAAACAAGTAAAGACAAAAAATGCTGAGCTATGGAAGGCATACTTAGGGCAAGGATTTGCTCAGGGTGCTCCCAGCTCAGGGCAGCGGCTGGTGGCCATGCCACCTGCAAAGCGGAAACCTCAGACAGATGAAACGAGGTAGCAAAACCTCAAAAGACTCAATTTTTAAATGGAAAAGCCAGTTTTTTTGCAGGAAAGCAGAGCTATGCGGGAGCGACGCAGGCGCACTAGAAAAGCGCGACGTTTCAGGAAGATGTTTCCCACCGCAGCACTGGGCTCAGGAGCCCTCGCGTTGCATGCCCAGCAGCCACGCTGCCACCGCGGCCTCGCAGCACCCTCCCTCCGGCATCTTCTCAAACCTGAGCCCATCACATCATGCTTATGCTCAAACGCTAACCTGGACATCGCTTCAGATGTTCATATCAAAATAATTAGTAATTACTAATGCATTTTGAACATTAACTATTGTTTCATATATTAAATATTCATATCAGATTTTTAACTATGAAAATAAATATTATTTTAAATATCATGTTTCAAAGGCCCTTAGTCTGCAGGGTTCTCAAGCATGCCTTCCACTTTAAATCATGTAAAAATTTAACAAACACATTGACTAGTTTTCTCTTGTCTATAAATGAAATTTTACATTGCCCTCAATGCCTGTTATAAATGCATGATATGTCTGACTATTTTAACTTTTTATTACATGATCGATTTTATTGCATGGCAAATAGGCAATGCTACAAAAAGATGCATCATCTTAATGCAGATACATGGGCTAAATTAGGGTTGACTGCTTAAGTTTTAGTTTCAGCTTCTTGACATTTGTGCATGTTCTTTTGCAACCTTTTTTAACAGAAATCAAGAGTGTGTGAATGGCTTATTTAACAGTATCATGACTCAGAAGTGAAAAAACCTAGAGAGAACAAACAAGCAAATAAATTAAGAAATACATAGAAAAGGAGAAAAGAAGTCTAAAGCTGCTGTTCTTGCAGAACAAACAAACTAGCCTGGCCTTCCCTAGCAGAAGCTATAAATATCCTGAGCTAGAACAGTCACATTGGAGGAGCTTATAAGATCCTTGAATCAGAACTATTCCGTTTGTGACAATTTGAGCTAAGTCATCCCGAACTGAACTTGTGAGTTACTTCATATTGACAATACGTGGTTCACGGTATGCAGAAGCATAACTAAACAAACTCTGTGAAAGAGATCCTTTCCACACTAAAAATTGTCCAACTTCATATTTGTAATATAGCTATAAAATATAAAATACAGTAATGCCTGTTTGGGGTTTTTTTTTTAGAAAATCCATGACAGTTCATCAGAAAAAAAATTTTTGCTATTCAGGTGATTTCATAAGTTTTCCTTCTTTTGTAAATTAAGGTGAGTCAAAGCATCACCGCATTTGCCTTCCTGGGTTTCCAACAGTCAGACCTATGCCGAGGAGCCAGGAGGGCTGGCTGAAGCCATTTGCTCATGGGAAGTAGAGTATTGCACTGTATGAGCCCCTCCGGCACTCAGCGAAGTACTTAGAGTAACAGCAGCAGCTCTGGGCTATTCATGAAGGAGAGGAGGAAATCAAAGATTTTAGGAAAAAAGCTTCCCCCACAAAGATACAGGAGGGCAGAACAGCATATCCAAAGACTCCAAAGGAAGGGAGTAATAACCCTGGGTCGGGCTAGAAGTGAATCGCAGATCCATGGAGTGAGTTCCCACTGCTGTCCATCACAACCCTGCACATGGGGAACGACCTCACTGCAAGCAAGCTCCGGCTACGGTGTGGAAATACCTAAATTCTACCATAAGAGTCTAGCATTTACTGCAATGCAAGGAAAATTCTGTAGTACTCTAAAAAATAAAGCTTTTTTAGTGAGTTAAATACTAAATAATCAGGTCAGTATTTACCCCCATATTTAATTTTATATTACATGTGATTAACTGAAGCGGCTTTGAAGATTTGACTGGCAACACAGGAAGTTTTGTTCTGCAAATGCACAGGAACTTTACAAAACTTGTCAGGAAAGGCTATCAAGAAAACAGAAATTTTGACAGCTGGAGAGGAAATACTGCGAGGTTTTGATACCTGAGGAAGCAGTCGGAGTTTGGAAGACAAGCATGTTATTTAACTAATGATTTGACTGCCTAATCTAGGCAATGAAATAATTAGCTAAACATGAAAGAGCCGCTATTCACAGCAGTTACCATTCGATTTTTTTTAAAGGTTGACATCTCAGCGAAACAAATGTTTACAGCCCTTAAAGACTATTCCTACAGTCAGGTAGGCAAGGATTTGTTGGTTTACACTTTTAACAGATGAAAGCCTTTACTGAAGAAGGAAGAGCTTGAGTTTTTTTGGTTAATAAAAGCTTAGCAACGAGCAGATTTCAGCCGAGGAGTCGGCTGCAGCACTTTGTGTGCTGCACAGACTCGCAGAAAGTTCCTCACCCGTCCACGCATGCACACATGCTCAGGCTCCTAAGCATTTGCAGTGCAAAACTACCTTTTTGGCATTCTTGGGGAGGACGTGGGAGGCGAGGGTGCAAACTCTATCATGCAAAGAAGCAGATAAAATCAGCAAGAGCTAGAATCATGCAACTGATTTCTTGCAGCTCCTTTCCATGTTGCTGAAATGTCTCATGCACTGAGTTTTACCACCGACTTTGACTCTGCCTTACTGCAAATATATGTGTTGAGGCAAGAAATAAAACAGCGAGGGAAGTTTTCTTCATGTAGGGCTGCAAAAGGAACAAAGATCACCGTGGTGAGTATACACTGAAGCTGCCAGGACTCCTATTTTTAAATTTTCTTTTTCTACCTTATTTGTTCTGATAATTTTAGCCATAGCAGGAAACAGTACAAGAACAAAGACTTGTACAGCAAAAATGCTATACAAAATGAGCCCCTTTGACAAATCAGAAACTCCTTCTTAATAAAATGAGGAATATTATAATCAAGCCATTTTGCCTCCTTCTGTAGGTTTCCACGCCATGTGGCTGGCATTGTTGCCTAGAATTGTTTTTCCTGAGTTAATTAAAATAAATAGGTTTTCCATTTTTTTCCTCATCTGTTTGGTGCCCACAAGCACTTTAATAAAGTCTTAGTCTGATTTCATCAATTAGTTGATCAATCAATTTGCTCCTAGAGACATAAGCACTGGACAGGTGGTTGAAGCACAAGGTTATTTAGTCTCCACACATTCGGTGACAGATAGAGAACAAAGTCTGCCTGTCAGCAGCCGACAGCTCGTGGAAGGGAAGTGATTAAAAAGGGGTCAGACAAATCATAAAGAACATTTGTAGTTGTATTCATAATAAAGTCATCTTTACCACAACACCCAGAGCAGCAGAGGCTGCACCGATATCTGCAGGAATACTAATGAGCCAGGGAGGGAAGCAGAGGACTCCGGGCAGGCAGCAGCAGAGGTGGAGGGACGTATGGGAAACATTGTGGTAAACGCGTCCAGTTTTGACGGAGGCAGTTACATGTAGGACATCAAGTCAGCCCTGTGCTGCCCCTCAGTTTCTGGTTAATGTGTTGTCTTCCAAATTCTGAGCCGTGTCCCCAGCCTTGCTCCGAGGGCTTGGAGACACCCGAGCCACTTCTACACAAGTAGGCAGCAGCAGTAAGTACCCACCGCTCAGCTCTCGGAGGCAGGCCAGCGACAGCTACAGGAAGATCCTGCGCTTGCATCGGGCTCCCGCGATGGCACAGAAGATGCCAGGGGAGGCAATACAGAGTAATAGGACCCAGTAATACACCTCCTCAGACGCTGCTGCAGCATTACTAACGCGGTGGCACGCACTTGTAACACGGACGGGACGGCAAGCAGGAGATGCAGCACGTTCCATCAGCGGCTCACGCACGAGAGGGCCCGAATGAGCGCTTTCGCACTGTAATATTGTGTAAATACCACGGAGCATCGTTAAAGGGATGTCGTATTTATGGCCACCAGCTGCTGGAATTCACTGATGGCACTGAGCCGCCAAGCTGGCAGCCCGGCACAACTCTCCGGAGGCTCCGCACGAGTTCATTTGCTCAGCTCCACCGAGAAAAGTAAAGCAAATCCTAGCAGAGACTATTACTTCCTTCCAGCCACAGCCAAAATCAGCACGTCGGAACCCCTAAAACTCCAGGTTCATCAATGACAACCCCCTTCAGACATCCGAACGTGAAACATGGTTTAAAAAAAATATGCTTCCTGCCAGGCTATGATACTCAGGATCATGACCTCACTGTGCTTACCAAGTGCAAAACACTTTTATACAGAAATATACAGAAAATAATTTTTATAAATAAAATTATATAATTTCGTCTAAAAGCTCAAACACATTTTACAGGAAAATTGAAAATTCTGGAGGATAATTTCCCCAAAATTTAAAGTAATAGTTGGCATAAAGACTAAACAGCAACAAAATACATTTAGGTTGTAAGTCTTAACAAAAACTGAGGGTGTCTTACAAGCATACTTCTAAATTTACAAGAAGTCGTCATTACCCAGATATGCATAAAAAGGGCCAAGAAGGTAACTTGGTTAAAATGAAGCACAGAATTAGCAACAAAACCATAAAAAAAATACATGTATACATACACACACACACACACACACACACACATATATAAATAGACATAGGAAGAAAGACAGTGAGTATGTGGATGTATAAGGATGAAGAAAGGCAAGTGAATGACTGCATAGAAGATAATAGTGGGAAGAAAAGATACAGGTGTTCTGCAAGAGGCAAGTGGTAAAACCGTAAAGGGTGGAGTAAAGTATGCAGAAATGCTCAGACGGATTTTTCTATTCTGTATTCAGAATGAAGTAGGAGGATGAATTATCTCATGCAAAGTTGTGGACAGAATAGAAAGTTTGCCATATGTGATAAAGAAGGATGTTAGGCAACATCTGCTAAAATTAAACAGTGTTCGAATCAGCAGCCTGGATAACATATACCCCTGAGTGCTAAAAGGGCATGCTGAGGAGCTTCGCTGAATTGCTAATATTTGTTTTTAAACAAACCTTTGAAAACTGGGGAAATTCCAAAGGAATAGAGGACTGCCAAAGGAGATCCAGTATTTAAATAAGGATAAAAGGGATGGGTCACAGACCGCTGTTATTCTGCATTCTGTAAATGGAGTGATTAATTTGGAATTTCATCAACAAAGAATTAGAGGCTAAAAATCTAATTAATGTCAATCAGCCAGTTTAATGGAAGGTTGGTCTGGTAAAACAAACCTGTTGTCTTTTTTTGAAGAGATAACAGGTCTGGTTGACAAAGGCAATTGTATGCTATAGTATACTTGATTTCTCCATGGCATTTGGCTTAGTACAACACGACATCTCAATTAGAAAATGATGATGTGGAATTAACAGAGTGCACTGCAGATGGATTAAATTGCAGTATGCTCACAGTTCTCAAAATGTACTCGATACTGACAACTCCTCATTTAGTGGAGCCATTAGGAACTGACTCTTGGTCTAAAGTTATTTTTATCAACGACACAAAATCTCCTCGGGTAATAGGGGTAGGTCAGACAGCACTTCAGAGGTTAGCGAGGTCTGGATAACAAAGATGACAAATTTAATGTTTGAGATCTGAATTGCTGGTTACAAGGAGACAAGTTAACAAAACTCATTTTAATAGAGCCAAACACAAGATAACACAAGGACAATTAAGAATGGAGTTTTTATGTGTCTAATGGGAACTTGATGGTACTTGAATCGTCCACTTAAGGAATTTAGTTTAGATACTTGTCAAAGCTTTAAAACTAAGAGCCTAAATTTCCTACAGAATTAGGGAAAAACAAATAGGTATTCCAGAGCTGGATGCCTGAGGGCCATCATTTGGTCACTGCTCTTGTAGCCACCCACCTTGGAAACTCAGGAAAGGACTTCAGTGGAAGTGAGATGAAAAAGAGAGGCTGGAAAAAAAGAGGAGGAGAAGGAGGAGGAGGACTTCCGGATGAACTCTTCATGGAATTTCTTAGTGAAAAGCATCTATGACATTCTCAGATAAAAACTGAACAGGGGATAGGCAAATGGAAATCACCTCATTTTTGTGTATTATCTGTGTGCTGGAATGCCATTAGTGTGTCCAAAATTTAAGAAACACATGGAAATACTGGAAAGCATTCAAAGGAGGGCCACAAAAATGACTCAAGTCTAGAAAACAAGATTTATGATGTGAGGTTTAAGCAGCTCAACATATTCAGATCATCAAAGAGAAGGTTAAGGCCTGACTTCATCACCACATACAGGTGTTTTCACACATAAAAGCTATCCGATAACAGGATGGAAATAGTTAATCATGCAGACAATGGCATAACTAACTTCCAGTCGCTGGATCTCATTAGCAAGTTAAACCTTGAAAGAAGCTTTTGATTACCTTCACAGCTGGGAAAATCAAAGTGAAATATCTTACCAGGGGACTCAGCATTGCTTGAAGTCTTTAAAGGAAAACTATGCTATCCTTCTAGAATATAGATCTTTTCTTCTTTTTCCATATTTTTCCCCCGCAAATTCTTGGAGATATTCTTTACAGTCAACATATTTTGCTGGTGTGGGCAAGAAAGCTGTTTGACTTTCAGGGGCAGGGGTGCTATGAAGTAACCAGATTCCAAAAGAGCTGCCTGCTCATCTCTTTTCCTTCACGGGTCATAGGAAAACACTGTTTCCTGCCTCTCCCCCAGAAGAGTCAGAATGACTTCTTTTCTCCATTAAGAAAATCATTTTAACGAAATCTCATCTTTCAGGGCTTCCAAAATCACACTGAGGTCGGAAACAACACCTTCTCCCTCCTGTACTGCTCTCCAGACTTACTGTTAAGGCAGAAGAGGAACAAACTGTATTCATCTTCTTCTACAGCATGAGAGATTAAGCACAAGTAAAGGATGAAAGTGGAAAAATGGTGCTATGAACTCTTTCTTTTTTGATAGGATCACATAATCAGATCAAACAAATTCCCTGCTGTTCCAACGGTAACAAGTATTGAAGGTTTCTTGATCTCTCCTATTCTCTGGCACAATCAATTTAGCCTCCCGAGGACAAAAATTATTTAGTCTGAACAAAGAAGTAGTCGGGCATAACAAAATGATCTGTTAAGAAAATTAGAATTAGATCCTGTAGTGGTTCCTTTCGGCCTGAAACCCTGTGAAGTAGCTTATATCTTTGTAACAATATTTTCTAGCAAATCTGGTCCTTATGTTGGTTTCATTTCAAGTTTCACCATGTCAAAAATATCCTATGAAAGATGGGGAAAATGTTTTGAGTAGCCCTAGGTGGAGTCTATACGGATACTGAGACTATAACAATTATAAACAGAGAAGAGCAGTGCCCAGAAAAATAGGGTTGTAAAAAAAGTGAGCACATTGCACAAGATGAGAGAAATGCAATATTTGTGTACCAGTTAAGCTGCCACTGATGAGAGTTCTTTGCCCAGTCCAGAGAACCACTTAACCACAGCCATGACTGACCTTGAAGACTCATGTTTCTTAAAATACACAAAATTGGCCACCGAGATCCTTTGTAGGTGCTTAGGGAAAGCTCTTCAACAACTTCCAAGAGGACCATGTTATAGCAGAGCCATACCCAAAACTTTTGCCTCAACTAGAAGATTATCTACCTATTTTATCTCCCAAAATTCAAGACAAAAATAGATTGTGAATTTTGTTCTCACCTGATTAGTCTTCATTTTTCACAGCTAGGCACACTCCTGCGATACATCTCTTAGCACATTGTTTTTGCAGGCTAATTAGTAAACTTTAGTATCTTTAAAAGTAGTTTTAAAAAAAGCATGCTCAATGGAATCTTCACGCAAAGAAAACATGAATTAGTCACTGCAAACAAAAAAGTCTTTTGAAAGAAACACCAAAGAGAAAATGTGTGCCTTGTTTCTTATAAATCAACATTACTCATAAAGAGTAGCATAGACAACAGGTAGTTAAAGTCTTCATCTGGTGGTTTTCAAAATCCTTTAAAAATTCTGAAATCTTTTAAAACTTTGAAAACCATCCTACGTAACAGGATGCTAACGCTCTAGATTACATGGACATACTCTTTGTTGCATTTGCATAAGAAAATTATACAGCATCTGTTAGTAAAGGTCTCCATTATGGCTGGTCCTCCACAATCCTTACTCATAATCCTTGTGAGCTGCCTACGATTTCTTATCCCCCATCTGCTGTCTTCTACTATTTAACCATGCAGCCAAGATGTGCATCACACACTTTGAAGGCATGAAATTATCCCAGTGTTTCAAATACCCAAAAGGTTTCAAAGACAGGAGCTAATCCATTGCTAAGTATTCACAGCTAACAATCAGATCACCTAATCTTAAAATCCCTTAAAAGAAGACAAGCATTACATTAAAAAAGAGTACACACTGATAGAAATAGGAAGAGAAAAAATAATGATAAGACTATCTCTAATAGCTGTAAGGAGCCCAGAGAACATGCTACACCTTGTCTGCAAGATGCGGATCTGCTCTATGTGATCCCAGAGAAATTCATAGCACAAGAAAAACAATCCCAGCTCTTTAACTTGCTGAAATTGTTGCACTGAAATGTAAGTGTACCATTCATATGGTTTCATTCAAATAAACTGGAAAATGTCCTTTTCTCTTAATTAAATAGTTTCCTAAGGTTCAAGAAAGATCCAGAATGATTTTGTCCTGAGTGCACCTATATAACACTGTGAAGCTGCCAGAGATGTTCTTCTCTCTGTAAATGGCTGGATTCTCCTGACATACTGACTTCCAGTTGGTAAATGTTTGTATGTCGGGAAAAGTCAGTTGACTCCCCTATCCGTTTCGTCACAAAAGGTTTCTTGCAAAAAACAGTGTGCCTTATCTAGTCCTGTTTTTGAAATAAAATAGGGTGGAGAAGGGCAGGGAAGGAGCATGAACTCAAACAGCAAATCCTTCCAAAAGTAAATAAAGCCGGTTGTGTTGTTACAATGAAGTGTCTATATAGCTCACACTCAAATGTTGGTGCAGCAAAGATTACTTTCACTATCAGAACCGTTTCTAAGAGAATGCATATGCCCACGGTCAAACCCAACACAATACCATCGGGATTTGGCTCTAGACAACATCCAAGACATTTTAATAGTGCTTGTCACCATTATAGTTAAGTGTTGCTGACAGGGTCTGTGGAAAGTGAGCCGGACAGTGAAAGTACCCGGGGAAGTTTCAGGATCCCAGTGCCTGTTTCTTAAGGGATCTGCTGCCACCTCCAGATCACCACGATAGCATCTGTAGCAGGTCTCATGATCTATCTGTCCCCAAGACAACAACCTTGCCTTACTGGGGGGAAACAAAAACAAAATCAAAGCAAGCAGCTAAATCACAAGGACACTTTACAAAGAATAAAACTTGCTGCACAAACCATACATCCTTACACCTAGCAGCAACACATGGTGGGAATCTGCAACTCCCACATGCGGCAGATTTTTTAAGTCCTACTTAACTTAAAAAAACAACAACAACAAAGACACCCCATAATATCCAGATGTTTTTTAAAAGTTCAAGATTGCTTCCTACTTCATCACATATATTATGTCATCGTCTTGATGTTTTAGGATACATTCTCTATTGCCTTTTCAGATCAGCAGGTTTTTCTAG
This sequence comes from Apteryx mantelli, assembly GCF_036417845.1. NCBI lineage: Eukaryota > Metazoa > Chordata > Aves > Apterygiformes > Apterygidae > Apteryx > Apteryx mantelli. The sequence goes on along the minus strand of NC_089982.1, from coordinate 74,893,362 downwards.
CTGAGGTCTGTGGGCTCAGAGCCTGGGCCTTTAGCACCTCTGCAAGTTCTCCAGTTTGGCTGCCTCCCAGGACTGGCCACAATCCAAAAAAGCAAATTCTAGCTCCTAGCTGCCATACTACTTCTTGTTTCCACTCTTCAATTTTGATTCTGTCTGACGTCAGACCAAGAGAAAGGAGAGGGAAAAAAAAGTCAAGGTTTAAGTTAAATATTCAAAAGGGATTCTGTGGTTTCTTTAAAGTTTAAATTAATCTTCCAGTTTTCCTAAAGGAAGCATATTCATTTCAGCCCGTTCTGGCAGGACAGATAATTCACTCCAACACCTCCAACAGAACAAAAGGGCTCAGGTTCAGGAGCGAATTCAGAGAGCACAGAAGAGATCGACTACATTAAAGTTGATCTCTTACTTTCACAAAATGATCCACAGAGAGAAAAAAACATCAGCTCACACACAGTGCTCTGGTTTATTAATTCACACGGCGCAGGACTGAAAGATCATGGAAGTCAACGGGAAGGATCCCGCTTCCTTTGGTGCCTGCAGGATCAGCCCTGTGACACCTGCAGAGCAGCTCACAGGAGGAGATTCCCAACGAAAACATCCTGCTCAACAGCACCGACCCTTCCACTGCCAGCTCCTACAAAGCAAGGTTTGAAATACTGCCAACCTTCTATAATCAGATACTTATTTTTGCCTGTGACATTACATAAGTAAGAGAACATAACCCTTCTGGTTTTACCATGTGCCCTACTCCAAAGCAGGTGTTAGACAGTCATTCTCAGTCAGAATAGAGAGAAACAAATGTATTAACAATTGTTAATGTTTAGTGCAATCTACTCGCCTGTTTCCTACTCTTATAAGATCAAACAGGAACCTCAGACTGGATACATTACATTCTCATTAAGCTTTAAAGCCAGAATGGAACAACCATTGCTCAGAAATTCATTTACTCATGAAATTCAAACCAGTCAGCCAGCACGGTACAGGAAGCACAAGCAAATAACCGGCTTTGGTGGTTAGTAAATTATGAACAAATGGGTTTACTGGGCAGATCTCTGTTTTTTAAAAACTAGATTCAACTAAATCAACTCAGGCCAAGGGAGGCATGAAAAGGGAGGTTTTATTCTATTCCTTTTATAGCAATGGAACATACATTTGCTGATGTACACAAGTAAACTGTGTTTTTATAATATCAGAATAAATAATGCCACCGTCTCCCCAAACCACCTTGTGCATACAAAACAAACGAGAAGATGGCACGTAGGAAAGAATCCAAACTGAGCAAGCAATTGCAGGTACTGATTTACTGTAAATTACAGAGATTAGTATGAAACTGCAGAAGAATCCTGAAGAGATTTAGAGAGATATTGTCATTAGACTGCTCCAACTGTAATCTCTGTAAAAACAGATTATATAAAATCTAATATTAAGTTTATTAATACAAGAGTCCATAGAGAGTTTCCTATGCTTAGTCCAGGCTTGGAATGAGGGCGGCTCAGCACTTAGCACAAACATAAAAATGCAGCTAATATTTCCAGTAACAAACACTGTTTTTATTTAAAGAACCAAAAGACACAACTAATTAGAAAATGCTCTCAGTGAATTAAAAGTATTCCTTTCTATCACTTCCCATTCAGCATTCAGATGCAAGTATATTCAAGTACTGCTGTATAAGATCATTAAAAAGCAAAGAGAAGCAACTTACAATCTTCTTCATACACTTCCATTTTACTATCTAACACACAATGTATTAATACACCATGTTCTAATGTACAATGTAACATAAATATGGTCATTTGTCTTTAAAAACTAATAAATTCTAAACTTGATTTTGTCCTCTTAAGAGAAAAGAACATGCCTGTTATATATAAGGTATGCATTTTTAAGCTGTTTTAAAAGAACATTAGCAGACAAAGAATACATAATAAAAAGAACATGTATTTTTCTGGTTTGCATTTTTTCATATTTGGAAATACCTATGTTTATAAACACATAGACTTACACATATAAATATTATACTGCATATGGTTATGCATCTAAAAATATTCTCCTTCCTTTACATCTGAGTTCTGGGTTTGGGATTCCGAGCTTTATGTACATGTGATTCACCAGCTGTTGCAGGGAACTGGAGCATCATGAACCTAGAACTTCAGACCTGCCAGATTAATGAAGGAAAATAAAATTTAGGCCCAGATTCAACTATCAGCTCAGTCTGGACAAAACCCTATCCTTATGATACTTAGCAAAGTTTACAGGGAATCCAACAGCATGAATCCAATTGCTTGATCCTAGTCTAGTTTTCTGCGTGTTTAAAAATGTATGCATTTCTAATTTCATACTTGCGTTCTGAAAAGCAGTTTTATCTCCAGCAATCAATAATTTCAAATGTTACACAGCTTCAGTTACATTATTGCAGATTAGCCTAGATATTGCTACTCCAAGTTAAAAGCAGTTTGAAAAGAGACAATTTAAACTTGCTGTGATATTTGCTTTGCTCCTAACTGCCCTTTATTGATTGTCCAAAAAACCACGAGGTTTTTCCTTGTGATGCCACGCATGGATCCTGAATGATTTTTCAATCACTCAGTTGCTTCCTGTGGCGTGAACCAAACAATAACTCGGAGGGAAGGCCATATGCCCACACAGAATATAGAAAAGCTGGACTTCCTCGCCCAGCGGAATAGCCATCACCCCTGTACTGTATTTCTGCGGAAATAATCAGTGACACAGTCAACTCGCGACCCTCACCGCTGGAAACTCTTGGGTTTCCCTGCAGCAGATACAAGTGCAGCAGACACAAGAAGCCCTTTTTTCTTTTTAAAATCACCAACATTGCAAAAAGAAATTTTTGTTCTTCATGAACAGAGGAAAAGTTTCAAAATATGGATCCTAAAGGCACAAAAGGCAGAAGACAAACAAAAAGGATTCATAATTGACTAAATCAAGCTTGTTCATGACTTCTGAATGCACAGGATTGACAACACTACTGAGGGTCCTGTATGACCCCCAAAATTTAGGTTCATCTTGCATCCTTGTATACGTCATTCAAAAAAAGATATATTTCACCAGTAACTCAGGAAATATTTCATGAGTCACTTATTTCTAATGCCACTTGAATTATTATTCTTCACTCTTGAAATTTCTTTTTCAATTTAATTCACGTGAACACCAAAACATCTGGTCTTTCTAAATAGTCCAGACTTTCACTAAGGAAAGAGATGAGAATCCAGGATTGTATATGGTAAAGCAGTTTTGCATATTTATGATATTAAAGTTACATCAGTGTAAGTGGAATCTGAGGTTTCAATGAAAAGTAATGCAATATGCACTGCTCTACCTCTATGAAAATGTGCATTATGCCCTGATGTTGCTTGGTGTCTACCAGCTGCTCTGCGGAAATAGCAGTATCTCATAAGGGAATGGGAAGCACTCACCAAAATTTGCTGTTTAATGAGGACAGAACACAGGTTCCCAGTGATGATTGATATCTAAATATTCATTACCTTCAAGTGCATCATTACATTCAGGGATTTGTTCTGACCCTCTAGAGAGAGAAAGTCCAAAATCAACGTCTAAATCTAGATTTGCTCCATTTCCTTCCTTAAATCCCATCTCTGGGAAATATTACCAAAAATAGTGCAGAAAGACTGCAATCCACCAGAAAAGCCACTGCAAAGGAAGACCTGATTATATTGAAAAAGTCATAGGGCTCAGGTGTAAATGAATCAGATTAACACACACACACACAATACATGTATATATATACATGTATGCATGTGCATATATGCACACATAAATATATACATATATAGCTAACAAAGATCGCTATGCAATATTATAATCAAACTTAATAAATAAATGAAAAAATAAACAAACCTAGCAGTGGGACTCTGAAAGCGTACACAGGCAAAGGACCCAACACACCATCACTGTGGTATCTGGGAGGGGAGCACAGTGTGTTTTGTGCATCTAAACAAGCATTAGAACTTCTTGAAAGGAATGAGAAGAAAGAAAAAAAGAACTACTATATGAACTTGGCAAATGTAGACATGAAATGAAAAAGCTACGAAGACACAGGCATGGACACACACAAAATAATTGTGCAGGCCTTGCACGAGCCTTCAGTTTTAAAGGCAGTTTAGTTAGTAACAAAAAGATTTTCTATTTTCCAGTGAGGCTTTAAAAGTAATTATTGTCCGGGTGTTCTTTGTCCATAAGTCTTAAGCAGCAGTGAGCAGAATTTCATTTTCTTCCTTTATTTCAGCAATAAATTTCCTAAAAGAAACCCTCTTGTGCCCTGACAGTAAAAAGAGTATTCATAAAAGGAAAAAAACAAAGAAAATTTCTCCAGTTGACTCATTTCCACAAAATAAACCTAAGGAATGAAAGAGCTGCTGAGGCCAAGGCAAAACCCCAGCATTTTGAAGGGTTCTGAACTCCGGTAATAGAGGCAATAGATCTCTGACCTCCAGCCTGGTTTCTGAACAGCCCCGTGGCCCTTACTCACTGACTGTAATGACTCAGAGGAAAGCTCAGGGGCTTTTGCAGTAAGAAATGATATTCAAAATCTGCATTTGGATCCAGGGTTAAATTTTTCATCGAGCATTGATCACTGCTTAGAAAGAACAACTCCAACAGGAACTTTTAGTTCAAATAAAAAACATATTTAACCACAAAACTTTATGTTATCTCGTTCCTTTATTCACTTTTAAATTGTATACAAGTAAAAATTCCAGATGGATATTTATATTTCTATGATACCTTTTCTCAAGGACCAATTTAACAAACAGGCTTTTTGCCTCTTACTGTAACAACTAGCTATGAAACAAGAATTTTTATTTGGTCCTATGAAAAATAGCCAGAATATATCAAGTTCTGAATACACAGCCAGTTAATCTACAGAGCACAAAGGTTCCCCGCTTCCTAAAGCACAGTAACAATTTTTTTTTTTTTTACCATCAAAACACCTTATAGCCAAATAAAAGGTGGAAAATATTTTTACTGTGCTTGTGACTTGCAATGCTGCGTTCTTAGGTTACTGTGTGGCTTGGGACAACAGGCACTACTGAAAAAAAAAATTAAAAAAATTAAAAGAAAGAGGTAGAAATTATCTCCCCATCTGCATTAGAAGGAGGAGGAAATAGGTGACTTCTGGGACTTCTTCTAGACAAAATGTGGCAAAGCATGTGGGAATATCCTGAAGCCTTAAAACATTTATTTGAAAAATTGGTATTACTTTGCAGATTAGACTCAAAAGAAGGTTAGTAACTGGCAATACACCAGAGCATTCAGCTGAGCATTCCTGTCAAAGCATGATCCCTCCAATAACACAGAAAAACCTTGAACTATATGAAGAAGCTGTGATTCAGCCTGGACACTGTTTGCCCCCACAGGTCTCACTTTCATATTCCTAAAATTCTCGGCCCTAGTCCCCACTTTGGTATGTACACAAAGATGAACACCAACGCAACATAAGCACAAATGTCTTCACGCAGACTGTGGGTAACATTAAATAAACTAACGAGGTCAAGGAAAGAAATATGAATGGATTTTAAAAGTAATTAGACTCACCAAAAAAACCTACCAATACAATTAGGACTGACTGACAGCCTTCTTGGCAATCTCACACTGGATGTTAGCGGGTCAATGGGCAACGGAGCCAGCACCCTCCCGGGGCCAGAGGTGGGCTTTCCAAACTGTGCTGAACTGAGGAACTGTCTCTACCATGACCCTTTGCTGAACCAGTTCTGTAGATAAAAGGAGGTCCTCATTTCCCAGCACTGTGACTCTATCATATTTCCAAACAGCTAAGTTTTTCTAAAGATAGCTGAAGGGGAAATATTTAAGGTATTTAGGAAACAGGACAAGAGGGAGTTCTCAACTATTGCCGATCTTCAGAATAACATTAAGGGATAAATACATAATACCTAATAAATCCTGGAGTGCCTAGTGAGTATACAGACCTGATTCTCCACTTCCACATAATTTGACATATCACTTCATATACGCGTTTCTGTTGTTTATATGGACCGACTATAACTAGTCTGTCTTCACATAACACTTGGCTGAATATTGCCATTGTTCCTTCTTGAAAAACAACCCCAGAAAATCCAGTTTCCTTCAAAGTTAAATGTTTGGAGCCAAGTCCTACACTTCTTGTATAGAGCAATGTTGTAAACAACAAAAGGGGAATGATGCAAGCATCCAAGGGCTCTTTCTTATACAAATACACATCAGTGGCTTGATCCCTCACGTAAGTGCTTGGGAAAAAAATTGAGCATACTCAGTAGGATGGTCTTTCCCTCTCATAAGCCCTGGTTAAAACAGTAGATATATTACAAGGAAAAGCAATAGTACTAAATTAAGAGAGCACCAAAATACATGCATATGAATAAGCTAAATACCCAGCCCCCCAGATACTCCAGCAATAATCTCTCACCTCAGTTTGCACAGCTGCCAATGGTGACATTGCCCAATGGCTAGATCTCAAGAGCTTGGACTGCATAGCCTTCAAAAGTCACTTCCAGCCAACATGTCTGTGCTGCTATAACCTCACTCTTACAGCACACTTACTCCTTTCTGTGAGCTTTCAGCAGTTGTTAATGAAGCTCCAGAGACGAGACCACACACTGACAAATCCATTTGTACTCCCTACAAAGGGAATTCATCTTCAGTTTCTACCAAGAGACTTCTTTCACCATGTCTGTGCCACGCTGTCATTCCTTAAACCAGCATTGCTGGACCAGGGGCAGTTTGGATATGCCTGCCTTTAACCTGGCCTCATCCCAACACCCTGTGTCCTCCAATGTGTTCTGTAGCACGTGGATACAGAAGTCTCTCTCACCTGGTAGAAGGTCTAGGCCCCCAAGATCCACCAGCTAAAGATATAATGACAACAGCTTTAAACATACTTTTCACAGGGGACAACAGCAACAGAAAGAGCAACCTTAGCATTGTGCTCTCAGTTCTAGCACGGAGGAAGAAAGTCAGCAGCACACAGTGCACAAGACACTCCTTTCCTTCCCTTTCACCCCTCTATTTACAACACCTCCACAACTCAGCCGGGTAGCACAGTCATCCTGTGGTGACTTCTCATGCCCAGAGCTGAAGTTTCGCTTCAGTCACCATTTCAAACAGCAGGAGCCCTGCCCCTGGCCTGCCCAGCCAAGGCACCCCCAGGTATCAAGCAACCAGGCAACTCCAGCTGCAATCCTAATTTGGGGTAGACTCTCTTATATGTAAGACTATCCCCTTCAGAGGACTTCATGAAAAGCACCCCTCTTTAAATCTAAAATATGGTTAACCTCTTTTAGACATCACCAGGAATCTATATTCTCAGATGAAACAAATCCAAGACAAAGGAAAAAAATCTTCAGTGCTATCAACCTTGTATGAAGGACCCGCTAGAGAGATATGGGTCATTTGTTCAAATAATCTGAGGACTGAAGAATGGCTTAAGAGTTCAGAAGCCGGAGGGTAGTGCAAGAATGAATTTCACATTCCAGGGAAGACATCAAAACCAGATATTTCTGTGACAGGCATATCAGCATATCCTTTCAGATCCCTCTGAGTGTATTTTCTTCTCTTTGGATTTGAGATCTTGAAGGAATAAAACAAGCTCTCGTTTTTAATTAAGTTTCCTGTAGGCAAGGTTGAATACCAGTGAATTCCTCTGAAGTGGGAGCTAGCACAATGCCCTGCTAAGGGCCCCATTGACCCAGCCTTCCAAGTAACGTTCACAGGCTTTATAAAATTTTTAAAAAATTTTCAGCCAACCCAGCCAGTAACAAATAACAGTTTTTGATGTTCTTAGCAGTGATATGTTATTGGGGAACATACAATCAACTGCTATATGAAAGGGCTGACTTTTATTACTCTTCGAGACACATTTATGCACTATTCTCTTGCCTGCAGTGCCAGGGTACACACTGCATATTCTAACAGGGCAAAATGGAAATATTGTCAGCTACTGCTGACTATTCAAACTCCCTTTGGGCTGAATTTTTATAAGATAGACTCTTATAAAATAGTCTTTTAATCAAATGTGTGCTTAAGACTGAAAGACAATGATGTTTGTCATGAAGTTAAAATTCTTTCTTTCTCTTGCAGGAGGAAAACTCAAATGGGATGAAAGGATGTATGTCAGATAACCACCTCTATGAGACTTCATGAAAAGTGCAATTCCTTTTGATATTGGAAATATATTCTTGCCAGCCAGAGTTTATGAATTGGCAAAGATTGGACAGAGGAACTTTCCTAAAGATAACCAGCTCTTAAGGAAAGAATAGCAGATCAGGTTTACATATGACAAATTCCTTTCCAGTGGAAAAACTACTCATAGGTAGTACACTGAAAACCAAGGATCAGTCATTGTAAGTCCAAACATCTAACATTTCCCTATAGCATGAAGTTTCTGAGTTCTAGTTATACTGAGCTATTAATGTTACATGTTGTAATTACATAATGCTAATTATATTGTCTGTGTCTCCAGAAAAGGAGGAATGTAAGGCAAAGCACAAAGTTTGGCCTATAACTCAAATGTTTGCCAAAATACTAAAACACTTATACTTTTCTTTTTTTTAAATTTAATCCTCTAGTCAAAAAAGAACAGAATTGCATTAATTCTGTCCTCAACTGTGTGGTTTATATATGTTGCCTGTTCTTGGAACCAGCTGAACTCTTACCGTTTTGAAATCAATAGATTCAATAAAGATGAAGTTACACTGTTTTTCCTTCAAAAAGTCGCTATGATATCCAAATGCAAAATCATGACCCAAGATAGAGAAGTTAGAAGGTGATGACAGTAATTGCTCTTATATCACTTTGGTTTTCTTTTCACTGAAATGTGCAGCTGAGAAATTAATGTCTCTCTCTCTACCTCTCTATGTACACACACACACACACACACACAAAACATTTGAATAAAGGGACAGACGCCAATATCAAGGTAACCATATCCCCTGAAGATAAGGAAAGGATGGTGCTTGGAGAAGCTTTATTTTTGCTTTAAATATAAATTAGAAACAACAGCAGGGAAACTACATTGATATTATAATGTTATGCTGAATACCCAAATGCTTCACCTCAGGAACATACTTGCAATACACGCACACAGTCATGTAAAAATTTAAAAATATATAAATATGCACCTTTCCATGATCAAAATCCAAAGTTACAAATCATAACTTGAGTAATACACTATTGTAGTGAAGTCACCCTGCCAAGCAAGCTTGCCAGCTGGGAGGGTTCACCTCTGCCCTTTTTAAGGTTTCTAGTTTGCTCCAGAAAAGCCCTGGACACACATCTCCATTACTCCAGCACAGAAGAAATCCCTTTGCCCTGAAGGTTATCGGCATGCCACTCAGATAATTTTTTTTTTATTAAACTCTGAAAAGGAAAATACGTTTCATAAGTTTCTAAACACATTTCAAATGATGAAGCACAGCAACAGTAAGTGAAGACTTCAGTGAGAGCCAGTTTAAAAATGCAAACTTCCTCTGTTCTGTACAGAACAGAAAATATTTAACATGCATATTTAGATAATAAATTTTTTCAGGTGGGCTGAACATTTTCCTTAGTAATTAAGTAATTTTACATCCATAAGCATAACAATGAAATTATCAAATATATTGTCAGAAACTAAAAGCACAGATTTTGTAAAATTCACAGTTGATATAATTGCTTTACACATGGCTGAATTTTAACAATAAACCATGATACCTACTCCAAATAGAGATGCTTATTTTACCACATTTTCAGTAGGATGAATATCCTGATATGCCTATATCAGTGAAGTTATATTCCACAGTAATATCTTATGTAATTAATCCAGCAATTTGTAATTATATCCCTGGCATGAAATGATCATTAAAAATCATTTAAATCATCTGGGGGAAGGACTTATTTTTAACATCTGGGGGATATCTATAAAATATTATTTTATGTCTAATTAATTCAACTGTTCTTCTCGCTTGCAGAATACATTCTGTTTTTCAGTAAGCACTAAAGTTTGTATTATGCTTTCTACTTTCCCATTTACAGCTAAGAGAGGAACATTTTCCTAACTGTTGATCCTTTTTCTTCTAAGCCAGTCGAGACATGGGTTGCTAATTTGCTCAACCAGAGGATGAAGATGGCACACTAAGCTGTTTCCTTCCTTTAAGGAAAAGGAAGCTACCCTACCCAGGCAATCAGAAATTTGTTGTGGCAGGACTACAGTGTCCATTTCTTTGGGATATTTCTTCTTGGGATGATAAATTTGGCAACTTGCTCAACAAAGCAGGAAGCGATGGCAGCAACATCCCTGTTATATCAAAAAGCACCAGGACTGTGGTTACCATCACCTACATAGCCAGACCTCTGAGCATATAATCTACAGTCAGTACATCTTTCCCTGACCCAGAAATGTTCTAAATGGACCGGGCGAAGGTGGTGAACAGACACGAACGTCATCCGAGAAGTGTTTGGCCCTGCTACAGCTTTTCTGCTGCTGGGAGCAAGTCTTTCTCCCATCTACTGTATTCCTCCCACCCTCTTCACTCCTTCTCCTTACCTAGCAAGACACCAGGCTGAACTTCACTCATCCCATTTCCCTATATTACTTTTTTTTTTTCCCCTCCTGTACCCTACATTTATCTTAGATTTTCAGCTCTGATTCTGAAACAACAGAACTGGAGAGCTGGTACCTCCTGACTCCTCCTTTCCCAGTGGGACTCATGACCCAGATTCATCCCACTTAGTATGCACCTCGCAGGAGGTGGTAGACCCAGAACGGCGACGCCAGCAGTCAGTTCAGCACCTCTCCGTTCGCAGTCATCCTCCGGAGGCCTCTACTTATCTCCATTAGCTATACACATAACCTCAGGCAACTACATAGCTAATTTAGGCACAGGAATGTCTAGGCCTCACAGTCACTTGATGTATTTAGAGAAGAGCTCTTCCTTTAAAAAATAAAATCTATAGGGACAGGACAATAAGGAAATGAAGTTTGTTAACACTCTTGTTCATTAAAGTTCAAGTATCTTTACTTCCCTTGCTTTCTTCTTTGTTTCTTGTAGCATTGTTACATATTTTAAATATTTCCTGCTGGGCATAAAAAAATGTATTCAAGCACCTACTAATAAATTCCCCAAATCCAAATTACTCTTTGATAGTAAGAAAAGTAGCAAAACAGGCAATTTAAAATTTGTAACATCCTTAATATTGTGTACAGTCTTCACAAAAATGCACAGACAGACACAGTTAAAAAGAGATGAAATAACTGGGGTCCATTTGCCATACTCTATAAAGGCATTTCTACAGAATGATTATTTCTGTTCAGCTCCAGCTGTCTGTAGTTTGTGGGGCTTTTCTGACACATGCAAAAAGGAATTTAGCCAGAAATCTGAAACCTGCTACATTTAGGAATATATTTATGTGCAGTAACTTGGTGACTGATGACTTCATAGGAAGCTTCCAAACCTATTTAAAATTTGGGAAAACAGCTGGAAAGAGATTTTTACTTCCTGTGTAATCTGTATACCACAAAAAAGAGAAAGAAAAAAAGAGAAACAGACACCCCCCCAAGAGATGCTATACATTTCATAGTCTCCCAGAGAACCAAGTATATACAGTCTTACACACTATTGTACTAACAGCTATATGTCTTGCTGTAGCTTGAAGAATATGCATTCAAAAACAAATTATTGAAACAAAGATGGATGGCACCAGCAGCTTTGGGTGCCTGAGATCCTACAACTGCTGAAAGTTGATCGTGTCCATGTATCTTAAGGGAGGACTCCTTTCCCCCCTCCAGGGGATGCCAGAGGTCCCTGGCTGCCAAAATCCTGTCAGGCAGCACACTGAGTGTTACAAGAAGCAACAGAAAACCAGTTTAAAATGTCTGTTGAAACCTTATTTCCCTTCCTTCCCCAAAGATGCACAAACAGCATGGGAGATGCTGATTCTCAGAGTGTCCGAGTTCGCTGGACCACGATGACGATCGTTACAGTTTCCTCCACGGCCGCCACAGCTCAGGTCTTCCAGCATCCTCTGTCCCGACTTCGCTGGCACACTGCCTCTTCCTCCTCACGTTACAGGGGATGAAGCAGCCAGCGCAGGAAATGGAGAAGTTGCCTCCTCCAGTGTAAGGCCACTGAAAATTTCCCTTACATAGTGCCCCATTTTCTACTCCAAGATTTTAGGTAATATAAAAGACTTCAAAATAATTATAGACCGGAGGATACAGCCCCTAGAATGCAGTAGAAAAAGCACCAAGAAAAATATCCATGTGTCTATGTGAGAAGAGTCAAACATGCCCCAAAACAGGTAGGAAAAGAAATTCTATTTGGAATTGCTGTTCTCTACTCTTCACACCTAAAAAAATGGAAGTGGCATGATCTTAGTACCCCCAACCCAACAAATGACAAAGTGCATTAGCCCATGCACTTAGATCCCCTGTTGTAAGGCTCGTCCACATTCAAATTCTTTGCCAACACAGGTAAAAGAGCACGTCAATTGGGGGGGGGGGGAACCCACACTAGAGAGCTAGTTACAGACTAGGAACTGAAGCCCACAAAAACTGATAGATGACCCTACCTCCAACATCTGCCTCTTAACGTTTTAACAAGGTTGCTATTTTCCAGTCTCAGATACACCTGTCTCATAGAAATAATGTTAGCATTTAGATTCACTTAAGTTTTAACCTGGAAAGAATCATTAGATTATCTAACCTGACCTGCTGCAAATACTGGCCAGAGCATTTTGCTCAAGCACAGCTGTACCAGGGCATAGTAAATCACGTCTGACCAGTGCAGGTCTCTCTAAAAGCCACCCAGTTTTCGCTAGAAGAATCTATCACTTACTTTGCTTGGTTGTTTCAGTATGTAATTATGCTTCCAATTAAAAATGTGTGCCTGATTTCTAATTTGAATTTGTCTTGCTTCAGTTCACAGCCACTGCTTCTGCTCATGCCTGTTTCTGTTAGCATCGAGCTCCTCAGTGCTCAGTATTCCTCGCTGTGAGCGCACAGTGAATTTCTTCCAAAGGAAATATATGTGGCTGTGAATACAAACATGCACGCACACAAACATACACAGAGTATCCGATCACTATTACTTGTGATCAACACCTCTACAGGATCTGAAAATGCACATGTCACAGTTCAAGTGTATCCAGAATAACAGGCTCAGTGCTCTCCTTTTATAAAAACTAAGTTGCTAATAGCTAAAAGACAATAATTTCATCTAGCAGCTTATCAAAGAGACAGCAATGGCATCAATTTTCTTCACTCAGAAGAGCGGTATAAGCTACGTGGTGGCCATCTCTTCTTCCTCCTACACTTAGCACGTAGCTAAGCATCGGAAATAGAAGCACCAGCCTGGCCGGCCCCTGCTCACGCGCTGATGGGATCTGACAAGATCCCAGCTTGAAGTGATTACAGCTCCACTGCTGGATGACAGGACAGATTCCCACCTCACAGCAGACAACTTCATTGACTGTATATACCTGGCACTTCCTGAAGCCCCATCACAAACTGCTGATGTTGGCAGTAAAAGCCAATTAAATAGCACTCTTCAGGGCTTGGGCCTCATTTGGTCCCGATCACGAGAAATACTGGAAAATCCCAGAGGAAGGATGGTCAGCCCTGGCTTACACAGCACTTTCTGCTCATGCAGCCATGCACCACAAAGTGCACACAGCTGAGCAGACGCAGACAAGCTAACAAGCTAATGATTATAGAAACGTTAATACAGGGTTTAGTTGACATGCAGTATTTATATCTTGTGCATTGGTATTTTCTACAGGGATGGACAGAAAGTATGAAATAGTCTCCTAGGAATTCCTCCTACCTCTCATTTTTTCAGCAGTTTCTCCCTCATACCATCCTCTCTTCTTCCTCAGAAATAGAACATACCTGAGGAAAAATATGCAGGGATGAGGGGAGAAGACTTCTGCTTTCTTTTTTTTTTTTTTTTTTTTAATAACAGGTCTGATACACAGATCTGTTCTTGTAATGGACTCATTAGCAAGAAAAAAAATCACTTCTGCTGTACAGGAACATCACAGACAGAGTTTAATAACTACAAAACCAAACAAAACCTCCTTCCTTAAAAACACATGAAATCATGCTTGGAAATGCATGAAAATCTACAGAAATTTCTGGGAAATGTGATGTACAAGTCCCCCTTAGAAACAACTAAGTGTATTTATTCCTAGAAATATTGATCTTCTGTTATTAATATTTCTGCTTACATTGTAAGACACCCTGAAGGAAAGGGTGGGGGGTAGATGTGGAGAGATGTCTTCTCAGGTGAAAGAATATAAGAAATGTCTTCTTATAAAGGGAAGGCAGATGCCACAGAGGCAGAGATGCAGAAGAGGTGGCTAACAGATACGTTGCTGCACAAATCACAGACAGCTGTACACAGAGGAAGATGGCAGGGAATCTATTACAAACACAAGTGGTAGTGAGATAAGCTACAATCCAGATGACTGAATTGTTGCTCACCTTAAAAAAATTAAGGAATAATAATGTTCTGGAGTTAATGTATGTGAGGGAATAAACAGCGGTACGATCCTAAGTGATGCACACTCATCCCTCTGCACACAGCTTTAATTGAAATGGCAACTGCCAGCGTCGGCTGCTCCACGCCGCGAGTGCGGGAAGCTGTTGCAGCCGGGCCCAGGCTGTTGTATTGATGTGCACTAGCTTTGTTTTCAGTCACCAGGGAAGTCAAAGCCTCTGAATTCTGGTTTGTTTCAACTTGCTTTTATACCAAATATGTATAACTAAGAGAAAAAGAAAAAGGAAAAAGAAAAAGGCCAGATGACAAATGTACAGAAAACACATGGCCAAGTATTTTACAAAGGGTTCCTTGCTCTTGGTGAGAATTTTCCCAGGGAAGCTGCTGGAGAGAGGGAGAAAGGCAGGAATGCTTTGGGGTTAAGGAGCCTCTTTTCTCAGCAGAGTTGTAGGGCTTCCTCACTGCTGACATCTCCAATGTGTAAACTCACAGTCAGAGCAAAAAGAGGAAATACTAAAAAAAAAAAAAAAAAAAAAAAAAAAAAAAAACACCCAAATATACTGATAGTAAAAAAATTTAATGTATGTGACAATAATTAGCATCACTCACTTTTTTACAAAGAAAAAATAATGCAGGTTGCTTGTTCCCACTATTCTATTTACTAGTAGATTTGAAGTCAATAAGGTTGATAGCCACATGATTAGAAAGCAAGTTACGACAACATATATAGAAAAGAACGTTCAAAGTGCAGAAGGGCATGCAGTTTGGGACAACAAGTCTTTTTAGGATGGGAGTCAAACACTGGATTCTCAAGTAAGAGCAGGAGAGAAGCTGGCATATCTGAAATAGGAAATGATTAAAAGCAGTCAGATAAAACAAAAGTCCCATATAAACAAGCAAGAATAAAATAGAAAACCAGAGCAGAGGATAAAGTAAACAAATGTGCTTCTCTATAAGTGCTAGATATCTAAGGAATGAGGGGGCTGCTGTAACACCAGGGGAAAAAATATAGAAAGAACAGAGCAGCTTGCAAGGGTGCCATATACCCAGAAAAGCTTAAGTTTAATCCAACAAATAAGGTAACTGTATCAAGAATCACACAATCCCTGTGGACTGGAATTTCAGTCCTACACAGGGCAAGTACAGTATTTAGCATACCACCAGGTCAGATGGGAACTGGCTAGTCTGGATGGGAACAGTGACTACGATTTCCTTTGTGAACTCAAAGGCTGAAAGATCAGGAAACACGCTCGCAATGGGAGACTTTGATGACTCCATGTAGATTGGTTAAATGTTGTATCAGGGCATGATGCCAGGACTAAATTTTCAGACACTGCTTCATGAGCAGCTAGCCAGGAAACTTGGAGGGGAAGCAACTCTTCACCGGGTCTCAGCAGGGCTGTCAATGAGTCACGCTGTAATAGCGATCACTGCGCACGTAGGGCCAACATCTGTGCATAAGCAAGGAAGCCAAAATATCCACAACGGGAGTGGATTCAACAGGATTCTTGCACAAAAACGAGGACACTTGTTTAAAAATGAAACCTAAAAGCAGCAATGAAACAGGTAAAATGGCCAGCAGATCTTTTTAAAGACAAGGTACTGGAAATTCAGTGCAAGTGCACACTACCTAAAGTAGACCAAAAAAAGAGCAAAAAATGAGCATGATTAAAAAGAAAGACTATCTGAAAATAGAAAGAAAACTTCAGAAAGTTGCATTTTTGTCCAGTTGAAGAAAACAGGATAAAAAAATCCTTAAAAGGATAAACTAGAATGAAATAGGCCAAAATAAAAACTCTTGAAAAACAGCTTGAAAAAGTTAACACTGTAATAATGAATCTTCTGTCAAGCCTACCAAAAGATGTGAAGCCTGTCACAGAAGTCTGTGGAGCCGATGTATGAGCAAGGTCAGAAAAGAGCATCTAGAGAAGATGAGGCCAGAGAAGCCAAAGTGACGTTTTGCATCCCTGTTCACTCTGGAACTGCTTTGAAAGGTTCCCACGTCACAGCTCTTCTTTCCTGGGGCTGCATTAGGATATGTTTCATATAAAAGTGTCAGTACAAGATGTTCTACACAAATCAACACTACTCATCTGCCCAAACCAGATGGTATTCATCCAAATGTTCTAAAGGAACTCAGGGATGAAATCACTATGTCATTAATTGCAGCAAATAGCTTCTTACTTAAAATAACATTTGTATTAGAGGAATGGACATTGCAAACACGATACCAATTTTTTTAAAGGAGTCCAAGAGCAATTTAGAGAGCTGTAGGGCAAAAAGTCTGATAAGCACTATGAAAATTAGTTAAAAACTACTCTAATTCTTTCTGCTGTTACCTGGAGAAATAATATGTACTCAGCAAGAGTTCACATGACTTTTGCAGAGGAAATTCATGACATGACTCATTAACCTACTAGTTTTTTGATAGAATAAATGAACATATGAAAAGGAAAATCAAAGTGAATAGCCTACTCTACAAGTCTTTAGCTAAGATCCCCCATAAAATGTTCTCAAGAAACTAAACTGCTACTGGAGAAGAGGACAGGTCTTCATACAGTGGAATAACTGTTCTAAAAACAGGAAATATGGGTTTGATTCATTTTTGCTATTGAGAAAAGTCATCAGGGCAGTCCCACAAGGATACGTGCTATGGTCAGTGCTGTTTAACATCTCCATAATTCCAGAAATGGGGGCAAACAATGGCAAAAGTCTGCTGCTAATACTATGTTATTCAAAGTAATATAACAAAGTCCAAATGTGAAAAGTTGCAGAAGGACCCTATGATACTGAGTGACTTGTCATTAAAATGGCAAAAGAAATTCAGTGTAGATAAATGTAAAGGGATGTTCAAGGGAAACAGTTCTAATATTACACGCAAAATGAGGGGTTCTGAATGAACTATTATCATTCAGTAGAGATATCTGAATGGTACGATTCACAGTTCCATGAAAATGTCAATCTGCTATTCAATAGCAGTTCAAAAAAAAAATCAAAGGAGAAATTTTTAGGACGGTAACAGAGGACAAAACAGAGAATATCAATAAGGCACTGTATTAGCCAACTTATTGTGCCCTCACCTTCACCACAGTGTGCAGTACTACTCTACCTATCTCAAATAGGATACAATGGAACCACAGGAAATACCCACAAGACAGACAAGGGTAAGCAAACAAATGAAAAGACTGCTGTTCAAGGAGCAACCTCTGTGTTGTCTGTAAAATCAGAAGCATGCAGGATAAAGGGTTGTTTTATTACAACTTGCAATTGCAGTTAAAAATGTGCCCAAATCCCACAAAATAGAAATACCAGACAAATAAAAGGGAAAAAAAAATCTATCAAGAAATATTTAATACAGAAACTGCACCTCTGGCTCAGGAAGTCCCTGAGTTTGAGGCTGAGACAGTATTCATACGAAAAAGGAAATGTCACTCCTGTCTTCAAGAAGGGCCAGAAGGAGGATCTGAGGAATTGCAGGCTGCTTAGCTTCAGCTCCATCCCTGGAAGGTGATGGAGCAAAAAATTCTGGAAGTCATTCCAAAACATATGAAGGACAAGGAGGTGTTTGGGAGTATTCAGCATGGATTTGCAAAGGGGAAATCTTGCTTAACCAACCTGAAAAGCCTTGTACGATGAGAAAAATTAGCTCAGTGGAGATGAGGCCAGGGCAGTGGATGTTATCTTGACTTTAGTAAGGCTTTCAACACTGTCTCCCACAACATCCTCATAGATAAGCTGATGAAGTACACACTGAAGTACACACACACTGAAGTAAGTGGATAGTGAGACAGACTGAAAACTGGCTGAACTGTTAGGCTCAGAGGGTTGCAATAAGTTGTACGAAGTCCAGCTGGAGGCCAATCACTAGTGTTGTACCCTAGGGATCAAAATTCAGGCCAATACTGCTTAACATCTTCATTAATGACCTGGATGATGGGACCAAATGCACCCACAGCAGATTATCTGCATCATCTGTTGCACCACCTTGCAGATGATACAAAACTGTGAGGAGTGGCTGGTACACCAGACGGTTGTGCAGACATACAGAGGGACCTCAACAGACTGGAGAAAGGGGCAAACAGGAACGTCACGAAGTTCAACAAGGGGACATGCAAAGTCCTGCATGTGGGGAGGCACCAGTACATGCTGGGGACCAACAGACTGGAAAGCAGCTTTGCAGAAAAGGATGCGGGGGTCCTGGTGGACAACAAGTTCAACATGAGCCAGCAATGTGCCCTGATGGCAAAGACCAACAGCATCCTGAGCTGCATTAGGAAGAGTGTCTCCAGCAGGTTGAGGGAGGTGATCCTTCCCCCCTGCTCAACACTGGTAAGACACATCTGGGGTACTGTGTTCAGCTCTGGGCTCCCCAGTAAGAGAGATGTGGATACACTGGAGCGAGGCCAGTGAAGGGCCACAAAGATGATTAAAGGCTTGGAGCATCTGACATAGGAGGAGAGCCTGAAAGAGCTGGGACTGTTCAGCCTGGAAAAGAGAAGACTGAGGGATATCTTATCAATGGGTATAAATACCTGATGGGGACAGTAAAGAAAACTAACCCACACTCTCCTCAGGGGCACCCAGTGACAGGACAGGAGGCAGTGGGCACTAATTGAAATACAAGAAATACTATTTTAAACATAGGAAAAACTTCTTTAAGGTAAGGGTGATCAAACAGCGGAACAGGTTGCCCAGAGAGGTAGTGGAGGCTCCATCCTTGTAGATATTTAAAACCCAACTGGACACGGCCCTGAGCAACTTGCTCTAGGTGACCCTACTTCAGCAGGGAGGTTGGCCTAGACCATCTCCAGAGGCCCCTTTCAACCTCAACAATTCTGTGATTCTGTGAACCATCACTACAGAATTGCTTTCTTTTCTTTCTGTTACATAAGTCTCTGGTATTGTCCATGGGCAGAGATACAACATCGAGCTGGACAGTCCTTCAGTGTGGTTATTCTTATTTTCTAAAGGATAATTTACAGTAAACTATTTTAATTTAAATGCTATAAAAATTATCATTTTAGCTGGAATCAGACTACCTTAATGCAGGGCATTCAATTTGATTAATATTTTCCAAAACTTTTTATGTTAAAAAAAAATCCCACAAAACACACATTTCGTTCTGCACAGAATCAACTGTGGAGCAAATCAAAAATTAAAGCACAAACCTAATGTTTGCTTTCTTTCACCTCATTTGATTAGAGCCATTAAATTTGCATCATCCTTAGCTGAGCAATTATTATCACAGAAGGCTTAGCCTCTTAAATTCAATTCTCACACTGCAAAAGCTTTCCAAGAAGTGATCCTCCTTTTCATAAAACTTCCACAGGATTTAAATAAAGTTTGTATTATTTGAAGAATCTATTTTTCCTCCTTTTCCTCCTAAAAGGAAGACTCCTAAAAAGGAGTTGCTCAAAGCTGATCCATAAGGACCCAGTGCCTCCTTGTCCTGATCCTAGGAACACAGGCACTGAAAATGATGCACGTATAATTGAGAGGGACTCTAAGATTGCTTTGCTCTACATCATTCTGACTCTCACCTTGCCCAATACCTTTACTCTCACACCCTCCCTCCCTCCTTGTCTGAAAGGAGAAAGGAAAAAATTAATGGTAAGAAAGGGAAAAATCTAAAGAAATATCTTCCTAAAAGACTAATCTCCCAAAAAGTTCTCTCTGCCTGTTTTGAAGTGTATTTATAGTTGGAGTTTTCAAAACCATATCCTCTGATATATAATTCATCTTATTTTTCTCCTTCCAGTCCATGCATTTTAACTTATAGTAATTTAACAGTGCAGCAAAAGTGCAATTCAAAACAGAACCTGAATAATTTTTTGAATTAGAGAAATAAGCTATGAACTGCTTACCCAGCACATTTATGGTGTTACTGAAAATGACGACTAAAGCGTACTGACCACAAGCACTCACCACACAGAGAAACCCAACAAATCAAAGCTGTCCAGTGTAGCTTCATAATATCTCTATTTAAACCTAAACAAAACCCATGTTTGCTAATTTATAGTGTTTCTGAATTGTGTTAGTCATCTGCTCTCCTTCCAGTACCAACTCCTTCTCCTAACAAGTGCTTGGATAGTTAAGACTATCTCAGAGCCAAAACCCAAAGTCTCAGAGTTTAGTAGGCACTCAAAAGGCATAAAGAAATGGCCTTTACATGCTGCACTTTGTTTTGGCACCTGACCTTACCTACTCAGGCTCCCAGGAAGCAAATCTGAATCGCCATGCTTGAGTCTGGATTTCTTGCTGTCTCTCTACTGCGTAGAGATGATCGTACTTTCTTACTTCATATGCTCTTAGAAGGATCAACTAAAGAGTTTAAAACCAAATGTTAGTGAAATTAAACAGACAAAAAAATAAAATTCTTCACTGGCAGTTAATTTCAACACTAGTTTCTCTTAAACTGATCACCCTGCTAATGGCCTAAGCTCTGACCTGACTTGTTCACATCCAAGACGACCATATTTCACCACTGTATTCATAACAGCTCCCTGGCCCTTCTGTTGAAACTGCCCAAAGAAATATAAATCAGCACCAACTGCGGTGAGGCTTCTGATTATTTTAACAACTTTGCTATGAGCAATCAGACTGCTATTACTAACTCTTTCAACACACAATTGGTGGTATGCACTGTTAATTTTTAAGTGGGATCAAATTTATAAACTAAGTTAACCTTCCTTAAAAGCATTTTGGCGTATCAAAATTTTAAAGGCTTTTTTCAAGTACAATAATGACTTTTTCCACTATTTTCTTTCTTGCCTCTTACTATGCTTTACTCTTCCTTCCACCTACCCAACTGTGTAAAGACCAATCAGAGAATGAACATATCCATGCAACAGAAAAATTACCACCTAGACCTTTCTACGCCTTCATGCAAAGCAGATTGTGCAAAACCTATGCAAATTCACGAATTAAGCAAAAAACAAAGTGAATCAGAAGCAGGTACATAGGCCTTGTTAGCTGAAGGAATGCAGCAAAAAGGCAATAGTTTGAGGTTTTCTGAACTTAATTTCTTCAGGAATTTTCTGAAAGACAGGACAACAGAAGATGGTAAGAATTTTACAAGTTCTGGATACAAAGAATTGAATTTGAAGGACTTCACAAGAATAAAAATGCTATTGTATCAATACTAACCCTCAGCTAATGTCAAAAGATTTACACCATTTATACCATGACAGCTAAAATATACAGAAAGCAAGCATTTGATTAAGAGTGTATGAAAGGGACATTCATTGCTTAAGTAATTTATTGGTAACAGATACACAGAAATATTGCTGATTCTAGAACAAATTAGAAGACTTCGAAATTAAAATTACTTGGTGGTAAAGGTTATAAATTGCAAACTAATTAATAAAAGTTAGGCTGGAAGATGAGTTCTCTTTCATTCTGGAACTAACTGAACAGAGAGATAAAATAGTTATCACTGGTAGCTTTCCAACTGTAAAGAAGCTTGAGTCAATGTCAGGGTCCCTGTTCACAGCTTCTCTGTACAACATATAACTTCTCTGTAAAAACACTTTGTGTTTATGTACATTAATAGGTCATGGGATGTGACTCCTGCTCCCAACTCATTTGCAGCCTTGGTTATGAGACAGTGCTTACCAGTTGTGAAAAAAAAATAGTCAACAATGATCACTGTCCTTGCAAAACCCATGAATTGTTATTGCTAAAGAACAAAGTTAACCCATTCAAAGATAGCTGAATAGCTGTGTTATTCAGAAGGTAGATAAAGCCCCCAAACTAAAAGGATCTGCATCTTCCCCGATTCACCCGGCCTTCCAGAACAGATTCCTGGCTTGTGTGAATCAGCAAATCTCATCAACTCTCTTCCTTCCCACCTGGAAAAGTCTGGCATGATTTGTAAAGTGATAACACTCTGCATAGAGTCATACAAAATAAATGAATGAATAATGTAAACAAGTAACTAGATCCAACATGAATTGTTCAAACTAGCATTAAGTATAGCTAGTTAGTTTTCTTTTTAATGAAAACTATAGTTTTGTAATGAAAACTACTAAAAAATAGTTTACACCAAAATCTGTTCGGCCAGGGAGCTAAGAGGCAGAAAAGGTACTTTCGGTCAAGACAGACAAGATGGGGAGCATCGGAAATAAAAAACATGAATAAACACTGCCTTAATTTCCCGGCAGCCTTCTGGCTACAGCAGTCACCTAGAATAGAGCATACCAAACTTCAAGCCCTCCTTCAAGCCTCTTCTAAACTTAACTGTTAGATTAAAAGGCCCTTTACCCCTTTACTTCCTTTTGATAAACAAAAAGACTGAACTCTGTACACTCTCACAGCATGCCATTTTCACCAGCTCTCAAATGCTTTGCGTGACTCGTTTCACTCACTCTTCAATTTTTCAGTATGTTTTTAAAAGTGTGGACAGGAGGCCCAGATGAAGCATTGCAGTATCACTCTCCCAGAGACATGCACAGAAATCAAGTTACTGCTCTTCTCCCTCTTCCTTCTGAATTATGAGCTCAGTCCTCATAATTTTGCCAATTCTTTTTCATCTCCCATAATTGTCATCATCAATAACTTGCATTTGTTGAATAGGTTGGTACAGATCTCTCCTAAGCTCCAGGAAGTCATGATTACTCACTCAATGTGAATTAATTAAATAAAAAAAATCTGTGAATTAACCAGCTTTTAATATATTTAACCTATGCCTTATTGATATTGCATAGCACTATTTTTTTTCAAATAGAAAATGAATGTCATGAAATTTCAATCCAAAAAGACAGCAAACTCACAGAATATGATACAGAAAAGAATTGGTGAAGCAGAGTATATAAATTCAAAAACTCCCCAACTAACTTCTAAAGAAAAAAGCTTAAGTAAAATTCTGGTAAGGATGTGGAAATACAAGGCAAAAATCAACCAAACCAATTCAACTTGTTGAGCCTCGTGACCTTTTATTTTTCTTTTTTGTGATACTTCCCGTTCTATTGCATAAACAGAATAGATGTCATCTTTACCAGAAGCCAAGGGTGCTCAATATCGAAACTACACAACCTGGTGAACAATCAGTTCTGTTTGTTTATCAAGTATATTTTTTCATGGACATGTCCCTGCAGTATGTCAAACAAATGTTACTGGATTTATGCTTACTGAGAGGCATTTGACTGACACTATCCCATATTAGAGGCAGTGAATTAGGTCCCAAGAATTCATACGACTCCCCTGAGCTCACACAAGAATATCACACAGGCAGGATAATTCACTATGGTATCTTAACCAAGGACCTTCTCTCCTTGCAAGAGGCTATGCATTATGAAAGGGCATTCCGGTTAGGCTCTGGCATTCGATTCTGTAGTAGTATTCAAGGTTTGCAGTAGGACATTCACAGAATCACAGAATCACTGAGGTTGGAAGGGACCTCTGGAGATCATCTAGTCCAACCCCCCTGCTCCACCAGGGTCACCTAGAGCACATTGCACAGGATTGCATCCAGGCGGCTTTTGAATATCTCCAGAGAAGGAGACTCCACCACCTCTCGGGGCAACCTGTTCCAGTGCTCTGTCACCCTCACAGTGAAAAAGTTTTTCCTCATGTTAAGATGGAAGTGTCTGTGTTTCAGTTTGTGCCCATTGCCTCGCGTCCTGTCGCTCGGCACCACTGAAAAGAGTCTGGCCCCATCCTCTCGACACCCTCCCTTCACATACTTGTACACATTGATAAGATCTCCTCTCAGCCTTCTCTTCTCCAAGCTAAACAGGCCCAGCTCTCTCAGCCTTTCCTCATAAGAGAGATGCTCCAGTCCCCTAATCATCTTTGTGGCCCTTCGCTGGACTTGCTCCAGTAGTGCCACATCCCTCTTGTACTGGGGAGCCCAGAACTGGACGCAGTACTCCAGATGTGGCCTCACCAGGGCTGAGTAGAGGGGGAGAATCACTTCCCTCGACCTGCTGGCAACACTCTTTCTGATGCAGCCCAGGATACCATTGGCCTTCTTGGCCACAAGGGCACATTGCTGCCTCATACTTAACTTGGTGTCCACCAGCACTCCCAGGTCCTTCTCCGCAGAGCTGCTTTCCAGCAGGTCAACCCCCAGCCTGTACTGGTGCATGGGGTTATTCCTCCCCAGGTGCAGGACCCTGCACTTCCCTTTGTTGAATTTCATGAGGTTCCTCTCTGCCCACCTCTCCAGCCTGTCCAAGTCTCTTTGAATGGCAGCACAGCCCTCTGGCGTATCGGCCACTCCTCCCAGTTTTGTATCATCAGCAAACTTGCTGAGTGTGCACTCTGTGCCTTCATCCAGGTCATTGATGAAGAAGTTGAACAAGACTGGACCCAGTACTGACCCCTGGGGGACACCGCTAGCTACAGGCCTCCAACTAGACTCTGTGCCACTGATCACAACTCTCTGAGCTCTGCCATTCAGCCAGTTCTCAATCCACCTCACTGTCCACTCATCTAACCCACACTTCCTGAGCTTGTCTATGAGGATGCTATGGGAGACAGTGTCAAAAGCCTTGCTGAAGTCTAGGTAGACAACATCCACTGCTCTCCCCTCATCTACCCAGCCAGTCATTCCATCATAGAAGGCTATCAGATTGGTTAGGCATGATTTCCCCTTGGTGAAGCCATGCTGACTACTCCTGATCACCTTCTTTTCCTCCACATGCGTGGAGATGGCTTCCAGGATGAGCTGCTCCATCACCTTTCCAGGGATGGAGGTGAGGCTGACTGGCCTGTAGTTCCCTGGGTCCTCCTTCTTGCCCTTTTTGAAGACTGGGGTGACATTGGCTTTCTTCCAGTCCTCAGGCACCTCTCCTGTTCTCCATGACCTTTCAAAGATGATGGAGAGTGGCTTAGCAATAACATCCGCCAGCTCCCTCAGCACTCGTGGGTGCATCCCATCAGGGCCCATGGATTTGTGGGTGTCAAGTTTGCTTAAATGATCTCTAACCCACTCCTCCTCCACCAAGGGAAAGTCTTCCTCTCTCCAGACTTTCTCTCTTGCCTCCAGGGTCTGGGGCTCCTGAGGGCTGGCCTGAGCAGTAAAGACTGAAGCAAAGAAGGCATTCAGTAACTCTGCCTTCTCTGCATCCTTCGTCACCAGGGCACCCACCCCATTCAGCAAAGGGCCCACATTTTCCCTAGTCTTCCTCTTGCTGCTGATGTATTTGAAGAAGCCCTTCTTGTTGTCCTTGACATCTCTAGCCAGATTTAATTCCAAACGGGCCTTAGCCTTCCTTGTCGCATCCCTGCATACTCTGACAACATTCCTATATTCCTCCCAAGTGGCCTGTCCCCCTTTCCACTTTCTGTAGACTTCCTTCTTCTGGTTGAGTTTTGCCAGGAGCTCCTTGCTCATCCATGCAGGTCTCCTGCCTCCTTTGCTTGACTTCTTACTCATAGGGATGCACCGCTCTTGAGCCTGGAGGAAGTGATGTTTGAATATTAACCAACTCTCTTGAACACTCCTTCCTTCCAGGGCCCTCACCCATGGGATTCCTCCAAGTAGGTCCCTGAAGAGGACAAAGTTTGCTCTCCTGAAGTCCAGGGTTGCGATCCTACTTGGTGCCCTGCTGCCTCCTCGCAGGATCCTGAACTCCACCATCTCATGGTCACTGCAGCCAAGGCAGCCCCCAACCTTCACATCTTCCACCAGTCCTTCTTTGTTTGTTAGTACGAGGTCCAGCAGCACACCTCTCCTTGTTGGCTCCTCCACCACCTGGGTCAAGAAGTTGTCACCAATGCTCTGCAGGAATCTCCAGGACTGTTTGTGCCTAGCTGTGTTGTCTTTCCAGCAGATATCGGGGTGGTTGAAGTCCCCCATGAGAACCAGGGCCTGGGATTGTGAGGCTACTTCCAGCTGTCTGTAGAAGGCCTCATCCACTTCCTCATCCTGATCAGGTGGCCTGTAGTAAACACCCACAACAGTGTCACCTCTATTAGCCTGCCCTTTGATCCTTACCCATAAGCTCTCGACTCGCTCTTCATCCACCCCTAGGCACAGCTCAATACATTCCAGTTGCTCTCTCACATAAAGAGCAACTCCACCACCTCGCTTTCCTGGCCTGTCTTTCCTAAAAAGTACGTAGCCATCCATGACAGCACTCCAGTCATGCGAGCTATCCCACCATGTCTCTGTAATGGCAATGAGATCATGGCCCTGCGACCGCACACACATCTCTAGTTCTTCCTGTTTGTTCCCCAAGCTGCGTGCATTGGTGTACAGGCATTTCAGGGAGGTGATCGAGCATGCAGGTTTCCCAGGAGGGATACAAGAGGGTCCTCCACAGCCACATCCCATGCGCACTTCCCTGGCTGCATTCACCTGTTGGAGGCATCCTGACTTGAGCAGTCTTTTGCCAACTACCCTGTCACTATAACTCTCCCCTTCCCCCATCTTTCCTAGTTTAAAGCCCTCCTTACCAGGTTGGCCAACCTGTTGGCAAAGACCCGCGTGCCCCGCCTCGTGAGGTGGATCCCATCTCTCGCCATCAGTTGTCGATCTTCAAACAGGGTCCCATGGTCGTAGAAACCAAAACCCTGTTGCCAACACCAGCGGCGCAGCCAGTCGTTAACCTGGAAAGTCCGTCTCCTCCTCCTCTCATCCATCCCCCTCACTGGCAGGATTGAGGAGAAGATGACCTGGGCTCCCAGACCCTTGACCACCATCCCCAGAGCTCTGAAATCCTGCTTGATGGTCTCCAGTTTGCCCTTGGTGTCATTGGCGCCCACATGGAAGAGCAGCAGTGGGTAATAGTCCGAAGAATGGACGAGCCTTGGCAGTCTTTGCATGACATCTCTCACACGAGCCCCCGGCAGGCCACAAACCTCTCTAGACAAGAGGTCAGGTCGGCAGATAGATGCCTCCGTCCCCTGTAGCAGGGAGTCCCCCACAACAATCACCCGCCGCTTTTTCCGGGTGTTCCGGTAGGGCACAGGGTCTGTTGTCCCGGTTACTTCCCTGGCAGCCATGCCCATCTCCTCCTCATCCTGGAGGGCACTAAACCTGTTCTTCAGCTTCAGGTCTTCAGGAGGAGTAGGAGCCTTTCTCCTCCCACGAGCAGTGACCAGTTTCCAGCCTTCTTCTATGATGTTATGATGTACCATTTCACACAGCACAGAGCCCTCTGGCAACTCCACTGCTGCAGGGGGTTGGGACTCCCGAAGCTGCACAGTCTCCGAGAATACCCTGTCTATCTCTTGCTCTGCTTCTCGGATGCTGCGCAGCCTACTGACCTCCTCCCGTAACTCCCTTACCTGACGACACAACTCGTCAACAGCAGCACACCTCCTGCAGGAGAGCTGGCTGCCAGCCCAGGCCTCCCGGAGAGGCCCCAAGCACTCCCTGCAGCCTGAGACCTGTAGAGCTGCATCTACTGTCAGAGGGCCAGTCTGGGTCCAAGCCTCTGACACAGCAACTCCAGCAGCCGCTGGGGAACGTGCTGTGCGGCATGTCACGACCATATTGGGGAAGTGTACACCGCAGGGAACAGAAATGAAGGTCCCTTCGCACGTCCCTTCGCGCGCCCTTCTGCGCGAACTGCTGCGCAAACTGCTGCGTCTGTTCGCTGCCTCTGTTAGCTGTGCTAATAAAATAGGTCTTTTGCTCCAGTAGTTCCCAAGCTTGTCAAAGTTAGTTTTTCTTTAGGGCTATATGTAATACCTATTCAGATCTACAATTTCAAAGATGATGATAATTTTGAAAAACCTTTATTCTGAGCAATTCAACTTCAAGAATTTTAAAGGGTATTGGATAACTGCAAAGTACCGAACATCTATCCTCTGAAAATTAGACTGGTTATCCATAAGTACTTGTCATTTGTCGAAATACAGGGTTAATATGTTTAGCATGTGAACAAATAGTGACACAAACAGAGTGACCGATTCAAGGCACATATACATCAAACAGAGTACTGATATAGGTTTCAGTGAGCCTTACATGAGGCCTTACCAGCATGGTCTTATTTCAACAGTTCCTTAGTTTCAGTGAGTCATGTGCCGATTTTAAAATAAAATAGGAGAGAGCCCGATGCTATGTCAAATGTGTACTCTAGAATGGACCAAATTCTGAGCAGTGTCACCAAATAGCTGGAGGTAATCAGATCTCTTAAGCTTACATTTTAATATTTATATACTTAAGCAGAGGCGGGACTGATCCATTTGCTTGTTCTCAGTTTGGAACTAAGCTGGGTGTTGTGGGCAAACTGTGGCAGATATAACTATTGCCTTTAGGCAACCGAGAGTCTCACTGTCATTCAGCTGGCCTGGGCAGGATTGAGTCAAGTCTGGTCAGGGAGAAGGACTCAGTTTAACTCTGGGATTATTGCCATTTGCCATCAAATGCAAAAGGAAATCAGCAGCCAGGAATCTACTCCAAAGTCACTTTGCCCTCCAGTGTGCCTGGCTGAAATCTTCTGCCCACTACACTAAGTGACAAAAGTACTGACTGATAAGGAATGAGGCTAAACAACGATCCTAGCTTGTGAAAGAGCAAAGAATAGGTCAGAAAGCTGAGAACAAATGTATGCAGCGCCTTACCTTAATATATCAATTCCCTCTACTTTATTGTCTAAATTAAGACAATCATCCTCAGATGCATGGAAGAAGGCCCAAGGCCTTTCAAGCCTACAAGTTTTGTACTCAAAATAATTTAACCTGTACACAGTCAACATCCCTTTCCTCCCACCCTCCTACCTGAAGTAAGATCACCCAGTTTCTGCCTAGATGAAGGTGCTTTGTCATGCACACAGAAAATGCTGCGCAAATTGTCAAAATGAGAAAATGCCTGAGTTGAGCAAAAGCTTAACCCCTTTTCTGCTGCAGGACTTCATCTGTGGAACAGCTACTCCAGTAATCAAAGGAGTGTTTGCTAAAAATTAAAGGCTACCAAGCAGAGTGAAAAAAGAGTGGGAACAGATAATTACTACTTTCATAACAAATAGCACTGTATTCTACAAATGTTTGTCCTAAAAAATCCACAACTGGTAAAAACCTCAGTTGAAGTCTATTTTTAAGTGGTAAGACCTGAATTGTAACCTGTATGAATCATTAGAGCTCCATTGCTTCCAAACATGAAGTCTATCTACACCAATAATGCCAATTTATTGCCCCCTTCCCCAATAAGACGTTGATTTGTGCCTTCAAATTCTGTTTGTTTTAAGGAAAGATGTCAAAGGGCCAAGCAGGTTAGCACATCCCCAAGGGTGACAACATGCAGTTGCTTCCTTTGGAGCAACTGTTGTAGTGAAAACATTTAATGATTTGCTGACTGGGAAATCTTCCTCACTACGAATAAGACGGCAAGAACAGCTGGAACTTTTCATGTGAATTTTACAGAGAGGGTGCAAAAGAAATTTAAATATTGAACATGAAGCAATTCATAGAGCAAAACAAAAATTAGAAGAACTCCTGTCTGGTCTATGATCTGCTTTAGTACCATCCAAACACCTACTTTGTAAATGTGTAATACACAGTAATTCACTTTGCTTTTCCACCTGCAAAAGACAGTAGACTGGAGTCTCCTCATAATCACCCCTCCAAATTAGCCAGTCAAACAGGATATACAGATTTAAAACAGAACAGAGCCATAAGAGATAGAAGGTTTGATCCTTCATTCTTTTTCTTTTATTAAAACACTAAGGCAAGGCAACATGTTTCAGGGAACAATCTTTGATGGAACAAATGCAATCTTCTGTTTCCCTTCTCCAGTCCTAGAGTGTCCCAGGGAGGAGAGCACTCCTGCAGTAAATCCATAGATTTTGGGGCAGCTACTGCATACTCCGACCTTCAGTGCAATGTTGAATTTCATCCCATTTCCTTTGCATTGTTCCCAGTTAACTTGTATCTGTCACATATTCCACAAAAAAAACCAGCCTTGATTGGAAGATACCAAGAGGTAAGAAATCCCCCAAATTAATGCCGCACCTCTTCTTATTGCATAATTGGGTATTTATTAAAGCAAACAGCAATTTTTACTCCAGCAATTTCAGGTGTCTAAGTTTGGCCCTTGAAACCTTGTCAATCAAGAATATACACGTATAAAAGTACAGGTCAAGTTAAAGATGATCCCAAATTGTCCAGAACTCTGTAAATCCAATAGCAATGAAAACTGCTATATGAAATCCATTCCCTGAATTAGACTTTAGCCTTACCCATATCCTGGGATTACTATACAAAATCTTCTCCTAAAAACTCTGCTTTTCATACTTCAATATTCTGAGTTAACAAAACTCTCTTCTGAATGAAGGACTGTGAAAAGCATACAGTTTTCCTTTTTTTCTTGGCAAAATTAATCCTCCTAACCTTGTGGACTCAATAATGTCTATCTGTGGTAGACAAGTCTTCAGAAGAAAAAATATATATATTACTTAAACCTGTCATTCAGTCTGACTAATGCTTTACTTAGAAGAGCCCATGTTACAACCAATTACAACACATATTGTCTAATAACCTGGGAGTTGCTCCATAACAAACTACAGTTCTGTGAGTAGAAACAATAGGCTTTGCTTTGCTTAGTGGATTATAGCAGTTGCAGCCAAGAGATGTCATAAATAATGTACAAGCAACTAAATAAAAAGCCATCAAGAATTTATACTGCATAACAGAAGTGAGGACAAAAAATTAATGCTGGCGTCCCCATTGCTCTTATGCTTAGAGGTTCAATGCAAAGAAGACCAATGTTTTCTTCTTCCAGAGGTAATGAAGTGTCTTAGCTGCCAAAGTAATTTTGAAAGAACTAAATTCCCCTTGTCAGTAATATGGACATTAAGGGATTTTTCACATTTATTTGCATATTCAGATTAGTTAGGTACCTACATCCAGGCACAGCCTATTTTAAGGGGGGGTGGGGAGAGGGAGAGACCTCCACAGGGCAGATTATCCCACTTCTACAGATGAGATAGACTAAGTGTGCCCCGTTTTGTGTTATGTAGTAGAAGAGAGAGATCAGCAACCAGGAGTGAGTCCAGTGGAGGGTCACTAGCCTGGCAAGGGAACCGGAGTGTGAGCTATACAAGGAAGGGCTGAGGGAGCTGGCTTTGGTTAGTCTGAGGAAGGGAGGATACTGGGGGATCTAATTTCAGTCCTCCAGTTCCTAAAGGGGTTTATAAATCAGACAGAACCAGGTTCATCTCAGCGCACACAGTGAAAAGACAACAGCCAATGGGTACATGGTGCAGGATGGAGTATCCCAGTTGACATAACCCTGCAGTGCAAAAGCATGGGCACAGGTCTCCAAGCAAAGCTGCGGGATCTCCAGCCTCAGAGATTTTCGGAACTTCTCGGGGCAAGGCCCTGAGCAACCTGATGGGCTTCTGAAGCTGGAGCCCTCCTTGAGCAGCAGGTTGGGCTAGATGACCTTCAGAGCTCTCCTGCAACCTAAATTATTCTCTGAATCTATGCATATGTGTCCTATTCACAGCCCTTCCAAACATGCTACAGAAAAAAGAAAAAATAAAGATTATTATAATAATATCAGTTTGTATTCATTCCCAAGATGGAATGTCAAAAACAAAAACTTAAGCATCTGAAGTATCAAGGCAAAGACTTTCAGATAACATGGAAATCAGGAGGAAAAAATATTTACTCATACATACTTATTAAAGTACTTTACAAATGTTAACGTGCCTTCTGAGATGCTAAGTCTGACAATCACTGTGAAGTTTTTGGAAAACCAGCTCGGTGTTTCATGTATCAGTGTGCAGTAAGAGATCGAGTACCAGAAGTACATTGAAGCAAGCAGTCAAGGTCTTCTCTAATTGTGACCTATTAAGGTAACACTGGGATAGGAACAAAGGAAGCGCGCTTTATACAACATACTTGTAACATTTTTTTTGATCTTTAACCGATTAACTTTCTTTCATTCTTTTCTTTTATTTAAATGTGCTTCTTGGATGCTTTCCACTCTGGAAGACAGGCAGATTCATAAATTCACCTGAGGCCCTATGGAAAGCCAAGGCACAAGATTTTTCACTCGAGGTTTCTGCACTTTGCCAGGAAGCGCTGCCCTCTCATGGTGCAGACATATATTTTGCCAGTGTGTGCTTCCCATTAGCAGCAAGCAGAGCACGCAGTGAGCTGTGATCTGAGCTGAGCTGCAAATTGCACCAAAATGGCACCAAGAGTTTAAGTATTATACACCTGAAATCATCACAAAAAAAACCCTCACCAACTGTATATTTTGCTTTGTATTATTTTTAAATGTGGATAGAAAATAAAATATTACTGTTATTCTGTTTTTTATAAGGCAGACTGAAGAGAAAGCAAATTAAAAAATACTGCTATCTGAGACCAGTATTTAGCACAGACACTGCCTAAGGGTAGAGGTAAGGTAGAGAAATCTCAGACTCTACACAGCTTACTTCACTAAGGCACAATTTTATTTTTTAATCACATTTTCCTATATACCCTGTATCCCAAAGAGACATTACGAAATTAATGCATGGACAGCATATGGTAAGAATTAAAATAAAACAGTGATAAGTCTCCAAAATTCTGGGAAGACAGTAGAATTTAAAACCATTTTCTCTCTCATGTGTTAACATTTTAGGTTGACGTGTTCAGCATAGCGATCCCATGGATCGGTGTTACAGGATACTACCTGAATGCTAGAGAAAGCACGACCATACTTCCTGGCAGAAGGGAGAGCTTGAAAGACTTGCTATCAAAAGGTTCAACTATGTAGACTCTTTTGAGAGAGGCTGACTGAACTGTTAGCCCTTTTGATATTCAGAAAGCACATTTTATTGCATGTCTGCTCTACTTGTTCCCCTGGCTTTTGCCCAGAGGTAGCTGTATTTCACTGGTGAGGCAATGTCTTTTTATCAAGGGGTGTAATTTGAACTGCATGCACCCTCTTCAAGGAAAACAATATCCATTTGGCAGAGAAAGCACATGCCAGATTTGAAAAAACAAACCAATGCAAGCATGCTTTTCAACAAATAGTAAGAGGTTTTTTTTCCCTCAGACTGCAATCACAAATTCAGATCCTAGGGCACAAAATTGGGATCAAACCTGCTCACAGGTAGCAGTACAGTCTGCCAAGGCAACCGCTGGGGAAGAGCACTATCGTCAGAGGGACACCGGCCCTGGAACATCTCCACGAGACAGTCTGACACAGCTGGAGCTGACATGTTAGGCAAAAATACAACAAGTTTTTGTAAGCACTTAACACCTCACCCACAAGCAGCTTCTCCAGTCTTGACTGAAAAAATCAGGACTGGAAGAGCTAGAAAGCCCCATGGAAGAGGCAGGACAATAACTCACAAGAAAAGGCCAGTAGAAGGAAGGACTGGTGACAGGCTGCAATGTCTTTGCGAAATTTAGCTCAAGAATTGCTATTTGCAGAAGCAAAATCAGTTAGTACTCCTGCTCAACAGGGGATAGAAGGAAATGATGCCGAAGTGGAAAGAGGGGGAGCAGAAGAAAAATGGAAGGGACAAAGAAATACATATGAACAAAAACAAAAACAGAAAAAAGTATTTGGAACAGAGTGCCAGTTGACCAGTCAGTCATCTTTTCAATGAGAGGGGGCAGGGAAAGGAAAGAAAAAAAACTATGTCTTGACTAAACTTCCATATCAAGGAACATCAGAAAGAATCAAGACATTTAAATCTTGTTGTAAGATGTGTTTAATCACTGTACACCCCCCTGCAAACTCTTCAGCACATAGGATTATACTTACTTGTTAAAAACTGGCCTGTATGGAGCTTTAATTTTTCCAATCCCTACCAAAATTAAAGCAGAAAAAGCTGTCTGATGTTACAAAGTCTCTAATGAATAAGTTATGTGGGAAATATCACTTCAGTTATTTTCATGTTGAAAAATATATTCCATACTGCAGGGATAATGAGAGAATAAAACATTAGCAGTACATTTTTCCATACCATTCTGCATAATTACCTATGCAGCTGTTCATTCATTCAGCTCCAACAACCAAATTAATTTGCCATCAGTTAGCAAGGGATGCAGCAGAGCGGACTGCACATCCCTTAGAAGTAAGCAGAGCTGCTCGCCTGCCTCATGCCACAGGAATGACACAAGGTGCCCAAAGCTAAGAGGAGCAATAGGGGTTTGCAAAATAGCATTTTCGAAGAGCAACCAGGAGAAGGCACTTCGTTGCCCTCTGCGCAGTCATTAGCTGCCTTGTAGTGAGACTGCAGATAAGTGTTTTCAGATGGGTCTCACTATGTTGGTGCCCTCCAATGGACTCCTTCCTTCCTCAGGCTCAAGCCAAGACCTCCAAGGAGACAACGCACAAGGTGTCCCAAAGCTTTACAACTCCT
The DNA here is from genome assembly GCF_036417845.1 of Apteryx mantelli. Lineage (NCBI taxonomy): Eukaryota > Metazoa > Chordata > Aves > Apterygiformes > Apterygidae > Apteryx > Apteryx mantelli. The sequence goes on along the minus strand of NC_089982.1, from coordinate 74,858,600 downwards.
TCGTACTATTTGTGTTAAAGCAGCAGTACAGCCCCAGCGCTGATTGGGGTCCCTCTGCTCTTGTACAATCACCTCTCCAAATGACTTCTCTTGCAAACAAACATGCCAGGCAAAGACCAGGAGGACGCCAGCACGGAAAGAGCAGGTTCGGCAAGCAAGGTCCCGCAGTCAGCTGAAGGTGGAGCCAGCAACATTGCTAGTTTCTGAGCGCAATGTCCTATCTACTTGCCTGCACACTCGCCTGCACCAGGACTCTGCCCTTTATCAGTGTTTTAAAATGTATTCTGTTCAGGTTTTTACAGCTCAGCTGTCACCATAAAAATGTGAAAGCAATGAAACTAGCTGCTTTCATGTATGGTTTCTTCTTTACTCTGTTTTGTAGAGTGGCAAAAAAAACCCCAAACAACATTGCTTAATATATATAGTGTCAGTCCACCTGCCCCTAGGTTACGGGCCCAACACCTCCCTGCTGAGCTGGCCTGCGGACAGCGGGAGTTAACGGATGGCAGTGCAGCAAAGTACTTCTGATTTGCTAACGAATGATGGCTCAGCTATTTCTGATATGAATTTAGTCTAGAGGAATCATCCCACAGAAAAAGCCCTGAGATGGCAGTTGTCAGTTTGATCAAACAGGAGGCGGATTGTGGGCAGTGCCAGTGCAAGCTTCCTGGTTTTATTCTGAGAACACTAGTAGGGAGGGGGGAAACCCCCCCCCCCCCACACACACACACAGAATTCACAAACTTCATAGACCCCTAATGCATAGAAGGACATTTTTTTCTCCACTCATCTTAAACTTGTCTGCTGAGGCTAGCAAGAAAGATGATAATTTCTTACAGGGAGGCTTGTGCAATAAGATACCGTTCTACGACATAGCTGAGGAAAAGCCAGCAAAGTGGCTTCTCTGAACTCACCGCCACTGCTGACCCGGCCGGCTTTGGGGAGGAAAGGTCACACAGCCTATTTGCATCAGTCCCAGCCACACGGAATCCACTTAAAGCAAGCACCTGCATGCTGGCACCATGGGCCAGTTCCCACACAGCCTGCGCCTATACAATTTTTGAAGAGAGCAGTTCCGATTAAAGCAAGCTGAAATTCTACAACTTAGGTTCAAATGACTCAACCAATGGAGCAAGAGTCGCACAGCAGTTTAAACATGCAACTATTCTTTCTTAATAAACTGACTCAACAATAAAGTCTCACAATGATTCAACGCTTTCTCCAGAAGCAAAGGGGAGGAAACAAAAACAAAAAAATCAACCTGTAAAAGAAGAACAACCCCATGTGCCAAGATATATTTAACATGCTCAGCAGCAGTGCTGCAACCAGCAGGAGCACAAGTATAAGCACAAGTACACTGTAAGCAAGAGCCTTTTCCTAACAATAAAAATCACAGCTTTCCAACTGAATCTCAATCCATATGTCATTTATTCTTTGTGTATTCACAAACTGCAGTGTAGAAACAACTAAACATTTGACATAGCTGTCACCATCATCACCACTCCAAGTTGTCGATGACTGGGAAGAGCAGTTATGAAACACCACTCTCATCTATGAATGATAATTGTTTTGTAGAGAATTTTGGACAGATTTCTTTGGTAGCTTTGATGAAGTTGCTTATGGGATATTTTTATTTCAGTTCAGAGCTGTGTACATACTGATATCAAAATATACACTAAATACCATTTTGGTAACATAAGATTGGAAAGGATCTCCTTAAGTAGAGAGTCCAGGCCCTCATGGGCAGCCCTTTAAGGATACCGCATTCAGAGGGGCCTACGGACAGTAGGCATTTCTAGGTCTTTGCCATGGGAAAGAATATGGTGGGTCACACGTCCAGCAGAGTACCCACCATAGAAGCAAATTGTAACAGAGCCATGAGCACCCTTTGGAGCTCCAGATCAATACAGCTGCCTGCTAAAAGCATCAATAATCATCTCTTTAATATCTTGCACATTCAGAGGCAGCCAAGATATGTTCCCTTCATTTCCTTAGTCTTTTATGTACTTTTCTTACCTGACAGCCATAATAAAATGTTACCCATAGACTGAAATCTAGTACATTTGTTTCTAATAGTCGCTTCACAACCCAATTTTAAACACCCCAAATAAATTTAAAACAGTAACTCTCCTGCACTATTCAATATGTAATGACACACTGTAGAGTATTAGCAAGACAGAAATTGCAGCAAAGATAATGACAGTCTTTTTAATGCTATTAGGTGAATATGGAAACACGATCAAAGAGGTCATAAAAATCTGTTGTTCAATAATAAAAATAACATTCTAATTGTAGGACTGTCTTTTCAACTCTATTGCCCAAAACCATTTCACAGTGGAACAGGTGTAAACAAGGCTATAATAGGAGGACAAAGGCATTGCACAGGTGGGCAGTATTTTGATTGCAGAATCTGTATTACTGGGAATGATGCATTAGCCAGAGAAAGCACAGCTAGACATTAGATCCCAAGCTGAGTTTGCTGGGCTACTAATTAGAAAGCCACTTCTTTTCTGTTTTTACTTGGAAAAAGAGCAAACTTGATATGGAAATCACAGATTCAATAACTCGATCCCTTGGGGCCATTTCTACAAAGTCACTTTTCAAAGCAGAACCACAATGTAAGACCATCTGGAAGGGCAGGATGCTGCAGAATACAGTTGCTCGCTTATTAGGCAGCACTTCACAAGGAGAAAGTATTTCGCAGCGGCACCAGGCTATATTAGTCCTTTTGTTTTGCTTTTTAAATTAATTTTCAGGAGTTGGTTTTCACCCATAAGCCCAAACAGTTTGGAAGCAAATGCCCATACTTTTTTTCACTCGCTGTGAGCCACGCAGGGCAGGTGCAGCTGGAAATCTTGCTTTCCTGAGCATTATTTCATTCACTGCACATACTTTAACCTTAGTGTAGGCACACACTTTTCTGTAAATGCCCAAAGCACCACCGCAGTCACTGTGCATTGATCATTACTGATGGTCAATAGGCTTGCACAACTGGGCCTTGCCCAGAATATGTGGCTTTTGGAGGGGGGACGGGGGGGGACGGGGGCAAACACAAGCAGCTGTGCCTCCAAAGCAAGGGATTTTTCTGACTTCCCAAGACCTGCCACATCGCACGCTGTCAGTGAGACTCACACATGTGCTCTCACCTCGAGCTGCCCAGTGCTGTCCTGGGATCTCACAGGTTCCCAGCCCAGCACTGCAGTTTCCCTGCCTCTCTGGGCTGCCTTTGGCTTAAGGAGTCCCAATATATTCAGCTAGCATATTCAACTACATTCAAGTAGGCCGAGAGGTCTGTTTCTTCATTCAGCCATTCCTCATTGAGAGCATGCGGGATATGGTAAAATATCCCAACATCTGTGGAAACTGGCCTACCTAGGGCTCAGCATGCAGTGCTGAGAGGAGTTAACATAAAATAATGCAGCTTGTTTTGCTGTGGCAAAGCTGTAACAACACGGGGCTGCCATCGGGAACAACGGCAATTACACAGCAAGTGGCGCTGGCACTACCCTATCATTACAACTTGATAATATGCAATCAAAACTTTATTAGCAATCATCAGCAGCATCTATTATTCATTGTCTAGATCAAGTTAAGAAGGGAAAGGCTGCATTCATGTCAGAAACAGGACTCTCAGCCAGTGCAAGCACAGGGCTGGAAGCTATTTCCATGGCCATACAATACTGAGTCACTGCACAACCTTCAGCAATCATTTAACATCTCAATTACCCCATTTATAAAATGGCGATAATAATATTTACCTATTTCCAAGACGTATTATTATGATTAATTAACACAGGTCTGAAAATAAGTATTAGTATTAATTTCTTAGAAGCTACCAGTTCAGAGCTAGAATACTTGATTCTAAGGTTCAAATACATTTATCTAAAGCTGCATTCATACAATGTAGGCATGCAGGCAGCTGAGGCTGTAAAATATGTGCACCTGTATATTTATGCACAAACTGGTCCATAAAATGTATGAAAACAGGCACTCCAGTATCTGTTTTCATAAGTGCTCTCTTTGATTCAGCTCCTGCACCCCAACTATGCTGCAAAAAGATGTGTGTGGACTCTGATATGAATAGCACCAGCATGCAAAATTTCACTGCATGCACAATTTGTGAAGATAATTTTAGTATCCAATTTTGCAGTTTTAGCCTCTAATAGAAGTTTTTGTCATTAAGTTAATGAGGCCTAGCATGACAACCAGCCTGACCCGCATCCCCAAGACATACTGCATTTTAGAAACTTCTGCAATAAATCTGAAAACATTCCTCCATGCCTTCTCAATAAGTTACTTATTTTGATTTAAATTCAAGACAAAAGCAACGTGACCTCTGTTTATTTCCCTACTTTGAATCAAATAACCATACAATTTACCCCTACCTTAACAACTACTTAACTAACTTGTTAACTACATTAACAAAGTATCAAAAAGAGCTCACTATATAAACACTCACTGGCGTTTTATAACTACTTACACACTTCCACTTATGCCTCCAACTCTTCAGTGTAACCAGAAATGACTGCTACTAGTAAAAGGCTGCTAACACGGTCCCTATCTCGCACCATTTTATTGTTTATGAGACACCGGTAAGATTCCAAGGTAATTAAAACTCAGGTCTCCCAGCCCTGTTCCCTGACCCACATGGGCAGGCTTAAATTACCTACATAAATGAAGAAAGCTCTGCAAAGGCATAGATCACCACCTAGGTCCATCTGCAGAAGTCTGGCTTTGTATGAACCCCCACTCCACCACCGTAGCTTTACCACAGACTGCCGCTTTTCTCCACCGCTCCACTCCGTTACTCTCCAAGGCAGGGCTGCAGCTCCAAGGCCCTGGAGCACAACCAACCATTGCCGGACCAGCGAGTCTCCTCTCCCTTCTCATTCCCTGCTATACTAAGCCAGTAGAGGCAGGGAAAAATAATTAATTTGAGTGATGGGAGAAAAAGAGAGAGAGAGAGATGAAGAGGAAACATGTTTCAGAGAAAGAAAGGAAAGATGTTTTTTCAAGAAACAAAAGCTTATAAATAAATAAATATATAAATAAATGCCAAGCTGTGATAATACTTCCTGATTGGCAAGATAAAAGCGGGAGAACAACAACACTGAAAAATAAACCTGGTGGGGGCAGACTGGGTTATAAAGCACGTTTACGCTCATTTAGAGACCAGGAGAGAGAGGAAGAGGAAAACACTGGACTCCTTCAGGAAGTAGCAGGACAGCATCCATTCCCACTAGGGCACAGGAACCTCGCAGAGATTAATGGCTTTCAACTACTGACTAACTCCCCTATAACATTTTCCGCGTCCGTTTTACTGTATATTTGTTCTAATGAAAATGAGAGGAGTGCAAAAGAGAAACGAACAAAAAAAGTTAGAAACAATAAAATATGCATTGTACGTTCTGGGCATGCTGCCCGTGTGAGTAAAACAACACGTTCCGTAACAAACATGGAGCTTCACCAAATTACACCCAATGATTTTACCCAGACGTGGGCAGCACCCCTACTTGCCCGCCACCAACCCTTCAAAGCACCATGCAGAGCGATCCCTCCTCCAATTCGACAACTGCATGTGCAGCTTTTAGGCAGGAATGGAGGAAGACTGAGGAAGCAAAAGATACCTTGGGATGGAGCAAGAACAACCCCTGGTCCAAGTGCTCATCTTAAGCACTCGTTTTTTTTCAAAGCTTTTTATTCCCATTTTCTAAACAGCCAAAGCACCTGGAAAATTCATTACCTGCGAGTAAAAGGGCCTTATTCTCCTATGCACACATACTAGCACCAATTTTATTCAAATGCAGTTCACGCCGGTTCTTATTTACACCAGCTGTCAGCAAAGTCTGAATGACCTTGTTTAAAGTGTTTACATTCTCAAAAGAAAGCAACATTATCTGAAGCCTGTTTTATGTTTATTTTGAAAGAGCAGGGTCCAACTGCATAAGCTTAAAAGACTTCTTTGAGGGATTAGATTGAAGTGTGGTTAGCAAAACTTGTAACACATTGCATATGTTGTATAGGCCAGGGGTATATAAGAGGAAGGCGATGTGTGCTTACACAATTATGAGAGTATCCAAATTTCCATTTGGTTGTCTTCTTTGCACAAGATGTTGGACAAAATTAAAGCAGAAACAAATGTGCAATTATTTTCCCATCCTGTAAGTTTAAAGGATAATTACAAAAGAACTGTCATAGCCCTAAAGGCCAATCCTGGGCCAATACTAAGCACTCTGCATTTGATGTTGGTCTCTCTCCCACACAACCCCTTTTTATGACTTGATGTTTCTTTTTTGTTTAAAAATACCCTTGCGCTGCATGGAGCGTTCTACTTGGCTAGGCTGTAGCAACCACTAGCCCGAGCACAAGGTACTGCAAAGATATGCAGTCGCTGTGTGAAACCCAGCAAGCCTGAGACAACGCAGGCTCCTCCAACCAAAGCAACCAGCCCTTTTTTTGGACTGTCTCTGCATAATTTCTTGCTCGTACATGTGAAAGTTGGATCCCCTTACGCTTGCTGGGGAAACTATGGAGCTCACAAGTATCTAGGCCACAAGATATCGCATAACCCATATTTTTTTTTATAGACCTGAAGCTTATGGGCTACATAATAAATTTACACAGACTCATCAGATAAGTCTCTTGTACTGACTACTTAGATGCCGAGGGAGAATGTTTCAAGAATACTTCTACTGCTACAGATAACCCAGTAAAACTGGCAGAGCAAACATCAGCGCAACAGTACATTTATTGATATTCATGAAATACTTTCACTTTTAAAGCGTACATACTGGGTCTAGCAAAAGTTTGTGGAGGAAGATACAAAAAATTAGAGAACACAAAGCCTATCTAGCAAAACAAAATGAACACATCAAAAGACAACCAGATTTTAGGTGTCTGATTTAGAAACTGTCATTCAGTACTGAAGCACTTAAATAAAAACTTCAGACAGGTTCACATGTATAATTCTTTTTGCACTCAAGTGCACACATTTTTGCAAACTAGGTATATGTTAACCATTTACCTTGAAAAACATGACATCTCAACAGGCCAACAGCAGATAATAATTATAGCAAAATGTCTCCTATTGACAAGCTTAAAATATGTATGTTTGTGTAGAAAAAGAGTGTGATGAGAAAATATTGACCCTGATCCATGACATTGAACCAGTGTAACATAGGCTTACATTAGCTCTGTTTTTGTGCTGATAGACATCTGAGCATGCAATTTGTATGCACATAGGCAATAGCATATTGATATCCTTATTCATGAATCCTGAGGAAATGAAAAACAATTTCAAAATCTGATTTGAATTACTACATGTTCCCAGTTGTCATAAGACACAATATAACCTGCACTGGTATTATATTTCATCCAGAAATTCATGACTCCTTCCAGATCAGGATTATTTACTAACCTCAATATAGAATACAACAGCAGCAAAAACTCCCCAAAGACATAGCCCAACACAGTTAATATTTCAAAGTCTTTAAGTAACTTTCAATGCAAAATTTCTAAGTAAAAGAAAGGAAACAGCATCCTGTAACGTGGGATCAGAAAGGTACCTTATGCTCTCTCACCATTTGTCTCTACAGCATAAACTATTACATCTCCTTTCAAGTTCTTTCTTATTCAACTACAGCTCATTTAAGGAAGAAGGAGTAAGAACTGTTGAGAATCTGGCCAACCTTGCTACATTAGCATCAATCAGCCATCAGCTCAGCTCAGCAGCAGTCTCAAAAGGGAAAAGAAACAGATCCATTCAGGCAACAGGGACACAAAAAAGTGGGACATAAAAAGAAGTAGAGAACCTACCTCCACAAAGAGCTCTCCAGCACTTTTCCCATGTCGGTATGATAATACTTGGTAAGGATCAGGATCACCTAAAAAGACAATGACAATAAATACATTCATACATATAAACTGATATAAGAAATAGAAGTAGATCATGGGCAGCATTATTCTGGCGAGTGCAAACGTGACTTTCCTGAACATCTCAAGAAATATATTCCACTTCATTTTCACTTCTTAGAAGAAAACTTTTTTTTTTTTTACTTTTAGACTGATTCTTTTTTTTCCTCTTTCTGAGAAGAGTGATTACAGCACTCAAAGTTTTCTGTAAACCTGGTGACTTTGTAAAAGCTTGCCTGTTTCACAGGAATGGTGGAGTTGGAATAGTCACGTAAAGCCAGCTACCAAATGACAGCCTCCAAGTTGTTTGAATGACTTCCTCAGCAGAAAGAAGCCAGTTTAAATTTAGGAGTCTTTGACATCTACTGACATTTTTTTTTTTTTTAATCCAAAGTGTTAAACTATGACAAGTGAATGTGATTACCCAAATAGCAGTTTCAGACAGAAAAGGAGCTTTGGCCTTCTCTACAAGATGGGAAATGCAACTTTAATGTCTGTCAGATTCCATTCCTAGAAACATCACTTCTTTTTTTTCCTCAAGAATCAGCTCTGTGCTGTGTAAGTTATTCATCTAGGTTACCAAAACTCAACCAAATACACATAACCAAATTTAATCCAACAAACATCTTTTTAACTTAAGAGAAGAGTCAGTAAGAAATACATGCCATCAGGTCAACATCTGACAAATTCACTGATCAACCAATGTAAAGCATTAGTCCACAACTTGTGTACTGAGTTTACTACTATGTTTTATATTTAGATCACTTGAAACAGATTTTCTTCGCTTTCTGCCAGTCCCTATTAGTCCTTCTTATACCCCAGTCACCACAGCAACCCTAGGGAGGTAAAACTGGAAGACCCTCTGGTTCCTTGCACAGCTGTTAGCTTTCTTTAATGAGGGGTCAACATCAGTCTCCAAGAGTTTGAAGCCCACTTTTATTTAGCTAGTGCTTCCTCTGCTCCTGACCACCAGATGAAATCTTTAGCAAACAGCAATTGTAGGCATTCGCTTTGATTATCCGGATAATTAATATGCTGATGCTACATTTAAGCAATAGTTCAGAGTTTGGGTCTCCATACCCTGGAGATTACGTGAGCACTGAATTCCAGACCACGTGTGTTATGTACACATTGTCTTAGATATAACACAACATTTTGCAAAAGTGAGCTATGATATCAGTCTCACTCAGAGTGATCTAAGCCTAATAAATTCATGACACTTATTCCTGGATTTATACTGATATAAGAAAAAGCAAAACCAATCCATAATTCACAAATAGTATTACTCTCTCCTTTTCTCAAAAGAGTCATAACCTACCAGACCACTCTTTCTTATTGCACTGAGCTGGAGTTTGATGAGAAAACACTGTAAAAATTAAGGCTTGGTTTAAAACACAGAAAGAAAAAAAATGAAATCTCTTACTTTTAAATAAGTTACTATAAGACTACAAAGCCAAGAGAAAGAATCATTTCCCAAAGGTTTCCCTTATCTGCTGACGAGATTCCTGGCTGCAGCCCAAACACAGTCCATCAGGTCAGCTATTTAGTCTATTGTCAGTGTCCTACTAGATTTTTTTTTTGGTACTTGCAATCAGAGAGAAAAAGAAACTTCACTGCTGGGAGCAAGCCTCTATTGGCTCCAATTATTAGGGGAAAATTTTCAGCCAGTGATTTCTGAAGCAACAGAAATTCTTAGGCCACAAAATTAACCTAGGAGATTTTCTTACGAGACACAAGGATTTATATTTGGCCCATAAAACTGAAAAAGAAAATATCAAAAGATATAAGATTATACTCCTATATTACTTGCTATTTCCTTACATTCATGCAGTACCAGAGAATGAATCCTGAATTTATTAAGCCAACATTCTTCGTCCCTATACATCCTGTAACCACAACATTTTTAATTCCGATGGTTTTCAGTGATGTACATTGGAGCCACTCTCTGCCATGGGACAAGCCAGATGTTTTATTCTTGATTTTAAACCGGTTATTAGAACACACAGAAGATCCTGTTGGGTTATTCTCAACCCACTAGCTTTGAACTTAACCTCTGCTGAAGGATCTACAAAGCACTTTCCAAATAAGCTATGTCTGTTCCTCATCATCTGTCCTAAATGTTAAAGACTTTAAGAAACAAAGAGTGCACTCACTGTACTGTTTGCTAGTAGTAGTTCATCTAGGGCATGCAGCCACCAAATCTGAAAGCTCCTGTTATTCAGCATACCTCAGATGAATAGCTGTCAGGTAATTGCAGACTGCATTGGGTACCAGTCATATGTAGTAAGATGCCTCATTTACACTGCAGGATTGCTCCCTTACTCTGAGTTATAGCTCTGAGAAACAGATGTGAATATTCTCTTCTCCAATCTGACTGCTAATTCAAAAATTAAAACACCCTATTTTGCATTTCAGAAAATGACTTAGTAGGCAAAACAAAGCCATAATCAGCCATCTTTGAATTCTTAAACAGTATTAGCAGATTCCTATTGCAATCTAAGAAGTATGAGGCTGCCAGCAGGGCTGACCACTATTTCAATTATGCCAGTGTATTTCAACCCAGTATCTGAAATATATAGGTCAGATATTTATTTTACAGATTGGGTTTGCAGGCATCTTTTCAGACTAAATAGTGATCCTGCTAACCAGAACTGTATTTCATCTCAATTAATGAACCAATCAAAAGAACAAGAGGAATCATTCCACAAAAAATTAAAGGTGTTTTGGGGTCTCTGTATTCTGTGCAACATTTGTAAGAGCATAGCTCTGTTTCACTGAGCAGACATTTCATTTCAATGGGACTCCATAATTAAAAAGCGTTTTACAGGTCGGATAGTAGCCAATGGTTCATACATGCTGCTGCCCTCGCGAAAGTGCTCAGGTGCCTATAAATGAAGAGATGCTTGAAGTACAACAGCAATAGAGAAAAGATCAGGGGTCTGATTCTTGCCCAGCTCGTACTAATGTCAGTCACGGACAGCTCCACCAAACATAGTTAAATGGCAATGGAGGAGAATTAGATTCACCAGGTTTTCTATTTAAAGACAGATTTATAGGGCTGCCTACAGATCCCCCTACAGGTCCATCCTCCTCCTGTTTTAGTCATTTAAACCTATTTCATCTTAAATTCACCCACAGTCCCTTGAGTTAGTCCCCAAAATATGTCAATGGAGATGGCAACAGTAATTCACAGTGGTGTGCTAGGAATTTATGAACATCTAATAGTGGTCCTGGTCAAATATACCTAAGAAATGTCTTTTGCTTTCATTGCCCTGACACAAACATCCCTGAGCATTCTTTCTTCATTGCCTTCCCAGATTCCTCAGGAAGTGGTTGTTATCAATACTAATGCCAAGGCCATCATATCCTGCAAACCCTAAAGAAGAAAGACTTTAATGAAGCTCCAGGATTGGAAAATTGGTTGTTTGGGGTTTTTAAGGCAAATGCAAGTAAAAATACATACATATATTGATCCAAAATAAAGCCATGGATCTCTGGTACAGATTTCATTTCTTGCACAGTGTTTGAGGGCTGCAGACAACTCTTAGGAACAGTCCTTACTGCATTTTATAGTTTTCTGACTACATTTCTATTGTTTGCTCTAATCTTAGCTCCTGTGATTTTACAGCAATGTGGCAGATCATTGCAGTTTCTCTCCCATTCAGGAACAGTTAGAAAAGCAAAAGCAAGAATGAAGCATCTCCAGTTTCCTGCCATGTTCCTTGCATGAAATTCAAGTGACTATATTTGCACCCCTTCTTTTCTAGGAAATTCAGTTTTATTTTGAAACTACATGCCATGTCACAACAGAGCAGCGCTCTGTTATCTCCCTCTTCACTAGAGTCCTTGACCCCATCCATACACCCATAACTGTCCAGTATTTCTGCATATTGGCCAAGGCGTGAAGGATCAGTTACTTAGGATTCCTAAAGTCATATGATAGTGCATTGGGAACAAGCTTTCAATGCAAGTAATAACTGGTCAATTCTGGTCAGTTTGTGCAGGCTGGGAGAACTTCAGCTTTAGAAATTACTCCACCTTGACTTTTTCCTCCTTCCTTTTTTGGGAGGATAAAAAAAGAGACAGAGAGGCAGAAAGACTTTTGATTTGCCTAAGAGAGCTCCAATGCCATTCCCCTGCTTTCGCTATTTTCCTTCTGTCTAGATGACTCTCACTGTTACGGTACCTATAACTCCAGGCTGTTCTCCAATCAAAAGAGTCGTAGCAGTTTCTGTCCCAAAAATCCTTACTAGAAATAGACCTATCTTCATGATTGCACTGAGTCTTCAATGGAAGATAGACAGAGAGAACAAATGGAAAATTCCACAGATACTACTACCTACGCATAACTAAAATTAGAATTATCTCCTTTTTTCTTTCCTTTCCTCCTGCTCTCTTCTGAAAATCCTTTGCAGCAAGGCTGCCAAAGAGGAAACGTTCTCTTTAAGTGATATAATGTGCTTTTAATCATCTCCTAATCATTTTTTGGATTTAAAGGGGCTGATTTTAATCCCTTCTTTTCATTACCATGCAGCCTCAGAAGGGAGAGAAAGGAAAAAGGAAGAAATTCTAGATCAATCATTTTCCACAGTGTTTGTTTATATATTATTTTTCTTTTTTCTTCTCTGTGAAGTATTTGCTAAGACCCTACGCTTTTTAATAAACATACGCTTACAGAAAAAAAAAAAATCTTTTCCATGCTCTTCCCATGATGCTTTCTTTCATGGACCATTCTTACCAGATATATCTCTTTTTCTACCTACATGGAAATTCTTATGGATTAAGCTTTATTTGACCCCTGCCATTTCTTATTTGAAGTAATGTTCTTTTTCTGGAATCTGTTCAGAGGCTTAATAGAGAAACATTCATACTTTCAAATACATAATTGCAAGTATGAACTTTTTGTGTTTTCCCAAGTTTATTAGAAGATGAGAGCACACTGTAAATACATCTGGGCACCCAGTACTACCAAAAAAATATACTGCTCAGAAAGACTCAAGTTCCTGCAAACATTTTAGCATCTGCTTAATTTAATTCATGTCAATGAACCCCCTGAAATCAACAGAAGTGCTTATGAAAGTCAAGTTAAACAGACACTTAATATTCTGCCTGACTGGAACATAAGCTGCTGCCTGAGAATACAGCCTAATTCGCCTTTTTTAGCATGTGTAACTATTTCAGGGAGATCAGGAACAACCTATTAATTCCTCAGCAACACCCCCTGTACTCCAAAAACTTTCTTGATAAATGATGATCAAAAAATGGCATAACAAATCATAGTAACTGCCTATTGCTCCCATCCCTCAAGCCATTCCCAGTTTTGCAGTAGGCAGACTCTTTGATCATCATGCTAAGGTCTACATGAGTCTTTACATTCATTACTTAAAACATAGGCACTTATGAGAAAAGTAAAAAACAAGAGATTAATAATACAAAAGTATATTACTACACATCTATTATATGGACCAATTGCCATAATACTGTTAACAACTTCATAGTAATTTGATTGAGCTGAAAGAACTATAGGTGAAAGAGAGCATTTAAGTTTACTCTGCTGCAGCAGTACAATGAAAGGTGAAAAAGGAGACATGTAGGCCATTACTAAAGCTGTTAAGATTTCACTGTATAAGCTTCTACTCCTCTCTGGTAATAAAGTTCATAAAAGCAACAGATGATTTAACATGAAAGACTTAAGAAGATTAGATTTATAGTTCTTTCAGCTAAATTGTATTGGGAGAAGACAGAACTTGCTGTGTATGAAGTCACTGACTGGACCAGTGCACTTGTCTTAAGCATTACTAATAATGCCGTACAGTGAATTTATTCATAATTCAAGGCAAGACACAATAATGACTCAACTCCTGTTCTCTAAGAGGTATTTCTATCCACAAGAGCTCAATAAGTGCATATTCTTGAAAGTGATGCTTGTGATTACTTTCGCATTCAAAACCATGTTAAATATAGCACTTAACACATTGACCCTGCAAACATTTATATAAAAGAATAACTTTAAGACATCTAATGCATTTAATCCACTATCTAGTAGAAAACAGGATTATATTGTTAGTACTGTACAAACATAGAACAAAAAAGACAACATACTGCCTGCATGAGCTTACAGTCCAAACTTAGAAAAAGAGATGCCTTCACATTACCATCAACTGTTGTCAAATTTTCAGTACGAGTTCCTAAGAAAATTATGCTTATGTGATGGCACTGCTGTATATGTTCTTGGCTGCCCATCCCTACCTGATAGGTTTATAGATACTGGGTTCCTAGAAGTCTGTAAGAGCTGGCTGCTGGTTACAGAAAGGAGATTCAAACATACAATACTACTGAGGGAAAGCTGCAACTTTCACAAGACAAAATTATGAATGTCCAAATTTAGGAAAAGCTTCAGCCAGAGCTTGCACCTTGTCTGAAAATGAAAGGAAGGGAGAAAGTAAACTCAGTTTCCTAAGCAGTGCTACTCAGTGGATTACTTGTTTACAGATGTAAAAGGCAGATGAAAATCTTAAGGAAGTACCTGAAAGAACAACAAAGTGGTTTTGTAGACCCTCCCTTGGTATGAGAAAACAAATGCTTTCTAATCTAACAACGAGACACAGAGGCTGCTGTCACAGGCAGGTGTCAGACATCAAATTATTTAAATACATAATTTGGAGAATCATCATCTTTAAATGGAAAAGGAGACCCCCTCAGATTTAAGAGCTTCAGGCGGCCATACTGGTTCGTACCACAGGACTACCTAGATTAGCATCCTGTCTCCAACAGTGGCAAATAATAAATATAAACATGTAAGAATGGGGGAAGCATATAAAGATACTTCCCAAGTACGTTTTCCAGCCTTCAGCAATTTGCACCTTAGGCAGTTAGGTTGTTACTTCAGTTTTTATCAGTTGGCTGCCTGGTCAAGCACAAGCTTTTGGATGTTACTGCCTGATCCAACAAAAAAGAATATTGTGTTTGTACCTTTTATTGTTTAGCTCTCAAAAATCAAGGCATATATGCAAATTCAAAATAGAAGTGACCAATCTTGACTGTTGCTACTCTAATATATTCATGTCACTGCTCATCAGATGCAGCTCTAAGACTGCTGAGCAAGAGGGAGCTGCAGAGCTCACTCAGGCAAATGGGAACTCCTTTTGAAGGTCAAATAATTAGAAGACAGTGTCTAACATTTTAACTACTTGTTCTCTTACACCTTCTTTTCTTCAAAAAGTCACAAACAATGTCACCTCTGACACAAAAATATCCAGTTCTTTGCCATTGCCTTTTTCCACACAACTGTGGAAGGGGTGTGTGGGGGGGGTAAGTTTAAATATTTAACATAGCATTTTATAAGCTCTTAAAACCACATCTACGAACACGTCAAGAGAATAAATTTCCAAAGCATGAAGCAAGAATACTTTTTCCTAGTTCTTAACAGTTTGGCTTGACTCCTAATTATAAAATTTTTTTGAAACACAGACTAGCTTTACTTATCTCCTCTAATAATGCATTCTAGAATGGATTAACAGTCCGCCAGGTAGAAGCAAACCTAATGTTTGAATACTTTTTTTCATTCCCATGAAAATTCAAGAGGAAGCAGAATTGACATCCACAGAAGAGGCATGTAAAAATATCTTTACTCACTTCCGGATATTTCAGGAATCCAATATTATAGACAGGCAATTCACCCTGGTCATCAGTGTTACATAGTTACTCACCAACAGAGAAGAAAGATCAAATCCTAAGTGCTATTTGTCAAATATTCTCAGTCTGTCAAGCAGTGTTACTGTCCAACAGTAAAATATAAAATGTAAAATTGAGCTTCCAATCTGCATCACTCAATTCTTTTTCAAACCCAGAGCTAGGTTTTTTTTTTATATTATCATATAAATATAATTAGGCTCTTAATTTCAAAAAAGGAAAATATTATGCAGGACATATGGCAACATCTGTGGAGGATACCACAAGCTGGGAAGAATGCTTGTTTGACTCAGAGATGTTGGCAGATATGTTCATATTGGTAACTCTCCCTTACAGCTGCTCTGTCTTCACCAGGGCCACAAGATTAAATATCACTGTGACCTGATAACATCATATTTATCATAGGTTGCATCCACCTACACAGACATCAAAATTACATTAAATTATTTCTGAGAATGACTTATGGTGGTGTTCAAACAAAACCTAATTGCCTATCATAAACAGGCTTTACAGGATTGCGTACGGGAGCAAGGACTTTGATGCTGTATCAAGATGAGCCAAAGAGTCACAACATTTAAAAACCTTCAAATCATCCATGATGCCTGAACCTTTTATTTCCCAGATCTTGTAGGCACCTGGATTTGTTCTTTATAAGTGAGAAAGCTAATCCCGGTCACATAGGATGTAAACAGGGAGAACAGCACCCTCCCACCCGAAAGGTGTGCTGCAAGGACAGACGTGCTAAAGAACGCGGCAGTGATGTTTTAGTGATACAGTGATGCTGATTAGTATTTTAGTCAGAAGACCTGACAGGCAGCAGGGGCAGATGCAAGACTCCTCCTGTGCCGCACAGCGGGGGCCAGCGTGCTGTGCAGACTGACATTAACATGTCCGGGGCCGCTAAAGTGTCCCTTACGCAGAAGATAAAATCAGGCCTGGCCAGTGACACACAACCAGAATGGAAAACAAAGTCAGGGGGCTCCCTGGGAAAACAAGAATAACACAAAACACATCTGGGCCAGTTGCTTCAAGTGCTGTGTAAAAGAAAAAAAAAAAGAAAAAAAAGAAAAAAACACTCCATGCCCCGATGCCACTCCGAACAGGAACCATTTGCTCTGCGGTTTCTCGCAGGGACAGGCCCAGCGCCACCTCTTTGTTCTGCCTTTTACTGGTTGTGGTTTGCCTTTCATTTTAACTGTTTCCTTCGAACTTTCCATACAAAAATAACTAATTTCAGCAGAAGCACCAGTCTGCTGCCCTCAGTACATCCTGCAAAGGGACCCAGTACCACGCAGATTCCAAGCATCTGTACTCTCTGTGGCCACATTCAAAATAAATTTGGACCAAATCAAATGAAATTAATAGAATCCAGCTACTGTAAGATACAGGGAATGACACCCTCTGAGGGGAAGAAGGATGAAAGTACATTCATCTTGGGCTGTACTCCTGAAGCAGCAGAACTTCATATCTGTGCCAATGGAAAGGGCATAGAGGAACCGAGGGAACATCCAACTGGATTAGGAGACTATTTGAAAGGGCTTGGGAGCAGTTGGGAAAATTGGTCAGAGGCCAAATATGTCAGAGAAAACCCTGGATGGGGCCCAGGGAGAGCTGCAGAGTTCTCCACATTCAGGCCAAAGCCAAGCCAGAAGGTTTTCAATCTGCGAGCACCGAGTTTTTGCCAGCTTTTTGTATTTCCTCACACTTTTCCTCACCCAGCTCAGTCTTAGGTGTTCATTACTTTATGAGCCCAGGGGCCATCATGGCTAAGTGGAATTATACGGCATTATCCGAGAAAAGAAAGAGCGATTTCATCAGGGAACGTCATGGCGGGTTGGATCCCTGGCCAATTCTGTCCTGTCACATAGATACTACGCTTTAGCATAGTCGGCACAAAGAGTATTAACACAACTGGTCATCTTAGAGCCAAGATTCAAATTAGCCTCACATTCCAGTCTTAAACCTCTAACACATTTTAAATGACCTCCAGATCAACTAGATATGAGCAGGAAAAGATTGTAGGCCCTGATAAATGAGATCTATATGTCTTTATTTGACTTCAGCAAGGAATTAGGCATTCAACAGATTCTTTGGAGACAGTTTTTGTATGTCAGCGTTTAGCAGGCTATAGTTAAGGTTGCAAAGCAGTTTCAATAACATGGCTTAATGGAAATTTTCCCCTTAGAGACTGATATTTTTCATGCTTGGGCTCTCCCCCCATGTTTCCAGACTGCTTTAGAAATACAGAGAATATTTTTTCTTCATGTTACAAGAACTACGCTTTTCTGGCTTCATAGATATGAGGATAGGTAAAACAGTTTAACACCACAAGACTGGGAAGGCAAACATTTTTTAATTCACTCCTAAAACACTTCTGAAGAACTGAATATCTGTAGCACTTATACCTTCTCATGGCTCTTTTCTGTAGTAATGCAATAGTTTCAGGCTATGCAGTGTGGAAGCAGCCCAGGCAGAGCACAAACCAACGTACACAAAGAGGACAAACTGAGAAGCAGGATCCACGGACAGGACAGAAATTCTCTGTCCTGCTAAAGTTAAGGATCTTCTCTTCTAACACACTTTGCAGAGTTAGGAGGTCTGAAGCACAGTTACGTGCGTCTATAACACAGACCTCCTAATTGATATATAATATGAAGAGTGCTAAAAAGTCAGATTTTTCAATAAGGGGAAAATCCTTTTTTCCCCCCTCAACTAGCAGTCAGTGAAAAACTGAAAATTGGAGGGAAGAGTTAAAAGAAATCTATGCAACTACATTTCATCTCGGAAATAGCAGTAGATTATTTTTTGTGACTATTACAAACATGTTTCATTTCTTCAAAATGGCTATATAACATATATTTTCTATCAAGTTACTTTGTTTCAGAACTTAATAGTATTAATTAATTATAACATATTTTATATTATGTATTGTTAATATTAAACAGTTGAAACTTCTGCACAGTGTACATGACATTTACTGTTGTTCTTCATTACAGTGAATATCTCTCTACAACTGCTATTTATTTTCCAGTCTCTTTTCTAACAAGTTTCTTCTATATTTGTATTAGAAATGCCTGTCTCTATTAATATTCTATAGCATAGCCTCTGTTGTTTACAATTCAATAGTCTTTTTTTTTTCCCCAATCAAAATTATCTTATCCCCAAAACAAAACAAAAATCTGAACCTTCAAATTCTTGCAAATTTTATTTCTTTAGTTTGGAGTCTGGGGTTTAACTGATGTCCTGACAGTCCGGAACTAATGCTGATAGTGCAAAGGATATAGTCCAAACCCAATAGCAATTTTTCAGCTTGATATCGTTACCAGTTGGATGTTTTTCCTCTCTCCTCCTCAACCTTCCATACCCATGTATTTATTTTGAGTCTGACCCAAAGTCTATTTAAACTAACGGGAATCTGGATTAAGCTCATTCTGAACAGATTAAAAGTAAATCTGATCCTGAAGGTTCATGAAGAGGAGGATTCAATTTTGATAAAACCAGTACTTGCAAAAGTCTCATAATCCTACATGCAGGAAAAACAACCAAGTTGTATTTTCCACAAAATGCGCATGGCTTTACAAATTTATGAGTTTCAGTATCAAATAAGGGACATAAGACTACTCAAAGAGAACAGACAGGATTACATTTAGCAAGTGTAGCAGTTTTATCCTGTAGTGGGAACTTACATCTGAAGATGTCTCTAAAAAGGCATTCGTAAATCAAAGTAAAAGTTCAGTTACAATTTATCAGAGAAGGTGGGCAGAGGTGGACTACTGGAAATGATCTCAGACATACTATGTTAACCCATGATCATCTAGATATATTTGTGAAAAAAGTACTATATTTTTCAATAATTTTTAAGATTAAAAGCCACAGGAAAAATACATCACCCCGTGCTTCTAAAACAACATTCAATCCCTTTAATTTCCCCACTTCAGAATACCAAATATCTTTTCCTCAGCCCAAAAAGAATATTAAGACCTCTCCCAATGTTATCTTCTCTGATCAGGCAGCAGGCCTTAGTTTTTCAACAGCAAATAGAACAAAAAAGATGTCTTCTGTCCAGCCAATGGAGTAACTTGTAAAAGTTTATTTTGTAGACATAATAAAATGAGTAAAACTTCCATTATTCAGCCACCTCTTGAAGATATAAGTACGTCAAAAGCTAATACACACACACTTTTATGTTCCCAATTTTCCTGCCAATTTGTCAATGAACTCCCTTTCTTCTGATAAAAAAGGAGTGATATTTCTTCACCAAGAACTGTGTCAAAAATAGAGAGACAAATGTTCTTGTTCAGTTGAACTAAAATTTTACCTTCAGGAGTCAAACATATGGATAGTATTCAAAAAAAACCCAACAAGAACAACAACAAAAAAAACTCACCACTCCTTTGTGGCCAATATAGGAAAAATACATATCAAAACAGCTCAAGCTTTCTTTCAAAGACTTAAAATGAGCAAGCACAGTACATAACAATACTAGTTAATTAATACAGTACAGCTTTAATGCTTATACGAAAGAAGAAGATTCTTAAATGTTAGAAGTTCAATGCTGGGAGGAGATTTAAATGAAAAAACATTGGTAATGGTAATAACTCAGTCCACAGATTCCTTATCTATATTTACAAACTACTCAGTTCAGAGATTTACCTGCAGAAATCTATGCAATTTAAAAGACATTGATTCCCTATCACCAGGGAAAGAAATCAAGTCGCCTTCCCATGCACTGGTCCACACAAGGTGAAAGCTTCCTTTAATCTCCACAACAACCTATAGACAGCAATTTACCTGGAGTGATTTTCTTTCATGGCTTCCCTCTCCCTTCCCCAAAGCATGATATGGGCAGCCTGCAGTGGTTTTCCTCCGGGAGGAGACATAACACATACCATTCGTAATCACTTGCACTAATTAACAACGGTACAGCAGTAAGAGGATCAAATAATTTTTGGACTAAGAAAAAGGAGGTGCAGAGTAAGGATGTCAAGGAGGTCAGAGGACTAGGTGGAAGAAAAGGGTATCATCACATATCTGGAAATAATGGGAATTCCCCATGAATAAAATAACAAGGCAGTATGTGTACTACCAGTGAAAAGCATCAACCAGGAAAGGCAAAATAGGTGCTCAAACAAGCCAGTTCAGTTCTTTGGGTCCTCTCCAACTCCAGTACTGCTCGTTTTCTCAGTGGGATCAGGTATTTGCAGAACAGTCGGCCCGTCAGAAATATTCACTCCTCAGTGCCTTAAGAAAAATAGTTTAGGGGAGGGGAAAAAGGCACAGACCTTTTGTCTCCGACTACTGATTAGACAAATCTTTGTTTTGTTTTTAATCTCCTGGTACCTAGGATATCCATTTTGTCCTTCCCCTTTTTCATTCTCTCATAACAAATAATACTAACAGTCTATGGTTGTGCATGACCAGCTAATATTAACTATCAGATCTGCAAACTGAATACCTAATTCATTGTATCTAGAGATGGCTTTATGATTAATAAGAAGCTTTGTCTATAGGCAAAATGTGGTTGCATCTAAAGTTGAGAATAGCTACTGAGCTTGTGTTGTTTTTTTTAAGCTACTTATGTATTCCTTTCCCCACAAATCAATGTATTATAGATACATTCCTCTGGATCTGTCTTTAATTATTAATTACCATTAGGCTTTGCAGAGACTCTCATGGTTATTTCACACTGACAGACTAAAGAGGAGGGTCCATCTCACTTCTGCTAGAAAGGGGGCATGGGAGAAGAGG
This sequence comes from Apteryx mantelli, assembly GCF_036417845.1. Classification (NCBI taxonomy): domain Eukaryota; kingdom Metazoa; phylum Chordata; class Aves; order Apterygiformes; family Apterygidae; genus Apteryx; species Apteryx mantelli. The sequence continues at coordinate 74,837,249 of NC_089982.1, read as the reverse complement.
AGGGAAGTAAAAAGGGGAGGAGGGGAATCTGTAAGCCTCCAAGACAGTCTTTTTATTTTATAGGTTCAGAAGATTATGCTGTTTAAGATTGTATTTTCAGCACCAAAGAAAAGGACAGAAATAAATTAAATAACTGCCTGTACCTAAATGCTTCTTTTCCAGGGTATTTAGAATTGAGCTACAAACTCATGGAAATAAGGTATTTTAGTGTTTTTTTTTTTAATAGTATTGCAACTAAAGCCTTAATTCTAGTAATGCACAACATGGTAAAGTATGAAAGTCCTCAGAGCAAATAATGGCAGATAATCACAACAGCTAAATGTTTTCTGACTAAATTCATAATGAACCCAAGTGGTAAAAGGCTACAAGGTAAATGTTTACTAGGGCTGTAGACAAGGTAATTCTCTCCTGAACTAAAAAGAAATTTGAAGAAAACTAAAAGCATGAAAGAAGAATACATGCTCTTTGAAAAACATAACATTTTGGTTGCCAGCGGTGGCTCCATTTTAGTGACTGATTTCTGTATATAGGCATCTCAGACAGCTTGTAATGCATTTTACAGTCTAGCTTTTAGGATGAAAGACGCTTCACAAAAATGCAGGTTCTTATCCCTAATATATGCTTGTAGCCTAACTTATCCTAGCATTAGTTATATTTTGTATGAGATCTCTATGGTTGTTTCTGAAGTTTTAGGCTTCAAGAAAAATGCATGATATTCTGATTTAATCTAAATGTTTAATTTGGTATTCTACTCCTATGCTTGGGGGAAAAAAAAAAAAATCAAGCTAGAAAAATACCATCAGATCATCTCATTTTACTCCCTGTATCAAGCACCAGAAAAATCTCACTCCTAATCAATGAAGTTGACCAAACAAAGAAATCAGTCTAGACTAAAGCATATCCGGAAACAAAACAGCTCACTACAGGCAGACTGTAAGTGAAATCATGATGTCATCTGTGCCCAAGCTCTCTTCCAACAGTTGGGCCTAACTGAGTGACTGAGGTTAAGATGATGAAAGTAAGTGATTTCTCTCTCACGTTTGTGCCTCCCACTTAAAACCTCCAAACCTTTATACCGGTCTGAATACGGGAAAGAGCATTCCTTCTTGTCTTCTAATCTGGCCATTATTATTAACGTTCACATGAGCAAGACACAATAGCCATACATCTAAACAGGAAAATTTTCCTTACCAGGGCTCCCAAACCCCAAGGCAGTCATGAAGGAGAGAGACAGTAGAATAACATTGCAGCACATGAGAGGCTTTATTAGGACGTGGGAGGAAGAGCAGGCTTCACCGCAGTGTCAAACAATATTCACAAGGGCATGATTCATAGCTAGGAAGGACCCATCCAGAGGAAGAGGCGAAACAGGCTCCTCCAGAGAAAGCTGGGCAAAAGCTAACACAGAAAACTTCTTTAAGGGCTAAGAGTCACCGAAAGACTCACTTCTGACTCACATAAAGGCTGATTTTTTAAACAAGTCAGTTAATTGTTTTTTATAAGCCAAAAGAGGAGGAAAAAAATCCTCTTCAAGAAACTATTAAGCAATGAGGCAATGTCCATTTATTTATCTGGGCTGGGGAGCGGTAATGTGATAGCCTCTATTAGAGCAGTGTTGACTTCTTAAGTACATCTCTGCACCACAGTCCTATAATTGAGCACAATGAGCAAACTGGAGAAGACACAGCTGAGCCAGTTCCATCTTCAGTGATAAGCCTACAAGGACAAACCCCCTCACTGAAAAAGGTCCCCATGGCAATGGTCACTGTGTAGTTGGACTGATGACAGATACATTAGGCCTGTTTGACACAGGCTCTGCAATAAGCGCACAGCAAGTTCAGTGTCCTTGGGCACTCAAAGTCACCACATACAAAAGCACAGGGCCTCCATGGCCTCCAGCATCCTGAAAGTAGCATTGATTCAAGAGGTTCAGATGCAAACTAGTTCTGGCTTACGAATCTATGCCCAAACTGAGAGGGATTAGGAGAAGATGGTCTCTCAATGGAGCAATGAGGCAGCAAAAATTCTGAGCAGAGGAAATGGCCCAAGAGAGGCACAAAACACAATCATCTCTCCTAGTAAGGCTCTGTTTCTGAAGAGGCGGCACGCTGAAGATCTATGTTCTTTGCACCCATTATCTAAGGCCCTTTCTCACTTCGGGCTATGGTTGTCCATGACGCTCTCAAGGAACGTATGCTTACGGGTGGTGCACAGGTGATGGTGGAAGTGCGACTACAGCTGGGCACACATCCACAAGAAACAGGGATCTCTCCTGACCACCTCAGATTGATGCTCTGAGGTGTCAGATTTGGTAAGTATCATCTTGCTTGAGAATTGCAAGCTTTATGAACACTAACAGCAACACTCAAATGGCCCTCATATGAAAGGAATAAACTGAAGGAAAAGTCCAAACTAGAAAGGATCACAAAATAGTTGGATTTGGAAGGCAGCTCTGGAGATCTTCTGGTCTAACCCCCTGTTCAAGCAGGGTCAGCTAGAGGAGGTTGCCCAGGACCACGTCCAGTTGGGTTTTGAATATCTCCAAGGATGGGGACAACTCCTCTGGGCAACCTATTCCAGTGCTCAACCACCCTCACAGTGAAGAAGTGTTTTCTTATGTTCAGGTGGAACTTCCCATGTTTCAGTTAGTACCTGTTGCCTCTCATCCTGTCACTGGGCACCACTGAGAAGAGTCTGGCTCCCTCCTCTTGACACTCTCCCCTCAGGTATTTATACACATTGATAAAGTCCTCTCTGAGCCTTCTCTTCTCCAGGCTGAACAGTCCCAGCTCTCTCAGCCTCTCCTCATATGAGAGATACTCCAGTCCCTTAATCATTGCTGTGGGCCATCACTGGACTCACTCCAGTACATCACCATGTCCTTCCTGTCCCCCTGCCCCAAACCAAAATACACATACTCTCAAAAACACACTTAAAGCACATCACTCAAAATACAGCTACCTACACTTCAAAATCCCCAAGCCATACAGCACCTATTTCTTCCTCTAGTAAACAGTTCCAGTATTTATTTATGCTGACAGCCAGGTAATGATGACTTACCTCTAGACTAAATTAGTCTAACTTCAATCTTCAGCTATTCGCTCTTGTGTCTTTGTCTACAAGATTAAAAGCCCTCTGCTGACAAATATACTCTCCATGTATAAGTACTTACGTACAGCAATCATACCACCTCTCGAGCTTTTCTCTTTGATAAGATTAATGACTGATCTCCTTAAAACTCACCTCATAAAGCCTGTTTTCCAGTATCTGGATCATTTTTTGTGGCTCCTTCTCCCCCCCCCCCCTTATCTTTAGAGTATATCCCCTAGAAGTGAGGACACCTCTAGAGCTACCAAAGTTAGAGGCAGGGGAAGTCCATTTTCTCACTTGTACATGCTGTATCCTTTTCTGACAGCCCACAAACAGCTTACATTAGCCTCATCACAGGCTTCTGCGAATAGTTATTCTGGGATAATCCATCATAGTGCTTCTTTTGCAGTGCTCTGTTAAACATTTTGTTTTTCTCTCCCTAATAGGGAAGGATCACTTGGCAAACACGTCTTATAAATTTGGTGTACATAGAGTGGGGGAATAAACAAATGCAGATATGTATAAAAATAATCAGCCTTTTTTTCATCCACAATGCCACCACGTTCTCCCAAGCATCCAAGAGCGTTCCAAACCCAGACATTATTCACCTCTCAAACTCCAAAGAGCTGTCTCTAATCTGTCTCTTGTTTAGCCTTAGGCTTTATAGATCTCCACCTAAGCCTCTAGCAATAATCTTTCTAATTAGCCTCTGCTTTCCTGAGCTAATTGCCAGAAGAATCCAACTGACCTTCTGCAGAAGAAAGAACAATTTTGTCAAGAAAAAGTCTGCAGCCAGAGACAAGGGAAAAAAAAAGATAAAAGGAAAGGCAGAACAATCTTCCAAGGTCCATTCACAAGTACAGATAAGAATCATTTTGGCAAGAAGAGACTTCCTGAGCACTCTTTGCCATACCAATTCTGTTAAAATACATGCTGTGCAAGTTATTCACACCTAACGTTACATCCACTTCTATGTCGCTGCTTCTGAAGCAGCCTTCCATCCTGGGAGTCATATCTCCTTTTTTTCTTATTTCCAGATGTACTGCTCTGCATCTGCCCATATTAAAATTAATTTTGCTGGAACTTCATCATCTAATAAGCCATTTCAGACTATCCTAGCAACAACCTTCATTATTTCAGCAATCTCTGTGTCATCTACAAACTTAAAAGCAAAGATTCATTTCAGTGTCCTTACTGAAAATACTGAAATACTGACATGTATCAGATTCAGAACCAAAGCCTGGAAACTAAGGTACTGAGTTCTCTCAAAATTATAAATTATGCCCCACTGCCTTCCCTAAGGAGATTTCTTTTACTTCTGGCACTTTACCCAAACTGACTCTTCAAGCTTGGTGGAAAACATGTTCCTACTTCTGCAGCTGACAGACCTGCCTTGGATTGGAAACACTCAAGATATTTTTTTCAACACTAACCCATCATTTGACTTCACAGCTTTTAAGAAAACAACATGTGTTTTGACTGTCATATTTACCCAACACTAAAAAGCCTACCAGGAAAAATAAATTTTATTCTCATAAAGGAAGGGGTTACATTCCTAATTACAAAACTGGAAACAGTTAAAAAAAAGAAAACTGCTCACTGCAGTAAATCATGCTTAACACTCAAGTGGCTCCAGTGTTTCACCTAGCTTGAGGGCTTGCAATATGCTTGCCCCAAGCAGAAGATGTTCTCTCACTCATCTCTTTCTAACTTGCTTCCTTGTCACCTCTCCAGGAGAATGAAGCTTCAGAACTTATACTGAATATCACCATTATAGCTAACCCATCCCTGTCCTCCTCTCTTCTCTGGCACTGGGTTTTTCTCCCATCCGATTTTTCTCAGAACTGGAATACAAGGTGCAATGGCAAAGTTTTATGAAACTCATGCTTCTCGGTTGCATTCAGCTTCTCATATTAGATGGCCAATTTGCCACATACAGTAACTCCCCTTACCTCTTGGTAGTTTGGGGGGCCCCACAATGACATTTATCCTTTAACATCTCCATATAAAATCTACAGTACTGTGTCCACTTTGGGGACCCTACTACAACAAGGAGATTGACAGACAGGAGCAGGTCCAGGGGAGGACCATTGCCGGAGAGCTGGAGCACATGACAGGTAAGGAAATGGAAGGGAGCCCCATTTGTCCAGTGGAAGTCTAACGGGGTATCTTCCACCACCTAAAGAGGAGACAGACTCTTCTCAGAGTTACACAGCAAAAGAACAAAAGAAAAAAGTCACAAGCTGAAGAAATGGAAATTCCAGTGGAACACAAGGGAAAAGTATTTTCACCTTGAGAATGGTTAAGGTCCAGGACAGGTCATCCAGCAAAGCTGAGAAGTATCGGTCCTTGGAGCTCTCAAAACCTGCCTGCACAAGGTACAGCTTCATCTAACTTTTGAAGTAAGCTCTACTTGGAACTGGAGGCTGGGCCAGATGACCTCCAGATGTCCCTTCCAACTTCATTTTTTCATGACTCTGTGTATGCATGAACTGCTTTTAAATTAATCTCATGTGCCCTAATATTTCATGTGAATTTCAAATTGTAGGACACAGGATTTCTTGATCAAGATGCTAAGGTCAAAACTTTGGAGGAAACCAAGTATATTTTATTAACACAACTGTTTTCACCACTTTGTAAAGAAAGCAAGGGTTTTATTATCCTTTAATAACGGCTATATGAAAACTTAATTGAATAATTTATAATATATCAATTGTACTACTGCTGTTGCAGTCAGCTCTTCCAGTATGATAAGCACACAGTAAAGGCCTTGTTTTTCCTGTGCTAAAGCAAGTTCAGAGAACAGCATTTATACTCAGACTTTACCATCTCAAAATCAGTTTCATGACATAATTCATGGGCAGAGTACAGGGCATATTTCTGGGCTTCAGCTCTCTTTTTAAATTTGCTGTTTTCATATCCTTTCTCATTATCACAGTATGCCAACAGAAACCCTATAGGTACAATAACCATAGCTTAAACTAGACCCCTTGAAAAACATTCAGTATGAATATATTCATTTACTAGTGAGTATTATTAATAATAATTCCTTCCTCTCAGAAAACACCTTTTGTCAGTAGATCAATAGTTTTACCCAGTGATTTGGTCACAGTCATTAAGCAGGTTAGTGGCAGAGCTGGGACCAGAGCTGAGGTCTCATGAATGCAATGCCTTCACCACTAGACCATTCTGCCTTCATAGATCTGAACCACTTTCTCCAGGGAGATACTATAATTCATTTCTATATATGATTAAAAAAATATATGAATTATGTTACAGACTAGCAAGTATATTTTTAATTGTGTTGCTTAGAATTGAGCCATTAATTTTCTCCAGAGAGGCAGCAAGAAATATTCTCACTTCTCTTCCTAAGCACTGTTGTGCATATTCTTTGCATTGGGTGACCACTCTACACCAGAGATAAACAAGTGAGCTTCCAGTGTGTAATCTATAAAATGCTTTGCAATATTCAGGATGAAACATTGCATTGAAACATAATATCATACAACGTGCTGTCATCTGAGAGGAAAAACTATATGCTATTGCAGTATGCCTTTCATTCAGATTCATATGAATGAAAAGTACAGAAAGGAAGGTAGTGGCAGGATGGCTCACTTTGACAAAGTACCCTGTAGCAACCATATCAATTAGGCTTGCACAAATCTCCAAGGGTGAGGCAGTTAATGAAACACTGATCATTTTCCCCAACTCTAACTTAGAGATGTTAATTAAAAATTAGAGAAAATCATCATCATATAAAATGAGTTCACTGTGAGAGAGTATAAAAATACCTACCAGGCAGTGCTCTGTACATGAGACTTCTTTTCAACACTAATTAAAATGGATATTTCTGCACATGCAAGTCTACCCAATGAAACGCAAATAATAGTGCGAGTTTAACATTTAATGATTTCTCTGTTAAAGAGAAGACTTTCATTCAGGAATGCTATAATTTACTCTGAGTAAGATTCACTTAACCATCATGTTTACTGCCTCCTTTTTCTTTCCACATTTTCTTTCTCTAGTCAGCCATGCAATTGGCAATTTAAGATTTAAATTCTGACCGCTTAAGCCTTTATCTATTGCCTTTCTCAACCCCCATCTTCATTCTCTTCCTTGTAACATAGATGATCTAGCTGAGAATCTTCCATAGCTGACAAAATGAGCTTGTTCCACCAGAGAATAAAACACTTAAGAGTACAGCTTCACCCCACAGCTGAGGAATTTCCCTTGGCAGCAGGATTAGTTCAGTTCAGTTGCACAAGTTAAAGGAAGCAGGATTACACACAGCTTTGCAGAGGGAGGGGGAAGAGGTCAGGTCAGAGGGAATAAGGAGAAGGAGGGACTGGTCTGGAAGTCAGAATACTAAGCTCAAATTTCTCTGTTTGACTGTAAATTTTCATCCTCTTAAGCAAGTCTCCTTTTTCACCTTAGCTCGCCATGAGCAGAGCAAAGATACAGTAATTCTTGCTTTGCCTGACATAGTCTTTGGCTTGCTAAAACTGTATGAGAGAAGTTCTCTCTTACCTGTGTTCAGCACTTAGTGGGATGAAATTCTGACCTTGACTAAGGTCTTAAGGCACTACGCGGTTGTTAGCAAAATTACAGGATGCAACATCGAGCACTCCATAGACAGATAATGCCAGAAATAAAACCACCAGGCCTTGGTCATCTCTCTCCTTCCTCCTATCTTCTCTCCCCAGATACCGCTGTTTCCAGTCTACCATAAGGAACCTCTTATTATCCAAGTCCTCATGCCTGTGTACTCACGAGCAAAGCTGCTAATTTAGAAGAGACTATTTTTAGATAGGGTGCCTGGTTTCCCAGAGACCAGGGGCTAGAGCTGCAGAGAATCTTTCGCATCTCCTGCAGCAATGAGATGGAGCAGCCAGAGCAGGCAGCAGAGCTACGACAGGACAAGTGAACAAATGTGTGACCGAGCGGTATGTGCTCTGAGCACTCGCTTGGCTCTAAAATAATGTTAACTCTTTTGATTACATTAACTTAAGAAAAAATTTAACAGAGTGCAAAGACAGGACAGATTCGATACCCTGCATTCAGATAATGCCACTTAGATTTGTCTCTTAACAAAATGATTAAACAAACCTTTTTATTAAGATGTGCATACGACTGGATGAGCAAGAGGAGATGAGTGACTTTTTTTTCCAGCTAAGAGACATCTCCCTGTTAAATCCATCCTGCTACTGTCACAGAACTGCTAGGAGTCTGGGATAGTAGCCCACTATGAGGAAGAAAACAATGATGCATTGTTAAAACCACAATGGAGGCTAAAGGCCAAAAATTTCATGAATCACTGTCTTAATCAACACTGCTAATCAAAAAAAAACAAAAGGCCTCTGACAAACATTTTTATTGTTAAAGTGCACACAAACACACAGAGAAGACCTCAAAACCTTTCAAAGCAAAAGGACCATAGCTTAAGAGAAAGAAAAAAAAAAAAGCGTAACACAGCTGCAGCCAGTGGCCACAGCTCATTGCAACAAGCATGGACTTGTTCACCAGTGTGAGCAACATTTTCCAAGGCTGAATGCTGACTTTTTCAAATTCTCATCATAAACTTAAAATGACCCTTCCCATCCATCTTGCACAGGGTGCTCAAAGGGGAGTTGTGACCTTTAGGAAGCGCAGAAACACAGGCTTCTATTGAACAAAAGGAGCTTAATGTATTAGTTGTGCCAAAGGCACAGGACAGGCAAGTTCACATAGCTCCCCACTGCACAACACATTCCCTCAATAAAAAAAGCTCAGTCTGAGTATGCAGGATTCCCAGAATCCGAACTGCAAACAGCCAACACTTTGTAAAGATCCCGGCAGGAGCCATTAGCAGGAACCAGCCCGACACTTCCAACGCAGAAGCCATGATTCAGCAAAGCACTTAGGCACATTTATTGAATTAGGGCCTTGAAGCTTACGTTCTAAAGCCAGCTCTATAAAGGTGTTGCTAACCTAGACAGCAGCAATCAGTCCCAAACCAACCTTTACTGCATTCATACCATGGGCTAGCGAACACTGCTGATCACCTGCAATTTAGAATCAAATTTAAAAAAGCATTTCAGCAATGTTTTTTCCTATTGGTATGCCTTTTCTCTCTGGTATTCCTACTGCACATTCTTCAAACGTGAGTGAGTTTTAATGTAATACGAAAGAGCGCCATTTAATTGATGCCGAACCAAGATTTCTTTCGTAACACACCAGAGTGTTTTGCAAATTATCTTCTAAATTCCTGCAGCACCTTCAAAGGGCCGAATGTTTCAGATTTATTTATAGTATTAAAACATAATTAGATAAGCTGTAATGTTGTTTCTGTCATGCTTCTGTAAACATCAGAAGTGTCATGGGCATGGTACAAGTTTTTTTAAAAAAGCGGACACTATACTTCAGCATCTCATTCTCTCACATGAGGTTGACTATATTTTCCTTATTCCAGTGAATTTCTTCTTTTAAGAATGTCTCAGTGTAAAAGAGTAAGACTGGCAGTTGCAGATAGGATAAAATTCTTCCCATAAAACCAAAATTAGCTGGTCTGATTCCTTTCTTCTTTCCCTCTCTACAGACTCAGTGTTTCATGAATATCTCCAGTTACCATGAATGCAATCACTTATATCGTCTATTGTGATCCATCAGAATAACTACCATTAGATTCTACACAACTATATCCAAAGCAGTAAATCCTGTTAAAGCTGCATCTCCTTTCCTAAACCAGATCATTTTATTTTAAAAATAAAGCATTGGTGGCTTGAAAAAAGCCAGAGAAAGGCAGAGAAGGCTTTCTACCAACCTCTCCTGTAGACTGTAAAATTATAATCTGTTCAAACGATGCTTCATTGCAGCTGATTGGGATTTGAAATTTCCATAAAGTATTAACTAACTACAAAGTATTAAAAAGCTCTAAAATGGTGCATTATTTGCACCAATTTACAACAAGCTTTTCTCACAAAAGTCAGTATAACATATTTCTGCTAATTTTTCTTTTGTGCTTGTTGAAAGTCAAATTTCCAAGCATTGTTTTCCCCTCATAAACACATCTCTGAATTGCTAGACTTACAAACATTGCCCTTAAAATGGTGTTGCTGACATCATGAAGAAAAAAAAAAAACTCATTTTACTTCAACCTCCTTCTCCCATGGTGTAAAAGACAAAAAAAAAAAAAAAAAAAAAGGACAATAGCAAAGTTTCCTAAAAAGTTTTAAAACTAAGGAAGAAGAACAGAGTATTGACCACGGTGTCTAGTGGTGCCTCATTTGCCCATCATTTCCAGGCACGACCTAAGGGTGGACCATCGTGGCCGGGCTCGCACTGCTTACTTACAACCTCAAATGAGGAAGAACCGGATCTGATGGCTGGTTAGAAAGATCTCCAACGCTCATTGAGTCCAAATATCTCTTGCATTGCGTAAGGTTTCAAAAGCAGCCCCGGAGATTTAGCCAGTCGTCTTCCTTTTAATGCCTAACCGCTGGCTTTACACAAATAGACAGCGGCTGAATCCGAGCGGGGCTGTAGTTCGGAAACAGGAAAGCTGCCCCTAGGGCTCCTAAAAGCACACCGAAGCACCGCTTCGGCGTTAACCCACTCCAACCGCTCACACTTGATGAAAACATACTGAAAAGTTAACTTCATGGTGCCAAGCTTTATCTTGGTTCAGATACGTCCGTCTGTATCGCGTGGCCACGACGGAGCAGCAGCCTCCCAGCGACGCGCTGGCACTACGTAGCCAGCGAGCGGAGGGGATTCCCTCTCCGTCAGCCCCAGCTCAGCAGTGCGCTTGGACCTGATTTTGGACACACCGTCTGGGGTGTGCGGCTTACAAAGCCCAGCCGCGTATTTCAGACGCTACCCGGGTTATTTGCTGTTTGGTGACCAATCTGGTCACACTGTCAGTCTGAGACCCCATTACGGGATCCAATTTAACGGTGTTATAAGCTGATAACAAAGAGCCCTCAGCATTTAAATTTCTTGTTTCTTATAATCTCCAAAGAGAGAAAAGGTCATATTCTATAAATCAGTAACAAACCTGTGAGCCAGGAGTGTTTATAAGGCGACAGAGCATAACCTTGGTAGGGTACAGCAAAACACAGTTTCCTGCTAGCTTGAAGCTTGATAGCTAGTATGGTGAATTTGATTAATATAAAATCAGGGTAGAGCCTATCAGCACAAACGTGTTTAGGGTAACTACGTTTGGTGTAACTCTTGTTTTCCCTGAAGACCACTTCCATTACAAAATTTATTTTATTTTACAAATAGGTAGAAAGTTCATAACAATTGAAATGTAAATTATTTCTTTTTACAGAATATTTTGAGTAAAACCAACTCCATAATGTTTTCCCCAAGCCTCACTGCTCACTAAGGTGACTGTGACTTGCCCTCAGAAACACAAGTTTCTGTGTCCAGTTGTTTTTCATGATACAGCGAGAATGAAGGTGATTGAGTCACATTAGTCACTCTGCTGATCAGCCACACAAGTGGCTTATTAATATAAAGATAATCTTACTCCTATTATGGAATTTTTCACGTTAGTATTACATGCTTTTTTTGCCACTAAGTAATTATGCTTCACCAAAACCTTCAGTGGCTCCTTTAAACAAAATACAAGCATCATCTTTAGAAAAAAACCCTACAATTCTTCCTGAAATAGTGACTGTCAGACTTTAATCATCCCTGTTACAGAGACACACATGAAATAAAGAACCTCTCCATTCTCAGTGCAATCCCAGAACAGTGCCCTGGGCCATCCACTATTACAAAGCCCTGCGATACACACACATAGTCTGATGTTTATATTTTTTAATTCATGCAAAGAGGGAAAAAAAGGATTCTTAGCATTTCTTTTTATGACCTATATATTTGTTTCTCTGACACACAGCATCATGAAACACAAATCTAAATGCTATTTCTAACTGTGATTAAATAGATGAGATACTAAAATAAAAACTAATAAACTGTAGAATATCAAGAGATCCACAAAGAGGTACAAAATACATACGAAATACAAACCAAAACCAAAGATAGGCTCTATAATCATTTGGACACAGCCCAGAAAACAGCACACTATTAGGAAAATTTGAAAGTTTTTCTTATTATCTATTGGAAGAGATGTAAACATCAGAATTCCTCATAGCACTGTTAGATAGTCATCCTTATGTCCATTGTCAGAGCATTATTCAAATTGCTGCAAAACAAGCAAATTAAGATATTTCTTGCTGTGGTTTTCTCCATGTATGACTAATGATTCATGGTGCTTTAAAGTAATGTAAAATTAGGAACAGATGCATAAGTGTCCATGAGTGTTTATACCAGGTACTGTAGGCAAGCTGACATTAATGCATTTGTGACAGCACCGTAACTGAGTCAACATCTTAGCAGCGCTCTCTCTAAAAGCAGCCTGCCATAGCCTCACTGCCCCTCCGTTATAAAAACTGAGGGAAGTAAAAAAGAACTCCCCTCTTGAAGTACATGGGTTCACTAAAGAGGTACCACCACAAAGAGACAAACACACAGGTCTTAGTTCACCGAGGTACTTCAGAAATTTAACTGGCTCCGCTCTGCACCCAGCACAACCAGAGCCTTAGATAGACACTAGGACTTAAAACACTGCGGCAAGAAATAACCTTAAGCATGAGAACAATTCCAGTGAGGTCAGAACAATTTATAAGGATAGAGATAACTAACTACTGGTCACTGTAAGGCACGGAGAATGTGACAGAGGAGGAAAACACTGGAAACATCGAAAATTATACCTAGACGTGGTCAGATTATTCAAGCCACCAATTAACTGTACCAGGTTACAGATCTAGGGTAGTGAAGAGCAAGCTAAAGTTTATTAGCTCAGGTGCAGCAACAGCTTATCTTTGCTTCTTTTTCCCCAGCTTTTGTCTAGAAGCAGACCAGAGGTATTTCATGTTCACAACCTGAGCTAATCAGTCTTTCCAGAAACCTGGGGAGCTCAGTGGCTCAAGGGTCTTTAAATTGCACTCCAAGCATATCCTGTATTAGCTATGTTATCCAAAGTCTATGCCAACCTTCCAATACGCTGGATAATGGAGAGATGACTGCAACCATCATCTCTTGGCTTGGATGCTAGGATCTAATCATCATACCAAGTGATGAGAAAGGGTATCTAAGGCCTTTTTGTGCACTCTATACTGACAGAGGTCCTCAGAAGAATAACTTAAATCAAATACAGGCACTGAAACTGTATACATCGCAATCCTGTCCATTTGCATGAAGAATTTATTTGCACTGTCCATGTAAGCATAGGTGACACTACTAATCAGACATAACGCAAATAGTTCAAAATAAAACAAATTTGTGTCTTCCCAATAGTAAGACTTCACTTTCCTTTTCAAGGCACTTCATACAGCTACAATCCATATTTACCCCTTGCTGTCCCTCTTCTTCTAGTTTTAATTCATATCATCTGAAGGAGCCACCTGAGAGCTTGTCAAATTATCTCTTGGCTACTTAAGTATATTTTGTTTGATTCAACATGGTATTCTTGTACCACACATTCCCACAATGTACCACCTGTTCTACTTACTAGTCAATAGAGGTAGCCATTACATTCTGCACTCCAAAGTCCAACTAACTCCTTTGGCCAAAGGATTTCCCCAATCTTATGACGGTGGATGCTTCTTCGTTGACCTTCCTTGGCAAACCCCGATGGAGGCTGCCTTTATCTGAAGTCTGAGCCAATGAGCATTCCTTCATGCTGAGACTTGTGACTGCATTATGGCATCTACAACAGACTCGTGGTTTTTTGGTCTTAAGATATATTAAGATATATTAAGATATATTACCCACAGATATAAGATATATAAGATATATTACCCACAGAATCCACCTAACATGTAAAAGAAAATTGTACTCTGTGTTACCTTTCCCCTTCATAACTATCTCTGCTTTGCTTGGAAGCCTGGTTACCCTAGGAATGAAAGCTGTTATACCAATGAGTGGAAAGAAAACCCAGCTAAGTAGTTCTTCTGCATGATTCAGCAGTAGAGAGTCCAATTTGGGTCACAAAATTCCGTATCTTTTTGTAATGAAACAAATAAAGTCCCTGGCCTTGGGATTTTTTCCTGGGGAAAATATCCTTATAGGTATTTCAGAATACAGTTCAGTCTCAACTAGGGAACAGCATTACTCATCTGTGACAACATGACAATTCAGGATGTTTTCATCAAGTTGACAAAGATGCATAACTTAAATAAAAATTCATGTCCAAATTATCAACAAATGAAAGTTAATGATGGATCAAATTTGGCAGAACTATTCTAACATGTAACACAATTTGGTCCCCAGCTATAAGATGTGAAATTTAAGTGATAAATGGCTGCTGGAGACCTTTTCAAGATAATTGACATGCTACGGTGCATTAATATTTCTTTCATTAGTATCAATCTGGAGTTCTCATCTGTTGGCAGAAGGCCAAGAGCATTGGGTGAAAAATATCCTTACCACAGGAGTCTTCTACTTGAAAAACAAATGACTTTCAGGAAACTAAATATTTTTACTACTAGTCAGTTTGTATTAGGAATCTGATTTTTGACCTTGGGTCTTAACTGTTGTTCCCTTTTGTGTCTGTATCTTCGTATGCAAATGACTATACCAGCAATTTAAATTACTTATATTTTAAGTACTTGATTTGTGTCTGAAATTGGGCATTCTGACATGAGTATGACCTGAATTTCATCTGCAGTTACTTTCACAGATCAAAAGCACAAAGTGAAGGTCCAGATTTTGGAACATCAGGCTTTTGTAGCAAGTGTAATGTAAGTCCATTGATTATTTTCCAGAGTAATTCAGTTACAGTTATGATCTTTTTTATTTTCCTAAGAACTATACTTGTCTTTTCCTCTAGAGGCTCTGCTTCTGTAGTGTAGGAGGGTCTTGCTAAGAGAGATCACCACTTGTATCATAGGTCACTGTCAGCTTCTTCATCCAGCCCAACTGCTGCAATGATACTACCTCCTCCTCATCTTTTCTCATAATTGCTCCATTTGAAAGCCAGCACTCACCTATCCCCAGTTCCTCACACTCATTCTCAACCGAGTCAGTATCATCCTACCTTTCAGCCCTTGGGGACTTTTAACTTGTCACAGTCACTTTAGATATGAGATTCTCCCAGTAAAAGCCTTTAGAAAATTGAATTTGTCAAGGCACTGAGGGCACCAGTAGGCCTTAATTGCCCTGACCAGCCTCACCTGGGACCCCACCTTGCACACCTTCTGCCCAGTCACAGGAGCTCCATTTAGGTTCAGGTCTGGGCATAAAGTCTTGGCTGAGCTGTCATATGTGTTCCCACTCCTGTTCCGCGATGTTCCCAAAACATTTGGATATCCTGGACTGACCTGACTGGTTACGTTGCCTGATGACTGCTGGACTGTCAATGGGACCCCTTACAGTCACAACCCTACTATGGTCGCCCAGCTTGGGTGTTTAGAATTGACTGGCCATCGATACAGTTCATCTTGATGACTGCTTTGTGACATTTTAAACAAATAAATGTGTTTGTTTGGAAATGGGTTTTAAGAGGACACACTCTCCATAATCTTCCCACAAATCGAGGTAAGGCAGAGCAGCCTGTTCCTCAGGGCTTCCCTTTAGCTTTTTTCTTTTTTTGTTAAAGGTTAAAGGCGGGCGTAATGGCATAATGTTATCCTTTTTCCAGTTGCTGGGGACCTCCTCTCATTGTCACGAATTTTCACAGGTGATGAGCTGCCTTTTTCTTATCACTGATCACTAGGTTATCTCCCTCATCCATCAATGGCCCCACAGTTTTCCTGAATGTCCTCCAGCAACTAGCATAGTTGTGGAATCCCTCCTCCTCCTGGTTACTCTTAATTTCCCTTCAGCTGCGCTTTGGACTTCCTTAGTTTCTCAGTACCCCAGTAACGCTTTTATGCTCCTCTGTTGCTTGTCCTTGCTTCCATCTCTCCCTCCCCTTTTTAATCAAGCCAAGCAGGCCTTCTCAAGAAATTTCTGGTCATCTTGCATAATGGGATGGCTCATATCTGAACTAAATTATTATTGCCTGAGAATCCTACACTTTCTGCAACTAGAAAAATATTAATTATACATTGTCTTTTAGGTTTGCTGTTCCCGAATCAAATTTAAAAAGCAAGAAAAATTTAAAGTTAAGAAATATGCAGAGATTGGCTGACCTGGTCTTCCTAGGTTGGTCTAAAATCCTTGGGGCTACTGCATACGCTGGCAGCTGAAGTGGAGAGAAAGCACCACAACTCAACTTGTGTTAAAAAGCTAATAAAAATACTTTTAAACCAGTCATCAGCACAGAGCCAAATAAGTACAAAAGAAAGAGAGAAACAGGATAAATCCTGTGGAATCCCCTGAGCTAGACAAGGCTTGAATTCCCAACATCAATAAAAGGAACTGAAAAAGAAGAAAGAAATGAAGTTGTCCCTTGTGTTATCACATAAAAGTTAAAAAGCACAACGCCATTTTCACCCAGCACAATCACAGTTCACTTCTCTTTGAAAAGATCTAAAGAATCAAGTGAGAGACAAAAAATACATCTATTTTCTGCTATTACAACCACAGCAGAGTGATTCTCGCATGGGTTTTATGCCCACACACAGGCAGCTAAAAACACATAGCTAAGTGAGCAGCTGCTGCCCCAGAACAATAGTACAAATAAAAAGACAACGCCATAGGGTAGGTTTCTGGCAGAGAAAGCAACTATTGCAGGTAGTTCTTTGGGACCCAACTGCTGCCAACCACTTCAGCCATAGAAACTTTACTTGTCCTGAAAAGGAGCATGAGATCCCATTTTTTCCCTACTACCAATCCACAGCATTAAATATGGATTTCAAGCAAATGATACTCGAGTAAAACTGGAGAAACCCCGAGAATCCAGCTTTTAGCATAGGAAACTTAATTACTTCTATAGCAAGAAGAAATTCTTTCCCACAAGAAAATGCAACTGAACTAATGGCCTGGGAGGAAGAGCTAAACAAGCAGCCAGCAAGTGAAAGTGCAAATGAAGATTATGCTAAACAGATGTGGGACAGAATTCAGAAAAGCAGGAATGTTGTTGAACAAACAGTATAAAATCCACCATGCTAGACAGCCAATCAAGGGGAAAAAAATCAGGAGAGAGCCTAAACTGGAAAGAAAATGAGGTAGAATATCATGTATAGATGAGAATGACATTAATTCTCAGTTCCTTCTCAGTTACACAAGAGAGTATTGGCACCCTGCTTCATTCTTTGCATAATTCCATGAGATATGAATTCATCCCAGGACCCACACAAATCTCTCTTCTTCAGTTCTCATTTCTCCTTCAGTTTTACACGTTACCTGTTTCCTGCCACACTGATCCCTTTCTTTCCGATTCTCTGTATGTGCCTTCCCCCGTGCATTTGCTGCCCATATGGAAATTCTGTAACACCACCTGGAATCTCTCTCTTTTTACCTTACTTACATTCAGTAAGGAGTTTTTTCTATTGCTTAGAAACTCTAGCAATGTATCTGAATCCACACTGTTTTCAGGATGTGATGCGTATCAAAAACATTTTACAAAGCATCTGTAAGAAAGATTCCTCAATAGGAAGGCATTTAGCAATACAAACCTTTGAACTGAGGCTGCTTAGGGCTATAAACGTTACATAACATACTAAATTCCACATATTCTGATGATCAAGGTAATCACAGCAATGCCATAGTAGGGGAAGGAGAACAAAATGCAGAGTGAACTGTAACATACAAATCAACGGCAATAGTCCATCAAAAGATGAACTTGCCAAACGCACACAAATATCTGATCAGAGCAGCCCTCAAAGGGAGGTAAAAACGAGCAGGGCGCAGTGCAGAGAAGCAGAGCGCAGTGACATCTCCACAGGAAGAGCTTGATCCTTGCAGCAAACTGAAACATCACGTGGACTTTGTCATACATATAGAAACAAGAGGAAATTTGATCAGCTAATACTCTTCAGCAGTGTCTTTCTATTATGTATACCACAGAAAAGGAGCTATTTCAGTCTGGATTGAATCGCCATTACGTTGCATTATGGAGGCTTGGTCCAACCAGACTTGTAGTACTGGATTTTAATACCATCTCACCCAATCTAACGTCTTAACATGACGGACAAGCTGCTTTCCATATGTATGTAAATTCCATTTTGCCAGGTGCAGCTGCTCATGATTTGGTCAAGGGGAACAGTCTGTGCTTCTCTAGCAAAGTGACACGTAACGAACTAAATGCAAGTTTTGCAAGGCTTTGATATCATGGAGCAATGTTCAGTGAGGTAACAATAAAGCAGCAGGAGTCTTCATTAATCCTGGGGGGGAAAGGTATATATGTATTCTGTTCTCCATCAGATAATGGACAAAATAGACCAAGGATATAGGAATTCCAGTGCTGGAGCAAGAGCATCTGTAAAATCAAAGACTGAAATGGAAAAAAAAAAAGATTAAAAAGCCCCATGTACCTCTGAAGTACAATAATTTGAAACAGGAAATTGATATCACTATAGCAACCAAAGTAGTGTCATGAATGACTGAGAAGCTTTTTTTTTTTTTTAAACCTACAGGGGTAGGAAATCATGGATGCCCAGACATGAGAAACATTTTATTTACAGTTAAGCAATGAAAAATAATCAGCTATATATTACATCATATTTTTAATAATTTTTTCTTCAAACTGCTGGCATTATACTGCTTTATTATACCTAATTAGTGAGAAGTCTAATTACTAACATCCCAGATGGTGAATTCTTCAATTGGAATACAAAAAGACTATTTTTAATCATGCAGCATCTTACTTTGGTAAATCTGTACGCTCGATATCCAGATGTAAATAAAGTTAAAGGTACCAAAACATCTTCCGTGAAGGAACAAGCTGCAGGAGCAACCAGGGAATGAAAGCTTGTAATAATACAACTAAATTTATATGGACCAACAGCATGAGGGTCCAACAGGTATCAGCCTTAAGCAATGGGCTGAAATTTTCTCTTCCAAACCACTGGTAAAGAGGCAGGAAAATGATGGATCACAATTTGGCCCTTAAAGATGGTGTTTCCAACTGAAACATTCTTCATCTATTATTGTTAAAAGTACCGTCAAAGACCACTGAAAAAGATGAGAAAAGAAATACACACTTTCTTTGGCCTTTCAACTACCTTCACCCTCATTTCCCCTACCTTTTTTAACTTTTAGATTTGACAGCATTTCAGGTCTAGTCATTTTTACAGTTTCTCCTGTCAGTCAAATTCCAAGTTAGTGATGAAAGTCCAATTAGGGCAAGGAAAACTGTTCTAAAACCAGGAAAGCAATGATGGACCTAGCACAACGGGTGGGAGTTCAGACGCATTCTGAAGAAAAAAAGGATATAACTGAGTTTCAGATTGATGGGGAGGGATGAAAAGAGATGTGAAAGCACATGAAAATAAACAGGAATGACAGGGGGGACAGCCAGGATGGTTAGTCTGCTGAATAGTATGGAGCCCCTTTTCTCCTCTATTCTGTATATTCTGTTTTTGATTTATCTGGATCTGTTTAAATGCCAAGATTTTATGAGAAGACAGGGAACCTTCAAAAGTTAGCTACAAGATGGGTAAAGAGAAAGATCCAATTTTTTTTTACTTAAGAAGTCATTCTGCATTTTGACAAGTCATTAACCTTCATGATCATACTGCACATTAGGTCTCTAATTAGAGGACACACTACTGGGCTAGATGCTGTGCAAACACAGAACCAGCAAAACGCCCCTGCCCCAAAGAACTCGCAAGTCTTAGTAATACCATCTAAACCACATATACAGCACATTTAATAATGTTGCAGGAGCATAAAGCCAGTATGCCCAACCCATAAACTGAGGCAAATTTGTTTTACAGGTATAGAAATTGTTTTGGATTGCTCGGTCCTTGTTCATCCAAAACGTGCTCTTTCAGAGACAGCAATCTTGAGAACAGAAAAATCAGGCTAATCGTTTCAGCAAGGCTATGACACAGGTCAGCAAGGGAAAGCAGCTCCAGCCAACTGTCCTCAGGGGCCCAGGGAAGCAAGCGGACCTCTACGTGCCCGCGGGGGTTGAGGGACATCACTGGTGTTCTGGGCAGACAAACGCCCCTGCCTGGCTGGGTCTGATTAGAAAAGCGAGGCAGGAACTGCATATTGCCGAGCACTAAGCACAGGATCCTCTCTCATTCCATAAGCAGTTATTTCAGCATGTTAGTGGCCCGAACAAAACATAACATACCTCTAGACGGATAACCTTGGGGTCAAATACTGGGTCGAGTGGTGAGATGGAAAAGCAGTCTTCACCAGGCTTTTTCAGAAGTTTGACTAGCCAAAGAGGGTGCATAATTACAGGGGAAAAAAGCAAAAGCCTCTAAAACTGAGCACTGCAAACACCCGAACGGGGAGCTGGAGGGGAAAGCTCTCCAAAAGCATGTGGCAATGGAGATTCCTGGCACAAAAGAACCTACGGCCACGGCTTAAAAGTCCCAGTTTACCTAGAATTTTGCAGTTGTCCTCCTCCATGCTCACCAAAGACAGACAGCCGACAGCAAGAGGCAACTGCAGCATTCTCTGCTACAACAAAATACTTTTTGTAACAGAAAAGACAGGTTTACAACTGACAGACAGAAGCTGATTAATTTCTCTGTACTTGAGCCCTAAGATAAGAACAGAGAAGAGCCCTTAATAACATGAGGAGGGTTTTTTGTTTTTTTTTTCTCTTAAACAGGGCAGACGTTTTTACTATAGCCAGCAAGATTCTGGATGATCCGTTCAGGATGGAAGGGAGAGAAGAGAGGGAAGATGGAGAGACTCTCTGAGATGAAAAGCTGGAAAAGAATATGTGAGACAAAGTGTTTTTGCAAATATTTCAGCCATGAGAGAATTCCCATTGTTAAGCTTGCAAAGCTCAGGACAGCACTGAAACTATTTTCTAGTCTCTTGATTATAATATTTCCTTAGCATACCGAATATCTTTCATTACCATTATGGCTCACATGATTGCAACTTGAAAATAATCAGCAGCAGAACAGAGAATTTCTGGCAGGAGAATACAGAACACTACCAAAACTACTAAGAACCCATTTTTAAATGTGCTGTTCTTGGGCAAGGTGTGCTGAAGGGTATTTTTACTGTTTTACTCTTTGAGGTAGCAGAAAGACCATATCATCAATAGCAAATTAAGTGCTTCCATTTTACAGTGCTGTTTTGATTAGAAAAGTAGGGGAAGTACCTGAAAACTCAGTGTTTTGATCACTATATAGTTACCATTCCTGATGCTATGAATACTACATTTGATAGTATCATCACACATTTTATGGTTACCATAAATATTCCTAATCACTAATGGGTTTAGTTTATACAAAATGATATTAAAATTGCAAGATACATAACCCCAGCGATAAATTATAACTAGTCCTGCTCCAGCTGGAGTCTGCTACAAGACTAGCCCTTCCAGCTGTTCCTTCCCCCCAACTCCATTTATTTAAAATGAACTCTGCATTTCCATTGAAGGTAACTGTGTGCCTTACTGACAAATCAAGCTATAAGGAGGTTTTGAAAAAAGATGCCTAAAAATGATTTTTCAAATTTAATGAATGTGCATCCCGTTTTACTTCAAATGTCTGAATCACATTACATTACTGGAATGAGAATTTTAATAAGGTTGCTATTTTGCTTCTGTCTGATTAGCATTATTACTAATTGCAATGATTAATATCAATTGTAAATATTTAGGACACTTTATTAGGGATTACATACAGGCCAAACCTCATTCAAATCTTCACTACGTTTAAATATATTCCACTGATATATGGGTCAGCTATCCCCAGATGGGATGGGGTATGTCTTAGACTACTTAAAGCTGCTAAGGACTTTAAGTAAATTTAGGATTCTCTTCTTCTGAAATACAGATATTTCTTGTTAAAGTAAAAAGTAAAAAGTAAGAAGCTTAGCCTGTGTCGGAGGGGCGGAGAGGGTGCCATTAGAGATATGGTAAGGGAAGCTGTTCATGCTCTTCTTAAGAGGGAGGAAAGAAATGAGGGGAAAACAGCTTAGTTTTTTTGTGTGCAACACTCAAAATTTTACAGCTAAAAGTTCACCGCCCATGCAACAAGTTTGCCAGAAAGACTGCCAGCCCCAAACTAAGAATTCGCTACAACTGCATTCAAATGGATAATTAGGAAAAAAGCAAGCAGGATATTTATTCACAGCAGGGACTCTGAACAGTTCAAGTCATCCTTTCAAGCCGCAGATCCAGACTAACCAAAACCACAGTACAGTATTTTCCTCTGCAAATAAAAAGCTTCATGCCGTAAGATGACAAAACTACTTCGGTTTGTCCTTGGCACAACCATCCTTCATTTTCTGGCAGCTGAACCTTTTTTTCCCCCCACAAAAATCCTCAAGAGAAGTTTGCCTTCTACATAAAAAAAATAAAACGAGAAAAAAAAATCCGAGCATGTCTGTGGCCACAAATCCAGCTGCCTGGACCCAGCTCTCTGCAGCGAGGCAGCTGTACGGAGCGTCACCTCCCAGGGGCTGTAAAGCAGGAGCTGCTGGAGCGGCACTGAGGGCTAAGGGAAGAACAGGCATTATTTTAGAGAACTTAGTACAACAACAGAAACATGCGTATTGGGTTTTTGATAGCATCACGCAGGGGTGTTAACTTCAATAGAAACACTGATGTTTCTGACATTTCTCTCCCAATGAAACATATTAACATTGTCTGTCAAAAAAAATACGCTGGAGCATACAGTGAATTTAAACTCGAAACATCCTGAAATTACTCTGAACTGCTTGGCAATTTCCTCAGATAGGCTCCAAATATGAAAGCTCTATGGTTTTATATAGAAACTGGAAGAAGCCAGCAACAGGTAATAGCTCTCTCAGTGATATATCTAGTAGCTTTCTTTTTTTTTATTATAGCCAATTCTTTCTTTAGAGGGATGTGTGCATTTAAAAAAAAAGAAGAAAAAAAAAATCAGAGCATGTCAGCAACATTTTCCTAAAAGATGTTTAACGTACTTCAAATGAATCACTACTCAAAGCTTATGCCCATTTCAAGCATTTCTTTCAAAACCACTGGAATACAAAGCTGTTGCAATGCAAGTTGCTCTTGCTACTTCGTGGAAGGCAAGGCCTAACTAAATCCTCTTTTTGAAGTTTTGTCTTCTAATTGAGAATGGGAACTAGGGCTCTCAAGGGAATTCCAAGGAACAGAGTCTGGCTTGTAGATCGTGAGATTTATTTTCCATCTCAAAGGCACCGGATGCCAATAACCTTGACTCCAGTCAATGAGGACTCAAGAGGAACTTGTGTTACAGGTGTTCCCATCAGACCACAATCCTTTTATTTTGCAGATCAAGCGGGAAGCACCGGAGTATGATAGGAATTGTTGTTTCTCCTGGGGGAAGGGGTTTGATCATGGGCACTTGGGATGAGAGGAGAGGTCAGTGTGCACTAGCTGTTTTGCATGGTGATGATTGCAAGTGCTCTTCATTCAAAGGGTTTGAGACTTTCATCCCATAGACCTGTACTCAGTGTCTAAATAAAATGAAACAACGTGAAGAAGTCTCCTTGCAACTGCAGAAAATACTGTACAGCCAAGCAGCAAGACAGAGAAAGGCGAGTTAGCAGAATACGTGAGTTCTTTCCCCTCTGCCTCCCATTTCCTGCATCACCTGAGCTCCTGCAAACATTACAGCTCCACATCAGTGAAATGCAAATCAGAGAAAAGTTTTAAATGACCTCTGCAAATCCAAAGGAAACAGCATCAGTAGTTTCTTATTTAATATTTTACTGCATTTAATATGTTATTACAGAAAATGGTTTAATTGTTCTTAATTCGTTTTTTTAAATTCCAGTTGGTTGTGCTACAGTATTTAAGTGCAAAGAAAAGCTGAAAAAAGTTTAGCAAGTAAACTCTAGCTGTTCAAAGGCAAGGAAGGAAGCACTGATATAAATATATACCATATATACTGATTATATATTTATATTTACACTGACTAGATATATACTGATCACACCTACAGAAAGAATATATACACATGTGTACACTCAGAAAGACACTGACTGATTCCTAAAGGAGTCTAGTATCACGATTTTTGATCACCCACAGTCTGCAGAATACTGCAATCTCTTTGCTCTCCTCTACCTACAGGGCGATCCTGTTGTGCTCCTAACGAATGTTTTCTTCTGTCGAGAGACCCCGTTCAGGCCTGCATTTCAGCATGCCAGGCCAGAGGTGCTGTTACCTGGAAGAACAGCTTCCTTTAAGACTTCTCCTTGCTATAGGAAGGGCACACAGCATTATTAAAAGAAAAACTAATTTACAAGAACCTGAAAGTTTTTAGAGTATTAAGTGGCTGATTTAGAGTCAGATTCTGAGCCAAAGCTGAAAATCCAGACTGACACTCTAGCCTCCGCTCTCATTATTATATTTAAAAAAAAAGGGGGGGGGGGGAAACACCCACACAGCACAATGATGTTCATCAGGGCTGATTGTCAACATGGATTTTCAGCTTTAACTCTGAATTTCCTTGAATTTTTGAATTTAAGCCAGACTCTTCAGCTATTACTTAGTCTTGGTTATGTTCCTTAGTGAAATTTCTTTTTTTGCTTTTGGGTTTTTTTTTCCTTCAGCAGTACAAAAAAAAGCCCAGCAAGAAAAAAAAAAAAAAAGTCTTTCAAATTCTACACATGCTTTAACAGTTTCTTAACTACCTAATTACTCAGTAATAGTATCTAACAGCTCCAGGCAATACACTATTAAGAAATGTGTTTAAGTATGTTGTTTTAATGAATAAAATATAATTAGGACTTGCAGCACGGGATGAGAAAAAAACCCAGACAGCTCCTCCAGCTCTGCGAGCAAGCGGGGGCTGCTCAAACGCGGTCCCGGGCTCCAACATCACCTGACACACCGAGGTCCCTTGCTTGTGCACGCACTGAGCTTTAGCGGTTTAGAAAGGACGTGGGTTTCCCAGGCTGCGCTACCTCCCGGCTAGCTCGTTTTCAGGAGGGAACAAGCTGCTGTCCTTCTTGCTGTCGAGCTGCTCTGTGCAGCCGGACTGGCGGCCACAACAGCTCTGTCCTGAGGGCCGGGCAACCGCGATGACGGCTAATGGCGCAGTTACCACCAACCCCCTGTTCTCTGTCCTCTCCTTTTCAGCCTTATTTGTTCCACTCATCTGCTAAACCTAGCTTTCGAAACTGCAAGTTTTCTGAGGCTATATGGCCATAAGTGTCCAGTATAACAAGGATGCAACTTGCTTGCGATCTCTTCCTATAAGGTTAAAGATATTGATATTCTGCCACAGAGTTACAACAACATGAGCCCCAAGCTGATTTGGGCCTTTCCCTTTTGACCTTTGCAATACAGAACATGGACAAACCACAGTTTTGAGTAAACAGCGACTTTCTTTTTTATAAAAATCATTCTTTTTCCCCTCTTACTCCTTTCACAATCTAAAATTCTTCACTTTTTCCAGACTGTATTGCCTATGATCATCAGTATAATCTGCTGTATCACTTACAGGCGAACTGAAACAGCAAGACAACTTCATCTGCCAAAAAAAAAAAAACAAACACCACGCATAGCTACCCATAACCCCCCAAAATGGTGCACCTGTATTACACTGTTAAAGCGGGGTAGCAAGAAGGGCTAGAAACTCCTGCCTGTGTCTGCTGAAGTTGTAGATTTTTGAAATTCCAAAATTCTGCTCTTTCTGAATCATAATTACAGGTGCAGTAGTTTCAGATGGCAAAAGCACTCCTACCTGAGATTGAATGTACTGATCATGCAGAGGAGACCACAGCAGATTTGGAGTTAGTGCCCTCATATACGGATAAGGGAAAAGCTGTATCGTATACATCAGACTTTTCAAGAGTGACACCAAAACCTTTTGCTAGCACTTTCTCAGCGTGGTCTTTGGAGACAGCTCTGCAAACCCACAGCACCGGCGAGCAGGGGGAGGCGGCAGGAAGGCCCAGCTTTCCAAAACACGCAAAGCGATGGCAAGCCAGAAGGCTGAGAGGAGGAGTGATCCTGTCTGCCTGTTTGCATGCATTGAGGGTACGTCTAGGCAGTTTTCCTCTTGCCAGTCTCCTAACGAGACAGCTCAGCTGAAGCAAAGCCAGCTGTGCCGGATCTGGCAAGGGCAACCCAGACAGAGCTCTGTGCCCAGCGTAAGACAGAAGAGATTGTCTGTGAAAAGTTGGTTTGCAAACAATTGGCAAGGAACCTTCCTAATGCACTGGTGAGCAACGCAGACATGTTAAGGCATAAACCTATGGACCAGGTTATATGCAGAGTTACAAAGCAGGATCATAAGCTGAGGTTTTCTTAAAGATACCAGCTATAGTTTGCAGCCCCAGGGCAACTACTTCACACCAGATGCAACAATTCAGGAAATGATTGCTAGGGAAGCGCATTAAAAAATTGGAAAAGGACCATGTGCAAGCTGTTCACTGGTGTCCTGGGGATCAGATGAGAGAGATCATTTCCAAAGCAAGTCCCAAGTAGCTGACATTTACAGATAACATGAAGTCAAAGAACACCAGAGATCAAACTGCAGATCACCCTGGGGAACTGAGAAGTCGCCGATGCGGTCGTGTAACCAGCAGCAATTAATAGAGCAGCCTACATGAAGTGTCATGCAGACAACTGTTAATAAACACCAGGAGACAGCAAGGGCTGCAGAACCAGCGTGGTCAGATATGAGGCTCCGAAGCAGGTCTCATTCACGGGGTAAAAAGCTCAAGCTGGTAACGAAAGGAGAATGTTTTCCTCTACTTTTCCAAGAGTAAATCAGTAATAACTGATCACCAGCCTCTGAAGTAAACAGGAGAAGTCTGGTTCCAGGGGAATGAGAAGGCTCTGCACACTATGTTTAAGAATCAGTATTTCTAATGCTGTTGTACCAAAAGGGGCTGGATGTTGTCTATCCCTTAATGAGAGCATCACAAGAATTCCTAGCATATTTACAGAAAAAACAAACAAGCCCTAGATCTGAGGGGAAGGCGATTCCCTGGAAAGCAGTCCTCTTGCATTCTCAGAAGTTTTTACCATGCTCACCAAGCGAGCAATAGCTCTTGTTGGTGGCTCAGACAAGCTCGGGAGCATAATCAGGTCACCATCTAGTAGCATTCCTAAGGATATTGTTGCAATGAACCTGAAAGAGTGTTTTTAAGCTAAAAATCTCCAATTGAGATTGTTGTTTATACCAATTCTTGATGCTAATTGGACAGAGAAAAAGGCTGGCAAAGGTAAAACAGTACGAGTGATCAGTGGGTACAGCTAGTTGAGGGGGAATCGAAACACTCTGACAGTGGCAGAAACTAGCTGAATATACTTTGTTCAGTGCACTACTAACCTGGAAAGAAAAATATAGCTTAGGATTCTCTCAGACATCTGAAGGCAATGAAAAAGCATTAGATTGGTCTCCTGACAACATGAAGCATGAACAGCTTAAAGAATTAGTGTTGGCTCACCAATATATCTACTGAAGGAAACTAAGATTGGAGTAGTTCAAGACCAGTTTAGCCTCCTGCTCTAGTAACAATTTGCTTCTGTACGCAAGCTGCACAGGACCGCGTGCTCCATAAGGTCACCCAAAGCAGTACTGGAAAGTTTCCATAATATGCTGGAAGCTTTTTGTTCAGAAGCGTAACATGCAGATATTCAGCGCAGATCTCTGTACCTGCAGATATCTGGACATGGTTACCAAGAGGCAGTATTTATTTAAGGGAAAGAAGTTTTCTGAAGTCCTATCAGTTCATATAAACTGGTCTGAAAGGTCTGCTATCTTCTCCACGTATGCAGTGGAATGGCCACAGAAGAATAAGTGACTGAAACAGCTATGGATACAGCAGTGAAACACATGATACTCAAGACTGGGCCATTAAGCTTCAGACACTAAATGAAGAGGAATTTGGACCCCTACCTGGGGAGTGCCTATCAAATAACCAGAGTTAGGCCTAGAACTGCCCTCAGTGCATGCAGTTTGGGATCAGAGATCATAAAGCATTTATCCCATGCTTTGAGTGTGAAGAATGCCAACAAGATGTTAACATAAAGATTTTTGTCATCTCTTCCAAACACCAGCCAGCACAGCACAATCTGCCCCTCTACCTCATAGATTATTTTTGACCTCTGTAAATGCATGTTCTGCTGTGATCTAACTACTTAGGCAGCAAGAGCAGGCAAGATCCCTTGTGGTTACAGGTAAATAAAGTAACAGTGCCTTATCACTTAAGGACAGCAGTCCTGAACATAAAAAAACTAGGGATGTTAGGGAAAAGGAAAAAATGCAGGCAGAAAAGGCGGCCCTGCAACTGCAAAAGAAACTAACCAGGAAAATAAAATGGATGTGCTCATTGTGGGGGGGAACGGAGAAAGCTTTCACATAGTTATTAAGAAGCTAGTTGGATTATTCTTGGTGATTAAAAAAACTGGACTGGTTCCTACACCAGAAATCATATCTGGATTCTCTGAAAGGAAGGGGAACATAAGGACCAAAGAGACTAATCCCCCATCCCACAGGGATGCAGGAAGAAAAAGCATTCCAACACTGCAGCATGCTTCAATACCCAGCAGTGAGTTATCAGTGCTGAGGATGATGTGGCAGAATGAACCCAGAACCTCAACTCACTGAAGCCTTCAAAAAGCCTTTCCATTGCCTAAGCATGTTCCTGTTGTTCTTCCTGATACTCAAGCAGGCAGGTATACACAGCACCTGCACACTCGACAGACTGAAGTATCTGGATTCCTATGAGTAGTAAGTAAAAATTCTGGGTTTGTTTTCAAATTTTTAGTAAACAAAGGTGGCTATATGGCCTGGTGAAAAAAGTACCTGCATGGTTAGATGGTACTGCCCTCTGTCTTCAGGGTCTTTGAAGTTATATTGTTATGGACGAGGATCAAGGATTTAAAGATGCATAACACTTCTTGAATTCCAATAAATCCTTTGATATCTACGTATGTATATTATGGGAAACATATTCCCATTGAAGTGACTAAAATGACTGGCCAAAGAGGTTTGTATTACAAGACCAAAATGGAAAGTATGTGGAGTTCAACAGGCAACTATGGCGAATAGCCTGAACAGGAAACTACCATAACTCTTTTCAGCTCCCTCCCTTTGATCTAGGCTGCTTAGCAAATGCAGAGGCACATCCTCAGCTCCCAGGCAAGTTGCAAGAAAGAGTGGGAACTCTATCGAAAAAAAGAAAAAAAAAAGGGGGCGGGGGGGGAGTCATCTGGTACACAGGGAGGTAGTTGCATCATGGCCATTCAGAAGCAAATGAGACATCAGATGCCAGGGGAAAGACTTGGAAACTATTTACAAACCAGATTTCAGCAGCAGTTGGGAAAGCAGAAGTAAATCCAGACCTATATTGAACTTGGGGAATGGCAGAAGAATCTGAGACATGTATCATCTCTTTATTATTAATAGAAAGGAAACTGAAGATGACATTTCAGATATTAAAAATAAAGAGGCTGAACTCTCTATTACAGACTAAGACAGAACAATCACAGTTTCCACTTTGGTAACTGCTTCAACCACTACGTCCACAATGTCAGCAGCTTCTAAGTCCATTATTTAGGTATTCATTCAAAAGGAGCCCATCATTTTCCATGAACACCCAGTTGCCAATACCCAGGGAGCCTGTACGACCTCAGTATTCACAAAGAGCATCACATATCCACTTTTAGCATTACGCACCTCCTGGGGACTGTAAGTGCTCCATCCACATACAGCTTCCCCTTCTGATGCCTCAGATAGTCACCCACTTGCAGAAGTCACACTGATAGGTTGTATTTTTTGTATACTTTCATAGTGTCTGATAAATCTAATCTCCCCCCTACATGGACAGTGTTTTGAGCAAAATTCATTGATGAAAAGCTGGATTTTTAATGTAAATTCAATGTACGAATAGATAGATTTAACCTCAAAAACCGTGACAGAACAACCTGCATAATATTTGACAGTCATTTTTTTTACTTCACCTAGCTGAAAAGTTAAATTTTCCATTGTGGGTGGGTGTGAATGTGTGTTGAAGTAATTTTTATCTGATGGAATCTTAACAGGCATAGAATTACACCTATTTATAAAATCCTACTGTTGACAGAGTTTCTCTGCAAGCTCCATGTTTTCTGTAATAAAGATAGCTATGCTGAAGTCAGAAGTTCTATACTAACAAAATCACAGATGAAAACCAAAGCACAGGACTAAAAAGTATCAGTATTCACCACTAATAGGCTCAGATTAAAACAGCTAAAGTATTTTCCCAAAGGCAGGCAGGCTGGCTATCAAGGGAATACAAAGCAAAACAACCATGTGCACTTCAAGACAAAATAGCAGGAGTTCCCAATTCCAACTACACAAACACATTGCCTACATTAAAGTTTGCTACAGGCACCGTAACCACTTTTAATACTAG
This sequence comes from Apteryx mantelli, assembly GCF_036417845.1. Taxonomy (NCBI): domain Eukaryota; kingdom Metazoa; phylum Chordata; class Aves; order Apterygiformes; family Apterygidae; genus Apteryx; species Apteryx mantelli. The sequence continues at coordinate 74,806,721 of NC_089982.1, read as the reverse complement.
CTATGTTTGTGCCAACAGCCCCTGCTGAAACTGAAGACTCTGGAAACTCAGTTACGATCACAAAAGATGAGTGTTTGCACCAGAAACGGAGGACGTGTTTCTGGCAAACTCACAACCTTCTATTTGCTTACTGGTGACGGGAACCGGGCATGCTGTCCTCACCAAAAGTTAAGGGCATTGTTTAAGCCAGGCTCAAGGAGATTTATACCTGTTTAGATGTTTTTTTTTGGTTTGCTTGTTTGCTAGCTTCCTTTATTTATTTATTTACAACTGGATGGGGGGGGGGCACAGTGATGACAGGACTGCGGTGGGAGAATGGGACACTTTCCCCAATTATTTGTCAGTAGTCAAGATTTCATCTGGTGTCGTAAAGGTTTGTGCACTGCACTGCTGATGGACCCAATCCAAATGGATCACAGGAAGTTCTGGGATTCTCCCCAAAAAGCTGGGAGCCCTGCCCTCAGCGTTACCTCTGCTCCAGCACAGGCAGCTCTGGTAAGTGTGAATTTTGCAGGCCCTGGGTTTTTAATGGCTGTCATTCATTAAGAAGGGCACAGGAACAAAGAAGGTGATAATGACAGCAAAGAAATTAATAATATTCTATGGCTTTCAACAAAGGGGGGGGAAAGGTTTACATGAAGTGAAGGCCCATAAATCCAGTTATCACCTTAACTAAAAGAATAATTATGCATCTGTGGACACCTTTGATATCTACCATATTTAGAGTATTTGCTATAATAAATAACTGTATGCACATGGGAATAATGGAGATTCCTGGACAGCTTTACTGTTTTACCTTATATAAAACTGGCAAGATTATAGAGAACAACAAATCTTCGTGTTTAGTCATTTACAATCAGATGTTGTTGCTTATAATTTATAGGCAATGGTTTTCACTAACGTGTGCCCTGTGTCCCTTCTAAATGTGCAAGCCAGATACCTTACAGACAGAAGTTCCCTCTACATACAGTCATTAACCTTCATTTGCCCACTGTGAAAGGATGCTACGATGATTCAAGATTACAGTAAGTATGTACACTTGGGGAACTACAGTCAACATATACCAGTCCAGGAGACTACTGAAATCCTATCCTGTTATTTAGCCAGCAATCAGCTTTGTTTCAAAACGTGGTGAACAACATCTTCTCCTCTTGAATTTAATAGGAAGTGCAAGTTATCAGCATTCAAGAGATCTAAGCAGTTTCTGTTTAGCAACCTAAATTGATTTGAAAGGTTTACCTGCTGGGCCCAAACCTTGAGTAAATGACTTGTGACTTGAACAATGTCTTCCAAAACTTAATTAAGAACATTCACTGGTAACAGAACACTTAACAAGACACCGGGGGCCTATATGTAGCCAAGGAAGAAGGGAATTTCACTTATTAACTTGTGACTTAACACAGTCTATATGCAAACAGGACAGGAAGGTTAGCCAAAAAAGGAAGAGGGCAGGGAAAAGAGTTGTGAAGGAAAGTATTTTGATGGATTTGGTTATTTATAAATAGATGATTATGTTGAGCTCAAGACATCTCTACTCCATCCTCTGAGCTCTTCTCTGTTAGGCTTTGCTATACCATGCTTTCTTACAGTGCTCTTTTCTATACAAAGAAGTAGGCAGTCAAAACAGTAGCAGCATCAACAAGGCACACATACAGTGTGAGATAAACTGCTGTACTTCAAGTAACTCACAGGAAAGGTGTCAAAGAAACGTATGTGTTAATGAAAACTTCTGCTACACATTATCACATGGTCCAGCATTGCACCTCCACTTGAGAGGTTGGTGGAGACCTCCAAAAAGGCTCCAGGAAGATTGAAAAAACCCTCAAGGCATACAGCAAGCACATGGCAAAAATTAAACCTGTACCTGGCTCCTCAAACACTTCACCCTCTGCTGGAGTTGTCTCCTCACCCGTCTATGCAAAGCATCAGTGTGTCTCTTGATAGTCATAAATAGTATATGCTGAAATTCTGCTAGAACTGGATGAGGGGATGAAATCGTTGTTTTAGATTTCTAACAGAAAGCAAAAAAAACCTTACCTAGCAGAAAAAAAGGCTTTAACTAGCAGAAGAAAGGCATTTCCAAGGACGTTCTGTATTCTGCAACCAGATCTGTAATATTATGAAATTTATGCTTGCTTTACAGACAGGGATTTTTATCATGTACTCTCATGCAATTTGGAAAGAAGTCAATAATCACTCTACATAGTGCACTATAAATGCCAGACATGGAAAATATGATTTAGAAACCAGAAAAGACAACTGCACATCCAGTACAAATCCTACTAGGGCCCAGCATCTAGTGCACAAACACTGAATACCCTCAGTTCTCACTGACATAATCTCTCGGGGGTCCTTAGCAAAGCACAGAAGCAAGTATCAAATCTTTATTTATTCTTTCAAAATAACAATTGTTTCCTAGAGAGAAGTACCAAACAGAAAAAAATGTGTACTGCTTAACATCATTACTTAAGTTTTCAATCCTGCACCTCTAATGGTTAAATAGTACTCCAAGAGTTCATTAACTAATGCTTGTACAAAACTTTGAAGATGAACAGTACTAGATAAGAACGACTGTTATTATCCAAGGACAGAGCAGGGGTGATCAAGTGCCTAGCGGATTTGTGTTGCACAATAAGCTTTCAAGTTCAGTTTCACTTCCCAAAAAGATGTTGCAGCAAGGACATAACATTTGTCAAGCTCTTCGAACACCATATATTGAGACCAAAGCATCACACCAGAGAATATTCTATAAAAATAAAGATATGTTTGAAAAATAGAAAAGTTATTCTTTCATTTAAATCTAACACAACTTCTACCGAAAATGTGTATTACTTGCTTGACAGAAACATATCAATTTTATCTGTGACTGAGGTTGTATCTGTGGTACTTCTACCAGTCTGGTAATTCTGTTCATTAGTGGCATGCATACATATCGCTAACCATACAGCAAAATTGAATTGAAACAGGTCTACAGGAGCTGTCACTTTCATTTATTGCAACATAAAACTAAACAACAGAACAACACATCTGTTGACAAAATGGATAGGAAAATGTTAATGTTGCTGCAAAGACCCCAAACCATGTAAATGCAGGATGGTTTCTGACTACAGCAAGACCACGTGGACATGTGAAGAACATCCTAATTTGAACTGATCAGTAGGCAGCTAGCTCTTCTCTAACAGCAAGGACTCAGGATTTATCACAATTCCCTCAGTCTGTTCTTTAAAGAGAGAGAAAAATGGTACAGGAACCTGAAAATGCATCTCAGTTGGAGCTAATTACCATTCAGGCTCCTACTCCTATCACAGCTGCTCAAGGATAATTACCGTTAATGAAAGTGGTGGTTGCAGGCTTCTTGGCTTAGCTTAAGTTGCCTTATAATAACAGACTGCCAAATGCATTTGGCATTCTGTACACCTTGCCACAGAGGAACAGTATTGATCCACACACCATGGCATCATATTCAGACTAAGAAATTCATCTGTGGAAAACATATGATATACTCCAAAGCAGAAGAAAACATCACTCTGAGAGACCAGGCAGCTTCTCTGTGCCAAGACGCTGTCTGGAAATGCACCTTTCTCACATGACAGCACCATTCCTTAACGTGGAGCCATGTCACACGAGAGAAAAGCAATGCTTTTGCTTACAGAATAACTGAGGCAGGTGAGGGTGCTAACAGACCCTAGCAAGCTTATGTAGGTTTGCAGTAGACCCTGGCCTCTTTGGCCACATCTGTATAGGGAAGGTTTCGCCACTTCTGCTCTGCTGCTATATTAAGGCAGAAAATTGCCCACAGGGAAGACAAGGTTCCTAGGGACCAACCTGCGTGTTTTTGTCAGCAGAGCTTATTCCAGCTCAAGCTTCCCCCTCAACGCTGTCTTGGCTCTTCTGGCATGAGCTCCGTATAACCGTTGTTACTGGCACAACTGCAATAGTTGCAAACCACACCTCCTCACAGCAGCACTGTGTCATCGAGACGTGCCCTGTAGATGGTCACTGGTTGTCCAAAGTGGATGTAAAAGTCCTGTCCACCTGATCATACTCGCTGTTCACATACTTAATTATTTTGTATTGGGGAAACGGACAATAATCACAATACGCACTGAAATTCATGCTGCTCAGATTCAATTCAGAGAGTATTTCCAACGACTTTGAAGGAACAGAAGTGAAACTGGAGTCAACAGCACTGTTGTGGTAAGAGATATCAGTAACATGCTGTATTAAAGTTTCAGCTGTAGAAAAATATTATCAATATTTCCTTATCAAAGCATTTTTCTGTGATGACTTTTCCTTACAAGTGCTAGATAGCAAATGTGGGTGGCAGCATTATACTTCCTAATGTTTTTGATAAGAAATGATTCTCATTCACTTTAACAGAAGTAGTAGGAAATTAATCCTGCTCGCCCTGCCCCTCCACATACCCAAGCACATAACCGATACAGCTAAGCCAACCCGATTGCGCGGTTTTGCAACGCTGAGATCGGAGGCGATGTGGAACGCTTCCAGACGCTGGATCTCATTGCTGCACAGAGATACGCAGCCTGCAAAGTGAACATAATCAAGCAAATACTGTATGACTTCATCTCGCATGGAGTTTTTCAAACTGTGCCCCCACTGTTTCATAGCTACAAATTATACAATTTATGGTTACAGTGTCAAGATGGAGCAGGAGGAGAAAGAAATTAAGAGATACAGACAGCGACAAGGGAGAAAGATATATGTTCCCAGCTGAAACACGAAGCACAGTGGACAGTCAGGAAGGTGAGCTGATGAGGCAGAGAGAAAACCAGAAGCTGAGATGAGGAGATTCTCCAAGAGCAGAGAGACTTTTTGATGTGGCAGGGAAGAGGTCATCGAGATGCAGGCACAAGAGCTGGGGGAAAGCAACAGAGGAAAAATGCAAATTGAGAATGTGGAAGGTTTGGGGAAATTTCTCGGGCTCTTTTAATTTTTATGAATGGGAAAATGATTGAGTCCTGTTGTTACTGAGATGAAAGGACATTTTTGCTTCAAAATATAAAAAACAAAAGGAATGAGGAAAGGAGTAAATACTATGATGAACAGTTAAAAATGTAAAGTTAATAACAACATTAGCTGAGGGAATATCAAGTCAATATACCAGCTAATGTTATGAATAATGTTTTAGAGAATTCTATTCTACTTTTTTTCCGTTTGCATATGGTGAGCCTCAGTAATGCTGAAATTTATGCTTATTTGGCAGTGACCCATTACAAGCCATGTTCTATCCCTGCTTTTGGAAAATCAAGTGCTAGCCACTGCTGGCAATAAGGTTGATAGCAATCAGATAGTTGGTTTGATGCAGCATTGAAAGTTTTGCGTTCTCTACGCCAGCGTTTGGTTTACAGTCAGGCTCAGAGTTTTGCCTAGAAGGGTAGTGTCTGATTCCCCAGAATACGAATACCACATTGCTACACTCCCAAATACTGAGCTTTATGGTAAACATATTGCTCTACAACTACTACCTATTCTGATACTATTTCTTGATACTATGAAAGTATTTGGGAGTCCGTCCAGTTCCCTTCTGTATATATAGGTGTAAATATATTATAATGAGAGCTCCTGTCCTAAGTAAATTATAATCTGAGGAGCCCAAGACTAATGTCCTCGCACAGTTGAATTGCAGCATTCCAAGTTAAGACTACACATTGTAACCTACAGGGTTAAAAAATACATAAGTCATTTGTAATTAAAGAAATTTAATATAAGAGACTTGTATTAAAAAATGGAAAAAATCTATGCTAGGAATCCATTCTTGACACTCCTTCCAGGGTTTGGACAGTAAGCAGTCACTGGATGATCTCAGTGACAAGTAGCATGGCTAAACTGTAAAGCACTTTTATTTTAACCATCTTTGTTGGAATTTATGATCAAAATTTGAGTGCTACTCTAAATCCCAACCCTGTGCTTTGGGCAAATACCTTGTTATCAAAGCATTTAAGGACGTGTAGGCACAAACCAACCCACCCTTATTTAGAAACAAGTTACTCTAACCTGGCAGTACCTACACTTTGCCTCTTTCTTCCTCTGAGCCAAGCTGCCAGGTGCCTGACAGATAAAACTTTCTTCGCCGTCCCTTGGAGATCAGCAGGTTATCGCCGCTGCTCAGTGCCGTGCGTGGGAGAACGCTCTGCCTCCTCTCCCAGTCGCTCCGTCCGTCCGGCGCAACGGCCCTCCCCGCTGCTTGCGGGAAGGGAAGAGGATCTTTGCGCTTGCCAAGCTCTGCTGGGAGGGCGGTGTGTGACATTGCCGCCTCGCTCTCAATAAAGATCACCCACTCCGCTGCACTCAATTTGATTGCCATCAGCTGTAACAAACGTCACTTTATTTTTCTTGTGATTTCTCTTCTCTAGGGAAGAAAATAACAACCCTAACTAAATTGGGACTGCTCGTAGGAAGCCATGAAGTCCAAACAACAGAGAGACTCAATGATCTTTCTTTTTAACCTTATTCCCTCCTGTAGCCCTTCCACAAAGCCTGGTGATCTGAAAGTAAAAGCTGTAAACCGCAGCTCTCTGCCCTACGCAGCTGACAGCTCTCCCTTAAAGCCCTTCTGTACTCGCCCACTCCTTCCATCACAGCCTCGTCTGCTCTGAATGGCAGTGGATTAAAGCGAAAGGCTCCACGGCATTCAAAACTGCAGTCTTCTGCGTTAGCTAGGAGTAGCGCGAGGCGATAGCTGGAGTCTGCTCACCCGTTCTTCAGCTAGCTGAATCCCCCTTGGAGAGCACCCGCGCCGGCCCGGCAAGCGGCTCCGCTGCCGGGTCCCCGGGCCCGGCCGCTCGGCCTTCTCGCAGGCATCGAGACTGCCCACGTGCTGCCGGGTGATTTGAAGGATGGCAGCCACAGGGCACCCAGCTTATTTTCCTACGGAAATTCTCAGCTTTGTCAGGGGCTACGAACTCACCCACACAAGCAGATAGGCCCTCTTTCATGGCACTACCTGAGCCTAATTTAACACACCATCTTAATTATTGCTCAAATCAAACAAGCAGCACACTATTTCTGTCTCCTGGGAGAGACAGCAATTTACATTTCCAAAAACAATCTAATTCACAGCAAAATTAAAGTCCCAATGCGTATAATAATTTTCTAAAATATACCCACCACTGTCAGTCAACCAAAGCCTATCTAAACCATTCTCTAATGCAGCAGATAATTTAAACACTAAAATATCCTTTAAAATCCCATAGAATAAATACAATACCTCATCCAAGACAAAGTGATTATCATTTTCATTTCGCTTCTTAGACAGTTCCTAACAGGGTCTATTCTTCTAATATATGTGTGCAACATCCATTAAGGATAATGAGAACGATGCACATGAATCAAACGGGTGTCTGCAATTCCCGTTTACTGTTACAGACCAGACTCATCTTCATTACAGCACAAGCCCAGAATAATCCAGCTGAGCAGAGTTACTCCAGATTTTGGCAAGTGAAAGATAAGAATCTTGCCCCAGTCTTGCCCTCGTATTTACACAGGCTAAGTTCATGTACCTCAAATATCTAATGAAATAGCTTGAAAGGAACCTCAAAATCTGTGTGTAACACAGAGAAGTAAACGGAAATGTTGCTACCAGCTGAAGACAAGAGAATATAAATCTACTGTAAGTTTTTATCATAACAGACAGGTATATTTTCAGATAATCTATGGAGCAGGTATGAATTATTCTTGTTGTTTTTGTCATATGACTATTTACTATCATTACATGTAAATATTTTTAAATATTTATTTTGCATCACATCTTTTTCCACTAATAGCAAAGGACCAACACTGACTTTGATCAATGTTATTCTCTATTGAACAAAGAAGCTACTCAGTGCCTTAGAAAAGGAACATGACACCAGTACCTGACACCAATATCACAGCTGCAGGGGAACATTACTCTAGGTTTCTGAAAAGGTCCACAAAAAAAAAAAAAATCACACTCTCTGAATTAAAGCAATGATCCTGTTCATTAGCATTCAATGACAGGCTTTGTTTTGTTATTTTTAACAATAGTTTTTACAAAGCCCCACGTCTGTTGGCGGTATCATTCTCCCCAGTGTTTGAATTACAATATCTGCTTCGATAACCCTAGTGTCCAGTTCTAAATGCTGGTGCACAAGTTATTACATACAGTTTCCCCTCTCAACACTATAAAAATGCTACTCTTAAGCAGCAGGCTTAAGAGTATAGGTCTGCTTATTTTCTTACCCTATATAACCCAACACTATACCATTATTACAGTCCATCCACATGCCACAGATGCCAAACAGCCAAGAAAGAACCAGTAACATATCCGACAAGCTGGTCTCTCTACCATGGAGAAGGCTTGTACGGTGTCCCCTTGCATTCAGTGCAGTGACATGCTATGAGGAGCAAGACACCCTGAGGTGGCATGCAGGAAATTATTCCTTTTCACAGGCTAAGCTCAGCACCAAATCTATTCATATCATCTCTTTTATTTACTTAACCAAGAAAAAGAGAAAAAACAGATGCCAGAACTAGCAGGCTGTGATACAACATTTTATTTACGGAGTCATTGTGCTAGCAATGGTTCATTGACACTATTTCTCATAAACCCTCACTACGCTTTGCAGTTACATTGAACTATTAAGCATAAATTAAGTTACCAAAAATGGCATTGGGCAAAAATATTTCCATGACCCCCCATGACTTTACACCAGGGAAGAATTTGGAGCTAACAAAAAAAAAATATTATTTGATGGGCAACTTAGAGCTAAGCAGAAAAAAACATATATATGAATATTTCAATCCTATTTAATTTTAAAACATTTATTAAAGGCATTCATCGTAATCCAGACCCTTCTTAATTATTCATTGAATATCAAAATATCTTGAATTGGAAATGTCTAGATCCACTGATATAGAAACTAAATGAATACTTGGAATCATTTCTCTGTCTTCTTCATCTACATTTCCCACTTTCAGAAGTGGTAGGTGCCACAAACCTGAAATGCAGACATAGCATTTAAGAAACAAAGAATAAGTGTTTTCAAAGTTAGTATAAATTACATATTTTAAATAGTTTTTGAAGTTTAGTGAAAAAATATCGTAGTTAAAGTAAAGCATTACCCTGAAGAACAGGAAGGGAGACTCTTCAGAGAACAAAACCAAAACTCCATTTTGTTTGAGGGAAAAACAGCACAAGATAAACAATACACAAGAGAAAAAGTGAAAAGCAAAATTATTTCTAACAACCTGAATATCATAAGCTTTGGAGAAAAAGGGAAAGTATCTTTTTGCCTAAAATTGGTGGATTAGGCCCAGAAAACGTCTCCCTAGGTCAATGGAAATCACAGTCAGATTAGACTAAACCTACAGTCTTTAAAGTCCCTGAAGCAAGAGAAATACTTATCATCAGTCACCAACGTTTTATTTAAACCAACAAGTGAATCAGGTGCTTTGGTACATTTGAAAGCATTTGTCAAGAAATTAATATAATCACCAATATCTTTTTAACAAATTGTATCTTATCAACTAGGAAGCCATTCCACTTCTTCTGTAGAAGTAGCTACATGTGCAGTATCAAGTTAAGAGAATCGCAAGGTAAAGTGCTCAGCACATCTTACTCATCAAGTGAATGATCTGCACAAACCTAACTTTCATTACTATGTTTCATGGAACTATTTCTTGTCTGAAACATGAAGCCCTCCAGACCCCCTATTATTCCCATTTTAATTACAGACTGCCAATAGATCTGTGTATTAAATGTACCTGTCCTTGAGTATCATCAGAGGAAAACAGTAGTATGAAGTTGCTTTGTTCAACAAATGTTTGATGCAGGCAACTGTGACTTGCCCTTAGACAGGGCCTTATCTTGTTGAGATGATTCTGTGCATTTTACAAGAGCTGGGTAATCCTTCAGTAAGAATGCCAGTTTGATGATTGACAAGAAAGAATAGTGTGTATTCAGAATCAAATAACATCACTGTAGACTTCCCAAACTGCACGTAGAGTAATTTGGGACACACATCATGATTTCTTCAGCTATTTTCTGCATACTCCAAAAAGACCAGGATTGACATGTGAACATTTAACACACCTCAGTTTCCTTATGACCTCTGCTACGGCCACCCCTAGTTCTTTATTATTCTAGTATGTGCAGAAACTGAGCACTGACTCGAAAACATTTGTGTTGACTTAATTCATGAATGGATTCTATTCCAGTCTGTTCCAATCTGTGCTACATCCTCAAATGGCCGAGGACATTAAACACCTTATAGCTCTCACTGTTTTACCTCCAAGGAGAAGCTACTCAGTGAGGTATTCAGGAACTGCCAATACGAGGCTCTAGCTTTTCTCTGAATATTCACTTGCTATCAAGGCATATCAAGTTTCCAAACACTCAAACAGAGAAGTTCCAATAACACTGAGAAAACA